>NW_026783287.1:744802-1489605 GCF_949774975.1 Lagenorhynchus albirostris | reverse complement strand
TGTGGAACCCAGAGTATGATGAACCGTGTGATCGGGAGACGTGTTCCAATATGTGTCAGTTTTCGTCCCCTGGTACTCGGGTGCAACATTCCAGACGCTTTACTAACACTCTCCCGACTTGGAGAGTCAGTGCCTTTAACCTCCTGTTTGGCCCAGTTTGCAATTTCTGCGGAAGATGAACAGGAATAGGGAGAACCAATGACAGACTAGCTGGAGGTGTCTGGACGGGCAAATTTAACTCTCATTTCCCACCAGGAAGAGGAATTAACCAAAGGCTCAGCGTGCTGTGGCGGAACCAGATTAGGGCCTGAAGCAATCTTGGGGTGTTGCGGCCAGCTCACGAGAAAGCGAGTTGAAGAAAGGAGCTCAGGGGCACTGTAATTCACAAACCTGCAGAGTTATAAATGACAGCTATCGTCCAAAAATATACTGAAGTAAGGCTGCCAAGAGGACTTGAAAGCGGGGCAGAATTGCAGGAAACCGATTTCAGGAGGTAGACTGGAATTGCATTTAAAGCATAGGAAAAGAGGCAGAACGTCCACAATGATGCACTTGGCCAAAAAGGGCGTATGCGGTTTTTCCTGAATATATTCAGGAAAAAACGCATACGCCCTTTTTGGCCAACCAAGCAAGCTTGCAAAGGAAATCTGCACTACAATGAAGTCTCACTACCCCCTGGTCCAAAGGGCCATCTGAAAAAAGTGTAAAATCCAGAAAGGCAGGACAGGCCATGGAGAACTGGGAGCCTTGTTATGCTGATGGGCGGGATGTCAATTGCCAACAGCCACTCGGGAGAACTGTATGGTGTTTCCTGAAACATCTAAAAAACAAAGCAACAGAGCCTAGGGCACTTCCACTTATGGTCCTATAGCTTAGGGAAATTAAAATCAAAAAGACACAGCCACCCCAAAGGTTGGGACGGCTCTGTTTACAAGAACCTGGTTTACGGTACAAGTTCAATATCGCAGAAAGTGAAAAATGGATAAAGAAGTTGTGGTACTTACTTACAATGCAATATGACTCAGCAAGGATATCTATGTCATCAGGCCCGTAGCAGCATAATGAGTGGATTCAGGTATGATGATTCTAACTGAAATAAGTCACACAGAAAAAGAAACATCATAAGATATCACTAATACACGGAATGTAACCTTGGCTACCCAGGAACTGAATTACAGAACACAACAGGGTCTCAAATTAAGAAAACCAACTTATGCTTCCTTAAGAGGAAAGGTGAGTTGGGGTGCTGCATAAAACCAGAGATTGAAATGAGCACAGATAAAGTTCCTTAAGCCAAATATGGAATAGACAAGAGCTACTCCTTGCTCAACGAAATGGACTCAACACCCCATATTAAACGCCTAAGAATGTACCTGACTAGGAAGTATCTTAAAACCTATGGATTGCTATGTCTCCGAAAGAGAATCAAGCGTGTGTACAGGGGCATAAACGCAGCAGTGATAGGATTGGAGAGGTTCGGTGAGCAAATGAAGACCCTTTGAAGTCATATTGCATGGTACCCATTCCACGGGTCTCAACTTTCCAGGTTTAAGGTATTCTTCCTTCAGCTAAAACATGCATGTGGAACCCAGATTATGATCAACCGTGTGAGTGGGAGACGTGTTCAAATATGTGTCAGTTTTCGTCCCCTGGTACTCGGGTGCAACATTCCAGACGCTTTACTAACACTCTCCCGACTTGGAGAGTCAGTGCCTTTAACCTCATGTTTGGCCCAGTTTGCAATTTCTGCGGAAGATGAACAGGAATAGGGAGAACCAATGACAGACTAGCTGGAGGTGTCTGGACGGGCAAATTTAACTCTCATTTCCCACCAGAAAGGGGAATTAACCAAAGGCTCAGCGTGCCGTGCCGGAACCAGATTAGGGCCTGAAGCAATCCTGCGGTGTTGCGGCCAGCTCACGAGAAAGCGAGTTGAAGAAAGGAGCTCACGGGCACTGTAATTCACAAACCTGCAGAGTTAAAAGTGATGGCTATCGTCCAAAAATATACTGAAGTAAGACTGCCAAGAGGACTTGAAAGCGGGGCAGAATTGCAGGAAACCGATTTCAGGAGGTAGACTGGAATTGCATTTAAAGCATAGGAAAAGAGGAAGAACGTCCACAATGATGCACTTGGCCAAAAAGTGTGTATGCGTTTTTTCCTGAATATATTCAGGAAAAAACGCATACACCCTTTTTGGCCAACCAAGCAAGCTTGCAAAGGAAATCTGCACTACAATGAAGTCTCACTTCCCCCCGCTCAAAAGGGCCATCTGAAAAAAGTGTAAAATCCAGAAAGGCAGGACAGGCCATGGAGAACTGGGAGCCTTGTTATGCTGATGGGCGGGATGTCAATTGCCAACAGCCACTCGGGAGAAGTGTATGGTGTTTCCTGAAACATCTAAAAAACAAAGCAACAGAGCCTAGGGCACTTCCACTTATGGTCCTATAGCTTAGGGAAATTAAAATCAAAAAGACACAGACACCCCAACGGTTGGGACGGCTCTGTTTACAAGAACCTGGTTTACGGTACAAGTTCAATATCGCAGAAAGTGATAAATGGATAAAGAAGTTGTGGTACTTACGTACAATGCAATATCACTCAGCAGTGAAATCTATGTCATCAGGCCCGTAGCAGCATAATGAGTGGATTCAGGTATGATGATTCTAACTGAAATAAGTCACACAGAAAAAGAAACATCATAAGATATCACTAATACACGGAATGTAAACTTGGCTACACAGGAACTGAATTACAAAACAGAACAGGGTCTCAAATTTAGAAACCCAACTTATGCTTGCTTAAGGGGAAAGGTGAGTTGGGGTGCTGCATAAAACCAGAGATTGAAATGAGCACAGATAAAGTTCCTTAAGCCAAATATGGAAGAGACAAGAGCTACTCCTTGTTCAACGAAATGGACTCAACACCCCATATTAAACGCCTAAGAATGTACCTGACTAGGAAGTATCTTAAAACCTATGGATTGCTATGTCTCCGAAAGAGAATCAAGCGTATGTACAGGGGCATAAACGCAGCAGTGATAGGATTGGAGAGGTTCGGTGAGCAAATGAAGACCCTTTGAAGTCATATTGCATGGTACCCATTCCACGGGTCTCAACTCTCCAGGTTTAAGGTATTCTTCCTTCAGCTAAAACATGCATGTGGAACCCAGAGTATGATCAACCGTGTGATCGGGAGACGTGTTCCAATATGTGTCAGTTTTCGTCCCCTGGTACTCGGGTGCAACATTCCAGACGCTTTACTAACACTCTCCCAACTTGGAGAGTCAGTGCCTTTAACCTCCTGTTTGGCCCAGTTTGCAATTTCTGCGGAAGATGAACAGGAATAGGGAGAACCAATGAGAGACTAGCTGGAGGTGTGTGGACGGGCAAATTTAACTCTCATTTCCCACCAGGAAGAGGAATTAACCAAAGGCTCAGCGTGCCGTGCCGGAACCAGATTAGGGCCTGAAGCCAACATGCGGTGTTGCGGCCAGCTCACGAGAAAGCCAGTTGAAGAAAGGAGCTCAGGGACACTGTAATTCACAAACCTGCAGAGTTATAAATGACAGCTATCGTCCAAAAATATACTGAAGTAAGGCTGCCAAGAGGACTTGAAAGCGGGGCAGAATTGCAGGAAACCGATTTCAGGAGGTAGACTGGAATTGCATTTAAAGCATAGGAAAAGAGGCAGAACGTCCACAATGATGCACTTGGCCAAAAAGGGCATATGCGTTTTTTCCTGAATATATTCAGGAAAAAACGCATACGCCCTTTTTGGCCAACCAAGCAAGCTTGCAAAGGAAATCTGCACTACAATGAAGTCTCACTTCCCCCCGGTCAAAAGGGCCATCTGAAAAAAGTGTAAAATCCAGAAAGGTAGGACAGGCCATGGAGAACTGGGAGCCTTGTTATGCTGATGGGCGGGATGTCAATTGCCAACAGCCACTCGGGAGAAGTGTATGGTGTTTCCTGAAACATCTAAAAAACAAAGCAACAGAGCCTAGGGCACTTCCACTTATGGTCCTATAGCTTAGGGAAATTAAAATCAAAAAGACACAGACACCCCAACGGTTGGGACGGCTCTGTTTACAAGAACCTGGTTTACGGTACAAGTTCAATATCGCAGAAAGTGAAAAATGGATAAAGAAGTTGTGGTACTTACGTACAATGCAATATCACTCAGCAGTGAAATCTATGTCATCAGGCCCATAGCAGCATAATGAGTGGATTCAGGTATGATGATTCTAACTGAAATAAGTCACACAGAAAAAGAAACATCATAAGATATCACTAATACACGGAATGTAAACTTGGCTACACAAGAACTGAATTACAAAACAGAACAGGGTCTCAAATTTAGAAACCCAACTTATGCTTGCTTAAGGGGAAAGGTGAGTTGGGGTGCTGCATAAAACCAGAGATTGAAATGAGCACAGATAAAGTTCCTTAAGCCAAATATGGAAGAGACAAGAGCTACTCCTTGTTCAACGAAATGGACTCAACACCCCATATTAAACGCCTAAGAATGTACCTGACTAGGAAGTATCTTAAAACCTATGGATTGCTATGTCTCCGAAAGAGAATCAAGCGTGTGTACAGGGGCATAAACGCAGCAGTGATAGGATTGGAGAGGTTCGGTGAGCAAATGAAGACCCTTTGAAGTCATATTGCATGGTACCCATTCCACGGGTCTCAACTCTCCAGGTTTAAGGTATTCTTCCTTCAGCTAAAACATGCATGTGGAACCCAGAGTATGATCAACCGTGTGATCGGGAGACGTGTTCCAATATGTGTCAGTTTTCGTCCCCTGGTACTCGGGTGCAACATTCCAGACGCTTTACTAACACTCTCCCGACTTGGAGAGTCAGTGCCTTTAACCTCCTGTTTGGCCCAGTTTGCAATTTCTGCGGAAGATGAACAGGAATAGGGAGAACCAATGACAGACTAGCTGGAGGTGTCTGGACGGGCAAATTTAACTCTCATTTCCCACCAGGAAGAGGAATTAACCAAAGGCTCAGCGTGCCGTGCCGGAACCAGATTAGGGCCTGAAGCCATCCTGCGGTGTTGCGGCCAGCTCACGAGAAAGCGAGTTGAAGAAAGGAGCTCAGGGGCACTGTAATTCACAAACCTGCAGAGTTATAAATGACAGCTATCGTCCAAAAATATACTGAAGTAAGGCTGCCAAGAGGACTTGAAAGCGGGGCAGAATTGCAGGAAACCGATTTCAGGAGGTAGACAGGAATTGCATTGAAAGCATAGGAAAAGAGGCAGAACGTCCACAATGATGCACTTGGCCAAAAAGGGCGTATGCGTTTTTTCCTGAATATATTCAGGAAAAAACGCATACGCCCTTTTTGGCCAACCAAGCAAGCTTGCAAAGGAAATCTGCACTACAATGAAGTCTCACTTCCCCCCGGTCAAAAGGGCCATCTGAAAAAAGTGTAAAATCCAGAAAGGCAGGACAGGCCATGGAGAACTGGGAGCCTTGTTATGCTGATGGGCGGGATGTCAATTGCCAACAGCCACTCGGGAGAAGTGTATGGTGTTTCCTGAAACATCTAAAAAACAAAGCAACAGAGCCTAGGGCACTTCCACTTATGCTCCTATAGCTTAGGGAAATTAAAATCAAAAAGACACAGCCACCCCAAAGGTTGGGACGGCTCTGTTTACAAGAACCTGGTTTACGGTACAAGTTCAATATCGCAGAAAGTGAAAAATGGATAAAGAAGTTGTCGTACTTACGTACAATGCAGTATCACTCAGCAATGAAATCTATGTCATCAGGCCCGTAGCAGCATAATGAGTGGATTCAGGTATGATGATTCTAACTGAAATAAGTCACACAGGAAAAGAAACATCATAAGATATCACTAATACACGGAATGTAACCTTGGCTACACAGGAACTGAATTCCAAAACAGAACAGGGTCTCAAATTTAGAAAACCAACTTATGCTTGCTTAAGGGGAAAGGTGAGTTGGGGTGCTGCATAAAACCAGAGATTGAAATGAGCACAGATAAAGTTCCTTAAGCCAAATATGGAATAGACAAGAGCTACTCCTTGCTCAACGAAATGGACTCAACACCCCATATTAAATGCCTAAGAGTGTACCTGACTAGGAAGTATCTTAAAACCTATGGATTGCTATGTCTCTGAAAGAGAATCAAGTGTGTGTACAGGGGCATAAACGCAGCAGTGTTAGGATTGGAGAGGTTCGGTGAGCAAATGAAGACCCTTTGAAGTCATATTGCATGGTACCCATTCCAAGGGTCTCAACTCTCCAGGTTTAAGGCATTCTTCCTTCAGCTAAAACATGCATGTGGAACCCAGAGTATGATCAACCGTGTGAGTGGGAGACGTGTTCCAATATGTGTCAGTTTTCGTCCCCTGGTACTCGGGTGCAACATTCCAGACCCTTTACTAACACTCTCCCGACTTGGAGAGTCAGTGCCTTTAACCTCCTGTTTGGCCCAGTTTGCAATTTCTGCGGAAGATGAACAGGAATAGGGAGAACCAATGACAGACTAGCTGGAGGTGTCTGGACGGGCAAATTTAACTCTCATTTCCCACCAGGAAGAGGAATTAACCAAAGGCTCAGCGTGCCGTGCCGGAACCTGATTAGGGCCTGAAGCAATCATGGGGTGTTGCGGCCAGCTCACGAGAAAGCGAGTTGAAGAAAGGAGCTCAGGGGCACTGTAATTCACAAACCTGCAGAGTTATAAATGACAGCTATCGTCCAAAAATATACTGAAGTAAGGCTGCCAAGAGGACTTGAAAGCGGGGCAGAATTGCAGGAAACCGATTTCAGGAGGTAGACTGGAATTGCATTTAAAGCATAGGAAAAGAGGCAGAACGTCCACAATGATGCACTTGGCCAAAAAGGGCGTATGCGTTTTTTCCTGAATATATTCAGGAAAAAACGCATACGCCCTTTTTGGCCAACCAAGCAAGCTTGCAAAGGAAATCTGCACTACAATGAAGTCTCACTTCCCCCCGGTCAAAAGGGCCATCTGAAAAAAGTGTAAAATCCAGAAAGGCAGGACAGGCCATGGAGAACTGGGAGCCTTGTTATGCTGATGGGCGGGATGTCAATTGTCAACAGCCACTCGGGAGAACTGTATGGTGTTTCCTGAAACATCTAAAAAACAAAGCAACAGAGCCTAGGGCACTTCCACTTATGGTCCTATAGCTTAGGGAAATTAAAATCAAAAAGACACAGCCACCCCAAAGGTTGGGACGGCTCTGTTTACAAGAACCTGATTTACGGTACAAGTTCAATATCGCAGAAAGTGAAAAATGGATAAAGAAGTTGTGGTACTTACTTACAATGCAATATGACTCAGCAAGGATATCTATGTCATCAGGCCCGTAGCAGCATAATGAGTGGATTCAGGTATGATGATTCTAACTGAAATAAGTCACACAGAAAAAGAAACATCATAAGATATCACTAATACACGGAATGTAACCTTGGCTACCCAGGAACTGAATTACAGAACACAACAGGGTCTCAAATTAAGAAAACCAACTTATGCTTGCTTAAGGGGAAAGGTGAGTTGGGGTGCTGCATAAAACCAGAGATTGAAATGAGCACAGATAAAGTTCCTTAAGCCAAATATGGAATAGACAAGAGCTACTCCTTGCTCAACGAAATGGACTCAACACCCCATATTAAACGCCTAAGAATGTACCTGACTAGGAAGTATCTTAAAACCTATGGACTGCTATGTCTCCGAAAGAGAATCAAGCGTGTGTACAGGGGCATAAACGCAGCAGTGATAGGATTGGAGAGGTTCGGTGAGCAAATGAAGACCCTTTGAAGTCATAGTGTATGGTACCCATTCCACGGGTCTCAACTCTCCAGGTTGAAGGTATTCTTCCTTCAGCTAAAACATGCATGTGGAACCCAGAGTATGATCAACCGTGTGATCGGGAGACGTGTTCAAATATGTGTCAGTTTTCGTCCCCTGGTACTCGGGTGCAACATTCCAGACGCTTTACTAACACTCTCCCGACTTGGAGAGTCAGTGCCTTTAACCTCCTGTTTGGCCCAGTTTGCAATTTCTGCGGAAGATGAACAGGAATAGGGAGAACCAATGACAGACTAGCTGGAGGTGTCTGGACGGGCAAATTTAACTCTCATTTCCCACCAGGAAGGGGAATTAACCAAAGGCACAGCGTGCCGTGCCGGAACCAGATTAGGGCCTGAAGCAATCCTGCGGTGTTGCGGCCAGCTCACGAGAAAGCGAGTTGAAGAAAGGAGCTCACGGGCACTGTAATTCACAAACCTGCAGAGTTATAAGTGATGGCTATCGTCCAAAAATATACTGAAGTAAGACTGCCAAGAGGACTTGAAAGCGGGGCAGAATTGCAGGAAACCGATTTCAGGAGGTAGACTGGAATTGCATTTAAAGCATAGGAAAAGAGGAAGAACGTCCACAATGATGCACTTGGCAAAAAAGTGTGTATGCGTTTTTTCCTGAATATATTCAGGAAAAAACGCATACACCCTTTTTGGCCAACCAAGCAAGCTTGCAAAGGAAATCTGCACTACAATGAAGTCTCACTTCCCCCCGGTCAAAAGGGCCATCTGAAAAAAGTGTAAAATCCAGAAAGGCAGGACAGGCCATGGAGAACTGGGAGCCTTGTTATGCTGATGGGCAGGATGTCAATTGCCAACAGCCACTCGGGAGAAGTGTATGGTGTTTCCTGAAACATCTAAAAAACAAAGCAACAGAGCCTAGGGCACTTCCACTTATGGTCCTATAGCTTAGGGAAATTAAAATCAAAAAGACACAGACACCCCAACGGTTGGGACGGCTCTGTTTACAAGAACCTGGTTTACGGTACAAGTTCAATATCGCAGAAAGTGAAAAATGGATAAAGAAGTTGTGGTACTTACGTACAATGCAATATCACTCAGCAGTGAAATCTATGTCATCAGGCCCGTAGCAGCATAATGAGTGGATTCAGGTATGATGATTCTAACTGAAATAAGTCACACAGAAAAAGAAACATCATAAGATATCACTAATACACGGAATGTAAACTTGGCTACACAGGAACTGAATTACAAAACAGAACAGGGTCTCAAATTTAGAAACCCAACTTATGCTTGCTTAAGGGGAAAGGTGAGTTGGGGTGCTGCATAAAACCAGAGATTGAAATGAGCACAGATAAAGTTCCTTAAGCCAAATATGGAAGAGACAAGAGCTACTCCTTGTTCAACGAAATGGACTCAACACCCCATATTAAACGCCGAAAAATGTACCTGACTAGGAAGTATCTTAAAACCTATGGATTGCTATGTCTCCGAAAGAGAATCAAGCGTATGTACAGGGGCATAAACGCAGCAGTGATAGGATTGGAGAGGTTCGGTGAGCAAATGAAGACCCTTTGAAGTCATATTGCATGGTACCCATTCCACGGGTCTCAACTCTCCAGGTTTAAGGTATTCTTCCTTCAGCTAAAACAGGCATGTGGAACCCAGAGTATGATCAACCATGTGATCGGGAGACGTGTTCCAATATGTGTCAGTTTTCGTCCCCTGGTACTCGGGTGCAACATTCCAGACGCTTTACTAACACTCTCCCGACTTGGAGAGTCAGTGCCTTTAACCTCCTGTTTGGCCCAGTTTGCAATTTCTGCGGAAGATGAACAGGAATAGGGAGAACCAATGAGAGACTAGCTGGAGGTGTGTGGACGGGCAAATTTAACTCTCATTTCCCACCAGGAAGAGGAATTAACCAAAGGCTCAGCGTGCCATGCCGGAACCAGATTAGGGCCTGAAGCCAACATGCGGTGTTGCGGCCAGCTCACGAGAAAGCCAGTTGAAGAAAGGAGCTCAGGGACACTGTAATTCACAAACCTGCCGAGTTATAAATGACAGCTATCGTTCAAAAATATACTGAAGTAAGGCTGCCAAGAGGACTTGAAAGCGGGGCAGAATTGCAGGAAACCGATTTCAGGAGGTAGACTGGAATTGCATTTAAAGCATAGGAAAAGAGGAAGAACGTCCACAATGATGCACTTGGCCAAAAAGTGTGTATGCGTTTTTTCCTGAATATATTCAGGAAAAAACGCATACACCCTTTTTGGCCAACCAAGCAAGCTTGCAAAGGAAATCTGCACTACAATGAAGTCTCACTTCCCCGCGGTCAAAAGGGCCATCTGAAAAAAGTGTAAAATCCAGAAAGGCAGGACAGGCCATGGAGAACTGGGAGCCTTGTTATGCTGATGGGCGGGATGTCAATTGCCAACAGCCACTCGGGAGAAGTGTATGGTGTTTCCTGAAACATCTAAAAAACAAAGCAACAGAGCCTAGGGCACTTCCACTTATGGTCCTATAGCTTAGGGAAATTAAAATCAAAAAGACACAGACACCCCAACGGTTGGGACGGCTCTGTTTACAAGAACCTGGTTTACGGTACAAGTTCAATATCGCAGAAAGTGAAAAATGGATAAAGAAGTTGTGGTACTTACGTACAATGCAATATCACTCAGCAGTGAAATCTATGTCATCAGGCCCGTAGCAGCATAATGAGTGGATTCAGGTATGATGATTCTAACTGAAATAAGTCACACAGAAAAAGAAACATCATAAGATATCACTAATACACGGAATGTAAACTTGGCTACACAGGAACTGAATTACAAAACAGAACAGGGTCTCAAATTTAGAAACCCAACTTATGCTTGCTTAAGGGGAAAGGTGAGTTGGGGTGCTGCATAAAACCAGAGATTGAAATGAGCACAGATAAAGTTCCTTAAGCCAAATATGGAAGTGACAAGAGCTACTCCTTGTTCAACGAAATGGACTCAACACCCCATATTAAACGCCTAAGAATGTACCTGACTAGGAAGTATCTTAAAACCTATGGATTGCTATGTCTCCGAAAGAGAATCAAGCGTGTGTACAGGGGCATAAACGCAGCAGTGATAGGATTGGAGAGGTTCGGTGAGCAAATGAAGACCCTTTGAAGTCATATTGCATGGTACCCATTCCACGGGTCTCAACTCTCCAGGTTTAAGGTATTCTTCCTTCAGCTAAAACAGGCATGTGGAACCCAGAGTATGATCAACCGTGTGATCGGGAGACGTGTTCCAATATGTGTCAGTTTTCGTCCCCTGGTACTCGGGTGCAACATTCCAGACGCTTTACTAACACTCTCCCGACTTGGAGAGTCAGTGCCTTTAACCTCCTGTTTGGCCCAGTTTGCAATTTCTGCGGAAGATGAACAGGAATAGGGAGAACCAATGAGAGACTAGCTGGAGGTGTGTGGACGGGCAAATTTAACTCTCATTTCCCACCAGGAAGAGGAATTAACCAAAGGCTCAGCATGCCGTGCCGGAACCAGATTAGGGCCTGAAGCAATCCTGCGGTGTTGCAGCCAGCTCACGAGAAAGCGAGTTGAAGAAAGGAGCTCAGGGGCACTGTAATTCACAAACCTGCAGAGTTATAAATGACAGCTATCGTCCAAAAATATACTGAAGTAAGGCTGCCAAGAGGACTTGAAAGCGGGGCAGAATGCAGGAAACCGATTTCAGGAGGTAGACTGGAATTGCATTTAAAGCATAGGAAAAGAGGCAGAACGTCCACAATGATGCACTTGGCCAAAAAGGGCGTATGCGTTTTTTCCTGAATATATTCAGGAAAAAACGCATACGCCCTTTTTGGCCAACCAAGCAAGCTTGCAAAGGAAATATGCACTACAATGAAGTCTCACTTCCCCCCGGTCAAAAGGGCCATCTGAAAAAAGTGTAAAATCCAGAAAGGCAGGCCAGGCCATGGAGAACTGGGAGCCTTGTTATGCTGATGGGCGGGATGTAAATTGCCAACAGCCACTCGGGAGAAGTGTATGGTGTTTCCTGAAACATCTAAAAAACAAAGCACCAGAGCCTAGGGCACTTCCACTTATGGTCCTATAGCTTAGGGAAATTAAAATCAAAAAGACACAGCCACCCCAACGGTTGGGACGGCTCTGTTTACAAGAACCTGGTTTACGGTACAAGTTCAATATCGCAGAAAGTGAAAAATGGATAAAGAAGTTGTGGTACTTACTTACAATGCAATAACACTCAGCAAGGAAATCTATGTCATCAGGCCCGTAGCAGCATAATGAGTGGATTCAGGTATGATGACTCTAACTGAAATAAGTCACACAGAAACAGAAACATCATAAGATATCACTAATACACGGAATGTAACCTTGGCTACACAGGAACTGAATTCCAAAACAGAACAGGGTCTCAAATTTAGAAAACCAACTTATGCTTCCTTAAGGGGAAAGGTGAGTTGGGGTAATGCATAAAACCAGAGATTGAAGTGAGCACATATAAAGTTCCTTAAGCCAAATATGGAATAGACAAGAGCTACTCCTTGCTCAACGAAATGGACTCAACACCCCATATTAAACGCCTAAGAATGTACCTGACTAGGAAGTATCTTAAAACCTATGGATTGCTATGTCTCCGAAAGAGAATCAAGCGTGTGTACAGGGGCATAAACGCAGCAGTGATAGGACTGGAGAGGTTCGGTGAGCAAATGAAGACCCTTTGAAGTCATATTGCATGGTACCCATTCCACGGGTCTCAACTCTCCAGGTTGAAGGTATTCTTCCTTCAGCTAAAACATGCATGTGGAACCCAGAGTATGATCAACCGTGTGATCGGGAGACGTGTTCCAATATGTGTCAGTTTTCGTCCCCTGGTACTCGGGTGCAACATTCCAGACGCTTTACTAACACTCTCCCGACTTGGAGAGTCAGTGCCTTTAACCTCCTGTTTGGCCCAGTTTGCAATTTCTGCGGAAGATGAACAGGAATAGGGAGAACCAATGACAGACTAGCTGGAGGTGTCTGGACGGGCAAATTTAACTCTCATTTCCCACCAGGAAGAGGAATTAACCAAAGGCTCAGCGTGCCATGCGGGAACCATAATAGGGCCTGAAGCCATCCTGCGGTGTTGTGGCCAGCTCACGAGAAAGCGAGTTGAAGAAAGGAGCTCAGGGGCACTGTAATTCACAAACATACAGAGTTATAAATGACAGCTATCGTCCAAAAATATACTGAAGTAAGGCTGCCAAGAGGACTTGAAAGCGGGGCAGAATTGCAGGAAACCGATTTCAGGAGGTAGACTGGAATTGCATTTAAAGCATAGGAAAAGAGGCAGAACGTCCACAATGATGCACTTGGCCAAAAAGGGCGTATGCGTTTTTTCCTGAATATATTCAGGAAAAAACGCATACGCCCTTTTTGGCCAACCAAGCAAGCTTGCAAAGGAAATCTGCACTACAATGAAGTCTCACTTCCCCCTGGTCAAAAGGGACATCCGAAAAAAGTGTAAAATCCAGAAAGCCAGGACAGGCCATGGAGAACTGGGAGCCTTGTTATGCTGATGGGCGGGATGTAAATTGCCAACAGCCACTCGGGAGAAGTGTATGGTGTTTCCTGAAACATCTAAAAAACAAAGCAACAGAGCCTAGGGCACTTCCACTTATGATCCTATAGCTTAGGGAAATTAAAATCAAAAAGACACAGCCACCCCAAAGGTTGGGACGGCTCTGTTTACAAGAACCTGATTTACGGTACAAGTTCAATATCACAGAATGTGAAAAATGGATAAAGAAGTTGTGGTACTTACGTACAATGCAATATCACTCAGCAAGGAAATCTATGTCATCAGGCCCGTAGCAGCATAATGAGTGGATTCAGGTATGATGATTCTAACTGAAATAAGTCACACAGAGAAAGAAACATCATAAGATATCACTAATACACGGAATGTAAACTTGGCTACACAGGAACTGAATTCCAAAACAGAACAGGGTCTCAAATTTAGAAACCCAACTTATGCTTGCTTAAGGGGAAAGGTGAGTTGGGGTGCTGCATAAAACCGGAGATTGAAATGAGCACAGATAAAGTTCCTTAAGCCAAGTATGGAATAGACAAGAGCTACTCCTTGCTCAACGAAATGGACTCAACACCCCATATTAAACGCCTAAGAATATACCTGACTAGGAAGTATCTTAAAACCTATGGATTTCTATGTCTCCAAAAGAGAATCAAGCATGTGTACAGGGGCATAAACGCAGCAGTGATAGGATTGGAGAGGTTCGGTGAGCAAATGAAGACCCTTTGAAGTCATATTGCATGGTACCCATTCCACGGGTCTCAACTCTCCAGGTTTAAGGTATTCTTCCTTCAGCTAAAACATGCATGTGGAACCCAGAGTATGATCAACCGTGTGATCGGGAGACGTGTTCCAATATGTGTCAGTTTTCGTCCCCTGGTACTCGGGTGCAACATTCCAGACGCTTTACTAACACTCTCCCGACTTGGAGAGTCAGTGCCTTTAACCTCCTGTTTGGCCCAGTTTGCAATTTCTGCGGAAGATGAACAGGAATAGGGAGAACCAATGAGAGACTAGCTGGAGGTGTCTGGACGGGCAAATTTAACTCTCATTTCCCACCAGGAAGAGGAATTAACCAAAGGCTCAGCGTGCCGTGCGGGAACCAGAATAGGGCCTGAAGCCATCCTGCGGTGTTGTGGCCAGCTCACGAGAAAGCGAGTTGAAGAAAGGAGCTCAGGGGCACTGTAATTCACAAACCTGCAGAGTTATAAATGACAGCTATCGTCCAAAAGTATACTGAAGTAAGGCTGCCAAGAGGACTTGAAAGCGGGGCAGAATTGCAGGAAACCGATTTCAGGAGGTAGACTGGAATTGCATTGAAAGCATAGGAAAAGAGGCAGAACGTCCACAATGATGCACTTGGCCAAAAAGGGCGTATGCGTTTTTTCCTGAATATATTCAGGAAAAAACGCATACGCCCTTTTTGGCCAACCAAGCAAGCTTGCAAAGGAAATCTGCACTACAATGAAGTCTCACTTCCCCGCGGTCAAAAGGGCCATCTGAAAAAAGTGTAAAATCCAGAAAGGCAGGACAGGCCATGGAGAACTGGGAGCCTTGTTATGCTGATGGGCGGGATGTAAATTGCCAACAGCCACTCGGGAGAAGTGTATGGTGTTTCCTGAAACATCTAAAAAACAAAGCAACAGAGCCTAGGGCACTTCCACTTATGGTCCTATAGCTTAGGGAAATTAAAATCAAAAAGACACAGCCACCCCAAAGGTTGGGATGGCTCTGTTTACAAGAACCTGGTTTACGGTACAAGTTCAATATCGCAGAAAGTGAAAAATGGATAAAGAAGTTGTGGTACTTACTTACAATGCAATAACACTCAGCAAGGAAATCTATGTCATCAGGCCCGTAGCAGCATAATGAGTGGATTCAGGTATGATGATTCTAACTGAAATAAGTCACACAGAGAAAGAAACATCATAAGATATCACTAATACACGGAATGTAAACTTGGCTACACAGGAACTGAATTCCAAAACAGAACAGGGTCTCAAATTTAGAAACCCAACTTATGCTTGCTTAAGGGGAAAGGTGAGTTGGGGTGCTGCATAAAACCAGAGATTGAAATGAGCACAGATAAAGTTCCTTAAGCCAAGTATGGAATAGACAAGAGCTACTCCTTGCTCAAGGAAATGGACTCAACACCCCATATTAAACGCCTAAGCATGTACCTGACTAGGAAGTATCTTAAAACCTATGGATTTCTATGTCTCCAAAAGAGAATCAAGCATGTGTACAGGGGCATAAACGCAGCAGTGATAGGATTGGAGAGGTTCGGTGAGCAAATGAAGACCCTTTGAAGTCATATTGCATGGTACCCATTCCACGGGTCTCAACTCTCCAGGTTTAAGGTATTCTTCCTTCAGCTAAAACATGCATGTGGAACCCAGAGTATGATCAACCGTGTGATCGGGAGACGTGTTCCAATATGTGTCAGTTTTCGTCCCCTGGTACTCGGGTGCAACATTCCAGACGCTTTACTAACACTCTCCCGACTTGGAGAGTCAGTGCCTTTAACCTCCTGTTTGGCCCAGTTTGCAATTTCTGCGGAAGATGAACAGGAATAGGGAGAACCAATGACAGACTAGCTGGAGGTGTCTGGACGGGCAAATTTAACTCTCATTTCCCACCAGGAAGAGGAATTAACCAGAGGCTCAGCGTGCCGTGCGGGAACCAGAATAGGGCCTGAAGCCATCCTGCGGTGTTGTGGCCAGCTCACGAGAAAGCGAGTTGAAGAAAGGAGCTCAGGGGCACTGTAATTCACAAACCTGCAGAGTTATAAATGACAGCTATCGTCCAAAAATATACTGAAGTAAGGCTGCCAAGAGGACTTGAAAGCGGGGCAGAATTGCAGGAAACCGATTTCAGGAGGTAGACTGGAATTGCATTGAAAGCATAGGAAAAGAGGCAGAACGTCCACAATGATGCACTTGGCCAAAAAGGGCGTATGCGTTTTTTCCTGAATATATTCAGGAAAAAACGCATACGCCCTTTTTGGCCAACCAAGCAAGCTTGCAAAGGAAATCTGCACTACAATGAAGTCTCACTTCCCCGCGGTCAAAAGGGCCATCTGAAAAAAGTGTAAAATCCAGAAAGGCAGGACAGGCCATGGAGAACTGGGAGCCTTGTTATGCTGATGGGCGGGATGTAAATTGCCAACAGCCACTCGGGAGAAGTGTATGGTGTTTCCTGAAACATCTAAAAAACAAAGCAACAGAGCCTAGGGCACTTCCACTTATGGTCCTATAGCTTAGGGAAATTAAAATCAAAAAGACACAGCCACCCCAAAGGTTGGGACGGCTCTGTTTACAAGAACCTGGTTTACGGTACAAGTTCAATATCGCAGAAAGTGAAAAATGGATAAAGAAGTTGTGGTACTTACTTACAATGCAATAACACTCAGCAAGGAAATCTATGTCATCAGGCCCGTAGCAGCATAATGAGTGGATTCAGGTATGATGATTCTAACTGAAATAAGTCACACAGAAACAGAAACATCATAAGATATCACTAATACACGGAATGTAAACTTGGCTACACAGGAACTGAATTCCAAAACAGAACAGGGTCTCAAATTAAGAAAACAAACTTATGCTTCCTTAAGGGGAAAGGTGAGTTGGGGTAATGCATAAAACCAGAGATTGAAATGAGCACAGATAAAGTTCCTTAAGCCAAATATGGAATAGACAAGAGCTACTCCTTGCTCAAGGAAATGGACTCAACACCCCATATTAAACGCCTAAGCATGTACCTGACTAGGAAGTATCTTAAAACCTATGGATTGCTATGTCTCCGAAAGAGAACCAAGCGTGTGTACAGGGGCATAAACGCAGCAGTGATAGGACTGGAGAGCTTCGGTGAGCAAATGAAGACCCTTTGAAGTCATATTGCATGGTACCCATTCCACGGGTCTCAACTCTCCAGGTTTAAGGTATTCTTCCTTCAGCTAAAACATGCATGTGGAACCCAGAGTATGATCAACCGTGTGATCGGGAGACGTGTTCCAATATGTCTCAGTTTTCGTCCCCTGGTACTCGGGTGCAACATTCCAGACGCTTTACTAACACTCTCCCGACTTGGAGAGTCAGTGCCTTTAACCTCCTGTTTGGCCCAGTTTGCAATTTCTGCGGAAGATGAACAGGAATAGGGAGAACCAATGACAGACTAGCTGGAGGTGTCTGGACGGGCAAATTTAACTCTCATTTCCCACCAGGAAGGGGAATTAACCAAAGGCTCAGCGTGCCGTGCCGGAACCAGATTAGGGCCTGAAGCCATCCTGCGGTGTTGCGGCCAGCTCACGAGAAAGCGAGTTGAAGAAAGGAGCTCAGGGGCACTGTAATTCACAAACCTGCAGAGTTATAAATGACAGCTATCGTCCAAAAATATACTGAAGTAAGGCTGCCAAGAGGACTTGAAAGTGGGGCAGAATTGCAGGAAACCGATTTCAGGAGGTAGACTGGAATTGCATTTAAAGCATAGGAAAAGAGGCAGAACGTCCACAATGATGCACTTGGCCAAAAAGGGCGTATGCGTTTTTTCCTGAATATATTCAGGAAAAAACGCATACGCCCTTTTTGGCCAACCAAGCAAGCTTGCAAAGGAAATCTGCACTACAATGAAGTCTCACTTCCCCCCGGTCAAAAGGGCCATCTGAAAAAAGTGTAAAATCCAGAAAGGCAGGACAGGCCATGGAGAACTGGGAGCCTTGTTATGCTGATGGGCGGGATGTCAATTGCCAACAGCCACTCGGGAGAAGTGTATGGTGTTTCCTGAAACATCTAAAAAACAAAGCAACAGAGCCTAGGGCACTTCCACTTATGGTCCTATAGCTTAGGGAAATTAAAATCAAAAAGACACAGCCACCCCAAAGGTTGGGACGGCTCTGTTTACAAGAACCTGGTTTACGGTACAAGTTCAATATCGCAGAAAGTGAAAAATGGATAAAGAAGTTGTGGTACTTACGTACAATGCAGTATCACTCAGCAATGAAATCTATGTCATCAGGCCCGTAGCAGCATAATGAGTGGATTCAGGTATGATGATTCTAACTGAAGTAAGTCACACAGGAAAAGAAACATCATAAGATATCACTAATACACGGAATGTAACCTTGGCTACACAGGAACTGAATTACAAAACAGAACAGGGTCTCAAATTTAGAAACCCAACTTATGCTTGCTTAAGGGGAAAGGTGAGTTGGGGTGCTGCATAAAACCAGAGATTGAAATGAGCACAGATAAAGTTCCTTAAGCCAAATATGGAATAGACAAGAGCTACTCCTTGCTCAACGAAATGGACTCAACACCCCATATTAAATGCCTAAGAGTGTACCTGACTAGGAAGTATCTTAAAACCTATGGATTGCTATGTCTCTGAAAGAGAATCAAGTGTGTGTACAGGGCCATAAACGCAGCAGTGATAGGATTGGAGAGGTTCGGTGAGCAAATGAAGACCCTTTGAAGTCATATTGCATGGTACCCATTCCACGGGTCTCAACTCTCCAGGTTTAAGGTATTCTTCCTTCAGCTAAAACATGCATGTGGAACCCAGAGTATGATCAACCGTGTGATCGGGAGACGTGTTCCAATATGTCTCAGTTTTCGTCCCCTGGTACTCGGGTGCAACATTCCAGACGCTTTACTAACACTCTCCCGACTTGGAGAGTCAGTGCCTTTAACCTCCTGTTTGGCCCAGTTTGCAATTTCTGCGGAAGATGAACAGGAATAGGGAGAACCAATGAGAGACTAGCTGGAGGTGTCTGGACGGGCAAATTTAACTCTCATTTCCCACCAGGAAGAGGAATTAACCAAAGGCTCAGCGTGCCGTGCCGGAACCAGATTAGGGCCTGAAGCCATCCTGCGGTGTTGCGGCCAGCTCACGAGAAAGCGAGTTGAAGAAAGGAGCTCAGGGGCACTGTAATTCACAATCCTGCAGAGTTATAAATGACAGCTATCGTCCAAAAATATACTCAAGTAAGGCTGCCAAGAGGACTTGAAAGCGGGGCAGAATTGCAGGAAACCGATTTCAGGCGGTAGACTGGAATTGCATTGAAAGCATAGGAAAAGAGGCAGAACGTCCACAATGATGCACTTGGCCAAAAAGGGCGTATGCGTTTTTTCCTGAATATATTCAGGAAAAAACGCATACGCCCTTTTTGGCCAACCAAGCAAGCTTGCAAAGGAAATCTGCACTACAATGAAGTCTCACTTCCCCCCGGTCAAAAGGGCCATCTGAAAAAAGTGTAAAATCCAGAAAGGCAGGACAGGCCATGGAGAACTGGGAGCCTTGTTATGCTGATGGGCGGGATGTAAATTGCCAACAGCCACTTGGGAGAAGTGTATGGTGTTTCCTGAAACATCTAAAAAACAAAGCAACAGAGCCTAGGTCATTTCCACTTATGGTCCTATAGCTTAGGGAAATTAAAATCAAAAAGACACAGCCACCCCAAAGGTTGGGACGGCTCTGTTTACAAGAACCTGGTTCACGGTAGAAGTTCAATATCGCAGAAAGTGAAAAATGGATAAAGAAGTTGTGGTACTTACGTACAATGCAGTATCACTCAGCAATGAAATCTATGTCATCAGGCCCATAGCAGCATAATGAGTGGATTCAGGTATGATGATTCTAACTGAAATAAGTCACACAGAAAAAGAAACATCATAAGATATCACTAATACACGGAATGTAAACTTGGCTACACAGGAACTGAATTACAAAAGAGAACAGGGTCTCATATTTAGAAACCCAACTTATGCTTGCTTAAGGGGAAAGGTGAGTTGGGGTGCTGCATAAAACCAGAGATTGAAATGAGCACAGATAAAGTTCCTTAAGCCAAATATGGAATAGACAAGAGCTACTCCTTGCTCAACGAAATGGACTCAACACCCCATATTAAATGCCTAAGAGTGTACCTGACTAGGAAGTATCTTAAAACCTATGGATTGCTATGTCTCTGAAAGAGAATCAAGTGTGTGTACAGGGGCATAAACGCAGCAGTGATAGGACTGGAGAGGTTCGGTGAGCAAATGAAGACCCTTTGAAGTCATATTGCATGGTACCAATTCCACGGGTCTCAACTCTCCAGGTTTAAGGTATTCTTCCTTCAGCTAAAACATGCATGTGGAACCCAGAGTATGATCAACCGTGTGATTGGGAGACGTGTTCAAATATGTCTCAGTTTTCGTCCCCTGGTACTCGGGTGCAAAATTCCAGACGCTTTACTAACACTCTCCCGACTTGGAGAGTCAGTGCCTTTAACCTCCTGTTTGGCCCAGTTTGCAATTTCTGCGGAAGATGAACAGGAATAGGGAGAACCAATGACAGACTAGCTGGAGGTGTCTGGACGGGCAAATTTAACTCTCATTTCCCACCAGGAAGGGGAATTAACCAAAGGCTCAGCGTGCCGTGCCAGAACCAGATTAGGGCCTGAAGCCATCCTGCGGTGTTGCGGCCAGCTCACGAGAAAGCGAGTTGAAGAAAGGAGCTCAGGGGCACTGTAATTCACAAACCTGCAGAGTTATAAATGACAGCTATCGTCCAAAAATATACTGAAGTAAGGCTGCCAAGAGGACTTGAAAGCGGGGCAGAATTGCAGGAAACCGATTTCAGGAGGTAGACTGGAATTGCATTGAAAGCATAGGAAAAGAGGCAGAACGTCCACAATGATGCACTTGGCCAAAAAGGGCGTATGCGTTTTTTCCTGAATATATTCAGGAAAAAACGCATACGCCCTTTTTGGCCAACCAAGCAAGCTTGCAAAGGAAATATGCACTACAATGAAGTCTCACTTCCCCCCGGTCAAAAGGGCCATCTGAAAAAAGTGTAAAATCCAGAAAGGCAGGACAGGCCATGGAGAACTGGGAGCCTTGTTATGCTGATGGGCGGGATGTAAATTGCCAACAGCCACTCGGGAGAAGTGTATGGTGTTTCCTGAAACATCTAAAAAACAAAGCAACAGAGCCTAGGGCACTTCCACTTATGGTCCTATAGCTTAGGGAAATTAAAATCAAAAGACACAGCCACCCCAAAGGTTGGGACGGCTCTGTTTACAAGAACCTGGTTTACGGTAGAAGTCCAATATCGCAGAAAGTGAAAAATGGATAAAGAAGTTGTGGTACTTACGTACAATGCAATATCACTCAGCAATGAAATCTATGTCATCAGGCCTGTAGCAGCATAATGAGTGGATTCAGGTACGATGATTCTAACTGAAATAAGTCACACAGAAAAAGAAACATCATAAGATATCACTAATACACGGAATGTAAACTTGGCTACACAGGAACTGAATTACAAAACAGAACAGGGTCTCAAATTTAGAAACCCAACTTATGCTTGCTTAAGGGGAAAGGTGAGTTGGGGTGCTGCATAAAACCAGAGATTGAAATGAGCACAGATAAAGTTCCTTAAGCCAAATATGGAATAGACAAGAGCTACTCCTTGCTCAACGAAATGGACTCAACACCCCATATTAAATGCCTAAGAGTGTACCTGACTAGGAAGTATCTTAAAACCTATGGATTGCTATGTCTCTGAAAGAGAATCAAGTGTGTGTACAGGGGCATAAACGCAGCACTGACAGGACTGGAGAGGTTCGGTGAGCAAATGAAGACCCTTTGAAGTCATATTGCATGGTACCCATTCCACGGGTCTCAACTCTCCAGGTTTAAGGTATTCTTCCTTCAGCTAAAACATGCATGTGGAACCCAGAGTATGATCAACCATGTGATCGGGAGACATGTTCCAATATGTGTCAGTTTTCGTCCCCTGGTACTCGGGTGCAACATTCCAGACGCTTTACTAACACTCTCCCGACTTGGAGAGTCAGTGCCTTTAACCTCCTGTTTGGCCCAGTTTGCAATTTCTGCGGAAGATGAACAGGAATAGGGAGAACCAATGACAGACTAGCTGGAGGTGTCTGGACGGGCAAATTTAACTCTGATTTCCCATCAGGAAGAGGAATTAACCAAAGGCTCAGCGTGCCGTTCCGGAACCAGATTAGGGCCTGAAGCCATCCTGCGGTGTTGCGGCCAGCTCACGAGAAAGCGAGTTGAAGAAAGGAGCTCAGGGGCACTGTAATTCACAAACCTGCAGAGTTATAAATGACAGCTATCGTCCAAAAATATACTGAAGTAAGGCTGCCAAGAGGACTTGAAAGCGGGGCAGAATTGCAGGAAACCGATTTCAGGAGGTAGACTGGAATTGCATTGAAAGCATAGGAAAAGAGGCAGAACGTCCACAATGATGCACTTGGCCAAAAAGGGCGTATGCGTTTTCTCCTGAATATATTCAGGAAAAAACGCATACGCCCTTTTTGGCCAACCAAGCAAGCTTGCAAAGGAAATCTGCACTACAATGAAGTCTCACTTCCCCCGGTCAAAAGGGCCATCTGAAAATAGTGTAAAATCCAGAAAGGCAGGACAGGCCATGGAGAACTGGGAGCCTTGTTATGCTGATGGGCGGGATGTAAATTGCCAACAGCCACTCGGGAGAAGTGTATGGTGTTTCCTGAAACATCTAAAAAACAAAGCAACAGAGCCTAGGGCACTTCCACTTATGGTCCTATAGCTTAGGGAAATTAAAATCAAAAGACACAGCCACCCCAAAGGTTGGGACGGCTCTGTTTACAAGAACCTGTTTTACGGTACAAGTTCAATATCGCAGAAAGTGAAAAATGGATAAAGAAGTTGTGGTACTTACGTACAATGCAGTATCACTCAGCAATGAAATCTATGTCATCAGGCCCGTAGCAGCATAATGAGTGGATTCAGGTACGATGATTCTAACTGAAATAAGTCACACAGGAAAAGAAACATCATAAGATATCACTAATACACGGAATGTAACCTTGGCTACACAGGAACTGAATTACAAAACAGAACAGGGTCTCAAATTTAGAAAACCAACTTATGCTTGCTTAAGGGGAAAGGTGAGTTGGGGTGCTGCATAAAACCAGAGATTGAAATGAGCACAGATAAAGTTCCTTAAGCCAAATATGGAATAGACAAGAGCTACTCCTTGCTCAACGAAATGGACTCAACACCCCATATTAAATGCCTAAGAGTGTACCTGACTAGGAAGTATCTTAAAACCTATGGATTGCTATGTCTCTGAAAGAGAATCAAGTGTGTGTACAGGGGCATAAACGCAGCAGTGATAGGATTGGAGAGGTTCGGTGAGCAAATGAAGACCCTTTGAAGTCATATTGCATGGTACCCATTCCACGGGTCTCAACTCTCCAGGTTTAAGGTATTCTTCCTTCAGCTAAAACATGCATGTGGAACCCAGAGTATGATCAACCGTGTGATCGGGAGACGTGTTCCAATATGTGTCAGTTTTCGTCCCCTGGTACTCGGGTGCAACATTCCAGACGCTTTACTAACACTCTCCCGACTTGGAGAGTCAGTGCCTTTAACCTCCTGTTTGGCCCAGTTTGCAATTTTTGCGGAAGATGAACAGGAATAGGGAGAACCAATGACAGACTAGCTGGAGGTGTCTGGACGGGCAAATTTAACTCTCATTTCCCACCAGGAAGAGGAATTAACCAAAGGCTCAGCGTGCCGTGCCGGAACCAGATTAGGGCCTGAAGCCATCCTGCGGTGTTGCGGCCTGCTCATGAGAAAGCGAGTTGAAGAAAGGAGCTCAGGGGCACTGTAATTCACAAACCTGCAGAGTTATAAATGACAGCTATCGTCCAAAAATATACTGAAGTAAGGCTGCCAAGAGGACTTGAAAGCGGGGCAGAATTGCAGGAAACCGATTTCAGGAGGTAGACTGGAATTGCATTGAAAGCATAGGAAAAGAGGCAGAACGTCCACAATGATGCACTTGGCCAAAAAGGGCGTATGCGTTTTTTCCTGAATATATTCAGGAAAAAACGCATACGCCCTTTTTGGCCAACCAAGCAAGCTTGCAAAGGAAATCTGCACTACAATGAAGTCTCACTTTCCCCCGGTCAAAAGGGCCATCTGAAAAAAGTGTAAAATCCAGAAAGGCAGGACAGGCCATGGAGAACTGGGAGCCTTGTTATGCTGATGGGCGGGATGTAAATTGCCAACAGCCACTCGGGAGAAGTGTATGGTGTTTCCTGAAACATCTAAAAAACAAAGCAACAGAGCCTAGGGCACTTCCACTTATGGTCCTATAGCTTAGGGAAATTAAAATCAAAAAGACACAGCCACCCGAAAGGTTGGGACGGCTCTGATTACAAGAACCTGGTTTACGGTACAAGTTCAATATCGCAGAAAGTGAAAAATGGATAAAGAAGTTGTGGTACTTACGTACAATGCAGTATCACTCAGCAATGAAATCTATGTCATCAGGCCCGTAGCAGCATAATGAGTGGATTCAGGTACGATGATTCTAACTGAAATAAGTCACACAGAAAAAGAAACATCATAAGATATCACTAATACACGGAATGTAACCTTGGCTACACAGGAACTGAATTACAAAACAGAACAGGGTCTCAAATTTAGAAACCCAACTTATGCTTCCTTAAGGGGAAAGGTGAGTTGGGGTAATGCATAAAACCAGAGATTGAAGTGAGCACAGATAAAGTTCCTTAAGCCAAATATGGAATAGACAAGAGCTACTCCTTGCTCAACGAAATGGACTCAACACCCCATATTAAATGCCTAAGAGTGTACCTGACTAGGAAGTATCTTAAAACCTATGGATTGCTATGTCTCTGAAACAGAATCAAGTGTGTGTACAGGGGCATAATCGCAGCAGTGATAGGATTGGAGAGGTTCGGTGAGCAAATGAAGACCCTTTGAAGTCATATTGCATGGTACCCATTCCACGGGTCTCAACTCTCCAGGTTTAAGGTATTCTTCCTTCAGCTAAAACATGCATGTGGAACCCAGAGTATGATCAACCGTGTGATCGGGAGACGTGTTCCAATATGTCTCAGTTTTCGTCCCCTGGTACTCGGGTGCAACATTCCAGACGCTTTACTAACACTCTCCCGACTTGGAGAGTCAGTGCCTTTAACCTCCTGTTTGGCCCAGTTTGCAATTTCTGCGGAAGATGAACAGGAATAGGGAGAACCAATGACAGACTAGCTGGAGGTGTCTGGACGGGCAAATTTAACTCTCATTTCCCACCAGGAAGAGGAATTAACCAAAGGCTCAGCGTGCCGTGCCGGAACCAGATTAGGGCCTGAAGCCATCCTGCGGTGTTGCGGCCAGCTCACGAGAAAGCGAGTTGAAGAAAGGAGCTCAGGGGCACTGTAATTCACAAACCTGCAGAGTTATAAATGACAGCTATCGTCCAAAAATATACTGAAGTAAGGCTGCCAAGAGGACTTGAAAGTGGGCCAGAATTGCAGGAAACCGATTTCAGGAGGTAGACTGGAATTGCATTTAAAGCATAGGAAAAGAGGCAGAACGTCCACAATGATGCACTTGGCCAAAAAGAGCGTATGCGTTTTTTCCTGAATATATTCAGGAAAAAACGCATACGCCCTTTTTGGCCAACCAAGCAAGCTTGCAAAGGAAATCTGCACTACAATGAAGTCTCACTTCCCCCCGGTCAAAAGGGCCATCTGAAAAAAGTGTAAAATCCAGAAAGGCAGGACAGGCCATGGAGAACTGGGAGCCTTGTTATGCTGATGGGCGGGATGTAAATTGCCAACAGCCACTCGGGAGAAGTGTATGGTGTTTCCTGAAACATCTAAAAAACAAAGCAACAGAGCCTAGGGCACTTCCACTTATGGTCCTATAGCTTAGGGAAATTAAAATCAAAAGACACAGCCACCCCAAAGGTTGGGACGGCTCTGTTTACAAGAACCTGGTTTACGGTACAAGTTCAATATCGCAGAAAGTGAAAAATGGATAAAGAAGTTGTGGTACTTACGTACAATGCAGTAACACTCAGCAATGAAATCTATGTCATCAGGCCCGTAGCAGCATAATGAGTGGATTCAGGTACGATGATTCTAACTGAAATAAGTCACACAGAAAAAGAAACATCATAAGATATCACTAATACACGGAATGTAACCTTGGCTACACAGGAACTGAATTACAAAACAGAACAGGGTCTCAAATTTAGAAACCCAACTTATGCTTCCTTAAGGGGAAAGGTGAGTTGGGGTAATGCATAAAACCAGAGATTGAAGTGAGCACAGATAAAGTTCCTTAAGCCAAATATGGAATAGACAAGAGCTACTCCTTGCTCAACGAAATGGACTCAACACCCCATATTAAATGCCTAAGAGTGTACCTGACTAGGAAGTATCTTAAAACCTATGGATTGCTATGTCTCTGAAAGAGAATCAAGTGTGTGTACAGGGGCATAAACGCAGCAGTGATAGGATTGGAGAGGTTCGGTGAGCAAATGAAGACCCTTTGAAGTCATATTGCATGGTACCCATTCCACGGGTCTCAACTCTCCAGGTTTAAGGTATTCTTCCTTCAGCTAAAACATGCATGTGGAACCCAGAGTATGATCAACCGTGTGATCGGGAGACGTGTTCCAATATGTGTCAGTTTTCGTCCCCTGGTACTCGGGTGCAACATTCCAGACGCTTTACTAACACTCTCCCGACTTGGAGAGTCAGTGCCTTTAACCTCCTGTTTGGCCCAGTTTGCAATTTCTGCGGAAGATGAACAGGAATAGGGAGAACCAATGACAGACTAGCTGGAGGTGTCTGGACGGGCAAATTTAACTCTCATTTCCCACCAGGAAGAGGAATTAACCAAAGGCTCAGCGTGCCGTGCCGGAACCAGATTAGGGCCTGAAGCCATCCTGCGGTGTTGCGGCCAGCTCACGAGAAAGCGAGTTGAAGAAAGGAGCTCAGGGGCACTGTAATTCACAAACCTGCAGAGTTATAAATGACAGCTATCGTCCAAAAATATACTGAAGTAAGGCTGCCAAGAGGACTTGAAAGTGGGCCAGAATTGCAGGAAACCGATTTCAGGAGGTAGACTGGAATTGCATTTAAAGCATAGGAAAAGAGGCAGAACGTCCACAATGATGCACTTGGCCAAAAAGGGCGTATGCGTTTTTTCCTGAATATATTCAGGAAAAAACGCATACGCCCTTTTTGGCCAACCAAGCAAGCTTGCAAAGGAAATCTGCACTACAATGAAGTCTCACTTCCCCCCGGTCAAAAGGGCCATCTGAAAAAAGTGTAAAATCCAGAAAGGCAGGACAGGCCATGGAGAACTGGGAGCCTTGTTATGCTGATGGGCGGGATGTAAATTGCCAACAGCCACTCGGGAGAAGTGTATGGTGTTTCCTGAAACATCTAAAAAACAAAGCAACAGAGCCTAGGGCACTTCCACTTATGGTCCTATAGCTTAGGGAAATTAAAATCAAAAGACACAGCCACCCCAAAGGTTGGGACGGCTCTGTTTACAAGAACCTGGTTTACGGTACAAGTCCAATATCGCAGAAAGTGAAAAATGGATAAAGAAGTTGTGGTACTTACGTACAATGCAATATCACTCAGCAATGAAATCTATGTCATCAGGCCCGTAGCAGCATAATGAGTGGATTCAGGTACGATGATTCTAACTGAAATAAGTCACACAGAAAAAGAAACATCATAAGATATCACTAATACACGGAATGTAACCTTGGCTACACAGGAACTGAATTACAAAACAGAACAGGGTCTCAAATTTAGAAAACCAACTTATGCTTGCTTAAGGGGAAAGGTGAGTTGGGGTGCTGCATAAAACCACAGATTGAAATGAGCACAGATAAAGTTCCTTAAGCCAAATATGGAATAGACAAGAGCTACTCCTTGCTCAACGAAATGGACTCAACACCCCATATTAAATGCCTAAGAGTGTACCTGACTAGGAAGTATCTTAAAACCTATGGATTGCTATGTCTCTGAAAGAGAATCAAGTGTGTTTACAGGGGCATAAACGCAGCAGTGATAGGATTGGAGAGGTTCGGTGAGCAAATGAAGACCCTTTGAAGTCATATTGCATGGTACCCATTCCACGGGTCTCAACTCTCCAGGTTTAAGGTATTCTTCCTTCAGCTAAAACATGCATGTGGAACCCAGAGTATGATCAACCATGTGATCGGGAGACATGTTCCAATATGTGTCAGTTTTCGTCCCCTGGTACTCGGGTGCAACATTCCAGACGCTTTACTAACACTCTCCCGACTTGGAGAGTCAGTGCCTTTAACCTCCTGTTTGGCCCAGTTTGCAATTTCTGCGGAAGATGAACAGGAATAGGGAGAACCAATGACAGACTAGCTGGAGGTGTCTGGACGGGCAAATTTAACTCTGATTTCCCATCAGGAAGAGGAATTAACCAAAGGCTCAGCGTGCCGTGCCGGAACCAGATTAGGGCCTGAAGCCATCCTGCGGTGTTGCGGCCAGCTCACGAGAAAGCGAGTTGAAGAAAGGAGCTCAGGGGCACTGTAATTCACAAACCTGCAGAGTTATAAATGACAGCTATCGTCCAAAAATATACTGAAGTAAGGCTGCCAAGAGGACTTGAAAGCGGGGCAGAATTGCAGGAAACCGATTTCAGGAGGTAGACTGGAATTGCATTGAAAGCATAGGAAAAGAGGCAGAACGTCCACAATGATGCACTTGGCCAAAAAGGGCGTATGCGTTTTTTCCTGAATATATTCAGGAAAAAACGCATACGCCCTTTTTGGCCAACCAAGCAAGCTTGCAAAGGAAATCTGCACTACAATGAAGTCTCACTTCCCCCCGGTCAAAAGGGCCATCTGAAAAAAGTGTAAAATCCAGAAAGGCAGGACAGGCCATGGAGAACTGGGAGCCTTGTTATGCTGATGGGCGGGATGTAAATTGCCAACAGCCACTCGGGAGAAGTGTATGGTGTTTCCTGAAACATCTAAAAAACAAAGCAACAGAGCCTAGGGCACTTCCACTTATGGTCCTATAGCTTAGGGAAATTAAAATCAAAAGACACAGCCACCCCAAAGGTTGGGACGGCTCTGTTTACAAGAACCTGGTTTACGGAACAAGTTCAATATCGCAGAAAGTGAAAAATGGATAAAGAAGTTGTGGTACTTACGTACAATGCAGTATCACTCAGCAATGAAATCTATGTCATCAGGCCCGTAGCAGCATAATGAGTGGATTCAGGTATGATGATTCTAACTGAAATAAGTCACACAGGAAAAGAAACATCATAAGATATCACTAATACACGGAATGTAACCTTGGCTACAGAGGAACTGAATTACAAAACAGAACAGGGTCTCAAATTTAGAAAACCAACTTATGCTTGCTTAAGGGGAAAGGTGAGTTGGGGTGCTGCATAAAACCAGAGATTGAAATGAGCACAGATAAAGTTCCTTAAGCCAAATATGGAATAGACAAGAGCTACTCCTTGCTCAACGAAATGGACTCAACACCCCATATTAAATGCCTAAGAGTGTACCTGACTAGGAAGTATCTTAAAACCTATGGATTGCTATGTCTCTGAAAGAGAATCAAGTGTGTGTACAGGGGCATAAACGCAGCAGTGTTAGGATTGGAGAGGTTCGGTGAGCAAATGAAGACCCTTTGAAGTCATATTGCATGGTACCCATTCCAAGGGTCTCAACTCTCCAGGTTTAAGGCATTCTTCCTTCAGCTAAAACATGCATGTGGAACCCAGAGTATGATGAACCGTGTGATCGGGAGACGTGTTCCAATATGTGTCAGTTTTCGTCCCCTGGTACTCGGGTGCAACATTCCAGACGCTTTACTAACACTCTCCCGACTTGGAGAGTCAGTGCCTTTAACCTCCTGTTTGGCCCAGTTTGCAATTTCTGCGGAAGATGAACAGGAATAGGGAGAACCAATGACAGACTAGCTGGAGGTGTCTGGACGGGCAAATTTAACTCTCATTTCCCACCAGGAAGAGGAATTAACCAAAGGCTCAGCGTGCTGTGGCGGAACCAGATTAGGGCCTGAAGCAATCTTGGGGTGTTGCGGCCAGCTCACGAGAAAGCGAGTTGAAGAAAGGAGCTCAGGGGCACTGTAATTCACAAACCTGCAGAGTTATAAATGACAGCTATCGTCCAAAAATATACTGAAGTAAGGCTGCCAAGAGGACTTGAAAGCGGGGCAGAATTGCAGGAAACCGATTTCAGGAGGTAGACTGGAATTGCATTTAAAGCATAGGAAAAGAGGCAGAACGTCCACAATGATGCACTTGGCCAAAAAGGGCGTATGCGGTTTTTCCTGAATATATTCAGGAAAAAACGCATACGCCCTTTTTGGCCAACCAAGCAAGCTTGCAAAGGAAATCTGCACTACAATGAAGTCTCACTACCCCCTGGTCCAAAGGGCCATCTGAAAAAAGTGTAAAATCCAGAAAGGCAGGACAGGCCATGGAGAACTGGGAGCCTTGTTATGCTGATGGGCGGGATGTCAATTGCCAACAGCCACTCGGGAGAACTGTATGGTGTTTCCTGAAACATCTAAAAAACAAAGCAACAGAGCCTAGGGCACTTCCACTTATGGTCCTATAGCTTAGGGAAATTAAAATCAAAAAGACACAGCCACCCCAAAGGTTGGGACGGCTCTGTTTACAAGAACCTGGTTTACGGTACAAGTTCAATATCGCAGAAAGTGAAAAATGGATAAAGAAGTTGTGGTACTTACTTACAATGCAATATGACTCAGCAAGGATATCTATGTCATCAGGCCCGTAGCAGCATAATGAGTGGATTCAGGTATGATGATTCTAACTGAAATAAGTCACACAGAAAAAGAAACATCATAAGATATCACTAATACACGGAATGTAACCTTGGCTACCCAGGAACTGAATTACAGAACACAACAGGGTCTCAAATTAAGAAAACCAACTTATGCTTCCTTAAGAGGAAAGGTGAGTTGGGGTGCTGCATAAAACCAGAGATTGAAATGAGCACAGATAAAGTTCCTTAAGCCAAATATGGAATAGACAAGAGCTACTCCTTGCTCAACGAAATGGACTCAACACCCCATATTAAACGCCTAAGAATGTACCTGACTAGGAAGTATCTTAAAACCTATGGATTGCTATGTCTCCGAAAGAGAATCAAGCGTGTGTACAGGGGCATAAACGCAGCAGTGATAGGATTGGAGAGGTTCGGTGAGCAAATGAAGACCCTTTGAAGTCATATTGCATGGTACCCATTCCACGGGTCTCAACTTTCCAGGTTTAAGGTATTCTTCCTTCAGCTAAAACATGCATGTGGAACCCAGATTATGATCAACCGTGTGAGTGGGAGACGTGTTCAAATATGTGTCAGTTTTCGTCCCCTGGTACTCGGGTGCAACATTCCAGACGCTTTACTAACACTCTCCCGACTTGGAGAGTCAGTGCCTTTAACCTCATGTTTGGCCCAGTTTGCAATTTCTGCGGAAGATGAACAGGAATAGGGAGAACCAATGACAGACTAGCTGGAGGTGTCTGGACGGGCAAATTTAACTCTCATTTCCCACCAGAAAGGGGAATTAACCAAAGGCTCAGCGTGCCGTGCCGGAACCAGATTAGGGCCTGAAGCAATCCTGCGGTGTTGCGGCCAGCTCACGAGAAAGCGAGTTGAAGAAAGGAGCTCACGGGCACTGTAATTCACAAACCTGCAGAGTTAAAAGTGATGGCTATCGTCCAAAAATATACTGAAGTAAGACTGCCAAGAGGACTTGAAAGCGGGGCAGAATTGCAGGAAACCGATTTCAGGAGGTAGACTGGAATTGCATTTAAAGCATAGGAAAAGAGGAAGAACGTCCACAATGATGCACTTGGCCAAAAAGTGTGTATGCGTTTTTTCCTGAATATATTCAGGAAAAAACGCATACACCCTTTTTGGCCAACCAAGCAAGCTTGCAAAGGAAATCTGCACTACAATGAAGTCTCACTTCCCCCCGCTCAAAAGGGCCATCTGAAAAAAGTGTAAAATCCAGAAAGGCAGGACAGGCCATGGAGAACTGGGAGCCTTGTTATGCTGATGGGCGGGATGTCAATTGCCAACAGCCACTCGGGAGAAGTGTATGGTGTTTCCTGAAACATCTAAAAAACAAAGCAACAGAGCCTAGGGCACTTCCACTTATGGTCCTATAGCTTAGGGAAATTAAAATCAAAAAGACACAGACACCCCAACGGTTGGGACGGCTCTGTTTACAAGAACCTGGTTTACGGTACAAGTTCAATATCGCAGAAAGTGATAAATGGATAAAGAAGTTGTGGTACTTACGTACAATGCAATATCACTCAGCAGTGAAATCTATGTCATCAGGCCCGTAGCAGCATAATGAGTGGATTCAGGTATGATGATTCTAACTGAAATAAGTCACACAGAAAAAGAAACATCATAAGATATCACTAATACACGGAATGTAAACTTGGCTACACAGGAACTGAATTACAAAACAGAACAGGGTCTCAAATTTAGAAACCCAACTTATGCTTGCTTAAGGGGAAAGGTGAGTTGGGGTGCTGCATAAAACCAGAGATTGAAATGAGCACAGATAAAGTTCCTTAAGCCAAATATGGAAGAGACAAGAGCTACTCCTTGTTCAACGAAATGGACTCAACACCCCATATTAAACGCCTAAGAATGTACCTGACTAGGAAGTATCTTAAAACCTATGGATTGCTATGTCTCCGAAAGAGAATCAAGCGTATGTACAGGGGCATAAACGCAGCAGTGATAGGATTGGAGAGGTTCGGTGAGCAAATGAAGACCCTTTGAAGTCATATTGCATGGTACCCATTCCACGGGTCTCAACTCTCCAGGTTTAAGGTATTCTTCCTTCAGCTAAAACATGCATGTGGAACCCAGAGTATGATCAACCGTGTGATCGGGAGACGTGTTCCAATATGTGTCAGTTTTCGTCCCCTGGTACTCGGGTGCAACATTCCAGACGCTTTACTAACACTCTCCCAACTTGGAGAGTCAGTGCCTTTAACCTCCTGTTTGGCCCAGTTTGCAATTTCTGCGGAAGATGAACAGGAATAGGGAGAACCAATGAGAGACTAGCTGGAGGTGTGTGGACGGGCAAATTTAACTCTCATTTCCCACCAGGAAGAGGAATTAACCAAAGGCTCAGCGTGCCGTGCCGGAACCAGATTAGGGCCTGAAGCCAACATGCGGTGTTGCGGCCAGCTCACGAGAAAGCCAGTTGAAGAAAGGAGCTCAGGGACACTGTAATTCACAAACCTGCAGAGTTATAAATGACAGCTATCGTCCAAAAATATACTGAAGTAAGGCTGCCAAGAGGACTTGAAAGCGGGGCAGAATTGCAGGAAACCGATTTCAGGAGGTAGACTGGAATTGCATTTAAAGCATAGGAAAAGAGGCAGAACGTCCACAATGATGCACTTGGCCAAAAAGGGCATATGCGTTTTTTCCTGAATATATTCAGGAAAAAACGCATACGCCCTTTTTGGCCAACCAAGCAAGCTTGCAAAGGAAATCTGCACTACAATGAAGTCTCACTTCCCCCCGGTCAAAAGGGCCATCTGAAAAAAGTGTAAAATCCAGAAAGGTAGGACAGGCCATGGAGAACTGGGAGCCTTGTTATGCTGATGGGCGGGATGTCAATTGCCAACAGCCACTCGGGAGAAGTGTATGGTGTTTCCTGAAACATCTAAAAAACAAAGCAACAGAGCCTAGGGCACTTCCACTTATGGTCCTATAGCTTAGGGAAATTAAAATCAAAAAGACACAGACACCCCAACGGTTGGGACGGCTCTGTTTACAAGAACCTGGTTTACGGTACAAGTTCAATATCGCAGAAAGTGAAAAATGGATAAAGAAGTTGTGGTACTTACGTACAATGCAATATCACTCAGCAGTGAAATCTATGTCATCAGGCCCATAGCAGCATAATGAGTGGATTCAGGTATGATGATTCTAACTGAAATAAGTCACACAGAAAAAGAAACATCATAAGATATCACTAATACACGGAATGTAAACTTGGCTACACAAGAACTGAATTACAAAACAGAACAGGGTCTCAAATTTAGAAACCCAACTTATGCTTGCTTAAGGGGAAAGGTGAGTTGGGGTGCTGCATAAAACCAGAGATTGAAATGAGCACAGATAAAGTTCCTTAAGCCAAATATGGAAGAGACAAGAGCTACTCCTTGTTCAACGAAATGGACTCAACACCCCATATTAAACGCCTAAGAATGTACCTGACTAGGAAGTATCTTAAAACCTATGGATTGCTATGTCTCCGAAAGAGAATCAAGCGTGTGTACAGGGGCATAAACGCAGCAGTGATAGGATTGGAGAGGTTCGGTGAGCAAATGAAGACCCTTTGAAGTCATATTGCATGGTACCCATTCCACGGGTCTCAACTCTCCAGGTTTAAGGTATTCTTCCTTCAGCTAAAACATGCATGTGGAACCCAGAGTATGATCAACCGTGTGATCGGGAGACGTGTTCCAATATGTGTCAGTTTTCGTCCCCTGGTACTCGGGTGCAACATTCCAGACGCTTTACTAACACTCTCCCGACTTGGAGAGTCAGTGCCTTTAACCTCCTGTTTGGCCCAGTTTGCAATTTCTGCGGAAGATGAACAGGAATAGGGAGAACCAATGACAGACTAGCTGGAGGTGTCTGGACGGGCAAATTTAACTCTCATTTCCCACCAGGAAGAGGAATTAACCAAAGGCTCAGCGTGCCGTGCCGGAACCAGATTAGGGCCTGAAGCCATCCTGCGGTGTTGCGGCCAGCTCACGAGAAAGCGAGTTGAAGAAAGGAGCTCAGGGGCACTGTAATTCACAAACCTGCAGAGTTATAAATGACAGCTATCGTCCAAAAATATACTGAAGTAAGGCTGCCAAGAGGACTTGAAAGCGGGGCAGAATTGCAGGAAACCGATTTCAGGAGGTAGACAGGAATTGCATTGAAAGCATAGGAAAAGAGGCAGAACGTCCACAATGATGCACTTGGCCAAAAAGGGCGTATGCGTTTTTTCCTGAATATATTCAGGAAAAAACGCATACGCCCTTTTTGGCCAACCAAGCAAGCTTGCAAAGGAAATCTGCACTACAATGAAGTCTCACTTCCCCCCGGTCAAAAGGGCCATCTGAAAAAAGTGTAAAATCCAGAAAGGCAGGACAGGCCATGGAGAACTGGGAGCCTTGTTATGCTGATGGGCGGGATGTCAATTGCCAACAGCCACTCGGGAGAAGTGTATGGTGTTTCCTGAAACATCTAAAAAACAAAGCAACAGAGCCTAGGGCACTTCCACTTATGCTCCTATAGCTTAGGGAAATTAAAATCAAAAAGACACAGCCACCCCAAAGGTTGGGACGGCTCTGTTTACAAGAACCTGGTTTACGGTACAAGTTCAATATCGCAGAAAGTGAAAAATGGATAAAGAAGTTGTCGTACTTACGTACAATGCAGTATCACTCAGCAATGAAATCTATGTCATCAGGCCCGTAGCAGCATAATGAGTGGATTCAGGTATGATGATTCTAACTGAAATAAGTCACACAGGAAAAGAAACATCATAAGATATCACTAATACACGGAATGTAACCTTGGCTACACAGGAACTGAATTCCAAAACAGAACAGGGTCTCAAATTTAGAAAACCAACTTATGCTTGCTTAAGGGGAAAGGTGAGTTGGGGTGCTGCATAAAACCAGAGATTGAAATGAGCACAGATAAAGTTCCTTAAGCCAAATATGGAATAGACAAGAGCTACTCCTTGCTCAACGAAATGGACTCAACACCCCATATTAAATGCCTAAGAGTGTACCTGACTAGGAAGTATCTTAAAACCTATGGATTGCTATGTCTCTGAAAGAGAATCAAGTGTGTGTACAGGGGCATAAACGCAGCAGTGTTAGGATTGGAGAGGTTCGGTGAGCAAATGAAGACCCTTTGAAGTCATATTGCATGGTACCCATTCCAAGGGTCTCAACTCTCCAGGTTTAAGGCATTCTTCCTTCAGCTAAAACATGCATGTGGAACCCAGAGTATGATCAACCGTGTGAGTGGGAGACGTGTTCCAATATGTGTCAGTTTTCGTCCCCTGGTACTCGGGTGCAACATTCCAGACCCTTTACTAACACTCTCCCGACTTGGAGAGTCAGTGCCTTTAACCTCCTGTTTGGCCCAGTTTGCAATTTCTGCGGAAGATGAACAGGAATAGGGAGAACCAATGACAGACTAGCTGGAGGTGTCTGGACGGGCAAATTTAACTCTCATTTCCCACCAGGAAGAGGAATTAACCAAAGGCTCAGCGTGCCGTGCCGGAACCTGATTAGGGCCTGAAGCAATCATGGGGTGTTGCGGCCAGCTCACGAGAAAGCGAGTTGAAGAAAGGAGCTCAGGGGCACTGTAATTCACAAACCTGCAGAGTTATAAATGACAGCTATCGTCCAAAAATATACTGAAGTAAGGCTGCCAAGAGGACTTGAAAGCGGGGCAGAATTGCAGGAAACCGATTTCAGGAGGTAGACTGGAATTGCATTTAAAGCATAGGAAAAGAGGCAGAACGTCCACAATGATGCACTTGGCCAAAAAGGGCGTATGCGTTTTTTCCTGAATATATTCAGGAAAAAACGCATACGCCCTTTTTGGCCAACCAAGCAAGCTTGCAAAGGAAATCTGCACTACAATGAAGTCTCACTTCCCCCCGGTCAAAAGGGCCATCTGAAAAAAGTGTAAAATCCAGAAAGGCAGGACAGGCCATGGAGAACTGGGAGCCTTGTTATGCTGATGGGCGGGATGTCAATTGTCAACAGCCACTCGGGAGAACTGTATGGTGTTTCCTGAAACATCTAAAAAACAAAGCAACAGAGCCTAGGGCACTTCCACTTATGGTCCTATAGCTTAGGGAAATTAAAATCAAAAAGACACAGCCACCCCAAAGGTTGGGACGGCTCTGTTTACAAGAACCTGATTTACGGTACAAGTTCAATATCGCAGAAAGTGAAAAATGGATAAAGAAGTTGTGGTACTTACTTACAATGCAATATGACTCAGCAAGGATATCTATGTCATCAGGCCCGTAGCAGCATAATGAGTGGATTCAGGTATGATGATTCTAACTGAAATAAGTCACACAGAAAAAGAAACATCATAAGATATCACTAATACACGGAATGTAACCTTGGCTACCCAGGAACTGAATTACAGAACACAACAGGGTCTCAAATTAAGAAAACCAACTTATGCTTGCTTAAGGGGAAAGGTGAGTTGGGGTGCTGCATAAAACCAGAGATTGAAATGAGCACAGATAAAGTTCCTTAAGCCAAATATGGAATAGACAAGAGCTACTCCTTGCTCAACGAAATGGACTCAACACCCCATATTAAACGCCTAAGAATGTACCTGACTAGGAAGTATCTTAAAACCTATGGACTGCTATGTCTCCGAAAGAGAATCAAGCGTGTGTACAGGGGCATAAACGCAGCAGTGATAGGATTGGAGAGGTTCGGTGAGCAAATGAAGACCCTTTGAAGTCATAGTGTATGGTACCCATTCCACGGGTCTCAACTCTCCAGGTTGAAGGTATTCTTCCTTCAGCTAAAACATGCATGTGGAACCCAGAGTATGATCAACCGTGTGATCGGGAGACGTGTTCAAATATGTGTCAGTTTTCGTCCCCTGGTACTCGGGTGCAACATTCCAGACGCTTTACTAACACTCTCCCGACTTGGAGAGTCAGTGCCTTTAACCTCCTGTTTGGCCCAGTTTGCAATTTCTGCGGAAGATGAACAGGAATAGGGAGAACCAATGACAGACTAGCTGGAGGTGTCTGGACGGGCAAATTTAACTCTCATTTCCCACCAGGAAGGGGAATTAACCAAAGGCACAGCGTGCCGTGCCGGAACCAGATTAGGGCCTGAAGCAATCCTGCGGTGTTGCGGCCAGCTCACGAGAAAGCGAGTTGAAGAAAGGAGCTCACGGGCACTGTAATTCACAAACCTGCAGAGTTATAAGTGATGGCTATCGTCCAAAAATATACTGAAGTAAGACTGCCAAGAGGACTTGAAAGCGGGGCAGAATTGCAGGAAACCGATTTCAGGAGGTAGACTGGAATTGCATTTAAAGCATAGGAAAAGAGGAAGAACGTCCACAATGATGCACTTGGCAAAAAAGTGTGTATGCGTTTTTTCCTGAATATATTCAGGAAAAAACGCATACACCCTTTTTGGCCAACCAAGCAAGCTTGCAAAGGAAATCTGCACTACAATGAAGTCTCACTTCCCCCCGGTCAAAAGGGCCATCTGAAAAAAGTGTAAAATCCAGAAAGGCAGGACAGGCCATGGAGAACTGGGAGCCTTGTTATGCTGATGGGCAGGATGTCAATTGCCAACAGCCACTCGGGAGAAGTGTATGGTGTTTCCTGAAACATCTAAAAAACAAAGCAACAGAGCCTAGGGCACTTCCACTTATGGTCCTATAGCTTAGGGAAATTAAAATCAAAAAGACACAGACACCCCAACGGTTGGGACGGCTCTGTTTACAAGAACCTGGTTTACGGTACAAGTTCAATATCGCAGAAAGTGAAAAATGGATAAAGAAGTTGTGGTACTTACGTACAATGCAATATCACTCAGCAGTGAAATCTATGTCATCAGGCCCGTAGCAGCATAATGAGTGGATTCAGGTATGATGATTCTAACTGAAATAAGTCACACAGAAAAAGAAACATCATAAGATATCACTAATACACGGAATGTAAACTTGGCTACACAGGAACTGAATTACAAAACAGAACAGGGTCTCAAATTTAGAAACCCAACTTATGCTTGCTTAAGGGGAAAGGTGAGTTGGGGTGCTGCATAAAACCAGAGATTGAAATGAGCACAGATAAAGTTCCTTAAGCCAAATATGGAAGAGACAAGAGCTACTCCTTGTTCAACGAAATGGACTCAACACCCCATATTAAACGCCGAAGAATGTACCTGACTAGGAAGTATCTTAAAACCTATGGATTGCTATGTCTCCGAAAGAGAATCAAGCGTATGTACAGGGGCATAAACGCAGCAGTGATAGGATTGGAGAGGTTCGGTGAGCAAATGAAGACCCTTTGAAGTCATATTGCATGGTACCCATTCCACGGGTCTCAACTCTCCAGGTTTAAGGTATTCTTCCTTCAGCTAAAACAGGCATGTGGAACCCAGAGTATGATCAACCATGTGATCGGGAGACGTGTTCCAATATGTGTCAGTTTTCGTCCCCTGGTACTCGGGTGCAACATTCCAGACGCTTTACTAACACTCTCCCGACTTGGAGAGTCAGTGCCTTTAACCTCCTGTTTGGCCCAGTTTGCAATTTCTGCGGAAGATGAACAGGAATAGGGAGAACCAATGAGAGACTAGCTGGAGGTGTGTGGACGGGCAAATTTAACTCTCATTTCCCACCAGGAAGAGGAATTAACCAAAGGCTCAGCGTGCCATGCCGGAACCAGATTAGGGCCTGAAGCCAACATGCGGTGTTGCGGCCAGCTCACGAGAAAGCCAGTTGAAGAAAGGAGCTCAGGGACACTGTAATTCACAAACCTGCCGAGTTATAAATGACAGCTATCGTTCAAAAATATACTGAAGTAAGGCTGCCAAGAGGACTTGAAAGCGGGGCAGAATTGCAGGAAACCGATTTCAGGAGGTAGACTGGAATTGCATTTAAAGCATAGGAAAAGAGGAAGAACGTCCACAATGATGCACTTGGCCAAAAAGTGTGTATGCGTTTTTTCCTGAATATATTCAGGAAAAAACGCATACACCCTTTTTGGCCAACCAAGCAAGCTTGCAAAGGAAATCTGCACTACAATGAAGTCTCACTTCCCCGCGGTCAAAAGGGCCATCTGAAAAAAGTGTAAAATCCAGAAAGGCAGGACAGGCCATGGAGAACTGGGAGCCTTGTTATGCTGATGGGCGGGATGTCAATTGCCAACAGCCACTCGGGAGAAGTGTATGGTGTTTCCTGAAACATCTAAAAAACAAAGCAACAGAGCCTAGGGCACTTCCACTTATGGTCCTATAGCTTAGGGAAATTAAAATCAAAAAGACACAGACACCCCAACGGTTGGGACGGCTCTGTTTACAAGAACCTGGTTTACGGTACAAGTTCAATATCGCAGAAAGTGAAAAATGGATAAAGAAGTTGTGGTACTTACGTACAATGCAATATCACTCAGCAGTGAAATCTATGTCATCAGGCCCGTAGCAGCATAATGAGTGGATTCAGGTATGATGATTCTAACTGAAATAAGTCACACAGAAAAAGAAACATCATAAGATATCACTAATACACGGAATGTAAACTTGGCTACACAGGAACTGAATTACAAAACAGAACAGGGTCTCAAATTTAGAAACCCAACTTATGCTTGCTTAAGGGGAAAGGTGAGTTGGGGTGCTGCATAAAACCAGAGATTGAAATGAGCACAGATAAAGTTCCTTAAGCCAAATATGGAAGTGACAAGAGCTACTCCTTGTTCAACGAAATGGACTCAACACCCCATATTAAACGCCTAAGAATGTACCTGACTAGGAAGTATCTTAAAACCTATGGATTGCTATGTCTCCGAAAGAGAATCAAGCGTGTGTACAGGGGCATAAACGCAGCAGTGATAGGATTGGAGAGGTTCGGTGAGCAAATGAAGACCCTTTGAAGTCATATTGCATGGTACCCATTCCACGGGTCTCAACTCTCCAGGTTTAAGGTATTCTTCCTTCAGCTAAAACAGGCATGTGGAACCCAGAGTATGATCAACCGTGTGATCGGGAGACGTGTTCCAATATGTGTCAGTTTTCGTCCCCTGGTACTCGGGTGCAACATTCCAGACGCTTTACTAACACTCTCCCGACTTGGAGAGTCAGTGCCTTTAACCTCCTGTTTGGCCCAGTTTGCAATTTCTGCGGAAGATGAACAGGAATAGGGAGAACCAATGAGAGACTAGCTGGAGGTGTGTGGACGGGCAAATTTAACTCTCATTTCCCACCAGGAAGAGGAATTAACCAAAGGCTCAGCATGCCGTGCCGGAACCAGATTAGGGCCTGAAGCAATCCTGCGGTGTTGCAGCCAGCTCACGAGAAAGCGAGTTGAAGAAAGGAGCTCAGGGGCACTGTAATTCACAAACCTGCAGAGTTATAAATGACAGCTATCGTCCAAAAATATACTGAAGTAAGGCTGCCAAGAGGACTTGAAAGCGGGGCAGAATGCAGGAAACCGATTTCAGGAGGTAGACTGGAATTGCATTTAAAGCATAGGAAAAGAGGCAGAACGTCCACAATGATGCACTTGGCCAAAAAGGGCGTATGCGTTTTTTCCTGAATATATTCAGGAAAAAACGCATACGCCCTTTTTGGCCAACCAAGCAAGCTTGCAAAGGAAATATGCACTACAATGAAGTCTCACTTCCCCCCGGTCAAAAGGGCCATCTGAAAAAAGTGTAAAATCCAGAAAGGCAGGCCAGGCCATGGAGAACTGGGAGCCTTGTTATGCTGATGGGCGGGATGTAAATTGCCAACAGCCACTCGGGAGAAGTGTATGGTGTTTCCTGAAACATCTAAAAAACAAAGCACCAGAGCCTAGGGCACTTCCACTTATGGTCCTATAGCTTAGGGAAATTAAAATCAAAAAGACACAGCCACCCCAACGGTTGGGACGGCTCTGTTTACAAGAACCTGGTTTACGGTACAAGTTCAATATCGCAGAAAGTGAAAAATGGATAAAGAAGTTGTGGTACTTACTTACAATGCAATAACACTCAGCAAGGAAATCTATGTCATCAGGCCCGTAGCAGCATAATGAGTGGATTCAGGTATGATGACTCTAACTGAAATAAGTCACACAGAAACAGAAACATCATAAGATATCACTAATACACGGAATGTAACCTTGGCTACACAGGAACTGAATTCCAAAACAGAACAGGGTCTCAAATTTAGAAAACCAACTTATGCTTCCTTAAGGGGAAAGGTGAGTTGGGGTAATGCATAAAACCAGAGATTGAAGTGAGCACATATAAAGTTCCTTAAGCCAAATATGGAATAGACAAGAGCTACTCCTTGCTCAACGAAATGGACTCAACACCCCATATTAAACGCCTAAGAATGTACCTGACTAGGAAGTATCTTAAAACCTATGGATTGCTATGTCTCCGAAAGAGAATCAAGCGTGTGTACAGGGGCATAAACGCAGCAGTGATAGGACTGGAGAGGTTCGGTGAGCAAATGAAGACCCTTTGAAGTCATATTGCATGGTACCCATTCCACGGGTCTCAACTCTCCAGGTTGAAGGTATTCTTCCTTCAGCTAAAACATGCATGTGGAACCCAGAGTATGATCAACCGTGTGATCGGGAGACGTGTTCCAATATGTGTCAGTTTTCGTCCCCTGGTACTCGGGTGCAACATTCCAGACGCTTTACTAACACTCTCCCGACTTGGAGAGTCAGTGCCTTTAACCTCCTGTTTGGCCCAGTTTGCAATTTCTGCGGAAGATGAACAGGAATAGGGAGAACCAATGACAGACTAGCTGGAGGTGTCTGGACGGGCAAATTTAACTCTCATTTCCCACCAGGAAGAGGAATTAACCAAAGGCTCAGCGTGCCATGCGGGAACCATAATAGGGCCTGAAGCCATCCTGCGGTGTTGTGGCCAGCTCACGAGAAAGCGAGTTGAAGAAAGGAGCTCAGGGGCACTGTAATTCACAAACATACAGAGTTATAAATGACAGCTATCGTCCAAAAATATACTGAAGTAAGGCTGCCAAGAGGACTTGAAAGCGGGGCAGAATTGCAGGAAACCGATTTCAGGAGGTAGACTGGAATTGCATTTAAAGCATAGGAAAAGAGGCAGAACGTCCACAATGATGCACTTGGCCAAAAAGGGCGTATGCGTTTTTTCCTGAATATATTCAGGAAAAAACGCATACGCCCTTTTTGGCCAACCAAGCAAGCTTGCAAAGGAAATCTGCACTACAATGAAGTCTCACTTCCCCCTGGTCAAAAGGGACATCCGAAAAAAGTGTAAAATCCAGAAAGCCAGGACAGGCCATGGAGAACTGGGAGCCTTGTTATGCTGATGGGCGGGATGTAAATTGCCAACAGCCACTCGGGAGAAGTGTATGGTGTTTCCTGAAACATCTAAAAAACAAAGCAACAGAGCCTAGGGCACTTCCACTTATGATCCTATAGCTTAGGGAAATTAAAATCAAAAAGACACAGCCACCCCAAAGGTTGGGACGGCTCTGTTTACAAGAACCTGATTTACGGTACAAGTTCAATATCACAGAATGTGAAAAATGGATAAAGAAGTTGTGGTACTTACGTACAATGCAATATCACTCAGCAAGGAAATCTATGTCATCAGGCCCGTAGCAGCATAATGAGTGGATTCAGGTATGATGATTCTAACTGAAATAAGTCACACAGAGAAAGAAACATCATAAGATATCACTAATACACGGAATGTAAACTTGGCTACACAGGAACTGAATTCCAAAACAGAACAGGGTCTCAAATTTAGAAACCCAACTTATGCTTGCTTAAGGGGAAAGGTGAGTTGGGGTGCTGCATAAAACCGGAGATTGAAATGAGCACAGATAAAGTTCCTTAAGCCAAGTATGGAATAGACAAGAGCTACTCCTTGCTCAACGAAATGGACTCAACACCCCATATTAAACGCCTAAGAATATACCTGACTAGGAAGTATCTTAAAACCTATGGATTTCTATGTCTCCAAAAGAGAATCAAGCATGTGTACAGGGGCATAAACGCAGCAGTGATAGGATTGGAGAGGTTCGGTGAGCAAATGAAGACCCTTTGAAGTCATATTGCATGGTACCCATTCCACGGGTCTCAACTCTCCAGGTTTAAGGTATTCTTCCTTCAGCTAAAACATGCATGTGGAACCCAGAGTATGATCAACCGTGTGATCGGGAGACGTGTTCCAATATGTGTCAGTTTTCGTCCCCTGGTACTCGGGTGCAACATTCCAGACGCTTTACTAACACTCTCCCGACTTGGAGAGTCAGTGCCTTTAACCTCCTGTTTGGCCCAGTTTGCAATTTCTGCGGAAGATGAACAGGAATAGGGAGAACCAATGAGAGACTAGCTGGAGGTGTCTGGACGGGCAAATTTAACTCTCATTTCCCACCAGGAAGAGGAATTAACCAAAGGCTCAGCGTGCCGTGCGGGAACCAGAATAGGGCCTGAAGCCATCCTGCGGTGTTGTGGCCAGCTCACGAGAAAGCGAGTTGAAGAAAGGAGCTCAGGGGCACTGTAATTCACAAACCTGCAGAGTTATAAATGACAGCTATCGTCCAAAAGTATACTGAAGTAAGGCTGCCAAGAGGACTTGAAAGCGGGGCAGAATTGCAGGAAACCGATTTCAGGAGGTAGACTGGAATTGCATTGAAAGCATAGGAAAAGAGGCAGAACGTCCACAATGATGCACTTGGCCAAAAAGGGCGTATGCGTTTTTTCCTGAATATATTCAGGAAAAAACGCATACGCCCTTTTTGGCCAACCAAGCAAGCTTGCAAAGGAAATCTGCACTACAATGAAGTCTCACTTCCCCGCGGTCAAAAGGGCCATCTGAAAAAAGTGTAAAATCCAGAAAGGCAGGACAGGCCATGGAGAACTGGGAGCCTTGTTATGCTGATGGGCGGGATGTAAATTGCCAACAGCCACTCGGGAGAAGTGTATGGTGTTTCCTGAAACATCTAAAAAACAAAGCAACAGAGCCTAGGGCACTTCCACTTATGGTCCTATAGCTTAGGGAAATTAAAATCAAAAAGACACAGCCACCCCAAAGGTTGGGATGGCTCTGTTTACAAGAACCTGGTTTACGGTACAAGTTCAATATCGCAGAAAGTGAAAAATGGATAAAGAAGTTGTGGTACTTACTTACAATGCAATAACACTCAGCAAGGAAATCTATGTCATCAGGCCCGTAGCAGCATAATGAGTGGATTCAGGTATGATGATTCTAACTGAAATAAGTCACACAGAGAAAGAAACATCATAAGATATCACTAATACACGGAATGTAAACTTGGCTACACAGGAACTGAATTCCAAAACAGAACAGGGTCTCAAATTTAGAAACCCAACTTATGCTTGCTTAAGGGGAAAGGTGAGTTGGGGTGCTGCATAAAACCAGAGATTGAAATGAGCACAGATAAAGTTCCTTAAGCCAAGTATGGAATAGACAAGAGCTACTCCTTGCTCAAGGAAATGGACTCAACACCCCATATTAAACGCCTAAGCATGTACCTGACTAGGAAGTATCTTAAAACCTATGGATTTCTATGTCTCCAAAAGAGAATTAAGCATGTGTACAGGGGCATAAACGCAGCAGTGATAGGATTGGAGAGGTTCGGTGAGCAAATGAAGACCCTTTGAAGTCATATTGCATGGTACCCATTCCACGGGTCTCAACTCTCCAGGTTTAAGGTATTCTTCCTTCAGCTAAAACATGCATGTGGAACCCAGAGTATGATCAACCGTGTGATCGGGAGACGTGTTCCAATATGTGTCAGTTTTCGTCCCCTGGTACTCGGGTGCAACATTCCAGACGCTTTACTAACACTCTCCCGACTTGGAGAGTCAGTGCCTTTAACCTCCTGTTTGGCCCAGTTTGCAATTTCTGCGGAAGATGAACAGGAATAGGGAGAACCAATGACAGACTAGCTGGAGGTGTCTGGACGGGCAAATTTAACTCTCATTTCCCACCAGGAAGAGGAATTAACCAGAGGCTCAGCGTGCCGTGCGGGAACCAGAATAGGGCCTGAAGCCATCCTGCGGTGTTGTGGCCAGCTCACGAGAAAGCGAGTTGAAGAAAGGAGCTCAGGGGCACTGTAATTCACAAACCTGCAGAGTTATAAATGACAGCTATCGTCCAAAAATATACTGAAGTAAGGCTGCCAAGAGGACTTGAAAGCGGGGCAGAATTGCAGGAAACCGATTTCAGGAGGTAGACTGGAATTGCATTGAAAGCATAGGAAAAGAGGCAGAACGTCCACAATGATGCACTTGGCCAAAAAGGGCGTATGCGTTTTTTCCTGAATATATTCAGGAAAAAACGCATACGCCCTTTTTGGCCAACCAAGCAAGCTTGCAAAGGAAATCTGCACTACAATGAAGTCTCACTTCCCCGCGGTCAAAAGGGCCATCTGAAAAAAGTGTAAAATCCAGAAAGGCAGGACAGGCCATGGAGAACTGGGAGCCTTGTTATGCTGATGGGCGGGATGTAAATTGCCAACAGCCACTCGGGAGAAGTGTATGGTGTTTCCTGAAACATCTAAAAAACAAAGCAACAGAGCCTAGGGCACTTCCACTTATGGTCCTATAGCTTAGGGAAATTAAAATCAAAAAGACACAGCCACCCCAAAGGTTGGGACGGCTCTGTTTACAAGAACCTGGTTTACGGTACAAGTTCAATATCGCAGAAAGTGAAAAATGGATAAAGAAGTTGTGGTACTTACTTACAATGCAATAACACTCAGCAAGGAAATCTATGTCATCAGGCCCGTAGCAGCATAATGAGTGGATTCAGGTATGATGATTCTAACTGAAATAAGTCACACAGAAACAGAAACATCATAAGATATCACTAATACACGGAATGTAAACTTGGCTACACAGGAACTGAATTCCAAAACAGAACAGGGTCTCAAATTAAGAAAACAAACTTATGCTTCCTTAAGGGGAAAGGTGAGTTGGGGTAATGCATAAAACCAGAGATTGAAATGAGCACAGATAAAGTTCCTTAAGCCAAATATGGAATAGACAAGAGCTACTCCTTGCTCAAGGAAATGGACTCAACACCCCATATTAAACGCCTAAGCATGTACCTGACTAGGAAGTATCTTAAAACCTATGGATTGCTATGTCTCCGAAAGAGAACCAAGCGTGTGTACAGGGGCATAAACGCAGCAGTGATAGGACTGGAGAGCTTCGGTGAGCAAATGAAGACCCTTTGAAGTCATATTGCATGGTACCCATTCCACGGGTCTCAACTCTCCAGGTTTAAGGTATTCTTCCTTCAGCTAAAACATGCATGTGGAACCCAGAGTATGATCAACCGTGTGATCGGGAGACGTGTTCCAATATGTCTCAGTTTTCGTCCCCTGGTACTCGGGTGCAACATTCCAGACGCTTTACTAACACTCTCCCGACTTGGAGAGTCAGTGCCTTTAACCTCCTGTTTGGCCCAGTTTGCAATTTCTGCGGAAGATGAACAGGAATAGGGAGAACCAATGACAGACTAGCTGGAGGTGTCTGGACGGGCAAATTTAACTCTCATTTCCCACCAGGAAGGGGAATTAACCAAAGGCTCAGCGTGCCGTGCCGGAACCAGATTAGGGCCTGAAGCCATCCTGCGGTGTTGCGGCCAGCTCACGAGAAAGCGAGTTGAAGAAAGGAGCTCAGGGGCACTGTAATTCACAAACCTGCAGAGTTATAAATGACAGCTATCGTCCAAAAATATACTGAAGTAAGGCTGCCAAGAGGACTTGAAAGTGGGGCAGAATTGCAGGAAACCGATTTCAGGAGGTAGACTGGAATTGCATTTAAAGCATAGGAAAAGAGGCAGAACGTCCACAATGATGCACTTGGCCAAAAAGGGCGTATGCGTTTTTTCCTGAATATATTCAGGAAAAAACGCATACGCCCTTTTTGGCCAACCAAGCAAGCTTGCAAAGGAAATCTGCACTACAATGAAGTCTCACTTCCCCCCGGTCAAAAGGGCCATCTGAAAAAAGTGTAAAATCCAGAAAGGCAGGACAGGCCATGGAGAACTGGGAGCCTTGTTATGCTGATGGGCGGGATGTCAATTGCCAACAGCCACTCGGGAGAAGTGTATGGTGTTTCCTGAAACATCTAAAAAACAAAGCAACAGAGCCTAGGGCACTTCCACTTATGGTCCTATAGCTTAGGGAAATTAAAATCAAAAAGACACAGCCACCCCAAAGGTTGGGACGGCTCTGTTTACAAGAACCTGGTTTACGGTACAAGTTCAATATCGCAGAAAGTGAAAAATGGATAAAGAAGTTGTGGTACTTACGTACAATGCAGTATCACTCAGCAATGAAATCTATGTCATCAGGCCCGTAGCAGCATAATGAGTGGATTCAGGTATGATGATTCTAACTGAAGTAAGTCACACAGGAAAAGAAACATCATAAGATATCACTAATACACGGAATGTAACCTTGGCTACACAGGAACTGAATTACAAAACAGAACAGGGTCTCAAATTTAGAAACCCAACTTATGCTTGCTTAAGGGGAAAGGTGAGTTGGGGTGCTGCATAAAACCAGAGATTGAAATGAGCACAGATAAAGTTCCTTAAGCCAAATATGGAATAGACAAGAGCTACTCCTTGCTCAACGAAATGGACTCAACACCCCATATTAAATGCCTAAGAGTGTACCTGACTAGGAAGTATCTTAAAACCTATGGATTGCTATGTCTCTGAAAGAGAATCAAGTGTGTGTACAGGGCCATAAACGCAGCAGTGATAGGATTGGAGAGGTTCGGTGAGCAAATGAAGACCCTTTGAAGTCATATTGCATGGTACCCATTCCACGGGTCTCAACTCTCCAGGTTTAAGGTATTCTTCCTTCAGCTAAAACATGCATGTGGAACCCAGAGTATGATCAACCGTGTGATCGGGAGACGTGTTCCAATATGTCTCAGTTTTCGTCCCCTGGTACTCGGGTGCAACATTCCAGACGCTTTACTAACACTCTCCCGACTTGGAGAGTCAGTGCCTTTAACCTCCTGTTTGGCCCAGTTTGCAATTTCTGCGGAAGATGAACAGGAATAGGGAGAACCAATGAGAGACTAGCTGGAGGTGTCTGGACGGGCAAATTTAACTCTCATTTCCCACCAGGAAGAGGAATTAACCAAAGGCTCAGCGTGCCGTGCCGGAACCAGATTAGGGCCTGAAGCCATCCTGCGGTGTTGCGGCCAGCTCACGAGAAAGCGAGTTGAAGAAAGGAGCTCAGGGGCACTGTAATTCACAATCCTGCAGAGTTATAAATGACAGCTATCGTCCAAAAATATACTCAAGTAAGGCTGCCAAGAGGACTTGAAAGCGGGGCAGAATTGCAGGAAACCGATTTCAGGCGGTAGACTGGAATTGCATTGAAAGCATAGGAAAAGAGGCAGAACGTCCACAATGATGCACTTGGCCAAAAAGGGCGTATGCGTTTTTTCCTGAATATATTCAGGAAAAAACGCATACGCCCTTTTTGGCCAACCAAGCAAGCTTGCAAAGGAAATCTGCACTACAATGAAGTCTCACTTCCCCCCGGTCAAAAGGGCCATCTGAAAAAAGTGTAAAATCCAGAAAGGCAGGACAGGCCATGGAGAACTGGGAGCCTTGTTATGCTGATGGGCGGGATGTAAATTGCCAACAGCCACTTGGGAGAAGTGTATGGTGTTTCCTGAAACATCTAAAAAACAAAGCAACAGAGCCTAGGTCATTTCCACTTATGGTCCTATAGCTTAGGGAAATTAAAATCAAAAAGACACAGCCACCCCAAAGGTTGGGACGGCTCTGTTTACAAGAACCTGGTTCACGGTAGAAGTTCAATATCGCAGAAAGTGAAAAATGGATAAAGAAGTTGTGGTACTTACGTACAATGCAGTATCACTCAGCAATGAAATCTATGTCATCAGGCCCATAGCAGCATAATGAGTGGATTCAGGTATGATGATTCTAACTGAAATAAGTCACACAGAAAAAGAAACATCATAAGATATCACTAATACACGGAATGTAAACTTGGCTACACAGGAACTGAATTACAAAAGAGAACAGGGTCTCATATTTAGAAACCCAACTTATGCTTGCTTAAGGGGAAAGGTGAGTTGGGGTGCTGCATAAAACCAGAGATTGAAATGAGCACAGATAAAGTTCCTTAAGCCAAATATGGAATAGACAAGAGCTACTCCTTGCTCAACGAAATGGACTCAACACCCCATATTAAATGCCTAAGAGTGTACCTGACTAGGAAGTATCTTAAAACCTATGGATTGCTATGTCTCTGAAAGAGAATCAAGTGTGTGTACAGGGGCATAAACGCAGCAGTGATAGGACTGGAGAGGTTCGGTGAGCAAATGAAGACCCTTTGAAGTCATATTGCATGGTACCAATTCCACGGGTCTCAACTCTCCAGGTTTAAGGTATTCTTCCTTCAGCTAAAACATGCATGTGGAACCCAGAGTATGATCAACCGTGTGATTGGGAGACGTGTTCAAATATGTCTCAGTTTTCGTCCCCTGGTACTCGGGTGCAAAATTCCAGACGCTTTACTAACACTCTCCCGACTTGGAGAGTCAGTGCCTTTAACCTCCTGTTTGGCCCAGTTTGCAATTTCTGCGGAAGATGAACAGGAATAGGGAGAACCAATGACAGACTAGCTGGAGGTGTCTGGACGGGCAAATTTAACTCTCATTTCCCACCAGGAAGGGGAATTAACCAAAGGCTCAGCGTGCCGTGCCAGAACCAGATTAGGGCCTGAAGCCATCCTGCGGTGTTGCGGCCAGCTCACGAGAAAGCGAGTTGAAGAAAGGAGCTCAGGGGCACTGTAATTCACAAACCTGCAGAGTTATAAATGACAGCTATCGTCCAAAAATATACTGAAGTAAGGCTGCCAAGAGGACTTGAAAGCGGGGCAGAATTGCAGGAAACCGATTTCAGGAGGTAGACTGGAATTGCATTGAAAGCATAGGAAAAGAGGCAGAACGTCCACAATGATGCACTTGGCCAAAAAGGGCGTATGCGTTTTTTCCTGAATATATTCAGGAAAAAACGCATACGCCCTTTTTGGCCAACCAAGCAAGCTTGCAAAGGAAATATGCACTACAATGAAGTCTCACTTCCCCCCGGTCAAAAGGGCCATCTGAAAAAAGTGTAAAATCCAGAAAGGCAGGACAGGCCATGGAGAACTGGGAGCCTTGTTATGCTGATGGGCGGGATGTAAATTGCCAACAGCCACTCGGGAGAAGTGTATGGTGTTTCCTGAAACATCTAAAAAACAAAGCAACAGAGCCTAGGGCACTTCCACTTATGGTCCTATAGCTTAGGGAAATTAAAATCAAAAGACACAGCCACCCCAAAGGTTGGGACGGCTCTGTTTACAAGAACCTGGTTTACGGTAGAAGTCCAATATCGCAGAAAGTGAAAAATGGATAAAGAAGTTGTGGTACTTACGTACAATGCAATATCACTCAGCAATGAAATCTATGTCATCAGGCCTGTAGCAGCATAATGAGTGGATTCAGGTACGATGATTCTAACTGAAATAAGTCACACAGAAAAAGAAACATCATAAGATATCACTAATACACGGAATGTAAACTTGGCTACACAGGAACTGAATTACAAAACAGAACAGGGTCTCAAATTTAGAAACCCAACTTATGCTTGCTTAAGGGGAAAGGTGAGTTGGGGTGCTGCATAAAACCAGAGATTGAAATGAGCACAGATAAAGTTCCTTAAGCCAAATATGGAATAGACAAGAGCTACTCCTTGCTCAACGAAATGGACTCAACACCCCATATTAAATGCCTAAGAGTGTACCTGACTAGGAAGTATCTTAAAACCTATGGATTGCTATGTCTCTGAAAGAGAATCAAGTGTGTGTACAGGGGCATAAACGCAGCACTGACAGGACTGGAGAGGTTCGGTGAGCAAATGAAGACCCTTTGAAGTCATATTGCATGGTACCCATTCCACGGGTCTCAACTCTCCAGGTTTAAGGTATTCTTCCTTCAGCTAAAACATGCATGTGGAACCCAGAGTATGATCAACCGTGTGATCGGTAGACGTGTTCCAATATGTCTCAGTTTTCGTCCCCTGGTACTCGGGTGCAACATTCCAGACGCTTTACTAACACTCTCCCGACTTGGAGAGTCAGTGCCTTTAACCTCCTGTTTGGCCCAGTTTGCAATTTCTGCGGAAGATGAACAGGAATAGGGAGAACCAATGACAGACTAGCTGGAGGTGTCTGGACGGGCAAATTTAACTCTCATTTCCCACCAGGAAGGGGAATTAACCAAAGGCTCAGCGTGCCGTGCCAGAACCAGATTAGGGCCTGAAGCCATCCTGCGGTGTTGCGGCCAGCTCACGAGAAAGCGAGTTGAAGAAAGGAGCTCAGGGGCACTGTAATTCACAAACCTGCAGAGTTATAAATGACAGCTATCGTCCAAAAATATACTGAAGTAAGGCTGCCAAGAGGACTTGAAAGCGGGGCAGAATTGCAGGAAACCGATTTCAGGAGGTAGACTGGAATTGCATTTAAAGCATAGGAAAAGAGGCAGAACGTCCACAATGATGCACTTGGCCAAAAAGGGCGTATGCGTTTTTTCCTGAATATATTCAGGAAAAAACGCATACGCCCTTTTTGGCCAACCAAGCAAGCTTGCAAAGGAAATCTGCACTACAATGAAGTCTCACTTCCCCCCGGTCAAAAGGGCCATCTGAAAAAAGTGTAAAATCCAGAAAGGCAGGCCAGGCCATGGAGAACTGGGAGCCTTGTTATGCTGATGGGCGGGATGTCAATTGCCAACAGCCACTTGGGAGAAGTGTATGGTGTTTCCTGAAACATCTAAAAAACAAAGCAACAGAGCCTAGGGCACTTCCATTTATGGTCCTATAGCTTAGGGAAATTAAAATCAAAAAGACACAGCCACCCCAAAGGTTGGGACGGCTCTGTTTACAAGAACCTGGTTTACGGTACAAGTTCAATATCGCAGAAAGTGAAAAATGGATAAAGAAGTTGTGGTACTTACGTACAATGCAGTATCACTCAGCAATGAAATCTATGTCATCAGGCCCGTAGCAGCATAATGAGTGGATTCAGGTATGATGATTCTAACTGAAGTAAGTCACACAGGAAAAGAAACATCATAAGATATCACTAATACACGGAATGTAACCTTGGCTACACAGGAACTGAATTACAAAACAGAACAGGGTCTCAAATTTAGAAACCCAACTTATGCTTGCTTAAGGGGAAAGGTGAGTTGGGGTGCTGCATAAAACCAGAGATTGAAATGAGCACAGATAAAGTTCCTTAAGCCAAATATGGAATAGACAAGAGCTACTCCTTGCTCAACGAAATGGACTCAACACCCCATATTAAATGCCTAAGAGTGTACCTGACTAGGAAGTATCTTAAAACCTATGGATTGCTATGTCTCTGAAAGAGAATCAAGTGTGTGTACAGGGGCATAAACGCAGCAGTGATAGGATTGGAGAGGTTCGGTGAGCAAATGAAGACCCTTTGAAGTCATATTGCATGGTACCCATTCCACGGGTCTCAACTCTCCAGGTTTAAGGTATTCTTCCTTCAGCTAAAACATGCATGTGGAACCCAGAGTATGATCAACCGTGTGATCGGGAGACGTGTTCCAATATGTCTCAGTTTTCGTCCCCTGGTACTCGGGTGCAACATTCCAGACGCTTTACTAACACTCTCCCGACTTGGAGAGTCAGTGCCTTTAACCTCCTGTTTGGCCCAGTTTGCAATTTCTGCGGAAGATGAACAGGAATAGGGAGAACCAATGAGAGACTAGCTGGAGGTGTCTGGACGGGCAAATTTAACTCTCATTTCCCACCAGGAAGAGGAATTAACCAAAGGCTCAGCATGCCGTGCCGGAACCAGATTAGGCCCTGAAGCCATCCTGCGGTGTTGCGGCCAGCTCACGAGAAAGCGAGTTGAAGAAAGGAGCTCAGGGGCACTGTAATTCACAATCCTGCAGAGTTATAAATGACAGCTATCGTCCAAAAATATACTCAAGTAAGGCTGCCAAGAGGACTTGAAAGCGGGGCAGAATTGCAGGAAACCGATTTCAGGCGGTAAACTGGAATTGCATTTAAAGCATAGGAAAAGAGGCAGAACGTCCACAATGATGCACTTGGCCAAAAAGGGCGTATGCGTTTTTTCCTGAATATATTCAGGAAAAAACGCATACGCCCTTTTTGGCCAACCAAGCAAGCTTGCAAAGGAAATCTGCACTACAATGAAGTCTCACTTCCCCCCGGTCAAAAGGGCCATCTGAAAAAAGTGTAAAATCCAGAAAGGCAGGACAGGCCATGGAGAACTGGGAGCCTTGTTATGCTGATGGGCGGGATGTCAATTGCCAACAGCCACTCGGGAGAAGTGTATGGTGTTTCCTGAAACATCTAAAAAACAAAGCAACAGAGCCTAGGGCATTTCCACTTATGGTCCTATAGCTTAGGGAAATTAAAATCAAAAAGACACAGCCACCCCAAAGGTTGGGACGGCTCTGTTTACAAGAACCTGGTTCACGGTAGAAGTTCAATATCGCAGAAAGTGAAAAATGGATAAAGAAGTTGTGGTACTTACGTACAATGCAGTATCACTCAGCAATGAAATCTATGTCATCAGGCCCGTAGCAGCATAATGAGTGGATTCAGGTATGATGATTCTAACTGAAATAAGTCACACAGAAAAAGAAACATCATAAGATATCACTAATACACGGAATGTAAACTTGGCTACACAGGAACTGAATTACAAAACAGAATAGGGTCTCATATTTAGAAACCCAACTTATGCTTGCTTAAGGGGAAAGGTGAGTTGGGGTGCTGCATAAAACCAGAGATTGAAATGAGCACAGATAAAGTTCCTTAAGCCAAATATGGAATAGACAAGAGCTACTCCTTGCTCAACGAAATGGACTCAACACCCCATATTAAATGCCTAAGAGTGTACCTGACTAGGAAGTATCTTAAAACCTATGGATTGCTATGTCTCTGAAAGAGAATCAAGTGTGTGTACAGGGGCATAAACGCAGCAGTGATAGGACTGGAGAGGTTCGGTGAGCAAATGAAGACCCTTTGAAGTCATATTGCATGGTACCAATTCCACGGGTCTCAACTCTCCAGGTTTAAGGTATTCTTCCTTCAGCTAAAACATGCATGTGGAACCCAGAGTATGATCAACCGTGTGATCGGGAGACGTGTTCAAACATGTCTCAGTTTTCGTCCCCTGGTACTCGGGTGCAACATTCCAGACGCTTTACTAACACTCTCCCGACTTGGAGAGTCAGTGCCTTTAACCTCCTGTTTGGCCCAGTTTGCAATTTCTGCGGAAGATGAACAGGAATAGGGAGAACCAATGACAGACTAGCTGGAGGTGTCTGGACGGGCAAATTTAACTCTCATTTCCCACCAGGAAGGGGAATTTACCAAAGGCTCAGCGTGCCGTGCCAGAACCAGATTAGGGCCTGAAGCCATCCTGCGGTGTTGCGGCCAGCTCACGAGAAAGCGAGTTGAAGAAAGGAGCTCAGGGGCACTGTAATTCACAAACCTGCAGAGTTATAAATGACAGCTATCGTCCAAAAATATACTGAAGTAAGGCTGCCAAGAGGACTTGAAAGCGGGGCAGAATTGCAGGAAACCGATTTCAGGAGGTAGACTGGAATTGCATTGAAAGCATAGGAAAAGAGGCAGAACGTCCACAATGATGCACTTGGCCAAAAAGGGCGTATGCGTTTTTTCCTGAATATATTCAGGAAAAAACGCATACGCCCTTTTTGGCCAACCAAGCAAGCTTGCAAAGGAAATCTGCACTACAATGAAGTCTCACTTCCCCCTGGTCAAAAGGGCCATCTGAAAAAAGTGTAAAATCCAGAAAAGCAGGACAGGCCATGGAGAACTGGGAGCCTTGTTATGCTGATGGGCGGGATGTAAATTGCCAACAGCCACTCGGGAGAAGTGTATGGTGTTTCCTGAAACATCTAAAAAACAAAGCAACAGAGCCTAGGGCACTTCCACTTATGGTCCTATAGCTTAGGGAAATTAAAATCAAAAAGACACAGCCACCCCAAAGGTTGGGACGGCTCTGTTTACAAGAACCTGGTTTACGGTACAAGTTCAATATCGCAGAAAGTGAAAAATGGATAAAGAAGTTGTGGTACTTACGTACAATGCAGTATCACTCAGCAATGAAATCTATGTCATCAGGCCCGTAGCAGCATAATGAGTGGATTCAGGTATGATGATTCTAACTGAAATAAGTCACACAGGAAAAGAAACATCATAAGATATCACTAATACACGGAATGTAACCTTGGCTACACAGGAACTGAATTACAAAACAGAACAGGGTCTCAAATTTAGAAACCCAACTTATGCTTGCTTAAGGGGAAAGGTGAGTTGGGGTGCTGCATAAAACCAGAGATTGAAATGAGCACAGATAAAGTTCCTTAAGCCAAATATGGAATAGACAAGAGCTACTCCTTGCTCAACGAAATGGACTCAACACCCCATATTAAATGCCTAAGAGTGTACCTGACTAGGAAGTATCTTAAAACCTATGGATTGCTATGTCTCTGAAAGAGAATCAAGTGTGTGTACAGGGGCATAAACGCAGCAGTGATAGGATTGGAGAGGTTCGGTGAGCAAATGAAGACCCTTTGAAGTCATATTGCATGGTACCCATTCCACGGGTCTCAACTCTCCAGGTTTAAGGTATTCTTCCTTCAGCTAAAACATGCATGTGGAACCCAGAGTATGATCAACCGTGTGATCGGGAGACGTGTTCCAATATGTCTCAGTTTTCGTCCCCTGGTACTCGGGTGCAACATTCCAGACGCTTTACTAACACTCTCCCGACTTGGAGAGTCAGTGCCTTTAACCTCCTGTTTGGCCCAGTTTGCAATTTCTGCGGAAGATGAACAGGAATAGGGAGAACCAATGACAGACTAGCTGGAGGTGTCTGGACGGGCAAATTTAACTCTCATTTCCCACCAGGAAGAGGAATTAACCAAAGGCTCAGCGTGCCGTGCCGGAACCAGATTAGGGCCTGAAGCCATCCTGCGGTGTTGCGGCCAGCTCACGAGAAAGCGAGTTGAAGAAAGGAGCTCAGGGGCACTGTAATTCACAAACCTGCAGAGTTATAAATGACAGCTATCGTCCAAAAATATACTGAAGTAAGGCTGCCAAGAGGACTTGAAAGTGGGGCAGAATTGCAGGAAACCGATTTCAGGAGGTAGACTGGAATTGCATTTAAAGCATAGGAAAAGAGGCAGAACGTCCACAATGATGCACTTGGCCAAAAAGGGCGTATGCGTTTTTTCCTGAATATATTCAGGAAAAAACGCATACGCCCTTTTTGGCCAACCAAGCAAGCTTGCAAAGGAAATCTGCACTACAATGAAGTCTCACTTCCCCCCAGTCAAAAGGGCCATCTGAAAAAAGTGTAAAATCCAGAAAGGCAGGACAGGCCATGGAGAACTGGGAGCCTTGTTATGCTGATGGGCGGGATGTAAATTGCCAACAGCCACTCGGGAGAAGTGTATGGTGTTTCCTGAGACATCTAAAAAACAAAGCAACAGAGCCTAGGGCACTTCCACTTATGGTCCTATAGCTTAGGGAAATTAAAATCAAAAGACACAGCCACCCCAAAGGTTGGGACGGCTCTGTTTACAAGAACCTGGTTTACGGTACAAGTCCAATATCGCAGAAAGTGAAAAATGGATAAAGAAGTTGTGGTACTTACGTACAATGCAATATCACTCAGCAATGAAATCTATGTCATCAGGCCCGTAGCAGCATAATGAGTGGATTCAGGTACGATGATTCTAACTGAAATAAGTCACACAGAAAAAGAAACATCATAAGATATCACTAATACACGGAATGTAAACTTGGCTACACAGGAACTGAATTCCAAAACAGAACAGGGTCTCAAATTTAGAAAACCAACTTATGCTTGCTTAAGGGGAAAGGTGAGTTGGGGTGCTGCATAAAACCAGAGATTGAAATGAGCACAGATAAAGTTCCTTAAGCCAAATATGGAATAGACAAGAGCTACTCCTTGCTCAACGAAATGGACTCAACACCCCATATTAAATGCCTAAGAGTGTACCTGACTAGGAAGTATCTTAAAACCTATGGATTGCTATGTCTCTGAAAGAGAATCAAGTGTGTTTACAGGGGCATAAACGCAGCAGTGATAGGATTGGAGAGGTTCGGTGAGCAAATGAAGACCCTTTGAAGTCATATTGCATGGTACCCATTCCACGGGTCTCAACTCTCCAGGTTTAAGGTATTCTTCCTTCAGCTAAAACATGCATGTGGAACCCAGAGTATGATCAACCATGTGATCGGGAGACATGTTCCAATATGTGTCAGTTTTCGTCCCCTGGTACTCGGGTGCAACATTCCAGACGCTTTACTAACACTCTCCCGACTTGGAGAGTCAGTGCCTTTAACCTCCTGTTTGGCCCAGTTTGCAATTTCTGCGGAAGATGAACAGGAATAGGGAGAACCAATGACAGACTAGCTGGAGGTGTCTGGACGGGCAAATTTAACTCTGATTTCCCATCAGGAAGAGGAATTAACCAAAGGCTCAGCGTGCCGTGCCGGAACCAGATTAGGGCCTGAAGCCATCCTGTGGTGTTGCGGCCAGCTCACGAGAAAGCGAGTTGAAGAAAGGAGCTCAGGGGCACTGTAATTCACAAACCTGCAGAGTTATAAATGACAGCTATCGTCCAAAAATATACTGAAGTAAGGCTGCCAAGAGGACTTGAAAGCGGGGCAGAATTGCAGGAAACCGATTTCAGGAGGTAGACTGGAATTGCATTTAAAGCATAGGAAAAGAGGCAGAACGTCCACAATGATGCACTTGGCCAAAAAGGGCGTATGCGTTTTCTCCTGAATATATTCAGGAAAAAACGCATACGCCCCTTTTGGCCAACCAAGCAAGCTTGCAAAGGAAATCTGCACTACAATGAAGTCTCACTTCCCCCGGTCAAAAGGGCCATCTGAAAATAGTGTAAAATCCAGAAAGGCAGGACAGGCCATGGAGAACTGGGAGCCTTGTTATGCTGATGGGCGGGATGTAAATTGCCAACAGCCACTCGGGAGAAGTGTATGGTGTTTCCTGAAACATCTAAAAAACAAAGCAACAGAGCCTAGGGCACTTCCACTTATGGTCCTATAGCTTAGGGAAATTAAAATCAAAAAGACACAGCCACCCCAAAGGTTGGGACGGCTCTGTTTACAAGAACCTGTTTTACGGTACAAGTTCAATATCGCAGAAAGTGAAAAATGGATAAAGAAGTTGTGGTACTTACGTACAATGCAGTATCACTCAGCAATGAAATCTATGTCATCAGGCCCGTAGCAGCATAATGAGTTGATTCAGGTACGATGATTCTAACTGAAATAAGTCACACAGGAAAAGAAACATCATAAGATATCACTAATACACGGAATGTAACCTTGGCTACACAGGAACTGAATTACAAAACAGAACAGGGTCTCAAATTTAGAAAACCAACTTATGCTTGCTTAAGGGGAAAGGTGAGTTGGGGTGCTGCATAAAACCAGAGATTGAAATGAGCACAGATAAAGTTCCTTAAGCCAAATATTGAATAGACAAGAGCTACTCCTTGCTCAACGAAATGGACTCAACACCCCATATTAAATGCCTAAGAGTGTACCTGACTAGGAAGTATCTTAAAACCTATGGATTGCTATGTCTCTGAAAGAGAATCAAGCGTGTGTACAGGGGCATAAACGCAGCAGTGATAGGATTGGAGAGGTTCGGTGAGCAAATGAAGACCCTTTGAAGTCATATTGCATGGTACCCATTCCACGGGTCTCAACTCTCCAGGTTTAAGGTATTCTTCCTTCAGCTAAAACATGCATGTGGAACCCAGAGTATGATCAACCGTGTGATCGGGAGACGTGTTCCAATATGTCTCAGTTTTCGTCCCCTGGTACTCGGGTGCAACATTCCAGACGCTTTACTAACACTCTCCCGACTTGGAGAGTCAGTGCCTTTAACCTCCTGTTTGGCCCAGTTTGCAATTTTTGCGGAAGATGAACAGGAATAGGGAGAACCAATGACAGACTAGCTGGAGGTGTCTGGACGGGCAAATTTAACTCTCATTTCCCACCAGGAAGAGGAATTAACCAAAGGCTCAGCGTGCCGTGCCGGAACCAGATTAGGGCCTGAAGCCATCCTGCGGTGTTGCGGCCTGCTCATGAGAAAGCGAGCTGAAGAAAGGAGCTCAGGGGCACTGTAATTCACAAACCTGCAGAGTTATAAATGACAGCTATCGTCCAAAAATATACTGAAGTAAGGCTGCCAAGAGGACTTGAAAGCGGGGCAGAATTGCAGGAAACCGATTTCAGGAGGTAGACTGGAATTGCATTGAAAGCATAGGAAAAGAGGCAGAACGTCCACAATGATGCACTTGGCCAAAAAGGGCGTATGCGTTTTTTCCTGAATATATTCAGGAAAAAACGCATACGCCCTTTTTGGCCAACCAAGCAAGCTTGCAAAGGAAATCTGCACTACAATGAAGTCTCACTTCCCCCTGGTCAAAAGGGCCATCTGAAAAAAGTGTAAAATCCAGAAAAGCAGGACAGGCCATGGAGAACTGGGAGCCTTGTTATGCTGATGGGCGGGATGTAAATTGCCAACAGCCACTCGGGAGAAGTGTATGGTGTTTCCTGAAACATCTAAAAAACAAAGCAACAGAGCCTAGGGCACTTCCACTTATGGTCCTATAGCTTAGGGAAATTAAAATCAAAAAGACACAGCCACCCCAAAGGTTGGGACGGCTCTGTTTACAAGAACCTGGTTTACGGTACAAGTTCAATATCGCAGAAAGTGAAAAATGGATAAAGAAGTTGTGGTACTTACGTACAATGCAGTATCACTCAGCAATGAAATCTATGTCATCAGGCCCGTAGCAGCATAATGAGTGGATTCAGGTATGATGATTCTAACTGAAATAAGTCACACAGGAAAAGAAACATCATAAGATATCACTAATACACGGAATGTAACCTTGGCTACACAGGAACTGAATTACAAAACAGAACAGGGTCTCAAATTTAGAAACCCAACTTATGCTTGCTTAAGGGGAAAGGTGAGTTGGGGTGCTGCATAAAACCAGAGATTGAAATGAGCACAGATAAAGTTCCTTAAGCCAAATATGGAATAGACAAGAGCTACTCCTTGCTCAACGAAATGGACTCAACACCCCATATTAAATGCCTAAGAGTGTACCTGACTAGGAAGTATCTTAAAACCTATGGATTGCTATGTCTCTGAAAGAGAATCAAGTGTGTGTACAGGGGCATAAACGCAGCAGTGATAGGATTGGAGAGGTTCGGTGAGCAAATGAAGACCCTTTGAAGTCATATTGCATGGTACCCATTCCACGGGTCTCAACTCTCCAGGTTTAAGGTATTCTTCCTTCAGCTAAAACATGCATGTGGAACCCAGAGTATGATCAACCGTGTGATCGGGAGACGTGTTCCAATATGTCTCAGTTTTCGTCCCCTGGTACTCGGGTGCAACATTCCAGACGCTTTACTAACACTCTCCCGACTTGGAGAGTCAGTGCCTTTAACCTCCTGTTTGGCCCAGTTTGCAATTTCTGCGGAAGATGAACAGGAATAGGGAGAACCAATGACAGACTAGCTGGAGGTGTCTGGACGGGCAAATTTAACTCTCATTTCCCACCAGGAAGAGGAATTAACCAAAGGCTCAGCGTGCCGTGCCGGAACCAGATTAGGGCCTGAAGCCATCCTGCGGTGTTGCGGCCAGCTCACGAGAAAGCGAGTTGAAGAAAGGAGCTCAGGGGCACTGTAATTCACAAACCTGCAGAGTTATAAATGACAGCTATCGTCCAAAAATATACTGAAGTAAGGCTGCCAAGAGGACTTGAAAGTGGGGCAGAATTGCAGGAAACCGATTTCAGGAGGTAGACTGGAATTGCATTTAAAGCATAGGAAAAGAGGCAGAACGTCCACAATGATGCACTTGGCCAAAAAGGGCGTATGCGTTTTTTCCTGAATATATTCAGGAAAAAACGCATACGCCCTTTTTGGCCAACCAAGCAAGCTTGCAAAGGAAATCTGCACTACAATGAAGTCTCACTTCCCCCCAGTCAAAAGGGCCATCTGAAAAAAGTGTAAAATCCAGAAAGGCAGGACAGGCCATGGAGAACTGGGAGCCTTGTTATGCTGATGGGCGGGATGTAAATTGCCAACAGCCACTCGGGAGAAGTGTATGGTGTTTCCTGAGACATCTAAAAAACAAAGCAACAGAGCCTAGGGCACTTCCACTTATGGTCCTATAGCTTAGGGAAATTAAAATCAAAAGACACAGCCACCCCAAAGGTTGGGACGGCTCTGTTTACAAGAACCTGGTTTACGGTACAAGTCCAATATCGCAGAAAGTGAAAAATGGATAAAGAAGTTGTGGTACTTACGTACAATGCAATATCACTCAGCAATGAAATCTATGTCATCAGGCCCGTAGCAGCATAATGAGTGGATTCAGGTACGATGATTCTAACTGAAATAAGTCACACAGAAAAAGAAACATCATAAGATATCACTAATACACGGAATGTAAACTTGGCTACACAGGAACTGAATTCCAAAACAGAACAGGGTCTCAAATTTAGAAAACCAACTTATGCTTGCTTAAGGGGAAAGGTGAGTTGGGGTGCTGCATAAAACCAGAGATTGAAATGAGCACAGATAAAGTTCCTTAAGCCAAATATGGAATAGACAAGAGCTACTCCTTGCTCAACGAAATGGACTCAACACCCCATATTAAATGCCTAAGAGTGTACCTGACTAGGAAGTATCTTAAAACCTATGGATTGCTATGTCTCTGAAAGAGAATCAAGTGTGTTTACAGGGGCATAAACGCAGCAGTGATAGGATTGGAGAGGTTCGGTGAGCAAATGAAGACCCTTTGAAGTCATATTGCATGGTACCCATTCCACGGGTCTCAACTCTCCAGGTTTAAGGTATTCTTCCTTCAGCTAAAACATGCATGTGGAACCCAGAGTATGATCAACCATGTGATCGGGAGACATGTTCCAATATGTGTCAGTTTTCGTCCCCTGGTACTCGGGTGCAACATTCCAGACGCTTTACTAACACTCTCCCGACTTGGAGAGTCAGTGCCTTTAACCTCCTGTTTGGCCCAGTTTGCAATTTCTGCGGAAGATGAACAGGAATAGGGAGAACCAATGACAGACTAGCTGGAGGTGTCTGGACGGGCAAATTTAACTCTGATTTCCCATCAGGAAGAGGAATTAACCAAAGGCTCAGCGTGCCGTGCCGGAACCAGATTAGGGCCTGAAGCCATCCTGTGGTGTTGCGGCCAGCTCACGAGAAAGCGAGTTGAAGAAAGGAGCTCAGGGGCACTGTAATTCACAAACCTGCAGAGTTATAAATGACAGCTATCGTCCAAAAATATACTGAAGTAAGGCTGCCAAGAGGACTTGAAAGCGGGGCAGAATTGCAGGAAACCGATTTCAGGAGGTAGACTGGAATTGCATTTAAAGCATAGGAAAAGAGGCAGAACGTCCACAATGATGCACTTGGCCAAAAAGGGCGTATGCGTTTTCTCCTGAATATATTCAGGAAAAAACGCATACGCCCCTTTTGGCCAACCAAGCAAGCTTGCAAAGGAAATCTGCACTACAATGAAGTCTCACTTCCCCCGGTCAAAAGGGCCATCTGAAAATAGTGTAAAATCCAGAAAGGCAGGACAGGCCATGGAGAACTGGGAGCCTTGTTATGCTGATGGGCGGGATGTAAATTGCCAACAGCCACTCGGGAGAAGTGTATGGTGTTTCCTGAAACATCTAAAAAACAAAGCAACAGAGCCTAGGGCACTTCCACTTATGGTCCTATAGCTTAGGGAAATTAAAATCAAAAAGACACAGCCACCCCAAAGGTTGGGACGGCTCTGTTTACAAGAACCTGTTTTACGGTACAAGTTCAATATCGCAGAAAGTGAAAAATGGATAAAGAAGTTGTGGTACTTACGTACAATGCAGTATCACTCAGCAATGAAATCTATGTCATCAGGCCCGTAGCAGCATAATGAGTTGATTCAGGTACGATGATTCTAACTGAAATAAGTCACACAGGAAAAGAAACATCATAAGATATCACTAATACACGGAATGTAACCTTGGCTACACAGGAACTGAATTACAAAACAGAACAGGGTCTCAAATTTAGAAAACCAACTTATGCTTGCTTAAGGGGAAAGGTGAGTTGGGGTGCTGCATAAAACCAGAGATTGAAATGAGCACAGATAAAGTTCCTTAAGCCAAATATTGAATAGACAAGAGCTACTCCTTGCTCAACGAAATGGACTCAACACCCCATATTAAATGCCTAAGAGTGTACCTGACTAGGAAGTATCTTAAAACCTATGGATTGCTATGTCTCTGAAAGAGAATCAAGCGTGTGTACAGGGGCATAAACGCAGCAGTGATAGGATTGGAGAGGTTCGGTGAGCAAATGAAGACCCTTTGAAGTCATATTGCATGGTACCCATTCCACGGGTCTCAACTCTCCAGGTTTAAGGTATTCTTCCTTCAGCTAAAACATGCATGTGGAACCCAGAGTATGATCAACCGTGTGATCGGGAGACGTGTTCCAATATGTCTCAGTTTTCGTCCCCTGGTACTCGGGTGCAACATTCCAGACGCTTTACTAACACTCTCCCGACTTGGAGAGTCAGTGCCTTTAACCTCCTGTTTGGCCCAGTTTGCAATTTTTGCGGAAGATGAACAGGAATAGGGAGAACCAATGACAGACTAGCTGGAGGTGTCTGGACGGGCAAATTTAACTCTCATTTCCCACCAGGAAGAGGAATTAACCAAAGGCTCAGCGTGCCGTGCCGGAACCAGATTAGGGCCTGAAGCCATCCTGCGGTGTTGCGGCCTGCTCATGAGAAAGCGAGCTGAAGAAAGGAGCTCAGGGGCACTGTAATTCACAAACCTGCAGAGTTATAAATGACAGCTATCGTCCAAAAATATACTGAAGTAAGGCTGCCAAGAGGACTTGAAAGCGGGGCAGAATTGCAGGAAACCGATTTCAGGAGGTAGACTGGAATTGCATTGAAAGCATAGGAAAAGAGGCAGAACGTCCACAATGATGCACTTGGCCAAAAAGGGCGTATGCGTTTTTTCCTGAATATATTCAGGAAAAAACGCATACGCCCTTTTTGGCCAACCAAGCAAGCTTGCAAAGGAAATCTGCACTACAATGAAGTCTCACTTCCCCCTGGTCAAAAGGGCCATCTGAAAAAAGTGTAAAATCCAGAAAAGCAGGACAGGCCATGGAGAACTGGGAGCCTTGTTATGCTGATGGGCGGGATGTAAATTGCCAACAGCCACTCGGGAGAAGTGTATGGTGTTTCCTGAAACATCTAAAAAACAAAGCAACAGAGCCTAGGGCACTTCCACTTATGGTCCTATAGCTTAGGGAAATTAAAATCAAAAAGACACAGCCACCCCAAAGGTTGGGACGGCTCTGTTTACAAGAACCTGGTTTACGGTACAAGTTCAATATCGCAGAAAGTGAAAAATGGATAAAGAAGTTGTGGTACTTACGTACAATGCAGTATCACTCAGCAATGAAATCTATGTCATCAGGCCCGTAGCAGCATAATGAGTGGATTCAGGTATGATGATTCTAACTGAAATAAGTCACACAGGAAAAGAAACATCATAAGATATCACTAATACACGGAATGTAACCTTGGCTACACAGGAACTGAATTACAAAACAGAACAGGGTCTCAAATTTAGAAACCCAACTTATGCTTGCTTAAGGGGAAAGGTGAGTTGGGGTGCTGCATAAAACCAGAGATTGAAATGAGCACAGATAAAGTTCCTTAAGCCAAATATGGAATAGACAAGAGCTACTCCTTGCTCAACGAAATGGACTCAACACCCCATATTAAATGCCTAAGAGTGTACCTGACTAGGAAGTATCTTAAAACCTATGGATTGCTATGTCTCTGAAAGAGAATCAAGTGTGTGTACAGGGGCATAAACGCAGCAGTGATAGGATTGGAGAGGTTCGGTGAGCAAATGAAGACCCTTTGAAGTCATATTGCATGGTACCCATTCCACGGGTCTCAACTCTCCAGGTTTAAGGTATTCTTCCTTCAGCTAAAACATGCATGTGGAACCCAGAGTATGATCAACCGTGTGATCGGGAGACGTGTTCCAATATGTCTCAGTTTTCGTCCCCTGGTACTCGGGTGCAACATTCCAGACGCTTTACTAACACTCTCCCGACTTGGAGAGTCAGTGCCTTTAACCTCCTGTTTGGCCCAGTTTGCAATTTCTGCGGAAGATGAACAGGAATAGGGAGAACCAATGACAGACTAGCTGGAGGTGTCTGGACGGGCAAATTTAACTCTCATTTCCCACCAGGAAGAGGAATTAACCAAAGGCTCAGCGTGCCGTGCCGGAACCAGATTAGGGCCTGAAGCCATCCTGCGGTGTTGCGGCCAGCTCACGAGAAAGCGAGTTGAAGAAAGGAGCTCAGGGGCACTGTAATTCACAAACCTGCAGAGTTATAAATGACAGCTATCGTCCAAAAATATACTGAAGTAAGGCTGCCAAGAGGACTTGAAAGTGGGGCAGAATTGCAGGAAACCGATTTCAGGAGGTAGACTGGAATTGCATTTAAAGCATAGGAAAAGAGGCAGAACGTCCACAATGATGCACTTGGCCAAAAAGGGCGTATGCGTTTTTTCCTGAATATATTCAGGAAAAAACGCATACGCCCTTTTTGGCCAACCAAGCAAGCTTGCAAAGGAAATCTGCACTACAATGAAGTCTCACTTCCCCCCAGTCAAAAGGGCCATCTGAAAAAAGTGTAAAATCCAGAAAGGCAGGACAGGCCATGGAGAACTGGGAGCCTTGTTATGCTGATGGGCGGGATGTAAATTGCCAACAGCCACTCGGGAGAAGTGTATGGTGTTTCCTGAGACATCTAAAAAACAAAGCAACAGAGCCTAGGGCACTTCCACTTATGGTCCTATAGCTTAGGGAAATTAAAATCAAAAGACACAGCCACCCCAAAGGTTGGGACGGCTCTGTTTACAAGAACCTGGTTTACGGTACAAGTCCAATATCGCAGAAAGTGAAAAATGGATAAAGAAGTTGTGGTACTTACGTACAATGCAATATCACTCAGCAATGAAATCTATGTCATCAGGCCCGTAGCAGCATAATGAGTGGATTCAGGTACGATGATTCTAACTGAAATAAGTCACACAGAAAAAGAAACATCATAAGATATCACTAATACACGGAATGTAAACTTGGCTACACAGGAACTGAATTCCAAAACAGAACAGGGTCTCAAATTTAGAAAACCAACTTATGCTTGCTTAAGGGGAAAGGTGAGTTGGGGTGCTGCATAAAACCAGAGATTGAAATGAGCACAGATAAAGTTCCTTAAGCCAAATATGGAATAGACAAGAGCTACTCCTTGCTCAACGAAATGGACTCAACACCCCATATTAAATGCCTAAGAGTGTACCTGACTAGGAAGTATCTTAAAACCTATGGATTGCTATGTCTCTGAAAGAGAATCAAGTGTGTTTACAGGGGCATAAACGCAGCAGTGATAGGATTGGAGAGGTTCGGTGAGCAAATGAAGACCCTTTGAAGTCATATTGCATGGTACCCATTCCACGGGTCTCAACTCTCCAGGTTTAAGGTATTCTTCCTTCAGCTAAAACATGCATGTGGAACCCAGAGTATGATCAACCATGTGATCGGGAGACATGTTCCAATATGTGTCAGTTTTCGTCCCCTGGTACTCGGGTGCAACATTCCAGACGCTTTACTAACACTCTCCCGACTTGGAGAGTCAGTGCCTTTAACCTCCTGTTTGGCCCAGTTTGCAATTTCTGCGGAAGATGAACAGGAATAGGGAGAACCAATGACAGACTAGCTGGAGGTGTCTGGACGGGCAAATTTAACTCTGATTTCCCATCAGGAAGAGGAATTAACCAAAGGCTCAGCGTGCCGTGCCGGAACCAGATTAGGGCCTGAAGCCATCCTGTGGTGTTGCGGCCAGCTCACGAGAAAGCGAGTTGAAGAAAGGAGCTCAGGGGCACTGTAATTCACAAACCTGCAGAGTTATAAATGACAGCTATCGTCCAAAAATATACTGAAGTAAGGCTGCCAAGAGGACTTGAAAGCGGGGCAGAATTGCAGGAAACCGATTTCAGGAGGTAGACTGGAATTGCATTTAAAGCATAGGAAAAGAGGCAGAACGTCCACAATGATGCACTTGGCCAAAAAGGGCGTATGCGTTTTCTCCTGAATATATTCAGGAAAAAACGCATACGCCCCTTTTGGCCAACCAAGCAAGCTTGCAAAGGAAATCTGCACTACAATGAAGTCTCACTTCCCCCGGTCAAAAGGGCCATCTGAAAATAGTGTAAAATCCAGAAAGGCAGGACAGGCCATGGAGAACTGGGAGCCTTGTTATGCTGATGGGCGGGATGTAAATTGCCAACAGCCACTCGGGAGAAGTGTATGGTGTTTCCTGAAACATCTAAAAAACAAAGCAACAGAGCCTAGGGCACTTCCACTTATGGTCCTATAGCTTAGGGAAATTAAAATCAAAAAGACACAGCCACCCCAAAGGTTGGGACGGCTCTGTTTACAAGAACCTGTTTTACGGTACAAGTTCAATATCGCAGAAAGTGAAAAATGGATAAAGAAGTTGTGGTACTTACGTACAATGCAGTATCACTCAGCAATGAAATCTATGTCATCAGGCCCGTAGCAGCATAATGAGTTGATTCAGGTACGATGATTCTAACTGAAATAAGTCACACAGGAAAAGAAACATCATAAGATATCACTAATACACGGAATGTAACCTTGGCTACACAGGAACTGAATTACAAAACAGAACAGGGTCTCAAATTTAGAAAACCAACTTATGCTTGCTTAAGGGGAAAGGTGAGTTGGGGTGCTGCATAAAACCAGAGATTGAAATGAGCACAGATAAAGTTCCTTAAGCCAAATATTGAATAGACAAGAGCTACTCCTTGCTCAACGAAATGGACTCAACACCCCATATTAAATGCCTAAGAGTGTACCTGACTAGGAAGTATCTTAAAACCTATGGATTGCTATGTCTCTGAAAGAGAATCAAGCGTGTGTACAGGGGCATAAACGCAGCAGTGATAGGATTGGAGAGGTTCGGTGAGCAAATGAAGACCCTTTGAAGTCATATTGCATGGTACCCATTCCACGGGTCTCAACTCTCCAGGTTTAAGGTATTCTTCCTTCAGCTAAAACATGCATGTGGAACCCAGAGTATGATCAACCGTGTGATCGGGAGACGTGTTCCAATATGTCTCAGTTTTCGTCCCCTGGTACTCGGGTGCAACATTCCAGACGCTTTACTAACACTCTCCCGACTTGGAGAGTCAGTGCCTTTAACCTCCTGTTTGGCCCAGTTTGCAATTTTTGCGGAAGATGAACAGGAATAGGGAGAACCAATGACAGACTAGCTGGAGGTGTCTGGACGGGCAAATTTAACTCTCATTTCCCACCAGGAAGAGGAATTAACCAAAGGCTCAGCGTGCCGTGCCGGAACCAGATTAGGGCCTGAAGCCATCCTGCGGTGTTGCGGCCTGCTCATGAGAAAGCGAGCTGAAGAAAGGAGCTCAGGGGCACTGTAATTCACAAACCTGCAGAGTTATAAATGACAGCTATCGTCCAAAAATATACTGAAGTAAGGCTGCCAAGAGGACTTGAAAGCGGGGCAGAATTGCAGGAAACCGATTTCAGGAGGTAGACTGGAATTGCATTGAAAGCATAGGAAAAGAGGCAGAACGTCCACAATGATGCACTTGGCCAAAAAGGGCGTATGCGTTTTTTCCTGAATATATTCAGGAAAAAACGCATACGCCCTTTTTGGCCAACCAAGCAAGCTTGCAAAGGAAATCTGCACTACAATGAAGTCTCACTTTCCCCCGGTCAAAAGGGCCATCTGAAAAAAGTGTAAAATCCAGAAAGGCAGGACAGGCCATGGAGAACTGGGAGCCTTGTTATGCTGATGGGCGGGATGTCAATTGCCAACAGCCACTCGGGAGAAGTGTATGGTGTTTCCTGAAACATCTAAAAAACAAAGCAACAGAGCCTAGGGCACTTCCACTTATGGTCCTATAGCTTAGGGAAATTAAAATCAAAAAGACACAGCCACCCGAAAGGTTGGGACGGCTCTGATTACAAGAACCTGGTTTACGGTACAAGTTCAATATCGCAGAAAGTGAAAAATGGATAAAGAAGTTGTGGTACTTACGTACAATGCAGTATCACTCAGCAATGAAATCTATGTCATCAGGCCCGTAGCAGCATAATGAGTGGATTCAGGTACGATGATTCTAACTGAAATAAGTCACACAGAAAAAGAAACATCATAAGATATCACTAATACACGGAATGTAACCTTGGCTACACAGGAACTGAATTACAAAACAGAACAGGGTCTCAAATTTAGAAACCCAACTTATGCTTCCTTAAGGGGAAAGGTGAGTTGGGGTAATGCATAAAACCAGAGATTGAAGTGAGCACAGATAAAGTTCCTTAAGCCAAATATGGAATAGACAAGAGCTACTCCTTGCTCAACGAAATGGACTCAACACCCCATATTAAATGCCTAAGAGTGTACCTGACTAGGAAGTATCTTAAAACCTATGGATTGCTATGTCTCTGAAAGAGAATCAAGTGTGTGTACAGGGGCATAAACGCAGCAGTGATAGGATTGGAGAGGTTCGGTGAGCAAATGAAGACCCTTTGAAGTCATATTGCATGGTACCCATTCCACGGGTCTCAACTCTCCAGGTTTAAGGTATTCTTCCTTCAGCTAAAACATGCATGTGGAACCCAGAGTATGATCAACCGTGTGATCGGGAGACGTGTTCCAATATGTGTCAGTTTTCGTCCCCTGGTACTCGGGTGCAACATTCCAGACGCTTTACTAACACTCTCCCGACTTGGAGAGTCAGTGCCTTTAACCTCCTGTTTGGCCCAGTTTGCAATTTCTGCGGAAGATGAACAGGAATAGGGAGAACCAATGACAGACTAGCTGGAGGTGTCTGGACGGGCAAATTTAACTCTCATTTCCCACCAGGAAGAGGAATTAACCAAAGGCTCAGCGTGCCGTGCCGGAACCAGATTAGGGCCTGAAGCCATCCTGCGGTGTTGCGGCCAGCTCACGAGAAAGCGAGTTGAAGAAAGGAGCTCAGGGGCACTGTAATTCACAAACCTGCAGAGTTATAAATGACAGCTATCGTCCAAAAATATACTGAAGTAAGGCTGCCAAGAGGACTTGAAAGTGGGCCAGAATTGCAGGAAACCGATTTCAGGAGGTAGACTGGAATTGCATTTAAAGCATAGGAAAAGAGGCAGAACGTCCACAATGATGCACTTGGCCAAAAAGGGCGTATGCGTTTTTTCCTGAATATATTCAGGAAAAAACGCATACGCCCTTTTTGGCCAACCAAGCAAGCTTGCAAAGGAAATCTGCACTACAATGAAGTCTCACTTCCCCCCGGTCAAAAGGGCCATCTGAAAAAAGTGTAAAATCCAGAAAGGCAGGACAGGCCATGGAGAACTGGGAGCCTTGTTATGCTGATGGGCGGGATGTAAATTGCCAACAGCCACTCGGGAGAAGTGTATGGTGTTTCCTGAAACATCTAAAAAACAAAGCAACAGAGCCTAGGGCACTTCCACTTATGGTCCTATAGCTTAGGGAAATTAAAATCAAAAGACACAGCCACCCCAAAGGTTGGGACGGCTCTGTTTACAAGAACCTGGTTTACGGTACAAGTTCAATATCGCAGAAAGTGAAAAATGGATAAAGAAGTTGTGGTACTTACGTACAATGCAGTATCACTCAGCAATGAAATCTATGTCATCAGGCCCGTAGCAGCATAATGAGTGGATTCAGGTACGATGATTCTAACTGAAATAAGTCACACAGAAAAAGAAACATCATAAGATATCACTAATACACGGAATGTAACCTTGGCTACACAGGAACTGAATTACAAAACAGAACAGGGTCTCAAATTTAGAAACCCAACTTATGCTTCCTTAAGGGGAAAGGTGAGTTGGGGTAATGCATAAAACCAGAGATTGAAGTGAGCACAGATAAAGTTCCTTAAGCCAAATATGGAATAGACAAGAGCTACTCCTTGCTCAACGAAATGGACTCAACACCCCATATTAAATGCCTAAGAGTGTACCTGACTAGGAAGTATCTTAAAACCTATGGATTGCTATGTCTCTGAAAGAGAATCAAGTGTGTGTACAGGGGCATAAACGCAGCAGTGATAGGATTGGAGAGGTTCGGTGAGCAAATGAAGACCCTTTGAAGTCATATTGCATGGTACCCATTCCACGGGTCTCAACTCTCCAGGTTTAAGGTATTCTTCCTTCAGCTAAAACATGCATGTGGAACCCAGAGTATGATCAACCGTGTGATCGGGAGACGTGTTCCAATATGTGTCAGTTTTCGTCCCCTGGTACTCGGGTGCAATATTCCAGACGCTTTACTAACACTCTCCCGACTTGGAGAGTCAGTGCCTTTAACCTCCTGTTTGGCCCAGTTTGCAATTTCTGCGGAAGATGAACAGGAATAGGGAGAACCAATGACAGACTAGCTGGAGGTGTCTGGACGGGCAAATTTAACTCTCATTTCCCACCAGGAAGAGGAATTAACCAAAGGCTCAGCGTGCCGTGCCGGAACCAGATTAGGGCCTGAAGCCATCCTGCGGTGTTGCGGCCAGCTCACGAGAAAGCGAGTTGAAGAAAGGAGCTCAGGGGCACTGTAATTCACAAACCTGCAGAGTTATAAATGACAGCTATCGTCCAAAAATATACTGAAGTAAGGCTGCCAAGAGGACTTGAAAGTGGGCCAGAATTGCAGGAAACCGATTTCAGGAGGTAGACTGGAATTGCATTTAAAGCATAGGAAAAGAGGCAGAACGTCCACAATGATGCACTTGGCCAAAAAGGGCGTATGCGTTTTTTCCTGAATATATTCAGGAAAAAACGCATACGCCCTTTTTGGCCAACCAAGCAAGCTTGCAAAGGAAATCTGCACTACAATGAAGTCTCACTTCCCCCCGGTCAAAAGGGCCATCTGAAAAAAGTGTAAAATCCAGAAAGGCAGGACAGGCCATGGAGAACTGGGAGCCTTGTTATGCTGATGGGCGGGATGTAAATTGCCAACAGCCACTCGGGAGAAGTGTATGGTGTTTCCTGAAACATCTAAAAAACAAAGCAACAGAGCCTAGGGCACTTCCACTTATGGTCCTATAGCTTAGGGAAATTAAAATCAAAAGACACAGCCACCCCAAAGGTTGGGACGGCTCTGTTTACAAGAACCTGGTTTACGGTACAAGTCCAATATCGCAGAAAGTGAAAAATGGATAAAGAAGTTGTGGTACTTACGTACAATGCAATATCACTCAGCAATGAAATCTATGTCATCAGGCCCGTAGCAGCATAATGAGTGGATTCAGGTACGATGATTCTAACTGAAATAAGTCACACAGAAAAAGAAACATCATAAGATATCACTAATACACGGAATGTAACCTTGGCTACACAGGAACTGAATTACAAAACAGAACAGGGTCTCAAATTTAGAAAACCAATTTATGCTTGCTTAAGGGGAAAGGTGAGTTGGGGTGCTGCATAAAACCAGAGATTGAAATGAGCACAGATAAAGTTCCTTAAGCCAAATATGGAATAGACAAGAGCTACTCCTTGCTCAACGAAATGGACTCAACACCCCATATTAAATGCCTAAGAGTGTACCTGACTAGGAAGTATCTTAAAACCTATGGATTGCTATGTCTCTGAAAGAGAATCAAGTGTGTTTACAGGGGCATAAACGCAGCAGTGATAGGATTGGAGAGGTTCGGTGAGCAAATGAAGACCCTTTGAAGTCATATTGCATGGTACCCATTCCACGGGTCTCAACTCTCCAGGTTTAAGGTATTCTTCCTTCAGCTAAAACATGCATGTGGAACCCAGAGTATGATCAACCATGTGATCGGGAGACATGTTCCAATATGTGTCAGTTTTCGTCCCCTGGTACTCGGGTGCAACATTCCAGACGCTTTACTAACACTCTCCCGACTTGGAGAGTCAGTGCCTTTAACCTCCTGTTTGGCCCAGTTTGCAATTTCTGCGGAAGATGAACAGGAATAGGGAGAACCAATGACAGACTAGCTGGAGGTGTCTGGACGGGCAAATTTAACTCTGATTTCCCATCAGGAAGAGGAATTAACCAAAGGCTCAGCGTGCCGTGCCGGAACCAGATTAGGGCCTGAAGCCATCCTGCGGTGTTGCGGCCAGCTCACGAGAAAGCGAGTTGAAGAAAGGAGCTCAGGGGCACTGTAATTCACAAACCTGCAGAGTTATAAATGACAGCTATCGTCCAAAAATATACTGAAGTAAGGCTGCCAAGAGGACTTGAAAGCGGGGCAGAATTGCAGGAAACCGATTTCAGGAGGTAGACTGGAATTGCATTGAAAGCATAGGAAAAGAGGCAGAACGTCCACAATGATGCACTTGGCCAAAAAGGGCGTATGCGTTTTCTCCTGAATATATTCAGGAAAAAACGCATACGCCCTTTTTGGCCAACCAAGCAAGCTTGCAAAGGAAATCTGCACTACAATGAAGTCTCACTTCCCCCGGTCAAAAGGGCCATCTGAAAATAGTGTAAAATCCAGAAAGGCAGGACAGGCCATGGAGAACTGGGAGCCTTGTTATGCTGATGGGCGGGATGTAAATTGCCAACAGCCACTCGGGAGAAGTGTATGGTGTTTCCTGAAACATCTAAAAAACAAAGCAACAGAGCCTAGGGCACTTCCACTTATGGTCCTATAGCTTAGGGAAATTAAAATCAAAAAGACACAGCCACCCCAAAGGTTGGGACGGCTCTGTTTACAAGAACCTGTTTTACGGTACAAGTTCAATATCGCAGAAAGTGAAAAATGGATAAAGAAGTTGTGGTACTTACGTACAATGCAATATCACTCAGCAATGAAATCTATGTCATAAGGCCCGTAGCAGCATAATGAGTGGATTCAGGTATGATGATTCTAACTGAAATAAGTCACACAGAAAAAGAAACATCATAAGATATCACTAATACACGGAATATAAACTTGGCTACACAGGAACTGAATTACAAAACAGAACATGGTCTCAAATTTAGAAACCCAACCTATGCTTGCTTAAGGGGAAAGGTGAGTTGGGGTGCTGCATAAAACCAGAGATTGAAATGAGCACAGATAAAGTTCCTTAAGCCAAATATGGAATAGACAAGAGCTACTCCTTGCTCAACGAAATGGACTCAACACCCCATATTAAATGCCTAAGAGTGTACCTGACTAGGAAGTATCTTAAAACCTATGGATTGCTATGTCTCTGAAAGAGAATCAAGTGTGTGTACAGGGGCATAAACGCAGCAGTGATAGGATTGGAGAGGTTCGGTGAGCAAATGAAGACCCTTTGAAGTCATATTGCATGGTACCCATTCCACGGGTCTCAACTCTCCAGGTTTAAGGTATTCTTCCTTCAGCTAAAACATGCATGTGGAACCCAGAGTATGATCAACCGTGTGATCGGGAGACGTGTTCCAATATGTCTCAGTTTTCGTCCCCAGGTACTCGGGTGCAACATTCCAGACGCTTTACTAACATTCTCCCGACTTGGAGAGTCAGTGCCTTTAACCTCCTGTTTGGCCCAGTTTGCAATTTCTGCGGAAGATGAACAGGAATAGGGAGAACCAATGACAGACTAGCTGGAGGTGTCTGGACGGGCAAATTTAACTCTCATTTTCCACCAGGAAGAGAAATTAACCAAAGGCTCAGCGTGCCGTGCCGGAACCAGATTAGGGCCTGAAGCCATCCTGCGGTGTTGCGGCCAGCTCACGAGAAAGCGAGTTGAAGAAAGGAGCTCAGGGGCACTGTAATTCACAAACCTGCAGAGTTATAAATGACAGCTATCGTCCAAAAATATACTGAAGTAAGGCTGCCAAGAGGACTTGAAAGCGGGGCAGAATTGCAGGAAACCGATTTCAGGAGGTAGACTGGAATTGCATTTAAAGCATAGGAAAAGAGGCAGAACGTCCACAATGATGCACTTGGCCAAAAAGGGCGTATGCGTTTTTTCCTGAATATATTCAGGAAAAAACGCATACGCCCTTTTTGGCCAACCAAGCAAGCTTGCAAAGGAAATCTGCACTACAATGAAGTCTCACTTCCCCCCGGTCAAAAGGGCCATCTGAAAAAAGTGTAAAATCCAGAAAGGCAGGACAGGCCATGGAGAACTGGGAGCCTTGTTATGCTGATGGGCGGGATGTAAATTGCCAACAGCCACTCGGGAGAAGTGTATGGTGTTTCCTGAAACATCTAAAAAACAAAGCAACAGAGCCTAGGGCACTTCCACTTATGGTCCTATAGCTTAGGGAAATTAAAATCAAAAGACACAGCCACCCCAAAGGTTGGGACGGCTCTGTTTACAAGAACCTGGTTTACGGTACAAGTTCAATATCGCAGAAAGTGAAAAATGGATAAAGAAGTTGTGGTACTTACGTACAATGCAGTATCACTCAGCAATGAAATCTATGTCATCAGGCCCGTAGCAGCATAATGAGTGGATTCAGGTATGATGATTCTAACTGAAATAAGTCACACAGGAAAAGAAACATCATAAGATATCACTAATACACGGAATGTAAACTTGGCTACACAGGAACTGAATTACAAAACAGAACAGGGTCTCAAATTTAGAAACCCAACTTATGCTTGCTTAAGGGGAAAGGTGAGTTGGGGTGCTGCATAAAACCAGAGATTGAAATGAGCACAGATAAAGTTCCTTAAGCCAAATATGGAATAGACAAGAGCTACTCCTAGCTCAACGAAATGGACTCAACACCCCATATTAAATGCCTAAGAGTGTACCTGACTAGGAAGTATCTTAAAACCTATGGATTGCTATGTCTCTGAAAGAGAATCAAGTGTGTGTACAGGGGCATAAACGCAGCAGTGATAGGACTGGAGAGATTCGGTGAGCAAATGAAGACCCTTTGAAGTCATATTGCATGGTACCCATTCCACGGGTCTCAACTCTCCAGGTTTAAGGTATTCTTCCTTCAGCTAAAACATGCATGTGGAACCCAGAGTATGATCAACCGTGTGATCGGGAGACGTGTTCCAATATGTGTCAGTTTTCGTCCCCTGGTACTCGGGTGCAACATTCCAGACGCTTTACTAACACTCTCCCGACTTGGAGAGTCAGTGCCTTTAAACTCCTGTTTGGCCCAGTTTGCAATTTCTGCGGAAGATGAACAGGAATAGGGAGAACCAATGACAGACTAGCTGGAGGTGTCTGGACGGGCAAATTTAACTCTCATTTCCCACCAGGAAGAGGAATTAACCAAAGGCTCAGCGTGCCGTGCCGGAACCACATTAGAGCCTGAAGCAATCCTGCGGTGTTGCGGCCAGCTCACAATAAAGCCAGTTGAAGAAAGGAGCTCAGGGGCACTGTAATTCACAAACCTGCAGAGTTATAAATGACAGCTATCGTCCAAAAATATACTGAAGTAAGGCTGCCAAGAGGACTTGAAAGCGGGGCAGAATTGCAGGAAACCGATTTCAGGAGGTAGACTGGAATTGCATTGAAAGCATAGGAAAAGAGGCAGAACGTCCACAATGATGCACTTGGCCAAAAAGGGCGTATGCGTTTTTTCCTGAATATATTCAGGAAAAAACGCATACGCCCTTTTTGGCCAACCAAGCAAGCTTGCAAAGGAAATCTGCACTACAATGAAGTCTCACTTCCCCCCGGTCAAAAGGGCCATCTGAAAAAAGTGTAAAATCCAGAAAGGCAGGACAGGCCATGGAGAACTGGGAGCCTTGTTATGCTGATGGGCGGGATGTAAATTGCCAACAGCCACTCGGGAGAAGTGTATGGTGTTTCCTGAAACATCTAAAAAACAAAGCAACAGAGCCTAGGGCACTTCCACTTATGGTCCTATAGCTTAGGGAAATTAAAATCAAAAGACACAGCCACCCCAAAGGTTGGGACGGCTCTGTTTACAAGAACCTGGTTTACGGAACAAGTTCAATATCGCAGAAAGTGAAAAATGGATAAAGAAGTTGTGGTACTTACGTACAATGCAATATCACTCAGCAAGGAAATCTATGTCATCAGGCCCGTAGCAGCATAATGAGTGGATTCAGGTATGATGATTCTAACTGAAATAAGTCACACAGGAAAAGAAACATCATAAGATATCACTAATACACGGAATGTAAACTTGGCTACACAGGAACTGAATTACAAAACAGAACAGGGTCTCAAATATAGAAAACCAACTTATGCTTGCTTAAGGGGAAAGGTGAGTTGGGGTGCTGCATAAAACCAGAGATTGAAATGAGCACAGATAAAGTTCCTTAAGCCAAATATGGAATAGACAAGAGCTACTCCTTGCTCAACGAAATGGACTCAACACCCCATATTAAATGCCTAAGAGTGTACCTGACTAGGAAGTATCTTAAAACCTATGGATTGCTATGTCTCTGAAAGAGAATCAAGTGTGTGTACAGGGGCATAAACGCAGCAGTGATAGGATTGGAGAGGTTCGGTGAGCAAATGAAGACCCTTTGAAGTCATAGTGTATGGTACCCATTCCACGGGTCTCAACTCTCCAGGTTTAAGGTATTCTTCCTTCAGCTAAAACATGCATGTGGAACCCAGAGTATGATCAACCGTGTGATCGGGAGACGTGTTCCAATATGTGTCAGTTTTCGTCCCCTGGTACTCGGGTGCAACATTCCAGACGCTTTACTAACACTCTCCCGACTTGGAGAGTCAGTGCCTTTAAACTCCTGTTTGGCCCAGTTTGCAATTTCTGCGGAAGATGAACAGGAATAGGGAGAACCAATGACAGACTAGCTGGAGGTGTCTGGACGGGCAAATTTAACTCTCATTTCCCACCAGGAAGAGGAATTAACCAAAGGCTCAGCGTGCCATGCCGGAACCAGATTAGGGCCTGAAGCCATCCTGCGGTGTTGCGGCCAGCTCACGAGAAAGCGAGTTGAAGAAAGGAGCTCAGGGGCACTGTAATTCACAAACCTGCAGAGTTATACATGACAGCTATCGTCCAAAAATATACTGAAGTTAGGCTGCCAAGAGGACTTGAAAGCGGGGCAGAATTGCAGGAAACCGATTTCAGGAGGTAGACTGGAATTGCATTTAAAGCATAGGAAAAGAGGCAGAACGTCCACAATGATGCACTTGGCCAAAAAGGGCGTATGCGTTTTTTCCTGAATATATTCAGGAAAAAACGCATACGCCCTTTTTGGCCAACCAAGCAAGCTTGCAAAGGAAATCTGCACTACAATGAAGTCTCACTTCCCCCCGGTCAAAAGGGCCATCTGAAAAAAGTGTAAAATCCAGAAAGGCAGGACAGGCCATGGAGAACTGGGAGCCTTGTTATGCTGATGGGCGGGATGTCAATTGCCAACAGCCACTCGGGAGAAGTGTATGGTGTTTCCTGAAACATCTAAAAAACAAAGCAACAGAGCCTAGGGCACTTCCACTTATGGTCCTATAGCTTAGGGAAATTAAAATCAAAAAGACACAGCCACCCCAAAGGTTGGGACGGCTCTGTTTACAAGAACCTGGTTTACGGTACAAGTTCAATATCGCAGAAAGAGAAAAATGGATAAAGAAGTTGTGGTACTTACGTACAATGCAGTATCACTCAGCAATGAAATCTATGTCATCAGGCCCGTAGCAGCATAATGAGTGGATTCAGGTATGATGATTCTAACTGAAATAAGTCACACAGGAAAAGAAACATCATAAGATATCACTAATACACGGAATGTAACCTTGGCTACACAGGAACTGAATTACAAAACAGAACAGGGTCTCAAATTTAGAAACCCAACTTATGCTTGCTTAAGGGGAAAGGTGAGTTGGGGTGCTGCATAAAACCAGAGATTGAAATGAGCACAGATAAAGTTCCTTAAGCCAAATATGGAATAGACAAGAGCTACTCCTTGCTCAACGAAATGGACTCAACACCCCATATTAAATGCCTAAGAGTGTACCTGACTAGGAAGTATCTTAAAACCTATGGATTGCTATGTCTCTGAAAGAGAATCAAGTGTGTGTACAGGGGCATAAACGCAGCAGTGATAGGATTGGAGAGGTTCGGTGAGCAAATGAAGACCCTTCGAAGTCATATTGCATGGTACCCATTCCACGGGTCTCAACTCTCCAGGTTTAAGGTATTCTTCCTTCAGCTAAAACATGCATGTGGAACCCAGAGTATGATCAACCGTGTGATCGGGAGACGTGTTCCAATATGTGTCAGTTTTCGTCCCCTGGTACTCGGGTGCAACATTCCAGACGCTTTACTAACACTCTCCCGACTTGGAGAGTCAGTGCCTTTAACCTCCTGTTTGGCCCAGTTTGCAATTTCTGCGGAAGATGAACAGGAATAGGGAGAACCAATGACAGACTAGCTGGAGGTGTCTGGACGGGCAAATTTAACTCTCATTTCCCACCAGGAAGAGGAATTAACCAAAGGCTCAGCGTGCCGTGCCGGAACCAGATTAGGGCCTGAAGCCATCCTGCGGTGTTGCGGCCAGCTCACGAGAAAGCGAGTTGAAGAAAGGAGCTCAGGGGCACTGTAATTCACAAACCTACAGAGTTATAAATGACAGCTATCGTCCAAAAATATACTGAAGTAAGGCTGCCAAGAGGACTTGAAAGCGGGGCAGAATTGCAGGAAACCGATTTCAGGAGGTAGACTGGAATTGCATTGAAAGCATAGGAAAAGAGGCAGAACGTCCACAATGATGCACTTGGCCAAAAAGGGCGTATGCGTTTTTTCCTGAATATATTCAGGAAAAAACGCATACGCCCTTTTTGGCCAACCAAGCAAGCTTGCAAAGGAAATCTGCACTACAATGAAGTCTCACTTCCCCCCGGTCAAAAGGGCCATCTGAAAAAAGTGTAAAATCCAGAAAGGCAGGACAGGCCATGGAGAACTGGGAGCCTTGTTATGCTGATGGGCGGGATGTAAATTGCCAACAGCCACTCGGGAGAAGTGTATGGTGTTTCCTGAAACATCTAAAAAACAAAGCAACAGAGCCTAGGGCACTTCCACTTATGGTCCTATAGATTAGGGAAATTAAAATCAAAAGACACAGCCACCCCAAAGGTTGGGACGGCTCTGTTTACAAGAACCTGGTTTACGGAACAAGTTCAATATCGCAGAAAGTGAAAAATGGATAAAGAAGTTGTGGTACTTACGTACAATGCAGTATCACTCAGCAATGAAATCTATGTCATCAGGCCCGTAGCAGCATAATGAGTGGATTCAGGTATGATGATTCTAACTGAAATAAGTCACACAGGAAAAGAAACATCATAAGATATCACTAATACACGGAATGTAACCTTGGCTACAGAGGAACTGAATTACAAAACAGAACAGGGTCTCAAATTTAGAAAACCAACTTATGCTTGCTTAAGGGGAAAGGTGAGTTGGGGTGCTGCATAAAACCAGAGATTGAAATGAGCACAGATAAAGTTCCTTAAGCCAAATATGGAATAGACAAGAGCTACTCCTTGCTCAACGAAATGGACTCAACACCCCATATTAAATGCCTAAGAGTGTACCTGACTAGGAAGTATCTTAAAACCTATGGATTGCTATGTCTCTGAAAGAGAATCAAGTGTGTGTACAGGGGCATAAACGCAGCAGTGTTAGGATTGGAGAGGTTCGGTGAGCAAATGAAGACCCTTTGAAGTCATATTGCATGGTACCCATTCCAAGGGTCTCAACTCTCCAGGTTTAAGGCATTCTTCCTTCAGCTAAAACATGCATGTGGAACCCAGAGTATGATCAACCGTGTGATCGGGAGACGTGTTCCAATATGTGTCAGTTTTCGTCCCCTGGTACTCGGGTGCAACATTCCAGACGCTTTACTAACACTCTCCCGACTTGGAGAGTCAGTGCCTTTAACCTCCTGTTTGGCCCAGTTTGCAATTTCTGCGGAAGATGAACAGGAATAGGGAGAACCAATGAGAGACTAGCTGGAGGTGTCTGGACGGGCAAATTTAACTCTCATTTCCCACCAGGAAGAGGAATTAACCAAAGGCTCAGCGTGCTGTGGCGGAACCAGATTAGGGCCTGAAGCAATCTTGGGGTGTTGCGGCCAGCTCACGAGAAAGCGAGTTGAAGAAAGGAGCTCAGGGGCACTGTAATTAACAAACCTGCAGAGTTATAAATGACAGCTATCGTCCAAAAATATACTGAAGTAAGGCTGCCAAGAGGACTTGAAAGCGGGGCAGAATTGCAGGAAACCGATTTCAGGAGGTAGACTGGAATTGCATTTAAAGCATAGGAAAAGAGGCAGAACGTCCACAATGATGCACTTGGCCAAAAAGGGCGTATGCGGTTTTTCCTGAATATATTCAGGAAAAAACGCATACGCCCTTTTTGGCCAACCAAGCAAGCTTGCAAAGGAAATCTGCACTACAATGAAGTCTCACTTCCCCCCGGTCAAAAGGGCCATCTGAAAAAAGTGTAAAATCCAGAAAGGCAGGACAGGCCATGGAGAACTGGGAGCCTTGTTATGCTGATGGGCGGGATGTAAATTGCCAACAGCCACTCGGGAGAAGTGTATGGTGTTTCCTGAAACATCTAAAAAACAAAGCAACAGAGCCTAGGGCACTTCCACTTATGGTCCTATAGCTTAGGGAAATTAAAATCAAAAAGACACAGACACCCCAACGGTTGGGACGGCTCTGTTTACAAGAACCTGGTTTACGGTACAAGTTCAATATCGCAGAAAGTGATAAATGGATAAAGAAGTTGTGGTACTTACGTACAATGCAATATCACTCAGCAGTGAAATCTATGTCATCAGGCCCGTAGCAGCATAATGAGTGGATTCAGGTATGATGATTCTAACTGAAATAAGTCACACAGAAAAAGAAACATCATAAGATATCACTAATACACGGAATGTAAACTTGGCTACACAGGAACTGAATTACAAAACAGAACAGGGTCTCAAATTTAGAAACCCAACTTATGCTTGCTTAAGGGGAAAGGTGAGTTGGGGTGCTGCATAAAACCAGAGATTGAAATGAGCACAGATAAAGTTCCTTAAGCCAAATATGGAAGAGACAAGAGCTACTCCTTGTTCAACGAAATGGACTCAACACCCCATATTAAACGCCTAAGAATGTACCTGACTAGGAAGTATCTTAAAACCTATGGATTGCTATGTCTCCGAAAGAGAATCAAGCGTATGTACAGGGGCATAAACGCAGCAGTGATAGGATTGGAGAGGTTCGGTGAGCAAATGAAGACCCTTTGAAGTCATATTGCATGGTACCCATTCCACGGGTCTCAACTCTCCAGGTTTAAGGTATTCTTCCTTCAGCTAAAACATGCATGTGGAACCCAGAGTATGATCAACCGTGTGATCGGGAGACGTGTTCCAATATGTGTCAGTTTTCGTCCCCTGGTACTCGGGTGCAACATTCCAGACGCTTTACTAACACTCTCCCGACTTGGAGAGTCAGTGCCTTTAACCTCCTGTTTGGCCCAGTTTGCAATTTCTGCGGAAGATGAACAGGAATAGGGAGAACCAATGACAGACTAGCTGGAGGTGTGTGGACGGGCAAATTTAACTCTCATTTCCCACCAGGAAGAGGAATTAACCAAAGGCTCAGCGTGCCGTGCCGGAACCAGATTAGGGCCTGAAGCCAACATGCGGTGTTGCGGCCAGCTCACGAGAAAGCCAGTTGAAGAAAGGAGCTCAGGGACACTGTAATTCACAAACCTGCAGAGTTATAAATGACAGCTATCGTCCAAAAATATACTGAAGTAAGGCTGCCAAGAGGACTTGAAAGCGGGGCAGAATTGCAGGAAACCGATTTCAGGAGGTAGACTGGAATTGCATTTAAAGCATAGGAAAAGAGGCAGAACGTCCACAATGATGCACTTGGCCAAAAAGGGCATATGCGTTTTTTCCTGAATATATTCAGGAAAAAACGCATACGCCCTTTTTGGCCAACCAAGCAAGCTTGCAAAGGAAATCTGCACTACAATGAAGTCTCACTTCCCCCCGGTCAAAAGGGCCATCTGAAAAAAGTGTAAAATCCAGAAAGGTAGGACAGGCCATGGAGAACTGGGAGCCTTGTTATGCTGATGGGCGGGATGTCAATTGCCAACAGCCACTCGGGAGAAGTGTATGGTGTTTCCTGAAACATCTAAAAAACAAAGCAACAGAGCCTAGGGCACTTCCACTTATGGTCCTATAGCTTAGGGAAATTAAAATCAAAAAGACACAGACACCCCAACGGTTGGGACGGCTCTGTTTACAAGAACCTGGTTTACGGTACAAGTTCAATATCGCAGAAAGTGAAAAATGGATAAAGAAGTTGTGGTACTTACGTACAATGCAATATCACTCAGCAGTGAAATCTATGTCATCAGGCCCATAGCAGCATAATGAGTGGATTCAGGTATGATGATTCTAACTGAAATAAGTCACACAGAAAAAGAAACATCATAAGATATCACTAATACACGGAATGTAAACTTGGCTACACAAGAACTGAATTACAAAACAGAACAGGGTCTCAAATTTAGAAACCCAACTTATGCTTGCTTAAGGGGAAAGGTGAGTTGGGGTGCTGCATAAAACCAGAGATTGAAATGAGCACAGATAAAGTTCCTTAAGCCAAATATGGAAGAGACAAGAGCTACTCCTTGTTCAACGAAATGGACTCAACACCCCATATTAAACGCCTAAGAATGTACCTGACTAGGAAGTATCTTAAAACCTATGGATTGCTATGTCTCCGAAAGAGAATCAAGCGTGTGTACAGGGGCATAAACGCAGCAGTGATAGGATTGGAGAGGTTCGGTGAGCAAATGAAGACCCTTTGAAGTCATATTGCATGGTACCCATTCCACGGGTCTCAACTCTCCAGGTTTAAGGTATTCTTCCTTCAGCTAAAACATGCATGTGGAACCCAGAGTATGATCAACCGTGTGATCGGGAGACGTGTTCCAATATGTGTCAGTTTTCGTCCCCTGGTACTCGGGTGCAACATTCCAGACGCTTTACTAACACTCTCCCGACTTGGAGAGTCAGTGCCTTTAACCTCCTGTTTGGCCCAGTTTGCAATTTCTGCGGAAGATGAACAGGAATAGGGAGAACCAATGAGAGACTAGCTGGAGGTGTGTGGACGGGCAAATTTAACTCTTATTTCCCACCAGGAAGAGGAATTAACCAAAGGCTCAGCGTGCCGTGCCGGAACCAGATTAGGGCCTGAAGCCAACATGCGGTGTTGCGGCCAGCTCACGAGAAAGCGAGTTGAAGAAAGGAGCTCAGGGGCACTGTAATTCACAAACCTGCAGAGTTATAAATGACAGCTATCGTCCAAAAATATACTGAAGTAAGGCTGCCAAGAGGACTTGAAAGCGGGGCAGAATTGCAGGAAACCGATTTCAGGAGGTAGACTGGAATTGCATTTAAAGCATAGGAAAAGAGGCAGAACGTCCACAATGATGCACTTGGCCAAAAAGGGCGTATGCGTTTTTTCCTGAATATATTCAGGAAAAAACGCATACGCCCTTTTTGGCCAACCAAGCAAGCTTGCAAAGGAAATCTGCACTACAATGAAGTCTCACTTCCCCCCGGTCAAAAGGGCCATCTGAAAAAAGTGTAAAATCCAGAAAGGCAGGACAGGCCATGGAGAACTGGGAGCCTTGTTATGCTGATGGGCGGGATGTCAATTGCCAACAGCCACTCGGGAGAACTGTATGGTGTTTCCTGAAACATCTAAAAAACAAAGCAACAGAGCCTAGGGCACTTCCACGTATGGTCCTATAGCTTAGGGAAATTAAAATCAAAAAGACACAGCCACCCCAAAGGTTGGGACGGCTCTGTTTACAAGAACCTGGTTTACGGTACAAGTTCAATATCGCAGAAAGAGAAAAATGGATAAAGAAGTTGTGGTACTTACGTACAATGCAGTATCACTCAGCAATGAAATCTATGTCATCAGGCCCGTAGCAGCATAATGAGTGGATTCAGGTATGATGATTCTAACTGAAATAAGTCACACAGAAACAGAAACATCATAAGATATCACTAATACACGGAATGTAACCTTGGCTACACAGGAACTGAATTACAAAACAGAACAGGGTCTCAAATTTAGAAAACCAACTTATGCTTGCTTAAGGGGAAAGGTGAGTTGGGGTGCTGCATAAAACCAGAGATTGAAATGAGCACAGATAAAGTTCCTTAAGCCAAATATGGAATAGACAAGAGCTACTCCTTGCTCAACGAAATGGACTCAACACCCCATATTAAATGCCTAAGAGTGTACCTGACTAGGAAGTACCTTAAAACCTATGGATTGCTATGTCTCCGAAAGAGAATCAAGTGTGTGTACAGGGGCATAAACGCAGCAGTGATAGGATTGGAGAGGTTCGGTGAGCAAATGAAGACCCTTTGAAGTCATATTGCATGGTACCCATTCCACGGGTCTCAACTCTCCAGGTTTAAGGTATTCTTCCTTCAGCTAAAACATGCATGTGGAACCCAGAGTATGATCAACCGTGTGATCGGGAGACGTGTTCCAATATGTGTCAGTTTTCGTCCCCTGGTACTCGGGTGCAACATTCCAGACGCTTTACTAACACTCTCCCGACTTGGAGAGTCAGTGCCTTTAACCTCCTGTTTGGCCCAGTTTGCAATTTCTGCGGAAGATGAACAGGAATAGGGAGAACCAATGACAGACTAGCTGGAGGTGTCTGGACGGGCAAATTTAACTCTCATTTCCCACCAGGAAGAGGAATTAACCAAAGGCTCAGCGTGCCGTGCCGGAACCAGATTAGGGCCTGAAGCCATCCTGCGGTGTTGCGGCCAGCTCACGAGAAAGCGAGTTGAAGAAAGGAGCTCAGGGGCACTGTAATTCACAAACCTGCAGAGTTATAAATGACAGCTATCGTCCAAAAATATACTGAAGTAAGGCTGCCAAGAGGACTTGAAAGCGGGGCAGAATTGCAGGAAACCGATTTCAGGAGGTAGACAGGAATTGCATTGAAAGCATAGGAAAAGAGGCAGAACGTCCACAATGATGCACTTGGCCAAAAAGGGCGTATGCGTTTTTTCCTGAATATATTCAGGAAAAAACGCATACGCCCTTTTTGGCCAACCAAGCAAGCTTGCAAAGGAAATCTGCACTACAATGAAGTCTCACTTCCCCCCGGTCAAAAGGGCCATCTGAAAAAAGTGTAAAATCCAGAAAGGCAGGACAGGCCATGGAGAACTGGGAGCCTTGTTATGCTGATGGGCGGGATGTCAATTGCCAACAGCCACTCGGGAGAAGTGTATGGTGTTTCCTGAAACATCTAAAAAACAAAGCAACAGAGCCTAGGGCACTTCCACTTATGGTCCTATAGCTTAGGGAAATTAAAATCAAAAAGACACAGCCACCCCAAAGGTTGGGACGGCTCTGTTTACAAGAACCTGGTTTACGGTACAAGTTCAATATCGCAGAAAGTGAAAAATGGATAAAGAAGTTGTCGTACTTACGTACAATGCAGTATCACTCAGCAATGAAATCTATGTCATCAGGCCCGTAGCAGCATAATGAGTGGATTCAGGTATGATGATTCTAACTGAAATAAGTCACACAGGAAAAGAAACATCATAAGATATCACTAATACACGGAATGTAACCTTGGCTACAGAGGAACTGAATTCCAAAACAGAACAGGGTCTGAAATTTAGAAAACCAACTTATGCTTGCTTAAGGGGAAAGGTGAGTTGGGGTGCTGCATAAAACCAGAGATTGAAATGAGCACAGATAAAGTTCCTTAAGCCAAATATGGAATAGACAAGAGCTACTCCTTGCTCAACGAAATGGACTCAACACCCCATATTAAATGCCTAAGAGTGTACCTGACTAGGAAGTATCTTAAAACCTATGGATTGCTATGTCTCTGAAAGAGAATCAAGTGTGTGTACAGGGGCATAAACGCAGCAGTGTTAGGATTGGAGAGGTTCGGTGAGCAAATGAAGACCCTTTGAAGTCATATTGCATGGTACCCATTCCAAGGGTCTCAACTCTCCAGGTTTAAGGCATTCTTCCTTCAGCTAAAACATGCATGTGGAAGCCAGAGTATGATCAACCGTGTGAGTGGGAGACGTGTTCCAATATGTGTCAGTTTTCGTCCCCTGGTACTCGGGTGCAACATTCCAGACCCTTTACTAACACTCTCCCGACTTGGAGAGTCAGTGCCTTTAACCTCCTGTTTGGCCCAGTTTGCAATTTCTGCGGAAGATGAACAGGAATAGGGAGAACCAATGACAGACTAGCTGGAGGTGTCTGGACGGGCAAATTTAACTCTCATTTCCCACCAGGAAGAGGAATTAACCAAAGGCTCAGCGTGCCGTGCCGGAACCAGATTAGGGCCTGAAGCCAACATGCGGTGTTGCGGCCAGCTCACGAGAAAGCGAGTTGAAGAAAGGAGCTCAGGGGCACTGTAATTCACAAACCTGCAGAGTTATAAATGACAGCTATCGTCCAAAAATATACTGAAGTAAGGCTGCCAAGAGGACTTGAAAGCGGGGCAGAATTGCAGGAAACCGATTTCAGGAGGTAGACTGGAATTGCATTGAAAGCATAGGAAAAGAGGCAGAACGTCCACAATGATGCACTTGGCCAAAAAGGGCGTATGCGTTTTTTCCTGAATATATTCAGGAAAAAACGCATACGCCCTTTTTGGCCAACCAAGCAAGCTTGCAAAGGAAATCTGCACTACAATGAAGTCTCACTTCCCCCCGGTCAAAAGGGCCATCTGAAAAAAGTGTAAAATCCAGAAAGGCAGGACAGGCCATGGAGAACTGGGAGCCTTGTTATGCTGATGGGCGGGATGTCAATTGCCAACAGCCACTCGGGAGAACTGTATGGTGTTTCCTGAAACATCTAAAAAACAAAGCAACAGAGCCTAGGGCACTTCCACGTATGGTCCTATAGCTTAGGGAAATTAAAATCAAAAAGACACAGCCACCCCAAAGGTTGGGACGGCTCTGTTTACAAGAACCTGGTTTACGGTACAAGTTCAATATCGCAGAAAGAGAAAAATGGATAAAGAAGTTGTGGTACTTACGTACAATGCAGTATCACTCAGCAATGAAATCTATGTCATCAGGCCCGTAGCAGCATAATGAGTGGATTCAGGTATGATGATTCTAACTGAAATAAGTCACACAGAAACAGAAACATCATAAGATATCACTAATACACGGAATGTAACCTTGGCTACACAGGAACTGAATTACAAAACAGAACAGGGTCTCAAATTTAGAAAACCAACTTATGCTTGCTTAAGGGGAAAGGTGAGTTGGGGTGCTGCATAAAACCAGAGATTGAAATGAGCACAGATAAAGTTCCTTAAGCCAAATATGGAATAGACAAGAGCTACTCCTTGCTCAACGAAATGGACTCAACACCCCATATTAAATGCCTAAGAGTGTACCTGACTAGGAAGTACCTTAAAACCTATGGATTGCTATGTCTCCGAAAGAGAATCAAGTGTGTGTACAGGGGCATAAACGCAGCAGTGATAGGATTGGAGAGGTTCGGTGAGCAAATGAAGACCCTTTGAAGTCATATTGCATGGTACCCATTCCACGGGTCTCAACTCTCCAGGTTTAAGGTATTCTTCCTTCAGCTAAAACATGCATGTGGAACCCAGAGTATGATCAACCGTGTGATCGGGAGACGTGTTCCAATATGTGTCAGTTTTCGTCCCCTGGTACTCGGGTGCAACATTCCAGACGCTTTACTAACACTCTCCCGACTTGGAGAGTCAGTGCCTTTAACCTCCTGTTTGGCCCAGTTTGCAATTTCTGCGGAAGATGAACAGGAATAGGGAGAACCAATGACAGACTAGCTGGAGGTGTCTGGACGGGCAAATTTAACTCTCATTTCCCACCAGGAAGAGGAATTAACCAAAGGCTCAGCGTGCCGTGCCGGAACCAGATTAGGGCCTGAAGCCATCCTGCGGTGTTGCGGCCAGCTCACGAGAAAGCGAGTTGAAGAAAGGAGCTCAGGGGCACTGTAATTCACAAACCTGCAGAGTTATAAATGACAGCTATCGTCCAAAAATATACTGAAGTAAGGCTGCCAAGAGGACTTGAAAGCGGGGCAGAATTGCAGGAAACCGATTTCAGGAGGTAGACAGGAATTGCATTGAAAGCATAGGAAAAGAGGCAGAACGTCCACAATGATGCACTTGGCCAAAAAGGGCGTATGCGTTTTTTCCTGAATATATTCAGGAAAAAACGCATACGCCCTTTTTGGCCAACCAAGCAAGCTTGCAAAGGAAATCTGCACTACAATGAAGTCTCACTTCCCCCCGGTCAAAAGGGCCATCTGAAAAAAGTGTAAAATCCAGAAAGGCAGGACAGGCCATGGAGAACTGGGAGCCTTGTTATGCTGATGGGCGGGATGTCAATTGCCAACAGCCACTCGGGAGAAGTGTATGGTGTTTCCTGAAACATCTAAAAAACAAAGCAACAGAGCCTAGGGCACTTCCACTTATGGTCCTATAGCTTAGGGAAATTAAAATCAAAAAGACACAGCCACCCCAAAGGTTGGGACGGCTCTGTTTACAAGAACCTGGTTTACGGTACAAGTTCAATATCGCAGAAAGTGAAAAATGGATAAAGAAGTTGTCGTACTTACGTACAATGCAGTATCACTCAGCAATGAAATCTATGTCATCAGGCCCGTAGCAGCATAATGAGTGGATTCAGGTATGATGATTCTAACTGAAATAAGTCACACAGGAAAAGAAACATCATAAGATATCACTAATACACGGAATGTAACCTTGGCTACAGAGGAACTGAATTCCAAAACAGAACAGGGTCTCAAATTTAGAAAACCAACTTATGCTTGCTTAAGGGGAAAGGTGAGTTGGGGTGCTGCATAAAACCAGAGATTGAAATGAGCACAGATAAAGTTCCTTAAGCCAAATATGGAATAGACAAGAGCTACTCCTTGCTCAACGAAATGGACTCAACACCCCATATTAAATGCCTAAGAGTGTACCTGACTAGGAAGTATCTTAAAACCTATGGATTGCTATGTCTCTGAAAGAGAATCAAGTGTGTGTACAGGGGCATAAACGCAGCAGTGTTAGGATTGGAGAGGTTCGGTGAGCAAATGAAGACCCTTTGAAGTCATATTGCATGGTACCCATTCCAAGGGTCTCAACTCTCCAGGTTTAAGGCATTCTTCCTTCAGCTAAAACATGCATGTGGAACCCAGAGTATGATCAACCGTGTGAGTGGGAGACGTGTTCCAATATGTGTCAGTTTTCGTCCCCTGGTACTCGGGTGCAACATTCCAGACCCTTTACTAACACTCTCCCGACTTGGAGAGTCAGTGCCTTTAACCTCCTGTTTGGCCCAGTTTGCAATTTCTGCGGAAGATGAACAGGAATAGGGAGAACCAATGACAGACTAGCTGGAGGTGTCTGGACGGGCAAATTTAACTCTCATTTCCCACCAGGAAGAGGAATTAACCAAAGGCTCAGCGTGCCGTGCCGGAACCTGATTAGGGCCTGAAGCAATCATGGGGTGTTGCGGCCAGCTCACGAGAAAGCGAGTTGAAGAAAGGAGCTCAGGGGCACTGTAATTCACAAACCTGCAGAGTTATAAATGACAGCTATCGTCCAAAAATATACTGAAGTAAGGCTGCCAAGAGGACTTGAAAGCGGGGCAGAATTGCAGGAAACCGATTTCAGGAGGTAGACTGGAATTGCATTTAAAGCATAGGAAAAGAGGCAGAACGTCCACAATGATGCACTTGGCCAAAAAGGGCGTATGCGTTTTTTCCTGAATATATTCAGGAAAAAACGCATACGCCCTTTTTGGCCAACCAAGCAAGCTTGCAAAGGAAATCTGCACTACAATGAAGTCTCACTTCCCCCCGGTCAAAAGGGCCATCTGAAAAAAGTGTAAAATCCAGAAAGGCAGGACAGGCCATGGAGAACTGGGAGCCTTGTTATGCTGATGGGCGGGATGTCAATTGTCAACAGCCACTCGGGAGAACTCTATGGTGTTTCCTGAAACATCTAAAAAACAAAGCAACAGAGCCTAGGGCACTTCCACTTATGGTCCTATAGCTTAGGGAAATTAAAATCAAAAAGACACAGCCACCCCAAAGGTTGGGACGGCTCTGTTTACAAGAACCTGATTTTCGGTACAAGTTCAATATCGCAGAAAGTGAAAAATGGATAAAGAAGTTGTGGTACTTACTTACAATGCAATATGACTCAGCAAGGATATCTATGTCATCAGGCCCGTAGCAGCATAATGAGTGGATTCAGGTATGATGATTCTAACTGAAATAAGTCACACAGAAAAAGAAACATCATAAGATATCACTAATACACGGAATGTAACCTTGGCTACCCAGGAACTGAATTACAGAACACAAAAGGGTCTCAAATTAAGAAAACCAACTTATGCTTGCTTAAGGGGAAAGGTGAGTTGGGGTGCTGCATAAAACCAGAGATTGAAATGAGCACAGATAAAGTTCCTTAAGCCAAATATGGAATAGACAAGAGCTACTCCTTGCTCAACGAAATGGACTCAACACCCCATATTAAACGCCTAAGAATGTACCTGACTAGGAAGTATCTTAAAACCTATGGACTGCTATGTCTCCGAAAGAGAATCAAGCGTGTGTACAGGGGCATAAACGCAGCAGTGATAGGATTGGAGAGGTTCGGTGAGCAAATGAAGACCCTTTGAAGTCATAGTGTATGGTACCCATTCCACGGGTCTCAACTCTCCAGGTTGAAGGTATTCTTCCTTCAGCTAAAACATGCATGTGGAACCCAGAGTATGATCAACCGTGTGATCGGGAGACGTGTTCAAATATGTGTCAGTTTTCGTCCCCTGGTACTCGGGTGCAACATTCCAGACGCTTTACTAACACTCTCCCGACTTGGAGAGTCAGTGCCTTTAACCTCCTGTTTGGCCCAGTTTGCAATTTCTGCGGAAGATGAACAGGAATAGGGAGAACCAATGACAGACTAGCTGGAGGTGTCTGGACGGGCAAATTTAACTCTCATTTCCCACCAGGAAGGGGAATTAACCAAAGGCACAGCGTGCCGTGCCGGAACCAGATTAGGGCCTGAAGCAATCCTGCGGTGTTGCGGCCAGCTCACGAGAAAGCGAGTTGAAGAAAGGAGCTCACGGGCACTGTAATTCACAAACCTGCAGAGTTATAAGTGATGGCTATCGTCCAAAAATATACTGAAGTAAGACTGCCAAGAGGACTTGAAAGCGGGGCAGAATTGCAGGAAACCGATTTCAGGAGGTAGACTGGAATTGCATTTAAAGCATAGGAAAAGAGGAAGAACGTCCACAATGATGCACTTGGCAAAAAAGTGTGTATGCGTTTTTTCCTGAATATATTCAGGAAAAAACGCATACACCCTTTTTGGCCAACCAAGCAAGCTTGCAAAGGAAATCTGCACTACAATGAAGTCTCACTTCCCCCCGGTCAAAAGGGCCATCTAAAAAAAGTGTAAAATCCAGAAAGGCAGGACAGGCCATGGAGAACTGGGAGCCTTGTTATGCTGATGGGCAGGATGTCAATTGCCAACAGCCACTCGGGAGAAGTGTATGGTGTTTCCTGAAACATCTAAAAAACAAAGCAACAGAGCCTAGGGCACTTCCACTTATGGTCCTATAGCTTAGGGAAATTAAAATCAAAAAGACACAGACACCCCAACGGTTGGGACGGCTCTGTTTACAAGAACCTGGTTTACGGTACAAGTTCAATATCGCAGAAAGTGAAAAATGGATAAAGAAGTTGTGGTACTTACGTACAATGCAATATCACTCAGCAGTGAAATCTATGTCATCAGGCCCGTAGCAGCATAATGAGTGGATTCAGGTATGATGATTCTAACTGAAATAAGTCACACAGAAACAGAAACATCATAAGATATCACTAATACACGGAATGTAACCTTGGCTACACAGGAACTGAATTACAAAACAGAACAGGGTCTCAAATTTAGAAACCCAACTTATGCTTGCTTAAGGGGAAAGGTGAGTTGGGGTGCTGCATAAAACCAGAGATTGAAATGAGCACAGATAAAGTTCCTTAAGCCAAATATGGAATAGACAAGAGCTACTCCTTGCTCAAGGAAATGGACTCAACACCCCATATTAAACGCCTAAGCATGTACCTGACTAGGAAGTATCTTAAAACCTATGGATTGCTATGTCTCCGAAAGAGAATCAAGCGTATGTACAGGGGCATAAACGCAGCAGTGATAGGATTGGAGAGGTTCGGTGAGCAAATGAAGACCCTTTGAAGTCATATTGCATGGTACCCATTCCACGGGTCTCAACTCTCCAGGTTTAAGGTATTCTTCCTTCAGCTAAAACAGGCATGTGGAACCCAGAGTATGATCAACCGTGTGATCGGGAGACGTGTTCCAATATGTGTCAGTTTTCGTCCCCTGGTACTCGGGTGCAACATTCCAGACGCTTTACTAACACTCTCCCGACTTGGAGAGTCAGTGCCTTTAACCTCCTGTTTGGCCCAGTTTGCAATTTCTGCGGAAGATGAACAGGAATAGGGAGAACCAATGAGAGACTAGCTGGAGGTGTGTGGACGGGCAAATTTAACTCTCATTTCCCACCAGGAAGAGGAATTAACCAAAGGCTCAGCATGCCGTGCCGGAACCAGATTAGGGCCTGAAGCAATCCTGCGGTGTTGCAGCCAGCTCACGAGAAAGCGAGTTGAAGAAAGGAGCTCAGGGGCACTGTAATTCACAAACCTGCAGAGTTATAAATGACAGCTATCGTCCAAAAATATACTGAAGTAAGGCTGCCAAGAGGACTTGAAAGCGGGGCAGAATTGCAGGAAACCGATTTCAGGAGGTAGACTGGAATTGCATTTAAAGCATAGGAAAAGAGGCAGAACGTCCACAATGATGCACTTGGCCAAAAAGGGCGTATGCGTTTTTTCCTGAATATATTCAGGAAAAAACGCATACGCCCTTTTTGGCCAACCAAGCAAGCTTGCAAAGGAAATCTGCACTACAATGAAGTCTCACTTCCCCCCGGTCAAAAGGGCCATCTGAAAAAAGTGTAAAATCCAGAAAGGCAGGACAGGCCATGGAGAACTGGGAGCCTTGTTATGCTGATGGGCGGGATGTCAATTGCCAACAGCCACTCGGGAGAAGTGTATGGTGTTTCCTGAAACATCTAAAAAACAAAGCAACAGAGCCTAGGGCACTTCCACTTATGGTCCTATAGCTTAGGGAAATTAAAATCAAAAAGACACAGACACCCCAACGGTTGGGACGGCTCTGTTTACAAGAACCTGGTTTACGGTACAAGTTCAATATCGCAGAAAGTGAAAAATGGATAAAGAAGTTGTGGTACTTACGTACAATGCAATATCACTCAGCAAGGAAATCTATGTCATCAGGCCCGTAGCAGCATAATGAGTGGATTCAGGTATGATGATTCTAACTGAAATAAGTCACACAGAAAAAGAAACATCATAAGATATCACTAATACACGGAATGTAAACTTGGCTACAGAAGAACTGAATTACAAAACAGAACAGGGTCTCAAATTTAGAAACCCAACTTATGCTTGCTTAAGGGAAAAGGTGAGTTGGGGTGCTGCATAAAACCAGAGATTGAAATGAGCACAGATAAAGTTCCTTAAGCCAAATATGGAAGAGACAAGAGCTACTCCTTGTTCAACGAAATGGACTCAACACCCCATATTAAACGCCTAAGAATGTACCTGACTAGGAAGTATCTTAAAACCTATGGATTGCTATGTCTCCGAAAGAGAATCAAGCGTGTGTACAGGGGCATAAACGCAGCAGTGATAGGATTGGAGAGGTTCGGTGAGCAAATGAAGACCCTTTGAAGTCATATTGCATGGTACCCATTCCACGGGTCTCAACTCTCCAGGTTGAAGGTATTCTTCCTTCAGCTAAAACATGCATGTGGAACCCAGAGTATGATCAACCGTGTGATCGGGAGACGTGTTCCAATATGTGTCAGTTTTCGTCCCCTGGTACTCGGGTGCAACATTCCAGACGCTTTACTAACACTCTCCCGACTTGGAGAGTCAGTGCCTTTAACCTCCTGTTTGGCCCAGTTTGCAATTTCTGCGGAAGATGAACAGGAATAGGGAGAACCAATGAGAGACTAGCTGGAGGTGTGTGGACGGGCAAATTTAACTCTCATTTCCCACCAGGAAGAGGAATTAACCAAAGGCTCAGCGTGCCGTGCCGGAACCAGATTAGGGCCTGAAGCCAACATGCGGTGTTGCGGCCAGCTCACGAGAAAGCCAGTTGAAGAAAGGAGCTCAGGGGCACTGTAATTCACAAACCTGCAGAGTTATAAATGACAGCTATCGTCCAAAAATATACTGAAGTAAGGCTGCCAAGAGGACTTGAAAGCGGGGCAGAATTGCAGGAAACCGATTTCAGGAGGTAGACTGGAATTGCATTTAAAGCATAGGAAAAGAGGCAGAACGTCCACAATGATGCACTTGGCCAAAAAGGGCGTATGCGTTTTTTCCTGAATATATTCAGGAAAAAACGCATACGCCCTTTTTGGCCAACCAAGCAAGCTTGCAAAGGAAATCTGCACTACAATGAAGTCTCACTTCCCCCCGGTCAAAAGGGCCATCTGAAAAAAGTGTAAAATCCAGAAAGGCAGGACAGGCCATGGAGAACTGGGAGCCTTGTTATGCTGATGGGCGGCATGTCAATTGCCAACAGCCACTCGGGAGAACTGTATGGTGTTTCCTGAAACATCTAAAAAACAAAGCAACAGAGCCTAGGGCACTTCCACTTATGGTCCTATAGCTTAGGGAAATTAAAATCAAAAAGACACAGCCACCCCAAAGGTTGGGACAGCTCTGTTTACAAGAACCTGATTTACGGTACAAGTTCAATATCGCAGAAAGTGAAAAATGGATAAACAAGTTGTGGTACTTACGTACAATGCAATATCACACAGCAAGGAAATCTATGACATCAGGCCAGTAGCAGCATAATGAGTGGATTCAGGTATGATGATTCTAACTGAAATAAGTCACACAGAAAAAGAAACATCATAAGATATCACTAATACACGGAATGTAAACTTGGCTACACAGGAACTGAATTACAAAATAGAACAGGGTCTCAAATTAAGAAACCCAACTTATGCTTGCTTAAGGGGAAAGGAGAGTTGGGGTAATGCATAAAACCAGAGATTGAAATGAGCACAGATAAAGTTCCTAAAGCCAAATATGGAATAGACAAGAGCTACTCCTTGCTCAAGGAAATGGACTCAACACCCCATATTAAACGCCTAAGAATGTACCTGACTAGGAAGTATCTTAAAACCTATGGACTGCTATGTCTCCGAAAGAGAATCAAGCGTGTGTACAGGGGCATAAACGCAGCAGTGATAGGATTGGAGAGGTTCGGTGAGCAAATGAAGACCCTTTGAAGTCATATTGCATGGTACCCATTCCACGGGTCTCAACTCTCCAGGTTTAAGGTATTCTTCCTTCAGCTAAAACATGCATGTGGAACCCAGAGTATGATCAACCGTGTGATCGGTAGACGTGTTCAAATATGTCTCAGTTTTCGTCCCCTGGTACTCGGGTGCAACATTCCAGACGCTTTACTAACACTCTCCCGACTTGGAGAGTCAGTGCCTTTAACCTCCTGTTTGGCCCAGTTTGCAATTTCTGCGGAAGATGAACAGGAATAGGGAGAACCAATGACAGACTAGCTGGAGGTGTCTGGACGGGCAAATTTAACTCTCATTTCCCACCAGGAAGGGGAATTAACCAAAGGCTCAGCGTGCCGTGCCGGAACCAGATTAGGGCCTGAAGCAATCCTGCGGTGTTGCGGCCAGCTCACGAGAAAGCGAGTTGAAGAAAGGAGCTCAGGGGCACTGTAATTCACAAACCTGCAGAGTTATAAGGGATGGCTATCGTCCAAAAATATACTGAAGTAAGACTGCCAAGAGGACTTGAAAGCGGGGCAGAATTGCAGGAAACCGATTTCAGGAGGTAGACTGGAATTGCATTTAAAGCATAGGAAAAGAGGAAGAACGTCCACAATGATGCACTTGGCCAAAAAGTGCGTATGCGTTTTTTCCTGAATATATTCAGGAAAAAACGCATACACCCTTTTTGGCCAACCAAGCAAGCTTGCAAAGGAAATCTGCACTACAATGAAGTCTCACTTCCTGCCGCTCAAAAGGGCCATCTGAAAAAAGTGTAAAATCCAGAAAGGCAGGCCAGGCCATGGAGAACTGGGAGCCTTGTTATGCTGATGGGTGGGATGTAAATTGCCAACAGCCACTCGGGAGAAGTGTATGGTGTTTCCTGAAACATCTAAAAAACAAAGCAACAGAGCCTAGGGCACTTCCACTTATGGTCCTATAGCTTAGGGAAATTAAAATCAAAAAGACACAGCCACCCCAAAGGTTGGGACGGCTCTGTTTACAAGAACCTGGTTTACGGTACAAGTTCAATATCGCAGAAAGTGAAAAATGGATAAAGAAGTTGTGGTACTTACTTACAATGCAATAACACTCAGCAAGGAAATCTATGTCATCAGGCCCGTAGCAGCATAATGAGTGGATTCAGGTATGATGATTCTAACTGAAATAAGTCACACAGAAACAGAAACATCATAAGATATCACTAATACACGGAATGTAAACTTGGCTACACAGGAACTGAATTCCAAAACAGAACAGGGTCTCAAATTAAGAAAACAAACTTATGCTTCCTTAAGGGGAAAGGTGAGTTGGGGTAATGCATAAAACCAGAGATTGAAATGAGCACAGATAAAGTTCCTTAAGCCAAATATGGAATAGACAAGAGCTACTCCTTGCTCAAGGAAATGGACTCAACACCCCATATTAAACGCCTAAGCATGTACCTGACTAGGAAGTATCTTAAAACCTATGGATTGCTATGTCTCCGAAAGAGAACCAAGCGTGTGTACAGGGGCATAAACGCAGCAGTGATAGGACTGGAGAGCTTCGGTGAGCAAATGAAGACCCTTTGAAGTCATATTGCATGGTACCCATTCCACGGGTCTCAACTCTCCAGGTTTAAGGTATTCTTCCTTCAGCTAAAACATGCATGTGGAACCCAGAGTATGATCAACCGTGTGATCGGGAGACGTGTTCCAATATGTGTCAGTTTTCGTCCCCTGGTACTCGGGTGCAACATTCCAGACGCTTTACTAACACTCTCCCGACTTGGAGAGTCAGTGCCTTTAACCTCCTGTTTGGCCCAGTTTGCAATTTCTGCGGAAGATGAACAGGAATAGGGAGAACCAATGACAGACTAGCTGGAGGTGTCTGGACGGGCAAATTTAACTCTCATTTCCCACCAGGAAGAGGAATTAACCAAAGGCTCAGCGTGCCGTGCCGGAACCAGAATAGGGCCTGAAGCCAACATGCGGTGTTGCGGCCAGCTCACGAGAAAGCGAGTTGAAGAAAGGAGCTCAGGGGCACTGTAATTCACAAACCTGCAGAGTTATAAATGACAGCTATCGTCCAAAAATATACTGAAGTAAGGCTGCCAAGAGGACTTGAAAGTGGGGCAGAATTGCAGGAAACCGATTTCAGGAGGTAGACTGGAATTGCATTGAAAGCATAGGAAAAGAGGCAGAACGTCCACAATGATGCACTTGGCCAAAAAGGGCGTATGCGTTTTTTCCTGAATATATTCAGGAAAAAACGCATACGCCCTTTTTGGCCAACCAAGCAAGCTTGCAAAGGAAATCTGCACTACAATGAAGTCTCACTTCCCCCCGGTCAAAAGGGCCATCTGAAAAAAGTGTAAAATCCAGAAAGGCAGGACAGGCCATGGAGAACTGGGAGCCTTGTTATGCTGATGGGCGGGATGTCAATTGCCAACAGCCACTCGGGAGAAGTGTATGGTGTTTCCTGAAACATCTAAAAAACAAAGCACCAGAGCCTAGGGCACTTCCTACTTATGGTCCTATAGCTTAGGGAAATTAAAGTCAAAAAGACACAGCCACCCCAAAGGTTGGGACGGCTCTGTTTACAAGAACCTGATTTACGGTACAAGTTCAATATCGCAGAAAGTGAAAAATGGATAAAGAAGTTGTGGTACTTACGTACAATGCAATATCACTCAGCAAGGAAATCTATGACATCAGGCCCGTAGCAGCATAATGAGTGGATTCAGGTATGATGATTCTAACTGAAATAAGTCACACAGAAAAAGAAACATCATAAGATATCACTAATACACGGAATGTAAACTTGGCTACACAGGAACTGAATTCCAAAACAGAACTGGGTCTCAAATTTAGAAACCCAACTTATGCTTGCTTAAGGGGAAAGGTGAGTTGGGGTGCTGCATAAAACCAGAGATTGAAATGAGCACAGATAAAGTTCCTTAAGCCAAGTATGGAATAGACAAGAGCTACTCCTTGCTCAAGGAAATGGACTCAACACCCCATATTAAACGCCTAAGAATGTACCTGACTAGGAAGTATCTTAAAACCTATGGATTTCTATGTCTCCAAAAGAGAATCAAGCATGTGTACAGGGGCATAAACGCAGCAGTGATAGGATTGGAGAGGTTCGGTGAGCAAATGAAGACCCTTTGAAGTCATATTGCATGGTACCCATTCCACGGGTCTCAACTCTCCAGGTTGAAGGTATTCTTCCTTCAGCTAAAACATGCATGTGGAACCCAGAGTATGATCAACCGTGTGATTGGGAGACGTGTTCCGATATGTGTCAGTTTTCGTCCCCTGGTACTCGGGTGCAACATTCCAGACGCTTTACTAACACTCTCCCGACTTGGAGAGTCAGTGCCTTTAACCTCCTGTTTGGCCCAGTTTGCAATTTCTGCGGAAGATGAACAGGAATAGGGAGAACCAATGACAGACTAGCTGGAGGTGTCTGGACGGGCAAATTTAACTCTCATTTCCCACCAGGAAGAGGAATTAACCAAAGGCTCAGCGTGCCGTGCCGGAACCAGATTAGGGCCTGAAGCAATCGTGCGGTGTTCCGGCCAGCTCACGAGAAAGCGAGTTGAAGAAAGGAGCTCAGGGGCACTGTAATTCACAAACCTGCAGAGTTATAAATGACAGCTATCGTCCAGAAATATACTGAAGTAAGGATGCCAAGAGGACTTGAAAGCGGGGCAGAATTGCAGGAAACCGATTTCAGGAGGTAGACTGGAATTGCATTGAAAGCATAGGAAAAGAGGCAGAACGTCCACAATGATGCACTTGGCCAAAAAGGGCGTATGCGTTTTTTCCTGAATATATTCAGGAAAAAACGCATACGCCCTTTTTGGCCAACCAAGCAAGCTTGCAAAGGAAATCTGCACTACAATGAAGTCTCACTTCCCCCCGGTCAAAAGGGCCATCTGAAAAAAGTGTAAAATCCAGAAAGGCAGGACAGGCCATGGAGAACTGGGAGCCTTGTTATGCTGATGGGCGGGATGTCAATTGCCAACAGCCACTCGGGAGAAGTGTATGGTGTTTCCTGAAACATCTAAAAAACAAAGCAACAGAGCCTAGGGCACTTCCACTTATGGTCCTATAGCTTAGGGAAATTAAAATCAAAAAGACACAGCCACCCCAAAGGTTGGGACGGCTCTGTTTACAAGAACCTGGTTTACGGTACAAGTTCAATATCGCAGAAAGTGAAAAATAGATAAAGTAGTTGTGGTACTTACGTACAATGCAATATCACTCAGCAAGGAAATCTATGTCATCAGGCCCATAGCACCATAATGAGTGGATTCAGGTATGATGATTCTAACTGAAATAAGTCACACAGAAAAAGAAACATCATAAGATATCACTAATACACGGAATGTAAACTTGGCTACACAGGAACTGAATTCCAAAACAGAACAGGGTCTCAAATTTAGAAACCCAACTTATGCTTGCTTAAGGGGAAAGGTGAGTTGGGGTGCTGCATAAAACCAGAGATTGAAATGAGCACAGATAAAGTTCCTTAAGCCAAATATGGAATAGACAAGAGCTACTCCTTGCTCAACGAAATGGATTCAACACCCCATATTAAACACCTAAGAATATACCTGACTAGGAAGTATCTTAAAACCTATGGATTGCTATGTCTCCGAAAGAGAATCAAGCGTGTGTGCAGGGGCATAAACGCAGCAGTGATAGGATTGGAGAGGTTCGGTGAGCAAATGAAGACCCTTTGAAGTCATATTGCATGGTACCCATTCCACGGGTCTCAACTCTCCAGGTTTAAGGTATTCTTCCTTCAGCTAAAACATGCATGTGGAACCCAGAGTATGATCAACCGTGTGATCGGGAGACGTGTTCCAATATGTGTCAGTTTTCGTCCCCTGGTACTCGGGTGCAACATTCCAGACGCTTTACTAACACTCTCCCGACTTGGAGAGTCAGTGCCTTTAACCTCCTGTTTGGCCCAGTTTGCAATTTCTGCGGAAGATGAACAGGAATAGGGAGAACCAATGAGAGACTAGCTGGAGGTGTCTGGACGGGCAAATTTAACTCTCATTTCCCACCAGGAAGAGGAATTAACCAAAGGCTCAGCGTGCCGTGCCGGAACCAGATTAGGGCCTGAAGCAATCCTGCGGTGTTGCGGCCAGCTCACGAGAAAGCGAGTTGAAGAAAGGAGCTCAGGGGCACTGTAATTCACAAACCTGCAGAGTTATAAATGACAGCTATCGTCCAAAAATATACTGAAGTAAGGCTGCCAAGAGGACTTGAAAGCGGGGCAGAATTGCAGGAAACCGATTTCAGGAGGTAGACTGGAATTGCATTGAAAGCATAGGAAAAGAGGCAGAACGTCCACAATGATGCACTTGGCCAAAAAGGGCGTATGCGTTTTTTCCTGAATATATTCAGGAAAAAACGCATACGCCCGTTTTGGCCAACCAAGCAAGCTTGCAAAGGAAATCTGCACTACAATGAAGTCTCACTTCCCCCCGCTCAAAAGGGCCATCTGAAAAAAGTGTAAAATCCAGAAAGGCAGGCCAGGCCATGGAGAACTGGGAGCCTTGTTATGCTGATGGGCGGGATGTAAATTGCCAACAGCCACTCGGGAGAAGTGTATGGTGTTTCCTGAAACATCTAAAAAACAAAGCAACAGAGCCTAGGGCACTTCCACTTATGGTCCTATAGCTTAGGGAAATTAAAATCAAAAAGACACAGCCACCCCAAAGGTTGGGACGGCTCTGTTTACAAGAACCTGGTTTACGGTACAAGTTCAATATCGCAGAAAGTGAAAAATGGATAAAGAAGTTGTGGTACTTACGTACAATGCAGTATCACTCAGCAATGAAATCTATGTCATCAGGCCCGTAGCAGCATAATGAGTGGATTCAGGTATGATGATTCTAACTGAAATAAGTCACACAGAAAAAGAAACATCATAAGATATCACTAATACACGGAATGTAACCTTGGCTACACAGGAACTGAATTCCAAAACAGAACAGGGTCTCAAATTTAGAAAACCAACTTATGCTTCCTTAAGGGGAAAGGTGAGTTGGGGTAATGCATAAAACCAGAGATTGAAGTGAGCACAGATAATGTTCCTTAAGCCAAATATGGAATAGACAAGAGCTACTCCTTGCTCAACGAAATGGACTCAACACCCCATATTAAACGCCTAAGCATGTACCTGACTAGGAAGTATCTTAAAACCTATGGATTGCTATGTCTCCGAAAGAGAATCAAGCGTGTGTACAGGGGCATAAACGCAGCAGTGATAGGACTGGAGAGGTTCGGTGAGCAAATGAAGACCCTTTGAAGTCATATTGCATGGTACCCATTCCACGGGTCTCAACTCTCCAGGTTTAAGGTATTCTTCCTTCAGCTAAAACATGCATGTGGAACCCAGAGTATGATCAACCGTGTGATCGGGAGACGTGTTCCAATATGTGTCAGTTTTCGTCCCCTGGTACTCGGGTGCAACATTCCAGACGCTTTACTAACACTCTCCCGACTTGGAGAGTCAGTGCCTTTAACCTCCTGTTTGGCCCAGTTTGCAATTTCTGCGGAAGATGAACAGGAATAGGGAGAACCAATGACAGACTAGCTGGAGGTGTCTGGACGGGCAAATTTAACTCTCATTTCCCACCAGGAAGAGGAATTAACCAAAGGCTCAGCGTGCCGTGCCAGAACCAGATTAGGGCCTGAAGCAATCCTGCGGTGTTGCGGCCAGCTCACGAGAAAGCGAGTTGAAGAAAGGAGCTCAGGGGCACTGTAATTCACAAACCTACAGAGTTATAAATGACAGCTATCGTCCACAAATATACTGAAGTAAGGCTGCCAAGAGGACTTGAAAGCGGGGCAGAATTGCAGGAAACCGATTTCAGGAGGTAGACTGGAATTGCATTGAAAGCATAGGAAAAGAGGCAGAACGTCCACAATGATGCACTTGGCCAAAAAGGGCGTATGCGTTTTTTCCTGAATATATTCAGGAAAAAACGCATACGCCCTTTTTGGCCAACCAAGCAAGCTTGCAAAGGAAATATGCACTACAATGAAGTCTCACTTCCCCCCGGTCAAAAGGGCCATCTGAAAAAAGTGTAAAATCCAGAAAGGCAGGCCAGGCCATGGAGAACTGGGAGCCTTGTTATGCTGATGGGCGGGATGTAAATTGCCAACAGCCACTCGGGAGAAGTGTATGGTGTTTCCTGAAACATCTAAAAAACAAAGCAACAGAGCCTAGGGCACTTCCACTTATGGTCCTATAGCTTAGGGAAATTAAAATCAAAAAGACACAGCCACCCCAAAGGTTGGGACGGCTCTGTTTACAAGAACCTGGTTTACGGTACAAGTTCAATATCGCAGAAAGTGAAAAATGGATAAAGAAGTTGTGGTACTTACTTACAATGCAATAACACTCAGCAAGGAAATCTATGTCAAAAGGCCCGTAGCAGCATAATGAGTGGATTCAGGTATGATGATTCTAACTGAAATAAGTCACACAGAAACAGAAACATCATAAGATATCACTAATACACGGAATGTAACCTTGGCTACACAGGAACTGAATTCCAAAACAGAACAGGGTCTCAAATTTAGAAACCCAACTTATGCTTGCTTAAGGGGAAAGGTGAGTTGGGGTGCTGCATAAAACCAGAGATTGAAATGAGCACAGATAAAGTTCCTTAAGCCAAATATGGAATAGACAAGAGCTACTCCTTGCTCAAGGAAATGGACTCAACACCCCATATTAAACGCCTAAGCATGTACCTGACTAGGAAGTATCTTAAAACCTATGGATTGCTATGTCTCCGAAAGAGAACCAAGCGTGTGTACAGGGGCATAAACGCAGCAGTGATAGGACTGGAGAGGTTCGGTGAGCAAATGAAGACCCTTTGAAGTCATATTGCATGGTACCCATTCCACGGGTCTCAACTCTCCAGGTTTAAGGTATTCTTCCTTCAGCTAAAACATGCATGTGGAACCCAGAGTATGATCAACCGTGTGATCGGGAGACGTGTTCCAATATGTGTCAGTTTTCGTCCCCTGGTACTCGGGTGCAACATTCCAGACGCTTTACTAACACTCTCCCGACTTGGAGAGTCAGTACCTTTAACCTCCTGTTTGGCCCAGTTTGCAATTTCTGCGGAAGATGAACAGGAATAGGGAGAACCAATGACAGACTAGCTGGAGGTGTCTGGACGGGCAAATTTAACTCTCATTTCCCACCAGGAAGAGGAATTAACCAAAGGCTCAGCGTGCCGTGCCGGAACCAGATTAGGGCCTGACGCAATCGTGCGGTGTTGCGGCCAGCTCACGAGAAAGCGAGTTGAAGAAAGGAGCTCAGGGGCACTGTAATTCACAAACCTGCAGAATTATAAATGACAGCTCTCGTCCAAAAATATACTGAAGTAAGGCTGCCAAGAGGACTTGAAAGCGGGGCAGAATTGCAGGAAACCGATTTCAGGAGGTAGACTGGAATTGCATTGAAAGCATAGGAAAAGAGGCAGAACGTCCACAATGATGCACTTGGCCAAAAAGGGCGTATGCGTTTTTTCCTGAATATATTCAGGAAAAAACGCATACGCCCTTTTTGGCCAACCAAGCAAGCTTGCAAAGGAAATCTGCACTACAATGAAGTCTCACTTCCCCCCGGTCAAAAGGGCCATCTGAAAAAAGTGTAAAATCCAGAAAGGCAGGACAGGCCATGGAGAACTGGGAGCCTTGTTATGCTGATGGGCGGGATGTAAATTGCCAACAGCCACTCGGGAGAAGTGTATGGTGTTTCCTGAAACATCTAAAAAACAAAGCAACAGAGCCTAGGGCACTTCCACTTATGGCCCTATAGCTTAGGGAAATTAAAATCAAAAAGACACAGCCACCCCAAAGGTTGGGACGGCTCTGTTTACAAGAACCTGGTTTACGGTACAAGTTCAATATCGCAGAAAGTGAAAAATGGATAAAGAAGTTGTGGTACTTACGAACAATGCAATATCACTCAGCAATGAAATCTATGTCATCAGGCCCGTGGCAGCATAATGAGTGGATTCAGGTATGATGATTCTAACTGAAATAAGTCACACAGAAAAAGAAACATCATAAGATATCACTAATACACGGAATGTAACCTTGGCTACACAGGAACTGAATTACAAAACAGAACAGGGTCTCAAATTTAGAAAACCAACTTATGCTTGCTTAAGGGGAAAGGTGAGTTGGGGTAATGCATAAAACCAGAGATTGAAGTGAGCACATATAAAGTTCCTTAAGCCAAATATGGAATAGACAAGAGCTACTCCTTGCTCAACGAAATGGACTCAACACCCCATATTAAATGCCTAAAAATGTACCTGACTAGGAAGTATCTTAAAACCTATGGATTGCTATGTCTCTGAAAGAGAATCAAGCGTGTGTACAGGGGCATAAACGCAGCAGTGATAGGACTGGAGAGGTTCGGTGAGCAAATGAAGACCCTTTGAAGTCATATTGCATGGTACCCATTCCACGGGTCTCAACTCTCCAGGTTTAAGGTATTCTTCCTTCAGCTAAAACATGCATGTGGAACCCAGAGTATGATCAACCGTGTGATCGGGAGACGTGTTCCAATATGTATCAGTTTTCGTCCCCTGGTACTCGGGTGCAACATTCCAGACGCTTTACTAACACTCTCCCGACTTGGAGAGTCAGTGCCTTTAACCTCCTGTTTGGCCCAGTTTGCAATTTCTGCGGAAGATGAACAGGAATAGGGAGAACCAATGACAGACTAGCTGGAGGTGTCTGGACGGGCAAATTTAACTCTCATTTCCCACCAGGAAGAGGAATTAACCAAAGGCTCAGCGTGCCGTGCCGGAACCAGATTAGGGCCTGAAGCAATCCTGCGGTGTTGCGGCCAGCTCACGAGAAAGCGAGTTGAAGAAAGGAGCTCAGGGGCACTGTAATTCACAAACCTACAGAGTTATAAATGACAGCTATCGTCCACAAATATACTGAAGTAAGGCTGCCAAGAGGACTTGAAAGCGGGGCAGAATTGCAGGAAACCGATTTCAGGAGGTAGACTGGAATTGCATTGAAAGCATAGGAAAAGAGGCAGAACGTCCACAATGATGCACTTGGCCAAAAAGGGCGTATGCGTTTTTTCCTGAATATATTCAGGAAAAAACGCATACGCCCTTTTTGGCCAACCAAGCAAGCTTGCAAAGGAAATATGCACTACAATGAAGTCTCACTTCCCCCCGGTCAAAAGGGCCATCTGAAAAAAGTGTAAAATCCAGAAAGGCAGGCCAGGCCATGGAGAACTGGGAGCCTTGTTATGCTGATGGGCGGGATGTAAATTGCCAACAGCCACTCGGGAGAAGTGTATGGTGTTTCCTGAAACATCTAAAAAACAAAGCAACAGAGCCTAGGGCACTTCCACTTATGGTCCTATAGCTTAGGGAAATTAAAATCAAAAAGACACAGCCACCCCAAAGGTTGGGACGGCTCTGTTTACAAGAACCTGGTTTACGGTACAAGTTCAATATCGCAGAAAGTGAAAAATGGATAAAGAAGTTGTAGTACTTACTTACAATGCAATAACACTCAGCAAGGAAATCTATGTCATCAGGCCCGTAGCAGCATAATGAGTGGATTCAGGTATGATGATTCTAACTGAAATAAGTCACACAGAAACAGAAACATCATAAGATATCACTAATACACGGAATGTAACCTTGGCTACACAGGAACTGAATTACAAAACAGAACAGGGTCTCAAATTTAGAAAACCAACTTATGCTTCCTTAAGGGGAAAGGTGAGTTGGGGTAATGCATAAAACCAGAGATTGAAATGAGCACAGATAAAGTTCCTTAAGCCAAATATGGAATAGACAAGAGCTACTCCTTGCTCAAGGAAATGGACTCAACACCCCATATTAAACGCCTAAGCATGTACCTGACTAGGAAGTATCTTAAAACCTATGGATTGCTATGTCTCCGAAAGAGAACCAAGCGTGTGTACAGGGGCATAAACGCAGCAGTGATAGGACTGGAGAGCTTCGGTGAGCAAATGAAGACCCTTTGAAGTCATATTGCATGGTACCCATTCCACGGGTCTCAACTCTCCAGGTTTAAGGTATTCTTCCTTCAGCTAAAACATGCATGTGGAACCCAGAGTATGATCAACCGTGTGATCGGGAGACGTGTTCCAATATGTGTCAGTTTTCGTCCCCTGGTACTCGGGTGCAACATTCCAGACGCTTTACTAACACTCTCCCGACTTGGAGAGTCAGTGCCTTTAACCTCCTGTTTGGCCCAGTTTGCAATTTCTGCGGAAGATGAACAGGAATAGGGAGAACCAATGAGAGACTAGCTGGAGGTGTCTGGACGGGCAAATTTAACTCTCATTTCCCACCAGGAAGAGGAATTAACCAAAGGCTCAGCGTGCCGTGCCGGAACCAGATTAGGGCCTGAAGCAATCCTGCGGTGTTGCGGCCAGCTCACGAGAAAGCGAGTTGAAGAAAGGAGCTCAGGGGCACTGTAATTCACAAACCTACAGAGTTATAAATGACAGCTATCGTCCAAAAATATACTGAAGTAAGGCTGCCAAGAGGACTTGAAAGCGGGGCAGAATTGCAGGAAACCGATTTCAGGAGGTAGACTGGAATTGCATTGAAAGCATAGGAAAAGAGGCAGAACGTCCACAATGATGCACTTGGCCAAAAAGTGTGTATGCGTTTTTTCCTGAATATATTCAGGAAAAAACGCATACGCCCTTTTTGGCCAACCAAGCAAGCTTGCAAAGGAAATCTGCACTACAATGAAGTCTCACTTCCCCCCGGTCAAAAGGGCCATCTGAAAAAAGTGTAAAATCCAGAAAGGCAGGCCAGGCCATGGAGAACTGGGAGCCTTGTTATGCTGATGGGCGGGATGTAAATTGCCAACAGCCACTCGGGAGAAGTGTATGGTGTTTCCTGAAACATCTAAAAAACAAAGCAACAGAGCCTAGGGCACTTCCACTTATGGTCCTATAGCTTAGGGAAATTAAAATCAAAAAGACACAGCCACCCCAAAGGTTGGGACGGCTCTGTTTACAAGAACCACGTTTACGGTACAAGTTCAATATCGCAGAAAGTGAAAAATAGATAAAGTAGTTGTGGTACTTACGTACAATGCAATATCACTCAGCAAGGAAATCTATGTCATCAGGCCCATAGCACCATAATGAGTGGATTCAGGTATGATGATTCTAACTGAAATAAGTCACACAGAAAAAGAAACATCATAAGATATCACTAATACACGGAATGTAAACTTGGCTACACAGGAACTGAATTCCAAAACAGAACAGGGTCTCAAATTTAGAAACCCAACTTATGCTTGCTTAAGGGGAAAGGTGAGTTGGGGTGCTGCATAAAACCAGAGATTGAAATGAGCACATATAAAGTTCCTTAAGCCAAATATGGAATAGACAAGAGCTACTCCTTGCTCACCGAAATGGATTCAACACCCCATATTAAACACCTAAGAATATACCTGACTAGGAAGTATCTTAAAACCTATGGATTGCTATGTCTCCGAAAGAGAATCAAGCGTGTGTGCAGGGGCATAAACGCAGCAGTGATAGGATTGGAGAGGTTCGGTGAGCAAATGAAGACCCTTTGAAGTCATATTGCATGGTACCCATTCCACGGGTCTCAACTCTCCAGGTTTAAGGTATTCTTCCTTCAGCTAAAACATGCATGCGGAACCCAGAGTATGATCAACCGTGTGATCGGGAGACGTGTTCCAATATGTGTCAGTTTTCGTCCCCTGGTACTCGGGTGCAACATTCCAGACGCTTTACTAACACTCTCCCGACTTGGAGAGTCAGTGCCTTTAACCTCCTGTTTGGCCCAGTTTGCAATTTCTGCGGAAGATGAACAGGAATAGGGAGAACCAATGAGAGACTAGCTGGAGGTGTCTGGACGGGCAAATTTAACTCTCATTTCCCACCAGGAAGAGGAATTAACCAAAGGCTCAGCGTGCCGTGCCGGAACCAGATTAGGGCCTGAAGCAATCCTGTGGTGTTGCGGCCAGCTCACAAGAAAGCGAGTTGAAGAAAGGAGCTCAGGGGCACTGTAATTCACAAACCTGCAGAGTTATAAATGACAGCTATCGTCCAAAAATATACTGAAGTAAGGCTGCCAAGAGGACTTGAAAGCGGGGCAGAATTGCAGGAAACCGATTTCAGGAGGTAGACTGGAATTGCATTTAAAGCATAGGAAAAGAGGCAAAACGTCCACAATGATGCACTTGGCCAAAAAGGGCGTATGCGTTTTTTCCTGAATATATTCAGGAAAAAACGCATACGCCCTTTTTGGCCAACCAAGCAAGCTTGCAAAGGAAATCTGCACTACAATGAAGTCTCACTTCCCCCCGCTCAAAAGGGCCATCTGAAAAAAGTGTAAAATCCAGAAAGGCAGGCCAGGCCATGGAGAACTGGGAGCCTTGTTATGCTGATGGGCGGGATGTAAATTGCCAACAGCCACTCGGGAGAAGTGTATGGTGTTTCCTGAAACATCTAAAAAACAAAGCAACAGAGCCTAGGGCACTTCCACTTATGGTCCTATAGCTTAGGGAAATTAAAATCAAAAAGACACAGCCACCCCAAAGGTTGGGACGGCTGTGTTTACAAGAACCTGGTTTACGGTACAAGTTCAATATCGCAGAAAGTGAAAAATGGATAAAGAAGTTGTGGTACTTACTTACAATGCAATAACACTCAGCAAGGAAATCTATGTCATCAGGCCCGTAGCAGCATAATGAGTGGATTCAGGTATGATGATTCTAACTGAAATAAGTCACACAGAAACAGAAACATCATAAGATATCACTAATACACGGAATGTAAACTTGGCTACACAGGAACTGAATTCCAAAACAGAACAGGGTCTCAAATTTAGAAACCCAACTTATGCTTGCTTAAGGGGAAAGGTGAGTTGGGGTGCTGCATAAAACCAGAGATTGAAATGAGCACAGATAAAGTTCCTTAAGCCAAGTATGGAATAGACAAGAGCTACTCCTTGCTCAAGGAAATGGACTCAACACCCCATATTAAACGCCTAAGAATATACCTGACTAGGAAGTATCTTAAAACCTATGGATTTCTATGTCTCCAAAAGAGAATCAAGCATGTGTACAGGGGCATAAACGCAGCAGTGATAGGATTGGAGAGGTTCGGTGAGCAAATGAAGACCCTTTGAAGTCATATTGCATGGTACCCATTCCACGGGTCTCAACTCTCCAGGTTTAAGGTATTCTTCCTTCAGCTAAAACATGCATGTGGAACCCAGAGTATGATCAACCATGTGATCGGGAGACGTGTTCCAATATGTGTCAGTTTTCGTCCCCTGGTACTCGGGTGCAACATTCCAGACGCTTTACTAACACTCTCCCGACTTGGAGAGTCAGTGCCTTTAACCTCCTGTTTGGCCCAGTTTGCAATTTCTGCGGAAGATGAACAGGAATAGGGAGAACCAATGAGAGACTAGCTGGAGGTGTCTGGACGGGCAAATTTAACTCTCATTTCCCACCAGGAAGAGGAATTAACCAGACGCTCAGCGTCCCGTGCGGGAACCAGAATAGGGCCTGAAGCCATCCTGCGGTGTTGTGGCCAGCTCACGAGAAAGCGAGTTGAAGAAAGGAGCTCAGGGGCACTGTAATTCACAAACCTGCAGAGTTATAAATGACAGCTATCGTCCAAAAATATACTGAAGTAAGGCTGCCAAGAGGACTTGAAAGTGGGGCAGAATTGCAGGAAACCGATTTCAGGAGGTAGACTGGAATTGCATTGAAAGCATAGGAAAAGAGGCAGAACGTCCACAATGATGCACTTGGCCAAAAAGGGCGTATGCGTTTTTTCCTGAATATATTCAGGAAAAAACGCATACGCCCTTTTTGGCCAACCAAGCAAGCTTGCAAAGGAAATCTGCACTACAATGAAGTCTAAATTCCCCCCGGTCAAAAGGGCCATCTGAAAAAAGTGTAAAATCCAGAAAGGCAGGACAGGCCATGGAGAACTGGGAGCCTTGTTATGCTGATGGGCGGGATGTCAATTGCCAACAGCCACTCGGGAGAAGTGTATGGTGTTTCCTGAAACATCTAAAAAACAAAGCACCAGAGCCTAGGGCACTTCCACTTATGGTCCTATAGCTTAGGGAAATTAAAGTCAAAAAGACACGGCCACCCCAAAGGTTGGGACGGCTCTGTTTACAAGAACCTGATTTACGGTACAAGTTCAATATCGCAGAAAGTGAAAAATGGATAAAGAAGTTGTGGTACTTACGTACAATGCAATATCACTCAGCAAGGAAATCTATGACATCAGGCCCGTAGCAGCATAATGAGTGGATTCAGGTATGATGATTCTAACTGAAATAAGTCACACAGAAAAAGAAACATCATAAGATATCACTAATACACGGAATGTAAACTTGGCTACACAGGAACTGAATTCCAAAACAGAACTGGGTCTCAAATTTAGAAACCCAACTTATGCTTGCTTAAGGGGAAAGGTGAGTTGGGGTGCTGCATAAAACCAGAGATTGAAATGAGCACAGATAAAGTTCCTTAAGCCAAGTATGGAATAGACAAGAGCTACTCCTTGCTCAAGGAAATGGAGTCAACACCCCATATTAAACGCCTAAGAATGTACCTGACTAGGAAGTATCTTAAAACCTATGGATTTCTATGTCTCCAAAAGAGAATCAAGCATGTGGACAGGGGCATAAACGCAGCAGTGATAGGATTGGAGAGGTTCGGTGAGCAAATGAAGACCCTTTGAAGTCATATTGCATGGTACCCATTCCACGGGTCTCAACTCTCCAGGTTGAAGGTATTCTTCCTTCAGCTAAAACATGCATGTGGAACCCAGAGTATGATCAACCGTGTGATTGGGAGACGTGTTCCAATATGTGTCAGTTTTCGTCCCCTGGTACTCGGGTGCAACATTCCAGACGCTTTACTAACACTCTCCCGACTTGGAGAGTCAGTGCCTTTAACCTCCTGTTTGGCCCAGTTTGCAATTTCTGCGGAAGATGAACAGGAATAGGGAGAACCAATGAGAGACTAGCTGGAGCTGTCTGGACGGGCAAATTTAACTCTCATTTCCCACCAGGAAGAGGAATTAACCAAAGGCTCAGCGTGCCGTGCCGGAACCAGATTAGGGCCTGAAGCAATCGTGCGGTGTTGCGGCCAGCTCACGAGAAAGCGAGTTGAAGAAAGGAGCTCAGGGGCACTGTAATTCACAAACCTGCAGAGTTATAAATGACAGCTATCGTCCAGAAATATACTGAAGTAAGGCTGCCAAGAGGACTTGAAAGCGGGGCAGAATTGCAGGAAACCGATTTCAGGAGGTAGACTGGAATTGCATTGAAAGCATAGGAAAAGAGGCAGAACGTCCACAATGATGCACTTGGCCAAAAAGGGCGTATGCGTTTTTTCCTGAATATATTCAGGAAAAAACGCATACGCCCTTTTTGGCCAACCAAGCAAGCTTGCAAAGGAAATCTGCACTACAATGAAGTCTCACTTCCCCCCGGTCAAAAGGGCCATCTGAAAAAAGTGTAAAATCCAGAAAGGCAGGACAGGCCATGGAGAACTGGGAGCCTTGTTATGCTGATGGGCGGAATGTAAATTGCCAACAGCCACTCGGGAGAAGTGTATGGTGTTTCCTGAAACATCTAAAAAACAAAGCAACAGAGCCTAGGGCACTTCCACTTATGGTCCTATAGCTTAGGGAAATTAAAATCAAAAAGACACAGCCACCCCAAAGGTTGGGACGGCTCTGTTTACAAGAACCTGGTTTACGGTACAAGTTCAATATCGCAGAAAGTGAAAAATAGATAAAGTAGTTGTGGTACTTACGTACAATGCAATATCACTCAGCAAGGAAATCTATGTCATCAGGCCCATAGCACCATAATGAGTGGATTCAGGTATGATGATTCTAACTGAAATAAGTCACACAGAAAAAGAAACATCATAAGATATCACTAATACACGGAATGTAAACTTGGCTACACAGGAACTGAATTCCAAAACAGAACAGGGTCTCAAATTTAGAAACCCAACTTATGCTTGCTTAAGGGGAAAGGTGAGTTGGGGTGCTGCATAAAACCAGAGATTGAAATGAGCACAGATAAAGTTCCTTAAGCCAAATATGGAATAGACAAGAGCTACTCCTTGCTCAACGAAATGGATTCAACACCCCATATTAAACACCTAAGAATATACCTGACTAGGAAGTATCTTAAAACCTATGGATTGCTATGTCTCCGAAAGAGAATCAAGCGTGTGTGCAGGGGCATAAACGCAGCAGTGATAGGATTGGAGAGGTTCGGTGAGCAAATGAAGACCCTTTGAAGTCATATTGCATGGTACCCATTCCACGGGTCTCAACTCTCCAGGTTTAAGGTATTCTTCCTTCAGCTAAAACATGCATGTGGAACCCAGAGTATGATCAACCGTGTGATCGGGAGACGTGTTCCAATATGTGTCAGTTTTCGTCCCCTGGTACTCGGGTGCAACATTCCAGACGCTTTACTAACACTCTCCCGACTTGGAGAGTCAGTGCCTTTAACCTCCTGTTTGGCCCAGTTTGCAATTTCTGCGGAAGATGAACAGGAATAGGGAGAACCAATGAGAGACTAGCTGGAGGTGTCTGGACGGGCAAATTTAACTCTCATTTCCCACCAGGAAGAGGAATTAACCAAAGGCTCAGCGTGCCGTGCCGGAACCAGATTAGGGCCTGAAGCAATCCTGCGGTGTTGCGGCCAGCTCACGAGAAAGCGAGTTGAAGAAAGGAGCTCAGGGGCACTGTAATTCACAAACCTGCAGAGTTATAAATGACAGCTATCGTCCAAAAATATACTGAAGTAAGGCTGCCAAGAGGACTTGAAAGCGGGGCAGAATTGCAGGAAACCGATTTCAGGAGGTAGACTGGAATTGCATTTAAAGCATAGGAAAAGAGGCAGAACGTCCACAATGATGCACTTGGCCAAAAAGGGCGTATGCGTTTTTTCCTGAGTATATTCAGGAAAAAACGCATACGCCCGTTTTGGCCAACCAAGCAAGCTTGCAAAGGAAATCTGCACTACAATGAAGTCTCACTTCCCCCCGCTCAAAAGGGCCATCTGAAAAAAGTGTAAAATCCAGAAAGGCAGGCCAGGCCATGGAGAACTGGGAGCCTTGTTATGCGGATGGGCGGGATGTAAATTGCCAACAGCCACTCGGGAGAAGTGTATGGTGTTTCCTGAAACATCTAAAAAACAAAGCAACAGAGCCTAGGGCACTTCCACTTATGGTCCTATAGCTTAGGGAAATTAAAATCAAAAAGACACAGCCACCCCAAAGGTTGGGACGGCTCTGTTTACAAGAACCTGGTTTACGGTACAAGTTCAATATCGCAGAAAGTGAAAAATGGATAAAGAAGTTGTGGTACTTACGTACAATGCAGTATCACTCAGCAATGAAATCTATGTCATCAGGCCCGTAGCAGCATAATGAGTGGATTCAGGTATGATGATTCTAACTGAAATAAGTCACACAGAAAAAGAAACATCATAAGATATCACTAATACACGGAATGTAACCTTGGCTACACAGGAACTGAATTACAAAACAGAACAGGGTCTCAAATTTAGAAAACCAACTTATGCTTCCTTAAGGGGAAAGGTGAGTTGGGGTAATGCATAAAACCAGAGATTGAAGTGAGCACAGATAATGTTCCTTAAGCCAAATATGGAATAGACAAGAGCTACTCCTTGCTCAACGAAATGGACTCAACACCCCATATTAAACGCCTAAGCATGTACCTGACTAGGAAGTATCTTAAAACCTATGGATTGCTATGTCTCCGAAAGAGAATCAAGCGTGTGTACAGGGGCATAAACGCAGCAGTGATAGGACTGGAGAGGTTCGGTGAGCAAATGAAGACCCTTTGAAGTCATATTGCATGGTACCCATTCCACGGGTCTCAACTCTCCAGGTTTAAGGTATTCTTCCTTCAGCTAAAACATGCATGTGGAACCCAGAGTATGATCAACCGTGTGATCGGGAGACGTGTTCCAATATGTGTCAGTTTTCGTCCCCTGGTACTCGGGTGCAACATTCCAGACGCTTTACTAAAACTCTCCCGACTTGGAGAGTCAGTGCCTTTAACCTCCTGTTTGGCCCAGTTTGCAATTTCTGCGGAAGATGAACAGGAATAGGGAGAACCAATGACAGACTAGCTGGAGGTGTCTGGATGGGCAAATTTAACTCTCATTTCCCACCAGGAAGAGGAATTAACCAAAGGCTCAGCGTGCCGTGCCGGAACCAGATTAGGGCCTGACGCAATCGTGCGGTGTTGCGGCCAGCTCACGAGAAAGCGAGTTGAAGAAAGGAGCTCAGGGGCACTGTAATTCACAAACCTGCAGAATTATAAATGACAGCTCTCGTCCAAAAATATACTGAAGTAAGGCTGCCAAGAGGACTTGAAAGCGGGGCAGAATTGCAGGAAACCGATTTCAGGAGGTAGACTGGAATTGCATTGAAAGCATAGGAAAAGAGGCAGAACGTCCACAATGATGCACTTGGCCAAAAAGGGCGTATGCGTTTTTTCCTGAATATATTCAGGAAAAAACGCATACGCCCTTTTTGGCCAACCAAGCAAGCTTGCAAAGGAAATATGCACTACAATGAAGTCTCACTTCCCCCCGGTCAAAAGGGCCATCTGAAAAAAGTGTAAAATCCAGAAAGGCAGGCCAGGCCATGGAGAACTGGGAGCCTTGTTATGCTGATGGGCGGGATGTAAATTGCCAACAGCCACTCGGGAGAAGTGTATGGTGTTTCCTGAAACATCTAAAAAACAAAGCAACAGAGCCTAGGGCACTTCCACTTATGGTCCTATAGCTTAGGGAAATTAAAATCAAAAAGACACAGCCACCCCAAAGGTTGGGACGGCTCTGTTTACAAGAACCTGGTTTACGGTACAAGTTCAATATCGCAGAAAGTGAAAAATGGATAAAGAAGTTGTGGTACTTACTTACAATGCAATAACACTCAGCAAGGAAATCTATGTCATCAGGCCCGTAGCAGCATAATGAGTGGATTCAGGTATGATGATTCTAACTGAAATAAGTCACACAGAAACAGAAACATCATAAGATATCACTAATACACGGAATGTAACCTTGGCTACACAGGAACTGAATTACAAAACAGAACAGGGTCTCAAATTTAGAAACCCAACTTATGCTTGCTTAAGGGGAAAGGTGAGTTGGGGTGCTGCATAAAACCAGAGATTGAAATGAGCACAGATAAAGTTCCTTAAGCCAAATATGGAATAGACAAGAGCTACTCCTTGCTCAAGGAAATGGACTCAACACCCCATATTAAACGCCTAAGCATGTACCTGACTAGGAAGTATCTTAAAACCTATGGATTGCTATGTCTCCGAAAGAGAACCAAGCGTGTGTACAGGGGCATAAACGCAGCAGTGATAGGACTGGAGAGGTTCGGTGAGCAAATGAAGACCCTTTGAAGTCATATTGCATGGTACCCATTCCACGGGTCTCAACTCTCCAGGTTTAAGGTATTCTTCCTTCAGCTAAAACATGCATGTGGAACCCAGAGTATGATCAACCGTGTGATCGGGAGACGTGTTCCAATATGTGTCAGTTTTCGTCCCCTGGTACTCGGGTGCAACATTCCAGACGCTTTACTAACACTCTCCCGACTTGGAGAGTCAGTGCCTTTAACCTCCTGTTTGGCCCAGTTTGCAATTTCTGCGGAAGATGAACAGGAATAGGGAGAACCAATGAGAGACTAGCTGGAGGTGTCTGGACGGGCAAATTTAACTCTCATTTCCCACCAGGAAGAGGAATTAACCAAAGGCTCAGCGTGCCGTGCCGGAACCAGATTAGGGCCTGAAGCCATCCTGCGGTGTTGCGGCCAGCTCACGAGAAAGCGAGTTGAAGAAAGGAGCTCAGGGGCACTGTAATTCACAAACCTGCAGAGTTATAAATGACAGCTATCGTCCAAAAATATACTGAAGTAAGGCTGCCAAGAGGACTTGAAAGCGGGGCAGAATTGCAGGAAACCGATTTCAGGAGGTAGACTGGAATTGCATTGAAAGCATAGGAAAAGAGGCAGAACGTCCACAATGATGCACTTGGCCAAAAAGGGCGTATGCGTTTTTTCCTGAATATATTCAGGAAAAAACGCATACGCCCGTTTTGGCCAACCAAGCAAGCTTGCAAAGGAAATCTGCACTACAATGAAGTCTCACTTCCCCCCGCTCAAAAGGGCCATCTGAAAAAAGTGTAAAATCCAGAAAGGCAGGCCAGGCCATGGAGAACTGGGAGCCTTGTTATGCTGATGGGCGGGATGTAAATTGCCAACAGCCACTCGGGAGAAGTGTATGGTGTTTCCTGAAACATCTAAAAAACAAAGCAACAGAGCCTAGGGCACTTCCACTTATGGTCCTATAGCTTAGGGAAATTAAAATCAAAAAGACACAGCCACCCCAAAGGTTGGGACGGCTCTGTTTACAAGAACCTGGTTTACGGTACAAGTTCAATATCGCAGAAAGTGAAAAATGGATAAAGAAGTTGTGGTACTTACGTACAATGCAGTATCACTCAGCAATGAAATCTATGTCATCAGGCCCGTAGCAGCATAATGAGTGGATTCAGGTATGATGATTCTAACTGAAATAAGTCACACAGAAAAAGAAACATCATAAGATATCACTAATACACGGAATGTAACCTTGGCTACACAGGAACTGAATTACAAAACAGAACAGGGTCTCAAATTTAGAAAACCAACTTATGCTTCCTTAAGGGGAAAGGTGAGTTGGGGTAATGCATAAAAGCAGAGATTGAAGTGAGCACAGATAATGTTCCTTAAGCCAAATATGGAATAGACAAGAGCTACTCCTTGCTCAACGAAATGGACTCAACACCCCATATTAAACGCCTAAGCATGTACCTGACTAGGAAGTATCTTAAAACCTATGGATTGCTATGTCTCCGAAAGAGAATCAAGCGTGTGTACAGGGGCATAAACGCAGCAGTGATAGGACTGGAGAGGTTCGGTGAGCAAATGAAGACCCTTTGAAGTCATATTGCATGGTACCCATTCCACGGGTCTCAACTCTCCAGGTTTAAGGTATTCTTCCTTCAGCTAAAACATGCATGTGGAACCCAGAGTATGATCAACCGTGTGATCGGGAGACGTGTTCCAATATGTGTCAGTTTTCGTCCCCTGGTACTCGGGTGCAACATTCCAGACGCTTTACTAAAACTCTCCCGACTTGGAGAGTCAGTGCCTTTAACCTCCTGTTTGGCCCAGTTTGCAATTTCTGCGGAAGATGAACAGGAATAGGGAGAACCAATGACAGACTAGCTGGAGGTGTCTGGATGGGCAAATTTAACTCTCATTTCCCACCAGGAAGAGGAATTAACCAAAGGCTCAGCGTGCCGTGCCGGAACCAGATTAGGGCCTGACGCAATCGTGCGGTGTTGCGGCCAGCTCACGAGAAAGCGAGTTGAAGAAAGGAGCTCAGGGGCACTGTAATTCACAAACCTGCAGAATTATAAATGACAGCTCTCGTCCAAAAATATACTGAAGTAAGGCTGCCAAGAGGACTTGAAAGCGGGGCAGAATTGCAGGAAACCGATTTCAGGAGGTAGACTGGAATTGCATTTAAAGCATAGGAAAAGAGGCAGAACGTCCACAATGATGCACTTGGCCAAAAAGGGCGTATGCGTTTTTTCCTGAATATATTCAGGAAAAAACGCATACGCCCTTTTTGGCCAACCAAGCAAGCTTGCAAAGGAAATCTGCACTACAATGAAGTCTCACTTCCCCCCGGTCAAAAGGGCCATCTGAAAAAAGTGTAAAATCCAGAAAGGCAGGACAGGCCATGGAGAACTGGGAGCCTTGTTATGCTGATGGGCGGGATGTCAATTGCCAACAGCCACTCGGGAGAAGTGTATGGTGTTTCCTGAAACATCTAAAAAACAAAGCAACAGAGCCTAGGGCACTTCCACTTATGGTCCTATAGCTTAGGGAAATTAAAATCAAAAAGACACAGCCACCCCAAAGGTTGGGACGGCTCTGTTTACAAGAACCTGGTTTACGGTACAAGTTCAATATCGCAGAAAGTGAAAAATGGATAAAGAAGTTGTGGTACTTACGAACAATGCAATATCACTCAGCAATGAAATCTATGTCATCAGGCCCGTAGCAGCATAATGAGTGGATTCAGGTATGATGATTCTAACTGAAATAAGTCACACAGAAAAAGAAACATCATAAGATATCACTAATACACGGAATGTAACCTTGGCTACACAGGAACTGAATTACAAAACAGAACAGGGTCTCAAATTTAGAAAACCAACTTATGCTTGCTTAAGGGGAAAGGTGAGTTGGGGTAATGCATAAAACCAGAGATTGAAGTGAGCACATATAAAGTTCCTTAAGCCAAATATGGAATAGACAAGAGCTACTCCTTGCTCAACGAAATGGACTCAACACCCCATATTAAATGCCTAAAAATGTACCTGACTAGGAAGTATCTTAAAACCTATGGATTGCTATGTCTCTGAAAGAGAATCAAGCATGTGTACAGGGGCATAAACGCAGCAGTGATAGGACTGGAGAGGTTCGGTGAGCAAATGAAGACCCTTTGAAGTCATATTGCATGGTACCCATTCCACGGGTCTCAACTCTCCAGGTTTAAGGTATTCTTCCTTCAGCTAAAACATGCATGTGGAAACCAGAGTATGATCAACCGTGTGATCGGGAGACGTGTTCCAATATGTGTCAGTTTTCGTCCCCTGGTACTCGGGTGCAACATTCCAGACGCTTTACTAACACTCTCCCGACTTGGAGAGTCAGTGCCTTTAACCTCCTGTTTGGCCCAGTTTGCAATTTCTGCGGAAGATGAACAGGAATAGGGAGAACCAATGACAGACTAGCTGGAGGTGTCTGGACGGGCAAATTTAACTCTCATTTCCCACCAGGAAGAGGAATTAACCAAAGGCTCAGCGTGCCGTGCCGGAACCAGATTAGGGCCTGAAGCAATCCTGCGGTGTTGCGGCCAGCTCACGAGAAAGCGAGTTGAAGAAAGGAGCTCAGGGGCACTGTAATTCACAAACCTACAGAGTTATAAATGACAGCTATCGTCCACAAATATACTGAAGTAAGGCTGCCAAGAGGACTTGAAAGCGGGGCAGAATTGCAGGAAACCGATTTCAGGAGGTAGACTGGAATTGCATTTAAAGCATAGGAAAAGAGGCAGAACGTCCACAATGATGCACTTGGCCAAAAAGGGCGTATGCGTTTTTTCCTGAATATATTCAGGAAAAAACGCATACGCCCTTTTTGGCCAACCAAGCAAGCTTGCAAAGGAAATCTGCACTACAATGAAGTCTCACTTCCCCCCGCTCAAAAGGGCCATCTGAAAAAAGTGTAAAATCCAGAAAGGCAGGCCAGGCCATGGAGAACTGGGAGCCTTGTTATGCTGATGGGCGGGATGTAAATTGCCAACAGCCACTCGGGAGAAGTGTATGGTGTTTCCTGAAACATCTAAAAAACAAAGCAACAGAGCCTAGGGCACTTCCACTTATGGTCCTATAGCTTAGGGAAATTAAAATCAAAAAGACACAGCCACCCCAAAGGTTGGGACGGCTCTGTTTACAAGAACCTGGTTTACGGTACAAGTTCAATATCGCAGAAAGTGAAAAATGGATAAAGAAGTTGTGGTACTTACTTACAATGCAATAACACTCAGCAAGGAAATCTATGTCAGAAGGCCCGTAGCAGCATAATGAGTGGATTCAGGTATGATGATTCTAACTGAAATAAGTCACACAGAAACAGAAACATCATAAGATATCACTAATACACGGAATGTAACCTTGGCTACACAGGAACTGAATTCCAAAACAGAACAGGGTCTCAAATTTAGAAACCCAACTTATGCTTGCTTAAGGGGAAAGGTGAGTTGGGGTGCTGCATAAAACCAGAGATTGAAATGAGCACAGATAAAGTTCCTTAAGCCAAATATGGAATAGACAAGAGCTACTCCTTGCTCAAGGAAATGGACTCAACACCCCATATTAAACGCCTAAGCATGTACCTGACTAGGAAGTATCTTAAAACCTATGGATTGCTATGTCTCCGAAAGAGAACCAAGCGTGTGTACAGGGGCATAAACGCAGCAGTGATAGGACCGGAGAGGTTCGGTGAGCAAATGAAGACCCTTTGAAGTCATATTGCATGGTACCCATTCCACGGGTCTCAACTCTCCAGGTTTAAGGTATTCTTCCTTCAGCTAAAACATGCATGTGGAACCCAGAGTATGATCAACCGTGTGATCGGGAGATGTGTTCCAATATGTGTCAGTTTTCGTCCCCTGGTACTCGGGTGCAACATTCCAGACGCTTTACTAACACTCTCCCGACTTGGAGAGTCAGTACCTTTAACCTCCTGTTTGGCCCAGTTTGCAATTTCTGCGGAAGATGAACAGGAATAGGGAGAACCAATGACAGACTAGCTGGAGGTGTCTGGACGGGCAAATTTAACTCTCATTTCCCACCAGGAAGAGGAATTAACCAAAGGCTCAGCGTGCCGTGCCGGAACCAGATTAGGGCCTGAAGCAATCCTGCGGTGTTGCGGCCAGCTCACGAGAAAGCGAGTTGAAGAAAGGAGCTCAGGGGCACTGTAATTCACAAACCTGCAGAGTTATAAATGACAGCTATCGTCCAAAAATATACTGAAGTAAGGCTGCCAAGAGGACTTGAAAGCGGGGCAGAATTGCAGGAAACCGATTTCAGGAGGTAGACTGGAATTGCATTTAAAGCATAGGAAAAGAGGCAGAACGTCCACAATGATGCACTTGGCCAAAAAGGGCGTATGCGTTTTTTCCTGAATATATTCAGGAAAAAACGCATACGCCCGTTTTGGCCAACCAAGCAAGCTTGCAAAGGAAATCTGCACTACAATGAAGTCTCACTTCCCCCCGCTCAAAAGGGCCATCTGAAAAAAGTGTAAAATCCAGAAAGGCAGGCCAGGCCATGGAGAACTGGGAGCCTTGTTATGCTGATGGGCGGGATGTAAATTGCCAACAGCCACTCGGGAGAAGTGTATGGTGTTTCCTGAAACATCTAAAAAACAAAGCAACAGAGCCTAGGGCACTTCCACTTATGGTCCTATAGCTTAGGGAAATTAAAATCAAAAAGACACAGCCACCCCAAATGTTGGGACGGCTCTGTTTACAAGAACCTGGTTTACGGTACAAGTTCAATATCGCAGAAAGTGAAAAATGGATAAAGAAGTTGTGGTACTTACGTACAATGCAGTATCACTCAGCAATGAAATCTATGTCATCAGGCCCGTAGCAGCATAATGAGTGGATTCAGGTATGATGATTCTAACTGAAATAAGTCACACAGAAAAAGAAACATCATAAGATATCACTAATACACGGAATGTAACCTTGGCTACACAGGAACTGAATTACAAAACAGAACAGGGTCTCAAATTTAGAAAACCAACTTATGCTTCCTTAAGGGGAAAGGTGAGTTGGGGTAATGCATAAAACCAGAGATTGAAGTGAGCACAGATAATGTTCCTTAAGCCAAATATGGAATAGACAAGAGCTACTCCTTGCTCAACGAAATGGACTCAACACCCCATATTAAACGCCTAAGCATGTACCTGACTAGGAAGTATCTTAAAACCTATGGATTGCTATGTCTCCGAAAGAGAATCAAGCGTGTGTACAGGGGAATAAACGCAGCAGTGATAGGACTGGAGAGGTTCGGTGAGCAAATGAAGACCCTTTGAAGTCATATTGCATGGTACCCATTCCACGGGTCTCAACTCTCCAGGTTTAAGGTATTCTTCCTTCAGCTAAAACATGCATGTGGAACCCAGAGTATGATCAACCGTGTGATCGGGAGACGTGTTCCAATATGTGTCAGTTTTCGTCCCCTGGTACTCGGGTGCAACATTCCAGACGCTTTACTAAAACTCTCCCGACTTGGAGAGTCAGTGCCTTTAACCTCCTGTTTGGCCCAGTTTGCAATTTCTGCGGAAGATGAACAGGAATAGGGAGAACCAATGACAGACTAGCTGGAGGTGTCTGGATGGGCAAATTTAACTCTCATTTCCCACCAGGAAGAGGAATTAACCAAAGGCTCAGCGTGCCGTGCCGGAACCAGATTAGGGCCTGACGCAATCGTGCGGTGTTGCGGCCAGCTCACGAGAAAGCGAGTTGAAGAAAGGAGCTCAGGGGCACTGTAATTCACAAACCTGCAGAATTATAAATGACAGCTCTCGTCCAAAAATATACTGAAGTAAGGCTGCCAAGAGGACTTGAAAGCGGGGCAGAATTGCAGGAAACCGATTTCAGGAGGTAGACTGGAATTGCATTGAAAGCATAGGAAAAGAGGCAGAACGTCCACAATGATGCACTTGGCCAAAAAGGGCGTATGCGTTTTTTCCTGAATATATTCAGGAAAAAACGCATACGCCCTTTTTGGCCAACCAAGCAAGCTTGCAAAGGAAATCTGCACTACAATGAAGTCTCACTTCCCCCCGGTCAAAAGGGCCATCTGAAAAAAGTGTAAAATCCAGAAAGGCAGGACAGGCCATGGAGAACTGGGAGCCTTGTTATGCTGATGGGCGGGATGTAAATTGCCAACAGCCACTCGGGAGAAGTGTATGGTGTTTCCTGAAACATCTAAAAAACAAAGCAACAGAGCCTAGGGCACTTCCACTTATGGTCCTATAGCTTAGGGAAATTAAAATCAAAAAGACACAGCCACCCCAAAGGTTGGGACGGCTCTGTTTACAAGAACCTGGTTTACGGTACAAGTTCAATATCGCAGAAAGTGAAAAATGGATAAAGAAGTTGTGGTACTTACGAACAATGCAATATCACTCAGCAATGAAATCTATGTCATCAGGCCCGTAGCAGCATAATGAGTGGATTCAGGTATGATGATTCTAACTGAAATAAGTCACACAGAAAAAGAAACATCATAAGATATCACTAATACACGGAATGTAACCTTGGCTACACAGGAACTGAATTACAAAACAGAACAGGGTCTCAAATTTAGAAAACCAACTTATGCTTGCTTAAGGGGAAAGGTGAGTTGGGGTAATGCATAAAACCAGAGATTGAAGTGAGCACATATAAAGTTCCTTAAGCCAAATATGGAATAGACAAGAGCTACTCCTTGCTCAACGAAATGGACTCAACACCCCATATTAAATGCCTAAAAATGTACCTGACTAGGAAGTATCTTAAAACCTATGGATTGCTATGTCTCTGAAAGAGAATCAAGCGTGTGTACAGGGGCATAAACGCAGCAGTGATAGGACTGGAGAGGTTCGGTGAGCAAATGAAGACCCTTTGAAGTCATATTGCATGGTACCCATTCCACGGGTCTCAACTCTCCAGGTTTAAGGTATTCTTCCTTCAGCTAAAACATGCATGTGGAACCCAGAGTATGATCAACCGTGTGATCGGGAGACGTGTTCCAATATGTATCAGTTTTCGTCCCCTGGTACTCGGGTGCAACATTCCAGACGCTTTACTAACACTCTCCCGACTTGGAGAGTCAGTGCCTTTAACCTCCTGTTTGGCCCAGTTTGCAATTTCTGCGGAAGATGAACAGGAATAGGGAGAACCAATGACAGACTAGCTGGAGGTGTCTGGACGGGCAAATTTAACTCTCATTTCCCACCAGGAAGAGGAATTAACCAAAGGCTCAGCGTGCCGTGCCGGAACCAGATTAGGGCCTGAAGCAATCCTGCGGTGTTGCGGCCAGCTCACGAGAAAGCGAGTTGAAGAAAGGAGCTCAGGGGCACTGTAATTCACAAACCTACAGAGTTATAAATGACAGCTATCGTCCACAAATATACTGAAGTAAGGCTGCCAAGAGGACTTGAAAGCGGGGCAGAATTGCAGGAAACCGATTTCAGGAGGTAGACTGGAATTGCATTGAAAGCATAGGAAAAGAGGCAGAACGTCCACAATGATGCACTTGGCCAAAAAGGGCGTATGCGTTTTTTCCTGAGTATATTCAGGAAAAAACGCATACGCCCTTTTTGGCCAACCAAGCAAGCTTGCAAAGGAAATCTGCACTACAATGAAGTCTCACTTCCCCCCGGTCAAAAGGGCCATCTGAAAAAAGTGTAAAATCCAGAAAGGCAGGACAGGCCATGGAGAACTGGGAGCCTTGTTATGCTGATGGGCGGGATGTAAATTGCCAACAGCCACTCGGGAGAAGTGTATGGTGTTTCCTGAAACATCTAAAAAACAAAGCAACAGAGCCTAGGGCACTTCCACTTATGGTCCTATAGCTTAGGGAAATTAAAATCAAAAAGACACAGCCACCCCAAAGGTTGGGACGGCTCTGTTTACAAGAACCTGGTTTACGGTACAAGTTCAATATCGCACAAAGTGAAAAATGGATAAAGAAGTTGTGGTACTTACTTACAATGCAATAACACTCAGCAAGGAAATCTATGTCATCAGGCCCGTAGCAGCATAATGAGTGGATTCAGGTATGATGATTCTAACTGAAATAAGTCACACAGAAACAGAAACATCATAAGATATCACTAATACACGGAATGTAACCTTGGCTACACAGGAACTGAATTCCAAAACAGAACAGGGTCTCAAATTTAGAAACCCAACTTATGCTTGCTTAAGGGGAAAGGTGAGTTGGGGTGCTGCATAAAACCAGAGATTGAAATGAGCACAGATAAAGTTCCTTAAGCCAAATATGGAATAGACAAGAGCTACTCCTTGCTCAAGGAAATGGACTCAACACCCCATATTAAACGCCTAAGCATGTACCTGACTAGGAAGTATCTTAAAACCTATGGATTGCTATGTCTCCGAAAGAGAACCAAGCGTGTGTACAGGGGCATAAACGCAGCAGTGATAGGACTGGAGAGGTTCGGTGAGCAAATGAAGACCCTTTGAAGTCATATTGCATGGTACCCATTCCACGGGTCTCAACTCTCCAGGTTTAAGGTATTCTTCCTTCAGCTAAAACATGCATGTGGAACCCAGAGTATGATCAACCGTGTGATCGGGAGACGTGTTCCAATATGTGTCAGTTTTCGTCCCCTGGTACTCGGGTGCAACATTCCAGACGATTTACTAAATCTCTCCCGACTTGGAGAGTCAGTGCCTTTAACCTCCTGTTTGGCCCAGTTTGCAATTTCTGCGGAAGATGAACAGGAATAGGGAGAACCAATGACAGACTAGCTGGAGGTGTCTGGATGGGCAAATTTAACTCTCATTTCCCACCAGGAAGAGGAATTAACCAAAGGCTCAGCGTGCCGTGCCGGAACCAGATTAGGGCCTGACGCAATCGTGCGGTGTTGCGGCCAGCTCACGAGAAAGCGAGTTGAAGAAAGGAGCTCAGGGGCACTGTAATTCACAAACCTACAGAGTTATAAATGACAGCTATCGTCCAAAAATATACTGAAGTAAGGCTGCCAAGAGGACTTGAAAGCGGGGCAGAATTGCAGGAAACCGATTTCAGGAGGTAGACTGGAATTGCATTGAAAGCATAGGAAAAGAGGCAGAACGTCCACAATGATGCACTTGGCCAAAAAGGGCGTATGCGTTTTTTCCTGAATATATTCAGGAAAAAACGCATACGCCCTTTTTGGCCAACCAAGCAAGCTTGCAAAGGAAATCTGCACTACAATGAAGTCTCACTTCCCCCCGGTCAAAAGGGCCATCTGAAAAAAGTGTAAAATCCAGAAAGGCAGGACAGGCCATGGAGAACTGGGAGCCTTGTTATGCTGATGGGCGGGATGTCAATTGCCAACAGCCACTCGGGAGAAGTGTATGGTGTTTCCTGAAACATCTAAAAAACAAAGCAACAGAGCCTAGGGAACTTCCACTTATGGTCCTATAGCTTAGGGAAATTAAAATCAAAAAGACACAGCCACCCCAAAGGTTGGGACGGCTCTGTTTACAAGAACCTGGTTTACGGTACAAGTTCAATATCGCAGAAAGTGAAAAATGGATAAAGAAGTTGTGGTACTTACGAACAATGCAATATCACTCAGCAATGAAATCTATGTCATCAGGCCCGTAGCAGCATAATGAGTGGATTCAGGTATGATGATTCTAACTGAAATAAGTCACACAGAAAAAGAAACATCATAAGATATCACTAATACACGGAATGTAACCTTGGCTACACAGGAACTGAATTACAAAACAGAACAGGGTCTCAAATTTAGAAAACCAACTTATGCTTGCTTAAGGGGAAAGGTGAGTTGGGGTAATGCATAAAACCAGAGATTGAAGTGAGCACATATAAAGTTCCTTAAGCCAAATATGGAATAGACAAGAGCCACTCCTTGCTCAACGAAATGGACTCAACACCCCATATTAAATGCCTAAAAATGTACCTGACTAGGAAGTATCTTAAAACCTATGGATTGCTATGTCTCTGAAAGAGAATCAAGCGTGTGTACAGGGGCATAAACGCAGCAGTGATAGGACTGGAGAGGTTCGGTGAGCAAATGAAGACCCTTTGAAGTCATATTGCATGGTACCCATTCCACGGGTCTCAACTCTCCAGGTTTAAGGTATTCTTCCTTCAGCTAAAACATGCATGTGGAACCCAGAGTATGATCAACCGTGTGATCGGGAGACGTGTTCCAATATGTGTCAGTTTTCGTCCCCTGGTACTCGGGTGCAACATTCCAGACGCTTTACTAACACTCTCCCGACTTGGAGAGTCAGTGCCTTTAACCTCCTGTTTGGCCCAGTTTGCAATTTCTGCGGAAGATGAACAGGAATAGGGAGAACCAATGACAGACTAGCTGGAGGTGTCTGGACGGGCAAATTTAACTCTCATTTCCCACCAGGAAGAGGAATTAACCAAAGGCTCAGCGTGCCGTGCCGGAACCAGATTAGGGCCTGAAGCAATCCTGCGGTGTTGCGGCCAGCTCACGAGAAAGCGAGTTGAAGAAAGGAGCTCAGGGGCACTGTAATTCACAAACCTACAGAGTTATAAATGACAGCTATCGTCCAAAAATATACTGAAGTAAGGCTGCCAAGAGGACTTGAAAGCGGGGCAGAATTGCAGGAAACCGATTTCAGGAGGTAGACTGGAATTGCATTGAAAGCATAGGAAAAGAGGCAGAACGTCCACAATGATGCACTTGGCCAAAAAGGGCGTATGCGTTTTTTCCTGAATATATTCAGGAAAAAACGCATACGCCCTTTTTGGCCAACCAAGCAAGCTTGCAAAGGAAATCTGCACTACAATGAAGTCTCACTTCCCCCCGGTCAAAAGGGCCATCTGAAAAAAGTGTAAAATCCAGAAAGGCAGGCCAGGCCATGGAGAACTGGAAGCCTTGTTATGCTGATGGGCGGGATGTAAATTGCCAACAGCCACTCGGGAGAAGTGTATGGTGTTTCCTGAAACATCTAAAAAACAAAGCAACAGAGCCTAGGGCACTTCCACTTATGGTCCTATAGCTTAGGGAAATTAAAATCAAAAAGACACAGCCACCCCAAAGGTTGGGACGGCTCTGTTTACAAGAACCACGTTTACGGTACAAGTTCAATATCGCACAAAGTGAAAAATAGATAAAGTAGTTGTGGTACTTACGTACAATGCAATATCACTCAGCAAGGAAATCTATGTCATCAGGCCCATAGCACCATAATGAGTGGATTCAGGTATGATGATTCTAACTGAAATAAGTCACACAGAAAAAGAAACATCATAAGATATCACTAATACACGGAATGTAAACTTGGCTACACAGGAACTGAATTCCAAAACAGAACAGGGTCTCAAATTTAGAAACCCAACTTATGCTTGCTTAAGGGGAAAGGTGAGTTGGGGTCCTGCATAAAACAAGAGATTGAAATGAGCACAGATAAAGTTCCTTAAGCCAAATATGGAATAGACAAGAGCTACTCCTTGCTCAACGAAATGGATTCAACACCCCATATTAAACACCTAAGAATATACCTGACTAGGAAGTATCTTAAAACCTATGGATTGCTATGTCTCCGAAAGAGAATCAAGCGTGTGTGCAGGGGCATAAACGCAGCAGTGATAGGATTGGAGAGGTTCGGTGAGCAAATGAAGACCCTTTGAAGTCATATTGCATGGTACCCATTCCACGGGTCTCAACTCTCCAGGTTTAAGGTATTCTTCCTTCAGCTAAAACATGCATGTGGAACCCAGAGTATGATCAACCGTGTGATCGGGAGACGTGTTCCAATATGTGTCAGTTTTCGTCCCCTGGTACTCGGGTGCAACATTCCAGACGCTTTACTAACACTCTCCCGACTTGGAGAGTCAGTGCCTTTAACCTCCTGTTTGGCCCAGTTTGCAATTTCTGCGGAAGATGAACAGGAATAGGGAGAACCAATGAGAGACTAGCTGGAGGTGTCTGTACGGGCAAATTTAACTCTCATTTCCCACCAGGAAGAGGAATTAACCAAAGGCTCAGCGTGCCGTGCCGGAACCAGATTAGGGCCTGAAGCAATCCTGCGGTGTTGCGGCCAGCTCACAAGAAAGCGAGTTGAAGAAAGGAGCTCAGGGGCACTGTAATTCACAAACCTGCAGAGTTATAAATGACAGCTATCGTCCAAAAATATACTGAAGTAAGGCTGCCAAGAGGACTTGAAAGCGGGGCAGAATTGCAGGAAACCGATTTCAGGAGGTAGACTGGAATTGCATTGAAAGCATAGGAAAAGAGGCAGAACGTCCACAATGATGCACTTGGCCAAAAAGGGCGTATGCGTTTTTTCCTGAATATATTCAGGAAAAAACGCATACGCCCGTTTTGGCCAACCAAGCAAGCTTGCAAAGGAAATCTGCACTACAATGAAGTCTCACTTCCCCCCGCTCAAAAGGGCCATCTGAAAAAAGTGTAAAATCCAGAAAGGCAGGACAGGCCATGGAGAACTGGGAGCCTTGTTATGCTGATGGGCGGGATGTAAATTGCCAACAGCCACTCGGGAGAAGTGTATGGTGTTTCCTGAAACATCTAAAAAACAAAGCAACAGAGCCTAGGGCACTTCCACTTATGGTCCTATAGCTTAGGGAAATTAAAATCAAAAAGACACAGCCACCCCAAAGGTTGTGACGGCTCTGTTTACAAGAACCTGGTTTACGGTACAAGTTCAATATCGCAGAAAGTGAAAAATGGATAAAGAAGTTGTGGTACTTACGTACAATGCAGTATCACTCAGCAATGAAATCTATGTCATCAGGCCCGTAGCAGCATAATGAGTGGATTCAGGTATGATGATTCTAACTGAAATAAGTCACACAGAAAAAGAAACATCATAAGATATCACTAATACACGGAATGTAAACTTGGCTACACAGGAACTGAATTCCAAAACAGAACAGGGTCTCAAATTTAGAAACCCAACTTATGCTTGCTTAAGGGGAAAGGTGAGTTGGGGTGCTGCATAAAACCAGAGATTGAAATGAGCACAGATAAAGTTCCTTAAGCCAAATATGGAATAGACAAGAGCTACTCCTTGCTCAACGAAATGGATTCAACACCCCATATTAAACACCTAAGAATATACCTGACTAGGAATTATCTTAAAACCTATGGATTGCTATGTCTCCGAAAGAGAATCAAGCGTGTGTGCAGGGGCATAAACGCAGCAGTGATAGGATTGGAGAGGTTCGGTGAGCAAATGAAGACCCTTTGAAGTCATATTGCATGGTACCCATTCCACGGGTCTCAACTCTCCAGGTTTAAGGTATTCTTCCTTCAGCTAAAACATGCATGTGGAACCCAGAGTATGATCAACCGTGTGATCGGGAGACGTGTTCCAATATGTGTCAGTTTTCGTCCCCTGGTACTCGGGTGCAACATTCCAGACGATTTACTAAATCTCTCCCGACTTGGAGAGTCAGTGCCTTTAACCTCCTGTTTGGCCCAGTTTGCAATTTCTGCGGAAGATGAACAGGAATAGGGAGAACCAATGACAGACTAGCTGGAGGTGTCTGGATGGGCAAATTTAACTCTCATTTCCCACCAGGAAGAGGAATTAACCAAAGGCTCAGCGTGCCGTGCCGGAACCAGATTAGGGCCTGACGCAATCGTGCGGTGTTGCGGCCAGCTCACGAGAAAGCGAGTTGAAGAAAGGAGCTCAGGGGCACTGTAATTCACAAACCTGCAGAATTATAAATGACAGCTCTCGTCCAAAAATATACTGAAGTAAGGCTGCCAAGAGGACTTGAAAGCGGGGCAGAATTGCAGGAAACCGATTTCAGGAGGTAGACTGGAATTGCATTGAAAGCATAGGAAAAGAGGCAGAACGTCCACAATGATGCACTTGGCCAAAAAGGGCGTATGCGTTTTTTCCTGAATATATTCAGGAAAAAACGCATACGCCCTTTTTGGCCAACCAAGCAAGCTTGCAAAGGAAATCTGCACTACAATGAAGTCTCACTTCCCCCCGGTCAAAAGGGCCATCTGAAAAAAGTGTAAAATCCAGAAAGGCAGGACAGGCCATGGAGAACTGGGAGCCTTGTTATGCTGATGGGCGGGATGTCAATTGCCAACAGCCACTCGGGAGAAGTGTATGGTGTTTCCTGAAACATCTAAAAAACAAAGCAACAGAGCCTAGGGAACTTCCACTTATGGTCCTATAGCTTAGGGAAATTAAAATCAAAAAGACACAGCCACCCCAAAGGTTGGGACGGCTCTGTTTACAAGAACCTGGTTTACGGTACAAGTTCAATATCGCAGAAAGTGAAAAATGGATAAAGAAGTTGTGGTACTTACGAACAATGCAATATCACTCAGCAATGAAATCTATGTCATCAGGCCCGTAGCAGCATAATGAGTGGATTCAGGTATGATGATTCTAACTGAAATAAGTCACACAGAAAAAGAAACATCATAAGATATCACTAATACACGGAATGTAACCTTGGCTACACAGGAACTGAATTACAAAACAGAACAGGGTCTCAAATTTAGAAAACCAACTTATGCTTGCTTAAGGGGAAAGGTGAGTTGGGGTAATGCATAAAACCAGAGATTGAAGTGAGCACATATAAAGTTCCTTAAGCCAAATATGGAATAGACAAGAGCCACTCCTTGCTCAACGAAATGGACTCAACACCCCATATTAAATGCCTAAAAATGTACCTGACTAGGAAGTATCTTAAAACCTATGGATTGCTATGTCTCTGAAAGAGAATCAAGCGTGTGTACAGGGGCATAAACGCAGCAGTGATAGGACTGGAGAGGTTCGGTGAGCAAATGAAGACCCTTTGAAGTCATATTGCATGGTACCCATTCCACGGGTCTCAACTCTCCAGGTTTAAGGTATTCTTCCTTCAGCTAAAACATGCATGTGGAACCCAGAGTATGATCAACCGTGTGATCGGGAGACGTGTTCCAATATGTGTCAGTTTTCGTCCCCTGGTACTCGGGTGCAACATTCCAGACGCTTTACTAACACTCTCCCGACTTGGAGAGTCAGTGCCTTTAACCTCCTGTTTGGCCCAGTTTGCAATTTCTGCGGAAGATGAACAGGAATAGGGAGAACCAATGACAGACTAGCTGGAGGTGTCTGGACGGGCAAATTTAACTCTCATTTCCCACCAGGAAGAGGAATTAACCAAAGGCTCAGCGTGCCGTGCCGGAACCAGATTAGGGCCTGAAGCAATCCTGCGGTGTTGCGGCCAGCTCACGAGAAAGCGAGTTGAAGAAAGGAGCTCAGGGGCACTGTAATTCACAAACCTACAGAGTTATAAATGACAGCTATCGTCCAAAAATATACTGAAGTAAGGCTGCCAAGAGGACTTGAAAGCGGGGCAGAATTGCAGGAAACCGATTTCAGGAGGTAGACTGGAATTGCATTGAAAGCATAGGAAAAGAGGCAGAACGTCCACAATGATGCACTTGGCCAAAAAGGGCGTATGCGTTTTTTCCTGAATATATTCAGGAAAAAACGCATACGCCCTTTTTGGCCAACCAAGCAAGCTTGCAAAGGAAATCTGCACTACAATGAAGTCTCACTTCCCCCCGGTCAAAAGGGCCATCTGAAAAAAGTGTAAAATCCAGAAAGGCAGGCCAGGCCATGGAGAACTGGAAGCCTTGTTATGCTGATGGGCGGGATGTAAATTGCCAACAGCCACTCGGGAGAAGTGTATGGTGTTTCCTGAAACATCTAAAAAACAAAGCAACAGAGCCTAGGGCACTTCCACTTATGGTCCTATAGCTTAGGGAAATTAAAATCAAAAAGACACAGCCACCCCAAAGGTTGGGACGGCTCTGTTTACAAGAACCACGTTTACGGTACAAGTTCAATATCGCAGAAAGTGAAAAATAGATAAAGTAGTTGTGGTACTTACGTACAATGCAATATCACTCAGCAAGGAAATCTATGTCATCAGGCCCATAGCACCATAATGAGTGGATTCAGGTATGATGATTCTAACTGAAATAAGTCACACAGAAAAAGAAACATCATAAGATATCACTAATACACGGAATGTAAACTTGGCTACACAGGAACTGAATTCCAAAACAGAACAGGGTCTCAAATTTAGAAACCCAACTTATGCTTGCTTAAGGGGAAAGGTGAGTTGGGGTCCTGCATAAAACAAGAGATTGAAATGAGCACAGATAAAGTTCCTTAAGCCAAATATGGAATAGACAAGAGCTACTCCTTGCTCAACGAAATGGATTCAACACCCCATATTAAACACCTAAGAATATACCTGACTAGGAAGTAGCTTAAAACCTATGGATTGCTATGTCTCCGAAAGAGAATCAAGCGTGTGTGCAGGGGCATAAACGCAGCAGTGATAGGATTGGAGAGGTTCGGTGAGCAAATGAAGACCCTTTGAAGTCATATTGCATGGTACCCATTCCACGGGTCTCAACTCTCCAGGTTTAAGGTATTCTTCCTTCAGCTAAAACATGCATGTGGAACCCAGAGTATGATCAACCGTGTGATCGGGAGACGTGTTCCAATATGTGTCAGTTTTCGTCCCCTGGTACTTGGGTGCAACATTCCAGACGCTTTACTAACACTCTCCCGACTTGGAGAGTCAGTGCCTTTAACCTCCTGTTTGGCCCAGTTTGCAATTTCTGCGGAAGATGAACAGGAATAGGGAGAACCAATGAGAGACTAGCTGGAGGTGTCTGTACGGGCAAATTTAACTCTCATTTCCCACCAGGAAGAGGAATTAACCAAAGGCTCAGCGTGCCGTGCCGGAACCAGATTAGGGCCTGAAGCAATCCTGCGGTGTTGCGGCCAGCTCACAAGAAAGCGAGTTGAAGAAAGGAGCTCAGGGGCACTGTAATTCACAAACCTGCAGAGTTATAAATGACAGCTATCGTCCAAAAATATACTGAAGTAAGGCTGCCAAGAGGACTTGAAAGCGGGGCAGAATTGCAGGAAACCGATTTCAGGAGGTAGACTGGAATTGCATTGAAAGCATAGGAAAAGAGGCAGAACGTCCACAATGATGCACTTGGCCAAAAAGGGCGTATGCGTTTTTTCCTGAATATATTCAGGAAAAAACGCATACGCCCGTTTTGGCCAACCAAGCAAGCTTGCAAAGGAAATCTGCACTACAATGAAGTCTCACTTCCCCCCGCTCAAAAGGGCCATCTGAAAAAAGTGTAAAATCCAGAAAGGCAGGACAGGCCATGGAGAACTGGGAGCCTTGTTATGCTGATGGGCGGGATGTAAATTGCCAACAGCCACTCGGGAGAAGTGTATGGTGTTTCCTGAAACATCTAAAAAACAAAGCAACAGAGCCTAGGGCACTTCCACTTATGGTCCTATAGCTTAGGGAAATTAAAATCAAAAAGACACAGCCACCCCAAAGGTTGTGACGGCTCTGTTTACAAGAACCTGGTTTACGGTACAAGTTCAATATCGCAGAAAGTGAAAAATGGATAAAGAAGTTGTGGTACTTACGTACAATGCAGTATCACTCAGCAATGAAATCTATGTCATCAGGCCCGTAGCAGCATAATGAGTGGATTCAGGTATGATGATTCTAACTGAAATAAGTCACACAGAAAAAGAAACATCATAAGATATCACTAATACACGGAATGTAAACTTGGCTACACAGGAACTGAATTACAAAACAGAACAGGGTCTGAAATTTAGAAAACCAACTTATGCTTCCTTAAGGGGAAAGGTGAGTTGGGGTAATGCATAAAACCAGAGATTGAAATGAGCACAGATAAAGTTCCTTAAGCCAAATATGGAATAGACAAGAGCTACTCCTTGCTCAACGAAATGGACTCAACACCCCATATTAAACGCCTAAGCATGTACCTGACTAGGAAGTATCTTAAAACCTATGGATTGCTATGTCTCCGAAAGAGAATCAAGCGTGTGTACAGGGGCATAAACGCAGCAGTGATAGGACTGGAGAGGTTCGGTGAGCAAATGAAGACCCTTTGAAGTCATATTGCATGGTACCCATTCCACGGGTCTCAACTCTCCAGGTTTAAGGTATTCTTCCTTCAGCTAAAACATGCATGTGGAACCCAGAGTATGATCAACCGTGTGATCGGGAGACGTGTTCCAATATGTGTCAGTTTTCGTCCCCTGGTACTCGGGTGCAACATTCCAGACGCTTTACTAACACTCTCCCGACTTGGAGAGTCAGTGCCTTTAACCTCCTGTTTGGCCCAGTTTGCAATTTCTGCGGAAGATGAACAGGAATAGGGAGAACCAATGACAGACTAGCTGGAGGTGTCTGGACGGGCAAATTTAACTCTCATTTCCCACCAGGAAGAGGAATTAACCAAAGGCTCAGCGTGCCGTGCCGGAACCAGATTAGGGCCTGAAGCAATCGTGCGGTGTTGCGGCCAGCTCACGAGAAAGCGAGTTGAAGAAAGGAGCTCAGGGGCACTGTAATTCACAAACCTGCAGAGTTATAAATGACAGCTATCGTCCAAAAATATACTGAAGTAAGGCTGCCAAGAGGACTTGAAAGCGGGGCAGAATTGCAGGAAACCGATTTCAGGAGGTAGACTGGAATTGCATTTAAAGCATAGGAAAAGAGGCAGAACGTCCACAATGATGCACTTGGCCAAAAAGGGCGTATGCGTTTTTTCCTGAATATATTCAGGAAAAAACGCATACGCCCTTTTTGGCCAACCAAGCAAGCTTGCAAAGGAAATCTGCACTACAATGAAGTCTCACTTCCCCCCGCTCAAAAGGGCCATCTGAAAAAAGTGTAAAATCCAGAAAGGCAGGCCAGGCCATGGAGAACTGGGAGCCTTGTTATGCTGATGGGCGGGATGTAAATTGCCAACAGCCACTCGGGAGAAGTGTATGGTGTTTCCTGAAACATCTAAAAAACAAAGCAACAGAGCCTAGGGCACTTCCACTTATGGTCCTATAGCTTAGGGAAATTAAAATCAAAAAGACACAGCCACCCCAAAGGTTGGGACGGCTCTGTTTACAAGAACCTGGTTTACGGTACAAGTTCAATATCGCAGAAAGTGAAAAATGGATAAAGAAGTTGTGGTACTTACTTACAATGCAATAACACTCAGCAAGGAAATCTATGTCAGAAGGCCCGTAGCAGCATAATGAGTGGATTCAGGTATGATGATTCTAACTGAAATAAGTCACACAGAAACAGAAACATCATAAGATATCACTAATACACGGAATGTAACCTTGGCTACACAGGAACTGAATTCCAAAACAGAACAGGGTCTCAAATTTAGAAACCCAACTTATGCTTGCTTAAGGGGAAAGGTGAGTTGGGGTGCTGCATAAAACCAGAGATTGAAATGAGCACAGATAAAGTTCCTTAAGCCAAATATGGAATAGACAAGAGCTACTCCTTGCTCAAGGAAATGGACTCAACACCCCATATTAAACGCCTAAGCATGTACCTGACTAGGAAGTATCTTAAAACCTATGGATTGCTATGTCTCCGAAAGAGAACCAAGCGTGTGTACAGGGGCATAAACGCAGCAGTGATAGGACCGGAGAGGTTCGGTGAGCAAATGAAGACCCTTTGAAGTCATATTGCATGGTACCCATTCCACGGGTCTCAACTCTCCAGGTTTAAGGTATTCTTCCTTCAGCTAAAACATGCATGTGGAACCCAGAGTATGATCAACCGTGTGATCGGGAGATGTGTTCCAATATGTGTCAGTTTTCGTCCCCTGGTACTCGGGTGCAACATTCCAGACGCTTTACTAACACTCTCCCGACTTGGAGAGTCAGTACCTTTAACCTCCTGTTTGGCCCAGTTTGCAATTTCTGCGGAAGATGAACAGGAATAGGGAGAACCAATGACAGACTAGCTGGAGGTGTCTGGACGGGCAAATTTAACTCTCATTTCCCACCAGGAAGAGGAATTAACCAAAGGCTCAGCGTGCCGTGCCGGAACCAGATTAGGGCCTGAAGCAATCCTGCGGTGTTGCGGCCAGCTCACGAGAAAGCGAGTTGAAGAAAGGAGCTCAGGGGCACTGTAATTCACAAACCTGCAGAGTTATAAATGACAGCTATCGTCCAAAAATATACTGAAGTAAGGCTGCCAAGAGGACTTGAAAGCGGGGCAGAATTGCAGGAAACCGATTTCAGGAGGTAGACTGGAATTGCATTTAAAGCATAGGAAAAGAGGCAGAACGTCCACAATGATGCACTTGGCCAAAAAGGGCGTATGCGTTTTTTCCTGAATATATTCAGGAAAAAACGCATACGCCCGTTTTGGCCAACCAAGCAAGCTTGCAAAGGAAATCTGCACTACAATGAAGTCTCACTTCCCCCCGCTCAAAAGGGCCATCTGAAAAAAGTGTAAAATCCAGAAAGGCAGGCCAGGCCATGGAGAACTGGGAGCCTTGTTATGCTGATGGGCGGGATGTAAATTGCCAACAGCCACTCGGGAGAAGTGTATGGTGTTTCCTGAAACATCTAAAAAACAAAGCAACAGAGCCTAGGGCACTTCCACTTATGGTCCTATAGCTTAGGGAAATTAAAATCAAAAAGACACAGCCACCCCAAAGGTTGGGACGGCTCTGTTTACAAGAACCTGGTTTACGGTACAAGTTCAATATCGCAGAAAGTGAAAAATGGATAAAGAAGTTGTGGTACTTACGTACAATGCAGTATCACTCAGCAATGAAATCTATGTCATCAGGCCCGTAGCAGCATAATGAGTGGATTCAGGTATGATGATTCTAACTGAAATAAGTCACACAGAAAAAGAAACATCATAAGATATCACTAATACACGGAATGTAACCTTGGCTACACAGGAACTGAATTACAAAACAGAACAGGGTCTCAAATTTAGAAAACCAACTTATGCTTCCTTAAGGGGAAAGGTGAGTTGGGGTAATGCATAAAACCAGAGATTGAAGTGAGCACAGATAATGTTCCTTAAGCCAAATATGGAATAGACAAGAGCTACTCCTTGCTCAACGAAATGGACTCAACACCCCATATTAAACGCCTAAGCATGTACCTGACTAGGAAGTATCTTAAAACCTATGGATTGCTATGTCTCCGAAAGAGAATCAAGCGTGTGTACAGGGGCATAAACGCAGCAGTGATAGGACTGGAGAGGTTCGGTGAGCAAATGAAGACCCTTTGAAGTCATATTGCATGGTACCCATTCCACGGGTCTCAACTCTCCAGGTTTAAGGTATTCTTCCTTCAGCTAAAACATGCATGTGGAACCCAGAGTATGATCAACCGTGTGATCGGGAGACGTGTTCCAATATGTGTCAGTTTTCGTCCCCTGGTACTCGGGTGCAACATTCCAGACGCTTTACTAAAACTCTCCCGACTTGGAGAGTCAGTGCCTTTAACCTCCTGTTTGGCCCAGTTTGCAATTTCTGCGGAAGATGAACAGGAATAGGGAGAACCAATGACAGACTAGCTGGAGGTGTCTGGATGGGCAAATTTAACTCTCATTTCCCACCAGGAAGAGGAATTAACCAAAGGCTCAGCGTGCCGTGCCGGAACCAGATTAGGGCCTGACGCAATCGTGCGGTGTTGCGGCCAGCTCACGAGAAAGCGAGTTGAAGAAAGGAGCTCAGGGGCACTGTAATTCACAAACCTGCAGAATTATAAATGACAGCTCTCGTCCAAAAATATACTGAAGTAAGGCTGCCAAGAGGACTTGAAAGCGGGGCAGAATTGCAGGAAACCGATTTCAGGAGGTAGACTGGAATTGCATTGAAAGCATAGGAAAAGAGGCAGAACGTCCACAATGATGCACTTGGCCAAAAAGGGCGTATGCGTTTTTTCCTGAATATATTCAGGAAAAAACGCATACGCCCTTTTTGGCCAACCAAGCAAGCTTGCAAAGGAAATCTGCACTACAATGAAGTCTCACTTCCCCCCGGTCAAAAGGGCCATCTGAAAAAAGTGTAAAATCCAGAAAGGCAGGACAGGCCATGGAGAACTGGGAGCCTTGTTATGCTGATGGGCGGGATGTAAATTGCCAACAGCCACTCGGGAGAAGTGTATGGTGTTTCCTGAAACATCTAAAAAACAAAGCAACAGAGCCTAGGGCACTTCCACTTATGGTCCTATAGCTTAGGGAAATTAAAATCAAAAAGACACAGCCACCCCAAAGGTTGGGACGGCTCTGTTTACAAGAACCTGGTTTACGGTACAAGTTCAATATCGCAGAAAGTGAAAAATGGATAAAGAAGTTGTGGTACTTACGAACAATGCAATATCACTCAGCAATGAAATCTATGTCATCAGGCCCGTAGCAGCATAATGAGTGGATTCAGGTATGATGATTCTAACTGAAATAAGTCACACAGAAAAAGAAACATCATAAGATATCACTAATACACGGAATGTAACCTTGGCTACACAGGAACTGAATTACAAAACAGAACAGGGTCTCAAATTTAGAAAACCAACTTATGCTTGCTTAAGGGGAAAGGTGAGTTGGGGTAATGCATAAAACCAGAGATTGAAGTGAGCACATATAAAGTTCCTTAAGCCAAATATGGAATAGACAAGAGCTACTCCTTGCTCAACGAAATGGACTCAACACCCCATATTAAATGCCTAAAAATGTACCTGACTAGGAAGTATCTTAAAACCTATGGATTGCTATGTCTCTGAAAGAGAATCAAGCGTGTGTACAGGGGCATAAACGCAGCAGTGATAGGACTGGAGAGGTTCGGTGAGCAAATGAAGACCCTTTGAAGTCATATTGCATGGTACCCATTCCACGGGTCTCAACTCTCCAGGTTTAAGGTATTCTTCCTTCAGCTAAAACATGCATGTGGAACCCAGAGTATGATCAACCGTGTGATCGGGAGACGTGTTCCAATATGTATCAGTTTTCGTCCCCTGGTACTCGGGTGCAACATTCCAGACGCTTTACTAACACTCTCCCGACTTGGAGAGTCAGTGCCTTTAACCTCCTGTTTGGCCCAGTTTGCAATTTCTGCGGAAGATGAACAGGAATAGGGAGAACCAATGACAGACTAGCTGGAGGTGTCTGGACGGGCAAATTTAACTCTCATTTCCCACCAGGAAGAGGAATTAACCAAAGGCTCAGCGTGCCGTGCCGGAACCAGATTAGGGCCTGAAGCAATCCTGCGGTGTTGCGGCCAGCTCACGAGAAAGCGAGTTGAAGAAAGGAGCTCAGGGGCACTGTAATTCACAAACCTACAGAGTTATAAATGACAGCTATCGTCCACAAATATACTGAAGTAAGGCTGCCAAGAGGACTTGAAAGCGGGGCAGAATTGCAGGAAACCGATTTCAGGAGGTAGACTGGAATTGCATTGAAAGCATAGGAAAAGAGGCAGAACGTCCACAATGATGCACTTGGCCAAAAAGGGCGTATGCGTTTTTTCCTGAGTATATTCAGGAAAAAACGCATACGCCCTTTTTGGCCAACCAAGCAAGCTTGCAAAGGAAATCTGCACTACAATGAAGTCTCACTTCCCCCCGGTCAAAAGGGCCATCTGAAAAAAGTGTAAAATCCAGAAAGGCAGGCCAGGCCATGGAGAACTGGGAGCCTTGTTATGCTGATGGGCGGGATGTAAATTGCCAACAGCCACTCGGGAGAAGTGTATGGTGTTTCCTGAAACATCTAAAAAACAAAGCAACAGAGCCTAGGGCACTTCCACTTATGGTCCTATAGCTTAGGGAAATTAAAATCAAAAAGACACAGCCACCCCAAAGGTTGGGACGGCTCTGTTTACAAGAACCTGGTTTACGGTACAAGTTCAATATCGCACAAAGTGAAAAATGGATAAAGAAGTTGTGGTACTTACTTACAATGCAATAACACTCAGCAAGGAAATCTATGTCATCAGGCCCGTAGCAGCATAATGAGTGGATTCAGGTATGATGATTCTAACTGAAATAAGTCACACAGAAACAGAAACATCATAAGATATCACTAATACACGGAATGTAACCTTGGCTACACAGGAACTGAATTCCAAAACAGAACAGGGTCTCAAATTTAGAAACCCAACTTATGCTTGCTTAAGGGGAAAGGTGAGTTGGGGTGCTGCATAAAACCAGAGATTGAAATGAGCACAGATAAAGTTCCTTAAGCCAAATATGGAATAGACAAGAGCTACTCCTTGCTCAAGGAAATGGACTCAACACCCCATATTAAACGCCTAAGCATGTACCTGACTAGGAAGTATCTTAAAACCTATGGATTGCTATGTCTCCGAAAGAGAACCAAGCGTGTGTACAGGGGCATAAACGCAGCAGTGATAGGACTGGAGAGGTTCGGTGAGCAAATGAAGACCCTTTGAAGTCATATTGCATGGTACCCATTCCACGGGTCTCAACTCTCCAGGTTTAAGGTATTCTTCCTTCAGCTAAAACATGCATGTGGAACCCAGAGTATGATCAACCGTGTGATCGGGAGACGTGTTCCAATATGTGTCAGTTTTCGTCCCCTGGTACTCGGGTGCAACATTCCAGACGATTTACTAAATCTCTCCCGACTTGGAGAGTCAGTGCCTTTAACCTCCTGTTTGGCCCAGTTTGCAATTTCTGCGGAAGATGAACAGGAATAGGGAGAACCAATGACAGACTAGCTGGAGGTGTCTGGATGGGCAAATTTAACTCTCATTTCCCACCAGGAAGAGGAATTAACCAAAGGCTCAGCGTGCCGTGCCGGAACCAGATTAGGGCCTGACGCAATCGTGCGGTGTTGCGGCCAGCTCACGAGAAAGCGAGTTGAAGAAAGGAGCTCAGGGGCACTGTAATTCACAAACCTGCAGAATTATAAATGACAGCTCTCGTCCAAAAATATACTGAAGTAAGGCTGCCAAGAGGACTTGAAAGCGGGGCAGAATTGCAGGAAACCGATTTCAGGAGGTAGACTGGAATTGCATTGAAAGCATAGGAAAAGAGGCAGAACGTCCACAATGATGCACTTGGCCAAAAAGGGCGTATGCGTTTTTTCCTGAATATATTCAGGAAAAAACGCATACGCCCTTTTTGGCCAACCAAGCAAGCTTGCAAAGGAAATCTGCACTACAATGAAGTCTCACTTCCCCCCGGTCAAAAGGGCCATCTGAAAAAAGTGTAAAATCCAGAAAGGCAGGACAGGCCATGGAGAACTGGGAGCCTTGTTATGCTGATGGGCGGGATGTCAATTGCCAACAGCCACTCGGGAGAAGTGTATGGTGTTTCCTGAAACATCTAAAAAACAAAGCAACAGAGCCTAGGGAACTTCCACTTATGGTCCTATAGCTTAGGGAAATTAAAATCAAAAAGACACAGCCACCCCAAAGGTTGGGACGGCTCTGTTTACAAGAACCTGGTTTACGGTACAAGTTCAATATCGCAGAAAGTGAAAAATGGATAAAGAAGTTGTGGTACTTACGAACAATGCAATATCACTCAGCAATGAAATCTATGTCATCAGGCCCGTAGCAGCATAATGAGTGGATTCAGGTATGATGATTCTAACTGAAATAAGTCACACAGAAAAAGAAACATCATAAGATATCACTAATACACGGAATGTAACCTTGGCTACACAGGAACTGAATTACAAAACAGAACAGGGTCTCAAATTTAGAAAACCAACTTATGCTTGCTTAAGGGGAAAGGTGAGTTGGGGTAATGCATAAAACCAGAGATTGAAGTGAGCACATATAAAGTTCCTTAAGCCAAATATGGAATAGACAAGAGCCACTCCTTGCTCAACGAAATGGACTCAACACCCCATATTAAATGCCTAAAAATGTACCTGACTAGGAAGTATCTTAAAACCTATGGATTGCTATGTCTCTGAAAGAGAATCAAGCGTGTGTACAGGGGCATAAACGCAGCAGTGATAGGACTGGAGAGGTTCGGTGAGCAAATGAAGACCCTTTGAAGTCATATTGCATGGTACCCATTCCACGGGTCTCAACTCTCCAGGTTTAAGGTATTCTTCCTTCAGCTAAAACATGCATGTGGAACCCAGAGTATGATCAACCGTGTGATCGGGAGACGTGTTCCAATATGTGTCAGTTTTCGTCCCCTGGTACTCGGGTGCAACATTCCAGACGCTTTACTAACACTCTCCCGACTTGGAGAGTCAGTGCCTTTAACCTCCTGTTTGGCCCAGTTTGCAATTTCTGCGGAAGATGAACAGGAATAGGGAGAACCAATGACAGACTAGCTGGAGGTGTCTGGACGGGCAAATTTAACTCTCATTTCCCACCAGGAAGAGGAATTAACCAAAGGCTCAGCGTGCCGTGCCGGAACCAGATTAGGGCCTGAAGCAATCCTGCGGTGTTGCGGCCAGCTCACGAGAAAGCGAGTTGAAGAAAGGAGCTCAGGGGCACTGTAATTCACAAACCTACAGAGTTATAAATGACAGCTATCGTCCAAAAATATACTGAAGTAAGGCTGCCAAGAGGACTTGAAAGCGGGGCAGAATTGCAGGAAACCGATTTCAGGAGGTAGACTGGAATTGCATTGAAAGCATAGGAAAAGAGGCAGAACGTCCACAATGATGCACTTGGCCAAAAAGGGCGTATGCGTTTTTTCCTGAATATATTCAGGAAAAAACGCATACGCCCTTTTTGGCCAACCAAGCAAGCTTGCAAAGGAAATCTGCACTACAATGAAGTCTCACTTCCCCCCGGTCAAAAGGGCCATCTGAAAAAAGTGTAAAATCCAGAAAGGCAGGCCAGGCCATGGAGAACTGGAAGCCTTGTTATGCTGATGGGCGGGATGTAAATTGCCAACAGCCACTCGGGAGAAGTGTATGGTGTTTCCTGAAACATCTAAAAAACAAAGCAACAGAGCCTAGGGCACTTCCACTTATGGTCCTATAGCTTAGGGAAATTAAAATCAAAAAGACACAGCCACCCCAAAGGTTGGGACGGCTCTGTTTACAAGAACCACGTTTACGGTACAAGTTCAATATCGCACAAAGTGAAAAATAGATAAAGTAGTTGTGGTACTTACGTACAATGCAATATCACTCAGCAAGGAAATCTATGTCATCAGGCCCATAGCACCATAATGAGTGGATTCAGGTATGATGATTCTAACTGAAATAAGTCACACAGAAAAAGAAACATCATAAGATATCACTAATACACGGAATGTAAACTTGGCTACACAGGAACTGAATTCCAAAACAGAACAGGGTCTCAAATTTAGAAACCCAACTTATGCTTGCTTAAGGGGAAAGGTGAGTTGGGGTCCTGCATAAAACAAGAGATTGAAATGAGCACAGATAAAGTTCCTTAAGCCAAATATGGAATAGACAAGAGCTACTCCTTGCTCAACGAAATGGATTCAACACCCCATATTAAACACCTAAGAATATACCTGACTAGGAAGTAGCTTAAAACCTATGGATTGCTATGTCTCCGAAAGAGAATCAAGCGTGTGTGCAGGGGCATAAACGCAGCAGTGATAGGATTGGAGAGGTTCGGTGAGCAAATGAAGACCCTTTGAAGTCATATTGCATGGTACCCATTCCACGGGTCTCAACTCTCCAGGTTTAAGGTATTCTTCCTTCAGCTAAAACATGCATGTGGAACCCAGAGTATGATCAACCGTGTGATCGGGAGACGTGTTCCAATATGTGTCAGTTTTCGTCCCCTGGTACTTGGGTGCAACATTCCAGACGCTTTACTAACACTCTCCCGACTTGGAGAGTCAGTGCCTTTAACCTCCTGTTTGGCCCAGTTTGCAATTTCTGCGGAAGATGAACAGGAATAGGGAGAACCAATGAGAGACTAGCTGGAGGTGTCTGTACGGGCAAATTTAACTCTCATTTCCCACCAGGAAGAGGAATTAACCAAAGGCTCAGCGTGCCGTGCCGGAACCAGATTAGGGCCTGAAGCAATCCTGCGGTGTTGCGGCCAGCTCACAAGAAAGCGAGTTGAAGAAAGGAGCTCAGGGGCACTGTAATTCACAAACCTGCAGAGTTATAAATGACAGCTATCGTCCAAAAATATACTGAAGTAAGGCTGCCAAGAGGACTTGAAAGCGTGGCAGAATTGCAGGAAACCGATTTCAGGAGGTAGACTGGAATTGCATTGAAAGCATAGGAAAAGAGGCAGAACGTCCACAATGATGCACTTGGCCAAAAAGGGCGTATGCGTTTTTTCCTGAATATATTCAGGAAAAAACGCATACGCCCGTTTTGGCCAACCAAGCAAGCTTGCAAAGGAAATCTGCACTACAATGAAGTCTCACTTCCCCCCGCTCAAAAGGGCCATCTGAAAAAAGTGTAAAATCCAGAAAGGCAGGACAGGCCATGGAGAACTGGGAGCCTTGTTATGCTGATGGGCGGGATGTAAATTGCCAACAGCCACTCGGGAGAAGTGTATGGTGTTTCCTGAAACATCTAAAAAACAAAGCAACAGAGCCTAGGGCACTTCCACTTATGGTCCTATAGCTTAGGGAAATTAAAATCAAAAAGACACAGCCACCCCAAAGGTTGTGACGGCTCTGTTTACAAGAACCTGGTTTACGGTACAAGTTCAATATCGCAGAAAGTGAAAAATGGATAAAGAAGTTGTGGTACTTACGTACAATGCAGTATCACTCAGCAATGAAATCTATGTCATCAGGCCCGTAGCAGCATAATGAGTGGATTCAGGTATGATGATTCTAACTGAAATAAGTCACACAGAAAAAGAAACATCATAAGATATCACTAATACACGGAATGTAAACTTGGCTACACAGGAACTGAATTACAAAACAGAACAGGGTCTGAAATTTAGAAAACCAACTTATGCTTCCTTAAGGGGAAAGGTGAGTTGGGGTAATGCATAAAACCAGAGATTGAAATGAGCACAGATAAAGTTCCTTAAGCCAAATATGGAATAGACAAGAGCTACTCCTTGCTCAACGAAATGGACTCAACACCCCATATTAAACGCCTAAGCATGTACCTGACTAGGAAGTATCTTAAAACCTATGGATTGCTATGTCTCCGAAAGAGAATCAAGCGTGTGTACAGGGGCATAAACGCAGCAGTGATAGGACTGGAGAGGTTCGGTGAGCAAATGAAGACCCTTTGAAGTCATATTGCATGGTACCCATTCCACGGGTCTCAACTCTCCAGGTTTAAGGTATTCTTCCTTCAGCTAAAACATGCATGTGGAACCCAGAGTATGATCAACCGTGTGATCGGGAGACGTGTTCCAATATGTGTCAGTTTTCGTCCCCTGGTACTCGGGTGCAACATTCCAGACGCTTTACTAACACTCTCCCGACTTGGAGAGTCAGTGCCTTTAACCTCCTGTTTGGCCCAGTTTGCAATTTCTGCGGAAGATGAACAGGAATAGGGAGAACCAATGACAGACTAGCTGGAGGTGTCTGGACGGGCAAATTTAACTCTCATTTCCCACCAGGAAGAGGAATTAACCAAAGGCTCAGCGTGCCGTGCCGGAACCAGATTAGGGCCTGAAGCAATCGTGCGGTGTTGCGGCCAGCTCACGAGAAAGCGAGTTGAAGAAAGGAGCTCAGGGGCACTGTAATTCACAAACCTGCAGAGTTATAAATGACAGCTATCGTCCAAAAATATACTGAAGTAAGGCTGCCAAGAGGACTTGAAAGCGGGGCAGAATTGCAGGAAACCGATTTCAGGAGGTAGACTGGAATTGCATTGAAAGCATAGGAAAAGAGGCAGAACGTCCACAATGATGCACTTGGCCAAAAAGGGCGTATGCGTTTTTTCCTGAATATATTCAGGAAAAAACGCATACGCCCTTTTGGCCAACCAAGCAGGCTTGCAAAGGAAATCTGCACTACAATGAAGTCTCACTTCCCCCCGGTCAAAAGGGCCATCTGAAAAAAGTGTAAAATCCAGAAAGGCAGGACAGGCCATGGAGAACTGGGAGCCTTGTTATGCTGATGGGCGGAATGTAAATTGCCAACAGCCACTCGGGAGAAGTGTATGGTGTTTCCTGAAACATCTAAAAAACAAAGCAACAGAGCCTAGGGCACTTCCACTTATGGTCCTATAGCTTAGGGAAATTAAAATCAAAAAGACACAGCCACCCCAAAGGTTGGGACGGCTCTGTTTACAAGAACCACGTTTACGGTACAAGTTCAATATCGCAGAAAGTGAAAAATAGATAAAGTAGTTGTGGTACTTACGTACAATGCAATATCACTCAGCAAGGAAATCTATGTCATCAGGCCCATAGCACCATAATGAGTGGATTCAGGTATGATGATTCTAACTGAAATAAGTCACACAGAAAAAGAAACATCATAAGATATCACTAATACACGGAATGTAAACTTGGCTACACAGGAACTGAATTCCAAAACAGAACAGGGTCTCAAATTTAGAAACCCAACTTATGCTTGCTTAAGGGGAAAGGTGAGTTGGGGTGCTGCATAAAACAAGAGATTGAAATGAGCACAGATAAAGTTCCTTAAGCCAAATATGGAATAGACAAGAGCTACTCCTTGCTCAACGAAATGGATTCAACACCCCATATTAAACACCTAAGAATATACCTGACTAGGAAGTAGCTTAAAACCTATGGATTGCTATGTCTCCGAAAGAGAATCAAGCGTGTGTGCAGGGGCATAAACGCAGCAGTGATAGGATTGGAGAGGTTCGGTGAGCAAATGAAGACCCTTTGAAGTCATATTGCATGGTACCCATTCCACGGGTCTCAACTCTCCAGGTTTAAGGTATTCTTCCTTCAGCTAAAACATGCATGTGGAACCCAGAGTATGATCAACCGTGTGATCGGGAGACGTGTTCCAATATGTGTCAGTTTTCGTCCCCTGGTACTCGGGTGCAACATTCCAGACGCTTTACTAACACTCTCCCGACTTGGAGAGTCAGTGCCTTTAACCTCCTGTTTGGCCCAGTTTGCAATTTCTGCGGAAGATGAACAGGAATAGGGAGAACCAATGACAGACTAGCTGGAGGTGTCTGGACGGGCAAATTTAACTCTCATTTCCCACCAGGAAGAGGAATTAACCAAAGGCTCAGCGTGCCGTGCCGGAACCAGATTAGGGCCTGAAGCAATCCTGCGGTGTTGCGGCCAGCTCACAAGAAAGCGAGTTGAAGAAAGGAGCTCAGGGGCACTGTAATTCACAAACCTGCAGAGTTATAAATGACAGCTATCGTCCAAAAATATACTGAAGTAAGGCTGCCAAGAGGACTTGAAAGCGGGGCAGAATTGCAGGAAACCGATTTCAGGAGGTAGACTGGAATTGCATTGAAAGCATAGGAAAAGAGGCAGAACGTCCACAATGATGCACTTGGCCAAAAAGGGCGTATGCGTTTTTTCCTGAATATATTCAGGAAAAAACTCATACGCCCTTTTTGGCCAACCAAGCAAGCTTGCAAAGGAAATCTGCACTACAATGAAGTCTCACTTCCCCCCGCTCAAAAGGGCCATCTGAAAAAAAGTGTAAAATCCAGAAAGGCAGGACAGGCCATGGAGAACTGGGAGCCTTGTTATGCTGATGGGCGGGATGTAAATTGCCAACAGCCACTCGGGAGAAGTGTATGGTGTTTCCTGAAACATCTAAAAAACAAAGCAACAGAGCCTAGGGCACTTCCACTTATGGTCCTATAGCTTAGGGAAATTAAAATCAAAAAGACACAGCCACCCCAAAGGTTGGGACGGCTCTGTTTACAAGAACCTGGTTTACGGTACAAGTTCAATATCGCAGAAAGTGAAAAATGGATAAAGAAGTTGTGGTACTTACGAAGAATGCAATATCACTCAGCAATGAAATCTATATCATCAGGCCCGTAGCAGCATAATGAGTGGATTCAGGTATGATGATTCTAACTGAAATAAGTCACACAGAAAAAGAAACATCATAAGATATCACTAATACACGGAATGTAACCTTGGCTACACAGGAACTGAATTACAAAACAGAACAGGGTCTCAAATTTAGAAACCCAACTTATGCTTGCTTAAGGGGAAAGGTGAGTTGGGGTGCTGCATAAAACCAGAGATTGAAATGAGCACAGATAAAGTTCCTTAAGCCAAGTATGGAATAGACAAGAGCTACTCCTTGCTCAAGGAAATGGACTCAACACCCCATATTAAACGCCTAAGCATGTACCTGACTAGGAAGTATCTTAAAACCTATGGATTGCTATGTCTCCGAAAGAGAACCAAGCGTGTGTACAGGGGCATAAACGCAGCAGTGATAGGACTGGAGAGGTTCGGTGAGCAAATGAAGACCCTTTGAAGTCATATTGCATGGTACCCATTCCACGGGTCTCAACTCTCCAGGTTTAAGGTATTCTTCCTTCAGCTAAAACATGCATGTGGAACCCAGAGTATGATCAACCGTGTGATCGGGAGACGTGTTCCAATATGTGTCAGTTTTCGTCCCCTGGTACTCGGGTGCAACATTCCAGACGCTTTACTAACACTCTCCCGACTTGGAGAGTCAGTGCCTTTAACCTCCTGTTTGGCCCAGTTTGCAATTTCTGCGGAAGATGAACAGGAATAGGGAGAACCAATGACAGACTAGCTGGAGGTGTCTGGACGGGCAAATTTAACTCTCATTTCCCACCAGGAAGAGGAATTAACCAAAGGCTCAGCGTGCCATGCCGGAACCAGATTAGGGCCTGAAGCCATCCAGCGGTGTTGCGGCCAGCTCACGAGAAAGCGAGTTGAAGAAAGGAGCTCAGGGGCACTGTAATTCACAAACCTGCAGAGTTATAAATGACAGCTATCGTCCAAAAATATACTGAAGTAAGGCTGCCAAGAGGACTTGAAAGCGGGGCAGAATTGCAGGAAACCGATTTCAGGAGGTAGACTGGAATTGCATTGAAAGCATAGGAAAAGAGGCAGAACGTCCACAATGATGCACTTGGCCAAAAAGGGCGTATGCGTTTTTTCCTGAATATATTCAGGAAAAAACGCATACGCCCTTTTTGGCCAACCAAGCAAGCTTGCAAAGGAAATCTGCACTACAATGAAGTCTCACTTCCCCCCGGTCAAAAGGGCCATCTGAAAAAAGTGTAAAATCCAGAAAGGCAGGACAGGCCATGGAGAACTGGGAGCCTTGTTATGCTGATGGGCGGGATGTAAATTGCCAACAGCCACTCGGGAGAAGTGTATGGTGTTTCCTGAAACATCTAAAAAACAAAGCACCAGAGCCTAGGGCACTTCCACTTATGGTCCTATAGCTTAGGGAAATTAAAGTCAAAAAGACACAGCCACCCCAAAGGTTGGGACGGCTCTGTTTACAAGAACCTGATTTACGGTACAAGTTCAATATCGCAGAAAGTGAAAAATGGATAAAGAAGTTGTGGTACTTACGTACAATGCAATATCACTCAGCAAGGAAATCTATGTCATCAGGCCCGTAGCAGCATAATGAGTGGATTCAGGTATGATGATTCTAACTGAAATAAGTCACACAGAAAAAGAAACATCATAAGATATCACTAATACACGGAATGTAAACTTGGCTACACAGGAACTGAATTCCAAAACAGAACAGGGTCTCAAATTTAGAAACCCAACTTATGCTTGCTTAAGGGGAAAGGTGAGTTGGGGTGCTGCATAAAACCAGAGATTGAAATGAGCACAGATAAAGTTCCTTAAGCCAAATATGGAATAGACAAGAGCTACTCCTTGCTCAAGGAAATGGACTCAACACCCCATATTAAACGCCTAAGCATGTACCTGACTAGGAAGTATCTTAAAACCTATGGATTGCTATGTCTCCGAAAGAGAACCAAGCGTGTGTACAGGGGCATAAACGCAGCAGTGATAGGACTGGAGAGGTTCGGTGAGCAAATGAAGACCCTTTGAAGTCATATTGCATGGTACCCATTCCACGGGTCTCAACTCTCCAGGTTTAAGGTATTCTTCCTTCAGCTAAAACATGCATGTGGAACCCAGAGTATGATCAACCGTGTGATCGGGAGACGTGTTCCAATATGTGTCAGTTTTCGTCCCCTGGTACTCGGGTGCAACATTCCAGACGCTTTACTAACACTCTCCCGACTTGGAGAGTCAGTGCCTTTAACCTCCTGTTTGGCCCAGTTTGCAATTTCTGCGGAAGATGAACAGGAATAGGGAGAACCAATGACAGACTAGCTGGAGGTGTCTGGACGTGCAAATTTAACTCTCATTTCCCACCAGGAAGAGGAATTAACCAAAGGCTCAGCGTGCCGTGCCGGAACCAGATTAGGGCCTGAAGCCATCCTGCGGTGTTGCGGCCAGCTCACGAGAAAGCGAGTTGAAGAAAGGAGCTCAGGGGCACTGTAATTCACAAACCTGCAGAGTTATAAATGACAGCTATCGTCCAAAAATATACTGAAGTAAGGCTGCCAAGAGGACTTGAAAGCGGGGCAGAATTGCAGGAAACCGATTTCAGGAGGTAGACTGGAATTGCATTGAAAGCATAGGAAAAGAGGCAGAACGTCCACAATGATGCACTTGGCCAAAAAGGGCGTATGCGTTTTTTCCTGAATATATTCAGGAAAAAACGCATACGCCCTTTTTGGCCAACCAAGCAAGCTTGCAAAGGAAATCTGCACTACAATGAAGTCTCACTTCCCCGCGGTCAAAAGGGCCATCTGAAAAAAGTGTAAAATCCAGAAAGGCAGGACAGGCCATGGAGAACTGGGAGCCTTGTTATGCTGATGGGCGGGATGTCAATTGCCAACAGCCACTCGGGAGAAGTGTATGGTGTTTCCTGAAACATCTAAAAAACAAAGCAACAGAGCCTAGGGCACTTCCACTTATGGTCCTATAGCTTAGGGAAATTAAAATCAAAAAGACACAGCCACCCCAAAGGTTGGGACGGCTCTGTTTACAAGAACCACGTTTACGGTACAAGTTCAATATCGCAGAAAGTGAAAAATAGATAAAGTAGTTGTGGTACTTACGAACAATGCAATATCACTCTGCAATGAAATCTATGTCATCAGGCCCGTAGCACTATAATGAGTGGATTCAGGTATGATGATTCTAACTGAAATAAGTCACACAGAAAAAGAAACATCATAAGATATCACTAATACACGGAATGTAACCTTGGCTACACAGGAACTGAATTAAAAAACAGAACAGGGTCTCAAATTTAGAAACCCAACTTATGCTTCCTTAAGGGGAAAGGTGAGTTGGGGTAATGCATAAAACCAGAGATTGAAGTGAGCACAGATAAAGTTCCTTAAGCCAAATATGGAATAGACAAGAGCTACTCCTTGCTCAACGAAATGGACTCAACACCCCATATTAAACGCCTAAGTATGTACCTGACTAGGAAGTGTCTTAAAACCTATGGATTGCTATGTCTCCGAAAGAGAATCAAGCGTGTGTACAGGGGCATAAACGCAGCAGTGATAGGATTGGAGAGGTTCGGTGAGCAAATGAAGACCCTTTGAAGTCATATTGCATGGTACCCATTCCACGGGTCTCAACTCTCCAGGTTTAAGGTATTCTTCCTTCAGCTAAAACATGCATGTGGAACCCAGAGTATGATCAACCGTGTGATCGGGAGACGTGTTCCAATATGTGTCAGTTTTCGTCCCCTGGTACTCGGGTGCAACATTCCAGACGCTTTACTAACACTCTCCCGACTTGGAGAGTCAGTGCCTTTAACCTCCTGTTTGGCCCAGTTTGCAATTTCTGCGGAAGATGAACAGGAATAGGGAGAACCAATGAGAGACTAGCTGGAGGTGTCTGTACGGGCAAATTTAACTCTCATTTCCCACCAGGAAGAGGAATTAACCAAAGGCTCAGCGTGCCGTGCCGGAAACAGATTAGGGCCTGAAGCCATCCTGCGGTGTTGTGGCCAGCTCACGAGAAAGCGAGTTGAAGAAAGGAGCTCAGGGCCACTGTAATTCACAAACCTACAGAGTTATAAATGACAGCTATCGTCCAAAAATATACTGAAGTAAGGCTGCCAAGAGGACTTGAAAGCGGGGCAGAATTGCAGGAAACCGATTTCAGGAGGTAGACTGGAATTGCATTGAAAGCATAGGAAAAGAGGCAGAACGTCCACAATGATGCACTTGGCCAAAAAGGGCGTATGCGTTTTTTCCTGAATATATTCAGGAAAAAACGCATACGCCCTTTTTGGCCAACCAAGCAAGCTTGCAAAGGAAATCTGCACTACAATGAAGTCTCACTTCCCCGCGGTCAAAAGGGCCATCTGAAAAAAGTGTAAAATCCAGAAAGGCAGGACAGGCCATGGAGAACTGGGAGCCTTGTTATGCTGATGGGTGGGATGTAAATTGCCAACAGCCACTCGGGAGAAGTGTATGGTGTTTCCTGAAACATCTAAAAAACAAAGCAACAGAGCCTAGGGCACTTCCACTTATGGTCCTATAGATTAGGGAAATTAAAATCAAAAAGACACAGCCACCCCAAAGTTTGGGACGGCTCTGTTTACAAGAACCTGGTTTACGGTACAAGTTCAATATCGCAGAAAGTGAAAAATGGATAAAGAAGTTGTGGTACTTACGAACAATGCAATATCACTCAGCAATGAAATCTATGTCATCAGGCCCGTAGCAGCATAATGAGTGGATTCAGGTATGATGATTCTAACTGAAATAAGTCACACAGAAAAAGAAACATCATAAGATATCACTAATACACGGAATGTAACCTTGGCTACACAGGAACTGAATTACAAAACAGAACAGGGTCTCAAATTTAGAAACCCAACTTATGCTTCCTTAAGGGGAAAGGTGAGTTGGGGTAATGCATAAAACCAGAGATTGAAGTGAGCACAGATAAAGTTCCTTAAGCCAAATATGGAATAGACAAGAGCTACTCCTTGCTCAACGAAATGGACTCAACACCCCATATTAAACGCCTAAGCATGTACCTGACTAGGAAGTGTCTTAAAACCTATGGATTGCTATGTCTCCGAAAGAGAATCAAGCGTGTGTACAGGGGCATAAACGCAGCAGTGATAGGACTGGAGAGGTTCGGTGAGCAAATGAAGACCCTTTGAAGTCATATTGCATGGTACCCATTCCACGGGTCTCAACTCTCCAGGTTTAAGGTATTCTTCCTTCAGCTAAAACATGCATGTGGAACCCAGAGTATGATCAACCGTGTGATCGGGAGACGTGTTCCAATATGTGTCAGTTTTCGTCCCCTGGTACTCGGGTGCAACATTCCAGACGCTTTACTAACACTCTCCCGACTTGGAGAGTCAGTGCCTTTAACCTCCTGTTTGGCCCAGTTTGCAATTTCTGCGGAAGATGAACAGGAATAGGGAGAACCAATGACAGACTAGCTGGAGGTGTCTGGACGGGCAAATTTAACTCTCATTTCCCACCAGGAAGAGGAATTAACCAGAGGCTCAGCGTGCCGTGCGGGAACCAGAATAGGGCCTGAAGCCATCCTGCGGTGTTGCGGCCAGCTCACGAGAAAGCGAGTTGAAGAAAGGAGCTCAGGGACACTGTAATTCACAAACCTGCAGAGTTATAAATGACAGCTATCGTCCAAAAATATACTGAAGTAAGGCTGCCAAGAGGACTTGAAAGCGGGGCAGAATTGCAGGAAACCGATTTCAGGAGGTAGACTGGAATTGCATTGAAAGCATAGGAAAAGAGGCAGAACGTCCACAATGATGCACTTGGCCAAAAAGGGCGTATGCGTTTTTTCCTGAATATATTCAGGAAAAAACGCATACGCCCTTTTTGGCCAACCAAGCAAGCTTGCAAAGGAAATCTGCACTACAATGAAGTCTCACTTCCCCCGGGTCAAAAGGGCCATCTGAAAAAAGTGTAAAATCCAGAAAGGCAGGACAGGCCATGGAGAACTGGGAGCCTTGTTATGCTGATGGGCGGGATGTCAATTGCCAACAGCCACTCGGGAGAAGTGTATGGTGTTTCCTGAAACATCTAAAAAACAAGGCAACAGAGCCTAGGGCACTTCCACTTATGGTCCTATAGCTTAGGGAAATTAAAATCAAAAAGACACAGCCACCCAAAAGGTTGGGACGGCTCTGTTTACAAGAACCTGATTTACGGTACAAGTTCAATATCACAGAAAGTGAAAAATGGATAAAGAAGTTGTGGTACTTACGTACAATGCAATATTACTCAGCAAGGAAATCTATGTCATCAGGCCCGTAGCAGCATAATGAGTGGATTCAGGTATGATGATTCTAACTGAAATAAGTCACACAGAGAAAGAAACATCATAAGATATCACTAATACACGGAATGTAAACTTGGCTACACAGGAACTGAATTCCAAAACAGAACAGGGTCTCAAATTTAGAAACCCAACTTATGCTTGCTTAAGGGGAAAGGTGAGTTGGGGTGCTGCATAAAACCAGAGATTGAAATGAGCACAGATAAAGTTCCTTAAGCCAAGTATGGAATAGACAAGAGCTACTCCTTGCTCAAGGAAATGGACTCAACACCCCATATTAAACGCCTAAGCATGTACCTGACTAGGAAGTATCTTAAAACCTATGGATTGCTATGTCTCCGAAAGAGAACCAAGCGTGTGCACAGGGGCATAAACGCAGCAGTGATAGCACTGGAGAGGTTCGGTGAGCAAATGAAGACCCTTTGAAGTCATATTGCATGGTACCCATTCCACGGGTCTCAACTCTCCAGGTTTAAGGTATTCTTCCTTCAGCTAAAACATGCATGTGGAACCCAGAGTATGATCAACCGTGTGATCGGGAGACGTGTTCCAATATGTGTCAGTTTTCGTCCCCTGGTACTCGGGTGCAACATTCCAGACGCTTTACTAACACTCTCCCGACTTGGAGAGTCAGTGCCTTTAACCTCCTGTTTGGCCCAGTTTGCAATTTCTGCGGAAGATGAACAGGAATAGGGAGAACCAATGACAGACTAGCTGGAGGTGTCTGGACGGGCAAATTTAACTCTCATTTCCCACCAGGAAGAGGAATTAACCAAAGGCTCAGCGTGCCGTGCCGGAACCAGATTAGGGCCTGAAGCCATCCTGCGGTGTTGCGGCCAGCTCACGAGAAAGCGAGTTGAAGAAAGGAGCTCAGGGGCACTGTAATTCACAAACCTGCAGAGTTATAAATGACAGCTATCGTCCAAAAATATACTGAAGTAAGGCTGCCAAGAGGACTTGAAAGCGGGGCAGAATTGCAGGAAACCGATTTCAGGAGGTAGACTGGAATTGCATTGAAAGCATAGGAAAAGAGGCAGAACGTCCACAATGATGCACTTGGCCAAAAAGGGCGTATGCGTTTTTTCCTGAATATATTCAGGAAAAAACGCATACGCCCTTTTTGGCCAACCAAGCAAGCTTGCAAAGGAAATCTGCACTACAATGAAGTCTCACTTCCCCCCGGTCAAAAGGGCCATCTGAAAAAAGTGTAAAATCCAGAAAGGCAGGACAGGCCATGGAGAACTGGGAGCCTTGTTATGCTGATGGGCGGGATGTCAATTGCCAACAGCCACTCGGGAGAAGTGTATGGTGTTTCCTGAAACATCTAAAAAACAAAGCACCAGAGCCTAGGGCACTTCCACTTATGGTCCTATAGCTTAGGGAAATTAAAGTCAAAAAGACACAGCCACCCCAAAGGTTGGGACGGCTCTGTTTACAAGAACCTGATTTACGGTACAAGTTCAATATCGCAGAAAGTGAAAAATGGATAAAGAAGTTGTGGTACTTACGTACAATGCAATATCACTCAGCAAGGAAATCTATGTCATCAGGCCCGTAGCAGCATAATGAGTGGATTCAGGTATGATGATTCTAACTGAAATAAGTCACACAGAGAAAGAAACATCATAAGATATCACTAATACACGGAATGTAAACTTGGCTACACAGGAACTGAATTCCAAAACAGAACAGGGTCTCAAATTAAGAAAACAAACTTATGCTTCTTTAAGGGGAAAGGTGAGTTGGGGTAATGCATAAAACCAGAGATTGAAATGACCACAGATAAAGTTCCTTAAGCCAAATATGGAATAGACAAGAGCTACTCCTTGCTCAAGGAAATGGACTCAACACGCCATATTAAACGCCTAAGCATGTACCTGACTAGGAAGTATCTTAAAACCTATGGATTGCTATGTCTCCGAAAGAGAACCAAGCGTGTGTACAGGGGCATAAACGCAGCAGTGATAGGATTGGAGAGGTTCGGTGAGCAAATGAAGACCCTTTGAAGTCATATTGCATGGTACCCATTCCACGGGTCTCAACTCTCCAGGTTTAAGGTATTCTTCCTTCAGCTAAAACATGCATGTGGAACCCAGAGTATGATCAACCGTGTGATCGGGAGACGTGTTCCAATATGTGTCAGTTTTCGTCCCCTGGTACTCGGGTGCAACATTCCAGACGCTTTACTAACACTCTCCCGACTTGGAGAGTCAGTGCCTTTAACCTCCTGTTTGGCCCAGTTTGCAATTTCTGTGGAAGATGAACAGGAATAGGGAGAACCAATGAGAGACTAGCTGGAGGTGTCTGGACGGGCATATTTAACTCTCATTTCCCACCAGGAAGAGGAATTAACCAAAGGCTCAGCGTGCCGTGCCGGAACCAGATTAGGGCCTGAAGCCATCCTGCGGTGTTGCGGCCAGCTCACGAGAAAGCGAGTTGAAGAAAGGAGCTCAGGGGCACTGTAATTCACAAACCTGCAGAGTTATAAATGACAGCTCTCGTCCAAAAATATACTGAAGTAAGGCTGCCAAGAGGACTTGAAAGCGGGGCAGAATTGCAGAAAACCGATTTCAGGAGGTAGACTGGAATTGCATTGAAAGCATAGGAAAAGAGGCAGAACGTCCACAATGATGCACTTGGCCAAAAAGGGCGTATGCGTTTTTTCCTGAATATATTCAGGAAAAAACGCATACGCCCTTTTTGGCCAACCAAGCAAGCTTGCAAAGGAAATCTACACTACAATGAAGTCTCACTTCCCCCCGGTCAAAAGGGCCATCTGAAAAAAGTGTAAAATCCAGAAAGGCAGGACAGGCCATGGAGAACTGGGAGCCTTGTTATGCTGATGGGCGGGATGTCAATTGCCAACAGCCACTCGGGAGAAGTGTATGGTGTTTCCTGAAACATCTAAAAAACAAAGCACCAGAGCCTAGGGCACTTCCACTTATGGTCCTATAGCTTAGGGAAATTAAAGTCAAAAAGACACAGCCACCCCAAAGGTTGGGACGGCTCTGTTTACAAGAACCTGATTTACGGTACAAGTTCAATATCGCAGAAAGTGAAAAATGGATAAAGAAGTTGTGGTACTTACGTACAATGCAATATCACTCAGCAAGGAAATCTATGTCATCAGGCCCGTAGCAGCATAATGAGTGGATTCAGGTATGATGATTCTAACTGAAATAAGTCACACAGAGAAAGAAACATCATAAGATATCACTAATACATGGAATGTAAACTTGGCTACACAGGAACTGAATTCCAAAACAGAACAGGGTCTCAAATTTAGAAACCCAACTTATGCTTGCTTAAGGGGAAAGGTGAGTTGGGGTAATGCATAAAACCAGAGATTGAAGTGAGCACAGATAAAGTTCCTTAAGCCAAATATGGAATAGACAAGAGCTACTCCTTGCTCAACGAAATGGACTCAACACCCCATATTAAACGCCTAAGCATGTACCTGACTAGGAAGTGTCTTAAAACCTATGGATTGCTATGTCTCCGAAAGAGAATCAAGCGTGTGTACAGGGGCATAAACGCAGCAGTGATAGGACTGGAGAGGTTCGGTGAGCAAATGAAGACCCTTTGAAGTCATATTGCATGGTACCCATTCCACGGGTCTCAACTCTCCAGGTTTAAGGTATTCTTCCTTCAGCTAAAACATGCATGTGGAACCCAGAGTATGATCAACCGTGTGATCGGGAGACGTGTTCCAATATGTGTCAGTTTTCGTCCCCTGGTACTCGGGTGCAACATTCCAGACGCTTTACTAACACTCTCCCGACTTGGAGAGTCAGTGCCTTTAACCTCCTGTTTGGCCCAGTTTGCAATTTCTGCGGAAGATGAACAGGAATAGGGAGAACCAATGACAGACTAGCTGGAGGTGTCTGGACGGGCAAATTTAACTCTCATTTCCCACCAGGAAGAGGAATTAACCAAAGGCTCAGCGTGCCGTGCCGGAACCAGATTAGGGCCTGAAGCCATCCTGCGGTGTTGCGGCCAGCTCACGAGAAAGCGAGTTGAAGAAAGGAGCTCAGGGGCACTGTAATTCACAAACCTGCAGAGTTATAAATGACAGCTATCGTCCAAAAATATACTGAAGTAAGGCTGCCAAGAGGACTTGAAAGTGGGGCAGAATTGCAGGAAACCGATTTCAGGAGGTAGACTGGAATTGCATTTAAAGCATAGGAAAAGAGGCAGAACGTCCACAATGATGCACTTGGCCAAAAAGTGTGTATGCGTTTTTTCCTGAATATATTCAGGAAAAAACGCATACGCCCTTTTTGGCCAACCAAGCAAGCTTGCAAAGGAAATCTGCACTACAATGAAGTCTCACTTCCCCCCGGTCAAAAGGGCCATCTGAAAAAAGTGTAAAATCCAGAAAGGCAGGACAGGCCATGGAGAACTGGGAGCCTTGTTATGCTGATGGGCGGGATGTCAATTGCCAACAGCCACTCGGGAGAAGTGTATGGTGTTTCCTGAAACATCTAAAAAACAAAGCACCAGAGCCTAGGGCACTTCCACTTATGGTCCTATAGCTTAGGGAAATTAAAGTCAAAAAGACACAGCCACCCCAAAGGTTGGGACGGCTCTGTTTACAAGAACCTGATTTACGGTACAAGTTCAATACCGCAGAAAGTGAAAAATGGATAAAGAAGTTTTGGTACTTACGTACAATGCAATATCACTCAGCAAGGAAATCTATGACATCAGGCCCGTAGCAGCATAATGAGTGGATTCAGGTATGATGATTCTAACTGAAATAAGTCACACAGAGAAAGAAACATCATAAGATATCACTAATACAAGGAATGTAAACTTGGCTACACAGGAACTGAATTCCAAAACAGAACAGGGTCTCAAATTTAGAAACCCAACTTATGCTTGCTTAAGGGGAAAGGTGAGTTGGGGTGCTGCATAAAACCAGAGATTGAAATGAGCACAGATAAAGTTCCTTAAGCCAAATATGGAATAGACAAGAGCTACTCCTTGCTCAAGGAAATGGACTCAACACCCCATATTAAACGCCTAAGCATGTACCTGACTAGGAAGTATCTTAAAACCTATGGATTGCTATGTCTCCGAAAGAGAACCAAGCGTGTGTACAGGGGCATAAACGCAGCAGTGATAGGACTGGAGAGGTTCGGTGAGCAAATGAAGACCCTTTGAAGTCATATTGCATGGTACCCATTCCACGGGTCTCAACTCTCCAGGTTTAAGGTATTCTTCCTTCAGCTAAAACATGCATGTGGAACCCAGAGTATGATCAACCGTGTGATCGGGAGACGTGTTCCAATATGTGTCAGTTTTCGTCCCCTGGTACTCGAGTGCAACATTCCAGACGCTTTACTAACACTCTCCCGACTTGGAGAGTCAGTGCCTTTAACCTCCTGTTTGGCCCAGTTTGCAATTTCTGCGGAAGATGAACAGGAATAGGGAGAACCAATGACAGACTAGCTGGAGGTGTCTGGACGGGCAAATTTAACTCTCATTTCCCACCAGGAAGAGGAATTAACCAAAGGCTCAGCGTGCCGTGCCGGAACCAGATTAGGGCCTGAAACCATCCTGCGGTGTTGCGGCCAGCTGACGAGAAAGCGAGTTGAAGAAAGGAGCTCAGGGGCACTGTAATTCACAAACCTGCAGAGTTATAAATGACAGCTATCGTCCAAAAATATACTGAAGTAAGGCTGCCAAGAGGACTTGAAAGCGGGGCAGAATTGCAGGAAACCGATTTCAGGAGGTAGACTGGAATTGCATTGAAAGCATAGGAAAAGAGGCAGAACGTCCACAATGATGCACTTGGCCAAAAAGGGCGTATGCGTTTTTTCCTGAATATATTCAGGAAAAAACGCATACGCCCTTTTTGGCCAACCAAGCAAGCTTGCAAAGGAAATCTGCACTACAATGAAGTCTCACTTCCCCCCGGTCAAAAGGGCCATCTGAAAAAAGTGTAAAATCCAGAAAGGCAGGACAGGCCATGGAGAACTGGGAGCCTTGTTATGCTGATGGGCGGGATGTCAATTGCCAACAGCCACTCGGGAGAAGTGTATGGTGTTTCCTGAAACATCTAAAAAACAAAGCACCAGAGCCTAGGGCACTTCCACTTATGGTCCTATAGCTTAGGGAAATTAAAGTCAAAAAGACACAGCCACCCCAAAGGTTGGGACGGCTCTGTTTACAAGAACCTGATTTACGGTACAAGTTCAATATCGCAGAAAGTGAAAAATGGATAAAGAAGTTGTGGTACTTACGTACAATGCAATATCACTCAGCAAGGAAATCTATGTCATCAGGCCCGTAGCAGCATAATGAGTGGATTCAGGTATGATGATTCTAACTGAAATAAGTCACACAGAGAAAGAAACATCATAAGATATCACTAATACATGGAATGTAACCTTGGCTACACAGGAACTGAATTCCAAAACAGAACAGGGTCTCAAATTTAGAAACCCAACTTATGCTTGCTTAAGGGGAAAGGTGAGTTGGGGTAATGCATAAAACCAGAGATTGAAATGAGCACAGATAAAGTTCCTTAAGCCAAGTATGGAATAGACAAGAGCTACTCCTTGCTCAAGGAAATGGACTCAACACCCCATATTAAACACCTAAGAATGTACCTGACTAGGAAGTATCTTAAAACCTATGGATTTCTATGTCACCAAAAGAGAATCAAGCATGTGTACAGGGGCATAAACGCAGCAGTGATAGGATTGGAGAGGTTCGGTGAGCAAATGAAGACCCTTTGAAGTCATATTGCATGGTACCCATTCCACGGGTCTCAACTCTCCAGGTTTAAGGTATTCTTCCTTCAGCTAAAACATGCATGTGGAACCCAGAGTATGATCAACCGTGTGATCGGGAGACGTGTTCCAATATGTCTCAGTTTTCGTCCCCTGGTACTCGGGTGCAACATTCCAGACGCTTTACTAACACTCTCCCGACTTGGAGAGTCAGTGCCTTTAACCTCCTGTTTGGCCCAGTTTGCAATTTCTGCGGAAGATGAACAGGAATAGGGAGAACCAATGACAGACTAGCTGGAGGTGTCTGGACGGGCAAATTTAACTCTCATTTCCCACCAGGAAGAGGAATTAACCAAAGGCTCAGCATGCCGTGCCAGAACCAGATTAGGGCCTGAAGCCATCCTGCGGTGTTGCGGCCAGCTCACGAGAAAGCGAGTTGAAGAAAGGAGCTCAGGGGCACTGTAATTCACAAACCTGCAGAGTTATAAATGACAGCTCTCGTCCAAAAATATACTGAAGTAAGGCTGCCAAGAGGACTTGAAAGCGGGGCAGAATTGCAGGAAACCGATTTCAGGAGGTAGACGGGATTTGCATTTAAAGCATAGGAAAAGAGGCAGAACGTCCACAACGATGCACTTGGCCAAAAAGGGCGTATGCGTTTTTTCCTGAATATATTCAGGAAAAAACGCATACGCCCTTTTTGGCCAACCAAGCAAGCTTGCAAAGGAAATCTGCACTACAATGAAGTCTCACTTCCCCCCGGTCAAAAGGGCAATCTGAAAAAAGTGTAAAATCCAGAAAGGCAGGACAGGCCATGGAGAACTGGGAGCCTTGTTATGCTGATGGGCGGGATGTCAATTGCCAACAGCCACTCGGGAGAAGTGTATGGTGTTTCCTGAAACATCTAAAAAACAAAGCAACAGAGCCTAGGGCACTTCCACTTATGGTCCTATAACTTAGGGAAATTAAAATCAAAAGACACAGCCACCCCAAAGGTTGGGACGGCTCTGTTTACAAGAACCTGGTTTACGGTACAAGTACAATATCGCAGAAAGTGAAAAATGGATAAAGAAGTTGTGGTACTTACGTACAATGCAATATCATTCAGCAATGAAATCTATGTCATCAGGCCCGTAGCACCATAATGAGTGGATTCAGGTATGATGATTCTAACTGAAATAAGTCACACAGAAAAAGAAACATCATAAGATATCACTAATACACGGAATGTAAACTTGGCTACACAGGAACTGAATTCCAAAACAGAACAGGGTCTCAAATTTAGAAAACCAACTTATGCTTGCTTAAGGGGAAAGGTGAGTTGGGGTGCTGCATAAAACCAGAGATTGAAATGAGCACAGATAAAGTTCCTTAAGCCAAATATGGAATAGACAAGAGCTACTCCTTGCTCAACAAAATGGATTCAACACCCCATATTAAACACCTAAGAATGTACCTGACTAGGAAGTATCTTAAAACCTATGGATTGCTATGTCTCCAAAAGAGAATCAAGCGTGTGTGCAGGGTCATAAACGCAGCAGTGATAGGACTGGAGAGGTTCGGTGAGCAAATGAAGACCCTTTGAAGTCATATTGCATGGTACCCATTCCACGGGTCTCAACTCTCCAGGTTTAAGGTATTCTTCCTTCAGCTAAAACATGCATGTGGAACCCAGAGTATGATCAACCGTGTGATCGGGAGACGTGTTCCATTATGTCTCAGTTTTCGTCCCCTGGTACTCGGGTGCTACATTCCAGACGCTTTACTAACACTCTCCCGACTTGGAGAGTCAGTGCCTTTAACCTCCTGTTTGGCCCAGTTTGCAATTTCTGCGGAAGATGAACAGGAATAGGGAGAACCAATGACAGACTAGCTGGAGGTGTCTGGATGGGCAAATTTAACTCTCATTTCCCACCAGGAAGAGGAATTAACCAAAGGCTCAGCGTGCCGTGCCGGAACCAGATTAGGGCCTGAAGCCATCCTGCGGTGTTGTGGCCAGCTGACGAGAAAGCGAGTTGAAGAAAGGAGCTCAGGGGCACTGTAATTCACAAACCTACAGAGTTATAAATGACAGCTATCGTCCAAAAATATACTGAAGTAAGGCTGCCAAGAGGACTTGAAAGCGGGGCAGAATTGCAGGAAACCGATTTCAGGAGGTAGACTGGAATTGCATTGAAAGCATAGGAAAAGAGGCAGAACGTCCACAATGATGCACTTGGCCAAAAAGGGCGTATGCGTTTTTTCCTGAATATATTCAGGAAAAAACGCATACGCCCTTTTTGGCCAACCAAGCAAGCTTGCAAAGGAAATCTGCACTACAATGAAGTCTCACTTCCCCCCGGTCAAAAGGGCCATCTGAAAAAAGTGTAAAATCCAGAAAGGCAGGACAGGCCATGGAGAACTGGGAGCCTTGTTATGCTGATGGGTGGGATGTAAATTGCCAACAGCCACTCGGGAGAAGTGTATGGTGTTTCCTGAAACATCTAAAAAACAAAGCAACAGAGCCTAGGGCACTTCCACTTATGGTCCTATAGCTTAGGGAAATTAAAGTCAAAAAAACACAGCCACCCCAAAGGTTGGGACGGCTCTGTTTACAAGAACCTGATTTACGGTACAAGTTCAATATCGCAGAAAGTGAAAAATGGATAAAGAAGTTGTGGTACTTACGTACAATGCAATATCACTCAGCAAGGAAATCTATGTCATCAGGCCCGTAGCAGCATAATGAGTGGATTCAGGTATGATGATTCTAACTGAAATAAGTCACACAGAAAAAGAAACATCATAAGATATCACTAATACATGGAATGTAACCTTGGCTACACAGGAACTGAATTCCAAAACAGAACAGGGTCTCAAATTTAGAAACCCAACTTATGCTTGCTTAAGGGGAAAGGTGAGTTGGGGTAATGCATAAAACCAGAGATTGAAATGAGCACAGATAAAGTTCCTTAAGCCAAATATGGAATAGACAAGAGCTACTCCTTGCTCAACGAAATGGATTCAACACCCCATATTAAACACCTAAGAATGTACCTGACTAGGAAGTATCTTAAAACCTATGGATTTCTATGTCACCAAAAGAGAATCAAGCGTGTGTACAGGGGCATAAACGCAGCAGTGATAGGATTGGAGAGGTTCGGTGAGCAAATGAAGACCCTTTGAAGTCATATTGCATGGTACCCATTCCACGGGTCTCAACTCTCCAGGTTTAAGGTATTCTTCCTTCAGCTAAAACATGCATGTGGAACCCAGAGTATGATCAACCGTGTGATCGGGAGACGTGTTCCAATATGTGTCAGTTTTCGTCCCCTGGTACTCGGGTGCAACATTCCAGACGCTTTACTAACACTCTCCCGACTTGGAGAGTCAGTGCCTTTAACCTCCTGTTTGGCCCAGTTTGCAATTTCTGCGGAAGATGAACAGGAATAGGGAGAACCAATGACAGACTAGCTGGAGGTGTCTGGACGGGCAAATTTAACTCTCATTTCCCAACAGGAAGAGGAATTAACCAAAGGCTCAGCGTGCCGTGCCGGAACCAGATTAGGGCCTGAAGCCATCCTGCGGTGTTGCGGCCAGCTGACGAGAAAGCGAGTTGAAGAAAGGAGCTCAGGGGCACTGTAATTCACAAACCTACAGAGTTATAAATGACAGCTATCGTCCAAAAATATACTGAAGTAAGGCTGCCAAGAGGACTTGAAAGCGGGGCAGAATTGCAGGAAACCGATTTCAGGAGGTAGACTGGAATTGCATTTAAAGCATAGGAAAAGAGGCAGAACGTCCACAATGATGCACTTGGCCAAAAAGGGCGTATGCGTTTTTTCCTGAATATATTCAGGAAAAAACGCATACGCCCTTTTTGGCCAACCAAGCAAGCTTGCAAAGGAAATCTGCACTACAATGAAGTCTCACTTCCCCCCGGTCAAAAGGGCCATCTGAAAAAAGTGTAAAATCCAGAAAGGCAGGACAGGCCATGGAGAACTGGGAGCCTTGTTATGCTGATGGGTGGGATGTAAATTGCCAACAGCCACTCGGGAGAAGTGTATGGTGTTTCCTGAAACATCTAAAAAACAAAGCAACAGAGCCTAGGGCACTTCCACTTATGGTCCTATAGCTTAGGGAAATTAAAATCAAAAAGACACAGCCACCCCAAAGGTTGGGACGGCTCTGTTTACAAGAACCTGGTTTACGGTACAAGTTCAATATCGCAGAAAGTGAAAAATGGATAAAGAAGTTGTGGTACTTACGAACAATGCAATATCACTCAGCAATGAAATCTATGTCATCAGGCCCGTAGCAGCATAATGAGTGGATTCAGGTATGATGATTCTAACTGAAATAAGTCACACAGAAAAAGAAACATCATAAGATATCACTAATACACGGAATGTAACCTTGGCTACACAGGAACTGAATTACAAAACAGAACAGGGTCTCAAATTTAGAAACCCAACTTATGCTTCCTTAAGGGGAAAGGTGAGTTGGTGTAATGCATAAAACCAGAGATTGAAGTGAGCACAGATAAAGTTCCTTAAGCCAAATATGGAATAGACAAGAGCTACTCCTTGCTCAACGAAATGGACTCAACACCCCATATTAAACGCCTAAGAATGTACCTGACTAGGAAGTATCTTAAAACCTATGGATTGCTATGTCTCCAAAAGAGAATCAAGCGTATGTGCAGGGTCATAAACGCAGCAGTGATAGGATTGGAGAGGTTCGGTGAGCAAATGAAGACCCTTTGAAGTCATATTGCATGGTACCCATTCCACGGGTCTCAACTCTCCAGGTTTAAGGTATTCTTCCTTCAGCTAAAACATGCATGTGGAACCCAGAGTATGATCAACCGTGTGATCGGGAGACGTGTTCCATTATGTCTCAGTTTTCGTCCCCTGGTACTCGGGTGCAACATTCCAGACGCTTTACTAACACTCTCCCGACTTGGAGAGTCAGTGCCTTTAACCTCCTGTTTGGCCCAGTTTGCAATTTCTGCGGAAGATGAACAGGAATAGGGAGAACCAATGACAGACTAGCTGGAGGTGTCTGGACGGGCAAATTTAACTCTCATTTCCCAACAGGAAGAGGAATTAACCAAAGGCTCAGCGTGCCGTGCCGGAACCAGATTAGGGCCTGAAGCCATCCTGCGGTGTTGCGGCCAGCTCACGAGAAAGCGAGTTGAAGAAAGGAGCTCAGGGGCACTGTAATTCACAAACCTGCAGAGTTATAAATGACAGCTCTCGTCCAAAAATATACTGAAGTAAGGCTGCCAAGAGGACTTGAAAGCGGGGCAGAATTGCAGGAAACCGATTTCAGGAGGTAGACGGGAATTGCATTTAAAGCATAGGAAAAGAGGCAGAACGTCCACAACGATGCACTTGGCCAAAAAGGGCGTATGCGTTTTTTCCTGAATATATTCAGGAAAAAACGCATACGCCCTTTTTGGCCAACCAAGCAAGCTTGCAAAGGAAATCTGCACTACAATGAAGTCTCACTTCCCCCCGGTCAAAAGGGCCATCTGAAAAAAGTGTAAAATCCAGAAAGGCAGGACAGGCCATGGAGAACTGGGAGCCTTGTTATGCTGATGGGCGGGATGTAAATTGCCAACAGCCACTCGGGAGAAGTGTATGGTGTTTCCTGAAACATCTAAAAAACAAAGCAACAGAGCCTAGGGCATTTCCACTTATGGTCCTATAGCTTAGGGAAATTAAAATCAAAAAGACACAGCCACCCCAAAGGTTGGGACGGCTCTCTTTATAAGAACCTGGTTTACGGTACAAGTTCAATATTGCAGAAAGTGAAAAATGGATAAAGAAGTTGTGGTACTTACGTACAATGCAGTATCACTCAGCAATGAAATCTATGTCATCAGGCCCGTAGCACCATAATGAGTGGATTCAGGTATGATGATTCTAACTGAAATAAGTCACACAGAAAAAGAAACATCATAAGATATCACTAATACACGGAATGTAACCTTGGCTACACAGGAACTGAATTACAAAACAGAACAGGGTCTCAAATTTAGAAAAACAACTTATGCTTCCTTAAGGGGAAAGGTGAGTTGGTGTAATGCATAAAACCAGAGATTGAAGTGAGCACAGATAAAGTTCCTTAAGCCAAATATGGAATAGACAAGAGCTACTCCTTGCTCAACGAAATGGACTCAACACCCCATATTAAACGCCTAAGAATGTACCTGACTAGGAAGTATCTTAAAACCTATGGATTGCTATGCCTCCGAAAGAGAATCAAGCGTGTGTACAGGGGCATAAACGCAGCAGTGATAGGACTGGAGAGGTTCGGTGAGCAAATGAAGACCCTTTGAAGTCATATTGCATGGTACGCATTCCACGGGTCTCAACTCTCCAGGTTTAAGGTATTCTTCCTTCAGCTAAAACATGCATGTGGAACCCAGAGTATGATCAACCGTGTGATCGGGAGACGTGTTCCAATATGTGTCAGTTTTCGTCCCCTGGTACTCGGGTGCAACATTCCAGACGCTTTACTAACACTCTCCCGACTTGGAGAGTCAGTGCCTTTAACCTCCTGTTTGGCCCAGTTTGCAATTTCTGCGGAAGATGAGCAGGAATAGGGAGAACCAATGACAGACTAGCTGGAGGTGTCTGGATGGGCAAATTTAACTCTCATTTCCCACCAGGAAGAGGAATTAACCAAAGGCTCAGCGTGCCGTGCCGGAACCAGATTAGGGCCTGAAGCCATCCTGCGGTGTTGCGGCCAGCTCACGAGAAAGCGAGTTGAAGAAAGGAGCTCAGGGGCACTGTAATTCACAAACCTGCAGAGTTATAAATGACAGCTATCGTCCAAAAATATACTGAAGTAAGGCTGCCAAGAGGACTTGAAAGCGGGGCAGAATTGCAGGAAACCGATTTCAGGAGGTAGACTGGAATTGCATTTAAAGCATAGGAAAAGAGGCAGAACGTCCACAATGATGCACTTGGCCAAAAAGGGCGTATGCGTTTTTTCCTGAATATATTCAGGAAAAAACGCATACGCCCTTTTTGGCCAACCAAGCAAGCTTGCAAAGGAAATCTGCACTACAATGAAGTCTCACTTCCCCCCGGTCAAAAGGGCCATCTGAAAAAAGTGTAAAATCCAGAAAGGCAGGACAGGCCATGGAGAACTGGGAGCCTTGTTATGCTGATGGGCGGGATGTAAATTGCCAACAGCCACTCGGGAGAAGTGTATGGTGTTTCCTGAAACATCTAAAAAACAAAGCAACAGAGCCTAGGGCATTTCCACTTATGGTCCTATAGCTTAGGGAAATTAAAATCAAAAAGACACAGCCACCCCAAAGGTTGGGACGGCTCTGTTTACAAGAACCTGGTTTACGGTACGAGTTCAGTATTGCAGAAAGTGAAAAATGGATAAAGAAGTTGTGGTACTTACGTACAATGCAGTATCACTCAGCAATGAAATCTATGTCATCAGGCCCGTAGCAGCATAATGAGTGGATTCAGGTATGATGATTCTAACTGAAATAAGTCACACAGAAAAAGAAACATCATAAGATATCACTAATACACGGAATGTAACCTTGGCTACACAGGAACTGAATTACAAAACAGAACAGGGTCTCAAATTTAGAAAAACAACTTATGCTTCCTTAAGGGGAAAGGTGAGTTGGTGTAATGCATAAAACCAGAGATTGAAGTGAGCACAGATAAAGTTCCTTAAGCCAAATATGGAATAGACAAGAGCTACTCCTTGCTCAACGAAATGGACTCAACACCCCATATTAAACGCCTAAGAATGTACCTGACTAGGAAGTATCTTAAAACCTATGGATTGCTATGCCTCCGAAAGAGAATCAAGCGTGTGTACAGGGGCATAAACGCAGCAGTGATAGGACTGGAGAGGTTCGGTGAGCAAATGAAGACCCTTTGAAGTCATATTGCATGGTACGCATTTCACGGGTCTCAACTCTCCAGGTTTAAGGTATTCTTCCTTCAGCTAAAACATGCATGTGGAACCCAGAGTATGATCAACCGTGTGATCGGGAGACGTGTTCCAATATGTGTCAGTTTTCGTCCCCTGGTACTCGGGTGCAACATTCCAGACGCTTTACTAACACTCTCCCGACTTGGAGAGTCAGTGCCTTTAACCTCCTGTTTGGCCCAGTTTGCAATTTCTGCGGAAGATGAGCAGGAATAGGGAGAACCAATGACAGACTAGCTGGAGGTGTCTGGACGGGCAAATTTAACTCTCATTTCCCACCAGGAAGAGGAATTAACCAAAGGCTCAGCGTGCCGTGCCGGAACCAGATTAGGGCCTGAAGCCATCCTGCGGTGTTGCGGCCAGCTCACGAGAAAGCGAGTTGAAGAAAGGAGCTCAGGGGCACTGTAATTCACAAACCTGCAGAGTTATAAATGACAGCTCTCGTCCAAAAATATACTGAAGTAAGGCTGCCAAGAGGACTTGAAAGCGGGGCAGAATTGCAGGAAACCGATTTCAGGAGGTAGACTGGAATTGCATTGAAAGCATAGGAAAAGAGGCAGAACGTCCACAATGATGCACTTGGCCAAAAAGGGCGTATGCGTTTTTTCCTGAATATATTCAGGAAAAAACGCATACGCCCTTTTTGGCCAACCAAGCAAGCTTGCAAAGGAAATCTGCACTACAATGAAGTCTCACTTCCCCGTGGTCAAAAGGGCCATCTGAAAAAAGTGTAAAATCCAGAAAGGCAGGACAGGCCATGGAGAACTGGGAGCCTTGTTATGCTGATGGGCGGGATGTCAATTGACAACAGCCACTCGGGAGAAGTGTATGGTGTTTCCTGAAACATCTAAAAAACAAAGCACCAGAGCCTAGGGCACTTCCACTTATGGTCCTATAGCTTAGGGAAATTAAAGTCAAAAAAACACAGCCACCCCAAAGGTTGGGACGGCTCTGTTTACAAGAACCTGATTTACGGTACAAGTTCAATATCGCAGAAAGTGAAAAATGGATAAAGAAGTTGTGGTACTTACGTACAATGCAATATCACTCAGCAAGGAAATCTATGTCATCAGGCCCGTAGCAGCATAATGAGTGGATTCAGGTATGATGATTCTAACTGAAATAAGTCACACAGAGAAAGAAACATCATAAGATATCACTAATACATGGAATGTAACCTTGGCTACACAGGAACTGAATTCCAAAACAGAACAGGGTCTCAAATTTAGAAACCCAACTTATGCTTGCTTAAGGGGAAAGGTGAGTTGGGGTAATGCATAAAACCAGAGATTGAAATGAGCACAGATAAAGTTCCTTAAGCCAAGTATGGAATAGACAAGAGCTACTCCTTGCTCAAGGAAATGGACTCAACACCCCATATTAAACGCCTAAGAGTGTACCTGACTAGGAAGTATCTTAAAACCTATGGATTTCTATGTCACCAAAAGAGAATCAAGCATGTGTACAGGGGCATAAACGCAGCAGTGATAGGATTGGAGAGGTTCGGTGAGCAAATGAAGACCCTTTGAAGTCATATTGCATGGTACCCATTCCACGGGTCTCAACTCTCCAGGTTTAAGGTATTCTTCCTTCAGCTAAAACATGCATGTGGAACCCAGAGTATGATCAACCGTGTGATCGGGAGACGTGTTCCAATATGTCTCAGTTTTCGTCCCCTGGTACTCGGGTGCAACATTCCAGACGCTTTACTAACACTCTCCCGACTTGGAGAGTCAGTGCCTTTAACCTCCTGTTTGGCCCAGTTTGCAATTTCTGCGGAAGATGAACAGGAATAGGGAGAACCAATGACAGACTAGCTGGAGGTGTCTGGACGGGCAAATTTAACTCTCATTTCCCACCAGGAAGAGGAATTAACCAAAGGCTCAGCGTGCCGTGCCGGAACCAGATTAGGGCCTGAAGCCATCGTGCGGTGTTGCGGCCAGCTCACGAGAAAGCGAGTTGAAGAAAGGAGCTCAGGGGCACTGTAATTCACAAACCTGCAGAGTTATAAATGACAGCTATCGTCCAGAAATATACTGAAGTAAGGCTGCCAAGAGGACTTGAAAGCGGGGCAGAATTGCAGGAAACCGATTTCAGGAGGTAGACTGGAATTGCATTGAAAGCATAGGAAAAGAGGCAGAACGTCCACAATGATGCACTTGGCCAAAAAGGGCGTATGCGTTTTTTCCTGAATATATTCAGGAAAAAACGCATACGCCTTTTTGGCCAACCAAGCAAGCTTGCAAAGGAAATCTGCACTACAATGAAGTCTCACTTCGCCCCGGTCAAAAGGGCCATCTGAAAAAAGTGTAAAATCCAGAAAGGCAGGACAGGCCATGGAGAACTGGGAGCCTTGTTATGCTGATGGGCGGAATGTAAATTGCCAACAGCCACTCGGGAGAAGTGTATGGTGTTTCCTGAAACATCTAAAAAACAAAGCAACAGAGCCTAGGGCACTTCCACTTATGGTCCTATAGCTTAGGGAAATTAAAATCAAAAAGACACAGCCACCCCAAAGGTTGGGACGGCTCTGTTTACAAGAACCTGGTTTACGGTACAAGTTCAATATCGCAGAAAGTGAAAAATAGATAAAGTAGTTGTGGTACTTACGTACAATGCAATATCACTCAGCAAGGAAATCTATGTCATCAGGCCCATAGCACCATAATGAGTGGATTCAGGTATGATGATTCTAACTGAAATAAGTCACACAGAAAAAGAAACATCATAAGATATCACTAATACACGGAATGTAACCTTGGCTACACAGGAACTGAATTCCAAAACAGAACAGGGTCTCAAATTTAGAAACCCAACTTATGCTTGCTTAAGGGGAAAGGTGAGTTGGGGTGCTGCATAAAACCAGAGATTGAAATGAGCACAGATAAAGTTCCTTAAGCCAAATATGGAATAGACAAGAGCTACTCCTTGCTCAACGAAATGGATTCAACACCCCATATTAAACACCTAAGAATATACCTGACTAGGAAGTATCTTAAAACCTATGGATTGCTATGTCTCCGAAAGAGAATCAAGCGTGTGTGCAGGGGCATAAACGCAGCAGTGATAGGATTGGAGAGGTTCGGTGAGCAAATGAAGACCCTTTGAAGTCATATTGCATGGTACCCATTCCACGGGTCTCAACTCTCCAGGTTTAAGGTATTCTTCCTTCAGCTAAAACATGCATGTGGAACCCAGAGTATGATCAACCATGTGATCGGGAGACGTGTTCCAATATGTGTCAGTTTTCGTCCCCTGGTACTCGGGTGCAACATTCCAGACGATTTACTAAAACTCTCCCGACTTGGAGAGTCAGTGCCTTTAACCTCCTGTTTGGCCCAGTTTGCAATTTCTGCGGAAGATGAACAGGAATAGGGAGAACCAATGACAGACTAGCTGGAGGTGTCTGGACGGGCAAATTTAACTCTCATTTCCCACCAGGAAGAGGAATTAACCAAAGGCTCAGCGTGCCGTGCCGGAACCAGATTAGGGCCTGACGCAATCCTGCGGTGTTGCGGCCAGCTCACGAGAAAGCGAGTTGAAGAAAGGAGCTCAGGGGCACTGTAATTCACAAACCTGCAGAATTATAAATGACAGCTATCGTCCAAAAATATACTCAAGTAAGGCTGCCAAGAGGACTTGAAAGCGGGTCAGAATTGCAGGAAACCGATTTCAGGAGGTAGACTGGAATTGCATTGAAAGCATAGGAAAAGAGGCAGAACGTCCACAATGATGCACTTGGCCAAAAAGGGCGTATGCGTTTTTTCCTGAATATATTCAGGAAAAAACGCATACGCCCTTTTTGGCCAACCAAGCAAGCTTGCAAAGGAAATCTGCACTACAATGAAGTCTCACTTCCCCCCGGTCAAAAGGGCCATCTGAAAAAAGTGTAAAATCCAGAAAGGCAGGACAGGCCATGGAGAACTGGGAGCCTTGTTATGCTGATGGGCGGGATGTCAATTGCCAACAGCCACTCGGGAGAAGTGTATGGTGTTTCCTGAAACATCTAAAAAACAAAGCAACAGAGCCTAGGGCACTTCCACTTATGGTCCTATAGCTTAGGGAAATTAAAATCAAAAAGACACAGCCACCCCAAAGGTTGGGACGGCTCTGTTTACAAGAACCTGGTTTACGGTACAAGTTCAATATCGCAGAAAGTGAAAAATGGATAAAGAAGTTGTGGTACTTACGAAGAATGCAATATCACTCAGCAATGAAATCTATGTCATCAGGCCCGTAGCAGCATAATGAGTGGATTCAGGTATGATGATTCTAACTGAAATAAGTCACACAGAAAAAGAAACATCATAAGATATCACTAATACACGGAATGTAACCTTGGCTACACAGGAACTGAATTACAAAACAGAACAGGGTCTCAAATTTAGAAAACCAACTTATGCTTGCTTAAGGGGAAAGGTGAGTTGGGGTAATGCATAAAACCAGAGATTGAAGTGAGCACATATAAAGTTCCTAAAGCCAAATATGGAATAGACAAGAGCTACTCCTTGCTCAACGAAATGGACTCAACACCCCATATTAAATGCCTAAAAATGTACCTGACTAGGAAGTATCTTAAAACCTATGGATTGCTATGTCTCTGAAAGAGAATCAAGCGTGTGTACAGGGGCATAAACGCAGCAGTGATAGGACTGGAGAGGTTCGGTGAGCAAATGAAGACCCTTTGAAGTCATATTGCATGGTACCCATTCCACGGGTCTCAACTCTCCAGGTTTAAGGTATTCTTCCTTCAGCTAAAACATGCATGTGGAACCCAGAGTATGATCAACCGTGTGATCGGGAGACGTGTTCCAATATGTGTCAGTTTTCGTCCCCTGGTACTCGGGTGCAACATTCCAGACGCTTTACTAACACTCTCCCGACTTGGAGAGTCAGTGCCTTTAACCTCCTGTTTGGCCCAGTTTGCAATTTCTGCGGAAGATGAACAGGAATAGGGAGAACCAATGACAGACTAGCTGGAGGTGTCTGTACGGGCAAATTTAACTCTCATTTCCCACCAGGAAGAGGAATTAACCAAAGGCTCAGCGTGCCGTGCCGGAACCAGATTAGGGCCTGAAGCAATCCTGCGGTGTTGCGGCCAGCTCACGAGAAAGCGAGTTGAAGAAAGGAGCTCAGGGGCACTGTAATTCACAAACCTACAGAGTTATAAATGACAGCTATCGTCCACAAATATACTGAAGTAAGGCTGCCAAGAGGACTTGAAAGCGGGGCAGAATTGCAGGAAACCGATTTCAGGAGGTAGACTGGAATTGCATTGAAAGCATAGGAAAAGAGGCAGAACGTCCACAATGATGCACTTGGCCAAAAAGGGCGTATGCGTTTTTTCCTGAATATATTCAGGAAAAAACGCATACGCACTTTTTGGCCAACCAAGCAAGCTTGCAAAGGAAATCTGCACTACAATGAAGTCTCACTTCCCCCCGGTCAAAAGGGCCATCTGAAAAAAGTGTAAAATCCAGAAAGGCAGGACAGGCCATGGAGAACTGGGAGCCTTGTTATGCTGATGGGCGGAATGTAAATTGCCAACAGCCACTCGGGAGAAGTGTATGGTGTTTCCTGAAACATCTAAAAAACAAAGCATCAGAGCCTAGGGCATTTCCACTTATGGTCCTATAGCTTAGGGAAATTAAAATCAAAAAGACACAGCCACCCCAAAGGTTGGGACGGCTCTGTTTACAAGAACCTGGTTTACGGTACAAGTTCAATATCGCAGAAAGTGAAAAATAGATAAAGTAGTTGTGGTACTTACGTACAATGCAATATCACTCAGCAAGGAAATCTATGTCATCAGGCCCATAGCACCATAATGAGTGGATTCAGGTATGATGATTCTAACTGAAATAAGTCACACAGAAAAAGAAACATCATAAGATATCACTAATACACGGAATGTAAACTTGGCTACACAGGAACTGAATTCCAAAACAGAACAGGGTCTCAAATTTAGAAACCCAACTTATGCTTGCTTAAGGGGAAAGGTGAGTTGGGGTGCTGCATAAAACCAGAGATTGAAATGAGCACAGATAAAGTTCCTTAAGCCAAATATGGAATAGACAAGAGCTACTCCTTGCTCAACGAAATGGATTCAACACCCCATATTAAACACCTAAGAATATACCTGACTAGGAATTATCTTAAAACCTATGGATTGCTATGTCTCCGAAAGAGAATCAAGCGTGTGTGCAGGGGCATAAACGCAGCAGTGATAGGATTGGAGAGGTTCGGTGAGCAAATGAAGACCCTTTGAAGTCATATTGCATGGTACCCATTCCACGGGTCTCAACTCTCCAGGTTTAAGGTATTCTTCCTTCAGCTAAAACATGCATGTGGAACCCAGAGTATGATCAACCGTGTGATCGGGAGACGTGTTCCAATATGTGTCAGTTTTCGTCCCCTGGTACTCGGGTGCAACATTCCAGACGATTTACTAAATCTCTCCCGACTTGGAGAGTCAGTGCCTTTAACCTCCTGTTTGGCCCAGTTTGCAATTTCTGCGGAAGATGAACAGGAATAGGGAGAACCAATGACAGACTAGCTGGAGGTGTCTGGATGGGCAAATTTAACTCTCATTTCCCACCAGGAAGAGGAATTAACCAAAGGCTCAGCGTGCCGTGCCGGAACCAGATTAGGGCCTGACGCAATCGTGCGGTGTTGCGGCCAGCTCACGAGAAAGCGAGTTGAAGAAAGGAGCTCAGGGGCACTGTAATTCACAAACCTGCAGAATTATAAATGACAGCTCTCGTCCAAAAATATACTGAAGTAAGGCTGCCAAGAGGACTTGAAAGCGGGGCAGAATTGCAGGAAACCGATTTCAGGAGGTAGACTGGAATTGCATTGAAAGCATAGGAAAAGAGGCAGAACGTCCACAATGATGCACTTGGCCAAAAAGGGCGTATGCGTTTTTTCCTGAATATATTCAGGAAAAAACGCATACGCCCTTTTTGGCCAACCAAGCAGGCTTGCAAAGGAAATCTGCACTACAATGAAGTCTCACTTCCCCCCGGTCAAAAGGGCCATCTGAAAAAAGTGTAAAATCCAGAAAGGCAGGACAGGCCATGGAGAACTGGGAGCCTTGTTATGCTGATGGGCGGAATGTAAATTGCCAACAGCCACTCGGGAGAAGTGTATGGTGTTTCCTGAAACATCTAAAAAACAAAGCAACAGAGCCTAGGGCACTTCCACTTATGGTCCTATAGCTTAGGGAAATTAAAATCAAAAAGACACAGCCACCCCAAAGGTTGGGACGGCTCTGTTTACAAGAACCACGTTTACGGTACAAGTTCAATATCGCAGAAAGTGAAAAATAGATAAAGTAGTTGTGGTACTTACGTACAATGCAATATCACTCAGCAAGGAAATCTATGTCATCAGGCCCATAGCACCATAATGAGTGGATTCAGGTATGATGATTCTAACTGAAATAAGTCACACAGAAAAAGAAACATCATAAGATATCACTAATACACGGAATGTAAACTTGGCTACACAGGAACTGAATTCCAAAACAGAACAGGGTCTCAAATTTAGAAACCCAACTTATGCTTGCTTAAGGGGAAAGGTGAGTTGGGGTGCTGCATAAAACCAGAGATTGAAATGAGCACAGATAAAGTTCCTTAAGCCAAATATGGAATAGACAAGAGCTACTCCTTGCTCAACGAAATGGATTCAACACCCCATATTAAACACCTAAGAATATACCTGACTAGGAATTATCTTAAAACCTATGGATTGCTATGTCTCCGAAAGAGAATCAAGCGTGTGTGCAGGGGCATAAACGCAGCAGTGATAGGATTGGAGAGGTTCGGTGAGCAAATGAAGACCCTTTGAAGTCATATTGCATGGTACCCATTCCACGGGTCTCAACTCTCCAGGTTTAAGGTATTCTTCCTTCAGCTAAAACATGCATGTGGAACCCAGAGTATGATCAACCGTGTGATCGGGAGACGTGTTCCAATATGTGTCAGTTTTCGTCCCCTGGTACTCGGGTGCAACATTCCAGACGCTTTACTAACACTCTCCCGACTTGGAGAGTCAGTGCCTTTAACCTCCTGTTTGGCCCAGTTTGCAATTTCTGCGGAAGATGAACAGGAATAGGGAGAACCAATGACAGACTAGCTGGAGGTGTCTGGACGGGCAAATTTAACTCTCATTTCCCACCAGGAAGAGGAATTAACCAAAGGCTCAGCGTGCCGTGCCGGAACCAGATTAGGGCCTGAAGCAATCCTGCGGTGTTGCGGCCAGCTCACAAGAAAGCGAGTTGAAGAAAGGAGCTCAGGGGCACTGTAATTCACAAACCTGCAGAGTTATAAATGACAGCTATCGTCCAAAAATATACTGAAGTAAGGCTGCCAAGAGGACTTGAAAGCGGGGCAGAATTGCAGGAAACCGATTTCAGGAGGTAGACTGGAATTGCATTGAAAGCATAGGAAAAGAGGCAGAACGTCCACAATGATGCACTTGGCCAAAAAGGGCGTATGCGTTTTTTCCTGAATATATTCAGGAAAAAACGCATACGCCCTTTTTGGCCAACCAAGCAAGCTTGCAAAGGAAATCTGCACTACAATGAAGTCTCACTTCCCCCCGCTCAAAAGGGCCATCTGAAAAAAAGTGTAAAATCCAGAAAGGCAGGACAGGCCATGGAGAACTGGGAGCCTTGTTATGCTGATGGGCGGGATGTAAATTGCCAACAGCCACTCGGGAGAAGTGTATGGTGTTTCCTGAAACATCTAAAAAACAAAGCAACAGAGCCTAGGGCACTTCCACTTATGGTCCTATAGCTTAGGGAAATTAAAATCAAAAAGACACAGCCACCCCAAAGGTTGGGACGGCTCTGTTTACAAGAACCTGGTTTACGGTACAAGTTCAATATCGCAGAAAGTGAAAAATGGATAAAGAAGTTGTGGTACTTACGAAGAATGCAATATCACTCAGCAATGAAATCTATGTCATCAGGCCCGTAGCAGCATAATGAGTGGATTCAGGTATGATGATTCTAACTGAAATAAGTCACACAGAAAAAGAAACATCATAAGATATCACTAATACACGGAATGTAACCTTGGCTACACAGGAACTGAATTACAAAACAGAACAGGGTCTCAAATTTAGAAACCCAACTTATGCTTGCTTAAGGGGAAAGGTGAGTTGGGGTGCTGCATAAAACCAGAGATTGAAATGAGCACAGATAAAGTTCCTTAAGCCAAGTATGGAATAGACAAGAGCTACTCCTTGCTCAAGGAAATGGACTCAACACCCCATATTAAACGCCTAAGCATGTACCTGACTAGGAAGTATCTTAAAACCTATGGATTGCTATGTCTCCGAAAGAGAACCAAGCGTGTGTACAGGGGCATAAACGCAGCAGTGATAGGACTGGAGAGGTTCGGTGAGCAAATGAAGACCCTTTGAAGTCATATTGCATGGTACCCATTCCACGGGTCTCAACTCTCCAGGTTTAAGGTATTCTTCCTTCAGCTAAAACATGCATGTGGAACCCAGAGTATGATCAACCGTGTGATCGGGAGACGTGTTCCAATATGTGTCAGTTTTCGTCCCCTGGTACTCGGGTGCAACATTCCAGACGCTTTACTAACACTCTCCCGACTTGGAGAGTCAGTGCCTTTAACCTCCTGTTTGGCCCAGTTTGCAATTTCTGCGGAAGATGAACAGGAATAGGGAGAACCAATGACAGACTAGCTGGAGGTGTCTGGACGGGCAAATTTAACTCTCATTTCCCACCAGGAAGAGGAATTAACCAAAGGCTCAGCGTGCCATGCCGGAACCAGATTAGGGCCTGAAGCCATCCAGCGGTGTTGCGGCCAGCTCACGAGAAAGCGAGTTGAAGAAAGGAGCTCAGGGGCACTGTAATTCACAAACCTGCAGAGTTATAAATGACAGCTATCGTCCAAAAATATACTGAAGTAAGGCTGCCAAGAGGACTTGAAAGCGGGGCAGAATTGCAGGAAACCGATTTCAGGAGGTAGACTGGAATTGCATTGAAAGCATAGGAAAAGAGGCAGAACGTCCACAATGATGCACTTGGCCAAAAAGGGCGTATGCGTTTTTTCCTGAATATATTCAGGAAAAAACGCATACGCCCTTTTTGGCCAACCAAGCAAGCTTGCAAAGGAAATCTGCACTACAATGAAGTCTCACTTCCCCCCGGTCAAAAGGGCCATCTGAAAAAAGTGTAAAATCCAGAAAGGCAGGACAGGCCATGGAGAACTGGGAGCCTTGTTATGCTGATGGGCGGGATGTAAATTGCCAACAGCCACTCGGGAGAAGTGTATGGTGTTTCCTGAAACATCTAAAAAACAAAGCACCAGAGCCTAGGGCACTTCCACTTATGGTCCTATAGCTTAGGGAAATTAAAGTCAAAAAGACACAGCCACCCCAAAGGTTGGGACGGCTCTGTTTACAAGAACCTGATTTACGGTACAAGTTCAATATCGCAGAAAGTGAAAAATGGATAAAGAAGTTGTGGTACTTACGTACAATGCAATATCACTCAGCAAGGAAATCTATGTCATCAGGCCCGTAGCAGCATAATGAGTGGATTCAGGTATGATGATTCTAACTGAAATAAGTCACACAGAAAAAGAAACATCATAAGATATCACTAATACACGGAATGTAAACTTGGCTACACAGGAACTGAATTCCAAAACAGAACAGGGTCTCAAATTTAGAAACCCAACTTATGCTTGCTTAAGGGGAAAGGTGAGTTGGGGTGCTGCATAAAACCAGAGATTGAAATGAGCACAGATAAAGTTCCTTAAGCCAAATATGGGATAGACAAGAGCTACTCCTTGCTCAAGGAAATGGACTCAACACCCCATATTAAACGCCTAAGCATGTACCTGACTAGGAAGTATCTTAAAACCTATGGATTGCTATGTCTCCGAAAGAGAACCAAGCGTGTGTACAGGGGCATAAACGCAGCAGTGATAGGACTGGAGAGGTTCGGTGAGCAAATGAAGACCCTTTGAAGTCATATTGCATGGTACCCATTCCACGGGTCTCAACTCTCCAGGTTTAAGGTATTCTTCCTTCAGCTAAAACATGCATGTGGAACCCAGAGTATGATCAACCGTGTGATCGGGAGACGTGTTCCAATATGTGTCAGTTTTCGTCCCCTGGTACTCGGGTGCAACATTCCAGACGCTTTACTAACACTCTCCCGACTTGGAGAGTCAGTGCCTTTAACCTCCTGTTTGGCCCAGTTTGCAATTTCTGCGGAAGATGAACAGGAATAGGGAGAACCAATGACAGACTAGCTGGAGGTGTCTGGACGTGCAAATTTAACTCTCATTTCCCACCAGGAAGAGGAATTAACCAAAGGCTCAGCGTGCCGTGCCGGAACCAGATTAGGGCCTGAAGCCATCCTGCGGTGTTGCGGCCAGCTCACGAGAAAGCGAGTTGAAGAAAGGAGCTCAGGGGCACTGTAATTCACAAACCTGCAGAGTTATAAATGACAGCTATCGTCCAAAAATATACTGAAGTAAGGCTGCCAAGAGGACTTGAAAGCGGGGCAGAATTGCAGGAAACCGATTTCAGGAGGTAGACTGGAATTGCATTGAAAGCATAGGAAAAGAGGCAGAACGTCCACAATGATGCACTTGGCCAAAAAGGGCGTATGCGTTTTTTCCTGAATATATTCAGGAAAAAACGCATACGCCCTTTTTGGCCAACCAAGCAAGCTTGCAAAGGAAATCTGCACTACAATGAAGTCTCACTTCCCCCTGGTCAAAAGGGCCATCTGAAAAAAGTGTAAAATCCAGAAAGGCAGGACAGACCATGGAGAACTGGGAGCCTTGTTATGCTGATGGGCGGGATGTCAATTGCCAACAGCCACTCGGGAGAAGTGTATGGTGTTTCCTGAAACATCTAAAAAACAAAGCAACAGAGCCTAGGGCACTTCCACTTATGGTCCTATAGCTTAGGGAAATTAAAATCAAAAAGACACAGCCACCCCAAAGGTTGGGACGGCTCTGTTTACAAGAACCACGTTTACGGTATAAGTTCAATATCGCAGAAAGTGAAAAATAGATAAAGTAGTTGTGGTACTTACGAACAATGCAATATCACTCTGCAATGAAATCTATGTCATCAGGCCCGTAGCACTATAATGAGTGGATTCAGGTATGATGATTCTAACTGAAATAAGTCACACAGAAAAAGAAACATCATAAGATATCACTAATACACGGAATGTAACCTTGGCTACACAGGAACTGAATTACAAAACAGAACAGGGTCTCAAATTTAGAAACCCAACTTATGCTTCCTTAAGGGGAAAGGTGAGTTGGGGTAATGCATAAAACCAGAGATTGAAGTGAGCACAGATAAAGTTCCTTAAGCCAAATATGGAATAGACAAGAGCTACTCCTTGCTCAACGAAATGGACTCAACACCCCATATTAAACGCCTAAGCATGTACCTGACTAGGAAGTGTCTTAAAACCTATGGATTGCTATGTCTCCGAAAGAGAATCAAGCGTGTGTACAGGGGCATAAACGCAGCAGTGATAGGATTGGAGAGGTTCGGTGAGCAAATGAAGACCCTTTGAAGTCATATTGCATGGTACCCATTCCACGGGTCTCAACTCTCCAGGTTTAAGGTATTCTTCCTTCAGCTAAAACATGCATGTGGAACCCAGAGTATGATCAACCGTGTGATCGGGAGACGTGTTCCAATATGTGTCAGTTTTCGTCCCCTGGTACTCGGGTGCAACATTCCAGACGCTTTACTAACACTCTCCCGACTTGGAGAGTCAGTGCCTTTAACCTCCTGTTTGGCCCAGTTTGCAATTTCTGCGGAAGATGAACAGGAATAGGGAGAACCAATGACAGACTAGCTGGAGGTGTCTGGATGGGCAAATTTAACTCTCATTTCCCACCAGGAAGAGGAATTAACCAAAGTCTCAGCGTGCCTTGCCGGAACCAGATTAGGGCCTGAAGCCATCCTGCGGTGTTGCGGCCAGCTCACGAGAAAGCGAGTTGAAGAAAGGAGCTCAGGGGCACTGTAATTCACAAACCTGCAGAGTTATAAATGACAGCTATCGTCCAAAAATATACTGAAGTAAGGCTGCCAAGAGGACTTGAAAGCGGGGCAGAATTGCAGGAAACCGATTTCAGGAGGTAGACTGGAATTGCATTGAAAGCATAGGAAAAGAGGCAGAACGTCCACAATGATGCACTTGGCCAAAAAGGGTGTATGCGTTTTTTCCTGAATATATTCAGGAAAAAACGCATACGCCCTTTTTGGCCAACCAAGCAAGCTTGCAAAGGAAATCTGCACTACAATGAAGTCTCACTTCCCCCGGGTCAAAAGGGCCATCTGAAAAAAGTGTAAAATCCAGAAAGGCAGGACAGGCCATGGAGAACTGGGAGCCTTGTTATGCTGATGGGCGGGATGTCAATTGCCAACAGCCACTCGGGAGAAGTGTATGGTGTTTCCTGAAACATCTAAAAAACAAAGCACCAGAGCCTAGGGCACTTCCACTTATGGTCCTATAGCTTAGGGAAATTAAAGTCAAAAAGACACAGCCACCCCAAAGGTTGGGACGGCTCTGTTTACAAGAACCTGATTTACGGTACAAGTTCAATATCGCAGAAAGTGAAAAATGGATAAAGAAGTTGTGGTACTTACGTACAATGCAATATCACTCAGCAAGGAAATCTATGTCATCAGGCCCGTAGCAGCATAATGAGTGGATTCAGGTATGATGATTCTAACTGAAATAAGTCACACAGAGAAAGAAACATCATAAGATATCACTAATACATGGAATGTAAACTTGGCTACACAGGAACTGAATTCCAAAACAGAACAGGGTCTCAAATTTAGAAACCCAACTTATGCTTGCTTAAGGGGAAAGGTGAGTTGGGGTAATGCATAAAACCAGAGATTGAAATGAGCACAGATAAAGTTCCTTAAGCCAAGTATGGAATAGACAAGAGCTACTCCTTGCTCAAGGAAATGGACTCAACACCCCATATTAAACGCCTAAGAATGTACCTGACTAGGAAGTATCTTAAAACCTATGGATTTCTATGTCACCAAAAGAGAATCAAGCATGTGTACAGGGGCATAAACGCAGCAGTGATAGGATTGGAGAGGTTCGGTGAGCAAATGAAGACCCTTTGAAGTCATATTGCATGGTACCCATTCCACGGGTCTCAACTCTCCAGGTTTAAGGTATTCTTCCTTCAGCTAAAACATGCATGTGGAACCCAGAGTATGATCAACCGTGTGATCGGGAGACGTGTTCCAATATGTGTCAGTTTTCGTCCCCTGGTACTTGGGTGCAACATTCCAGACGCTTTACTAACACTCTCCCGACTTGGAGAGTCAGTGCCTTTAACCTCCTGTTTGGCCCAGTTTGCAATTTCTGCGGAAGATGAACAGGAATAGGGAGAACCAATGACAGACTAGCTGGAGGTGTCTGGACGGGCAAATTTAACTCTCATTTCCCACCAGGAAGAGGAATTAACCAAAGGCTCAGCGTGCCGTGCCGGAAACAGATTAGGGCCTGAAGCCATCCTGCGGTGTTGTGGCCAGCTCACGAGAAAGCGAGTTGAAGAAAGGAGCTCAGGGGCACTGTAATTCACAAACCTACAGAGTTATAAATGACAGCTATCGTCCAAAAATATACTGAAGTAAGGCTGCCAAGAGGACTTGAAAGCGGGGCAGAATTGCAGGAAACCGATTTCAGGAGGTAGACTGGAATTGCATTGAAAGCATAGGAAAAGAGGCAGAACGTCCACAATGATGCACTTGGCCAAAAAGGGCGTATGCGTTTTTTCCTGAATATATTCAGGAAAAAACGCATACGCCCTTTTTGGCCAACCAAGCAAGCTTGCAAAGGAAATCTGCACTACAATGAAGTCTCACTTCCCCGCGGTCAAAAGGGCCATCTGAAAAAAGTGTAAAATCCAGAAAGGCAGGACAGGCCATGGAGAACTGGGAGCCTTGTTATGCTGATGGGTGGGATGTAAATTGCCAACAGCCACTCGGGAGAAGTGTATGGTGTTTCCTGAAACATCTAAAAAACAAAGCAACAGAGCCTAGGGCACTTCCACTTATGGTCCTATAGATTAGGGAAATTAAAATCAAAAAGACACAGCCACCCCAAAGTTTGGGACGGCTCTGTTTACAAGAACCTGGTTTACGGTACAAGTTCAATATCGCAGAAAGTGAAAAATGGATAAAGAAGTTGTGGTACTTACGAACAATGCAATATCACTCAGCAATGAAATCTATGTCATCAGGCCCGTAGCAGCATAATGAGTGGATTCAGGTATGATGATTCTAACTGAAATAAGTCACACAGAAAAAGAAACATCATAAGATATCACTAATACACGGAATGTAACCTTGGCTACACAGGAACTGAATTCCAAAACAGAACAGGGTCTCAAATTTAGAAACCCAACTTATGCTTCCTTAAGGGGAAAGGTGAGTTGGGGTAATCCATAAAACCAGAGATTGAAGTGAGCACAGATAAAGTTCCTTAAGCCAAATATGGAATAGACAAGAGCTACTCCTTGCTCAACGAAATGGACTCAACACCCCATATTAAACGCCTAAGCATGTACCTGACTAGGAAGTGTCTTAAAACCTATGGATTGCTATGTCTCCGAAAGAGAATCAAGCGTGTGTACAGGGGCATAAACGCAGCAGTGATAGGACTGGAGAGGTTCGGTGAGCAAATGAAGACCCTTTGAAGTCATATTGCATGGTACCCATTCCACGGGTCTCAACTCTCCAGGTTTAAGGTATTCTTCCTTCAGCTAAAACATGCATGTGGAACCCAGAGTATGATCAACCGTGTGATCGGGAGACGTGTTCCAATATGTGTCAGTTTTCGTCCCCTGGTACTCGGGTGCAACATTCCAGACGCTTTACTAACACTCTCCCGACTTGGAGAGTCAGTGCCTTTAACCTCCTGTTTGGCCCAGTTTGCAATTTCTGCGGAAGATGAACAGGAATAGGGAGAACCAATGACAGACTAGCTGGAGGTGTCTGGATGGGCAAATTTAACTCTCATTTCCCACCAGGAAGAGGAATTAACCAAAGTCTCAGCGTGCCTTGCCGGAACCAGATTAGGGCCTGAAGCCATCCTGCGGTGTTGCGGCCAGCTCACGAGAAAGCGAGTTGAAGAAAGGAGCTCAGGGACACTGTAATTCACAAACCTGCAGAGTTATAAATGACAGCTATCGTCCAAAAATATACTGAAGTAAGGCTGCCAAGAGGACTTGAAAGCGGGGCAGAATTGCAGGAAACCGATTTCAGGAGGTAGACTGGAATTGCATTGAAAGCATAGGAAAAGAGGCAGAACGTCCACAATGATGCACTTGGCCAAAAAGGGCGTATGCGTTTTTTCCTGAATATATTCAGGAAAAAACGCATACGCCCTTTTTGGCCAACCAAGCAAGCTTGCAAAGGAAATCTGCACTACAATGAAGTCTCACTTCCCCCGGGTCAAAAGGGCCATCTGAAAAAAGTGTAAAATCCAGAAAGGCAGGACAGGCCATGGAGAACTGGGAGCCTTGTTATGCTGATGGGCGGGATGTCAATTGCCAACAGCCACTCGGGAGAAGTGTATGGTGTTTCCTGAAACATCTAAAAAACAAAGCAACAGAGCCTAGGGCACTTCCACTTATGGTCCTATAGCTTAGGGAAATTAAAATCAAAAAGACACAGCCACCCAAAAGGTTGGGACGGCTCTGTTTACAAGAACCTGATTTACGGTACAAGTTCAATATCACAGAAAGTGAAAAATGGATAAAGAAGTTGTGGTACTTACGTACAATGCAATATTACTCAGCAAGGAAATCTATGTCATCAGGCCCGTAGCAGCATAATGAGTGGATTCAGGTATGATGATTCTAACTGAAATAAGTCACACAGAGAAAGAAACATCATAAGATATCACTAATACACGGAATGTAAACTTGGCTACACAGGAACTGAATTCCAAAACAGAACAGGGTCTCAAATTTAGAAACCCAACTTATGCTTGCTTAAGGGGAAAGGTGAGTTGGGGTGCTGCATAAAACCAGAGATTGAAATGAGCACAGATAAAGTTCCTTAAGCCAAGTATGGAATAGACAAGAGCTACTCCTTGCTCAACGAAATGGACTCAACACCCCATATTAAACGCCTAAGCATGTACCTGACTAGGAAGTATCTTAAAACCTATGGATTGCTATGTCTCCGAAAGAGAACCAAGCGTGTGCACAGGGGCATAAACGCAGCAGTGATAGCACTGGAGAGGTTCGGTGAGCAAATGAAGACCCTTTGAAGTCATATTGCATGGTACCCATTCCACGGGTCTCAACTCTCCAGGTTTAAGGTATTCTTCCTTCAGCTAAAACATGCATGTGGAACCCAGAGTATGATCAACCGTGTGATCGGGAGACGTGTTCCAATATGTGTCAGTTTTCGTCCCCTGGTACTCGGGTGCAACATTCCAGACGCTTTACTAACACTCTCCCGACTTGGAGAGTCAGTGCCTTTAACCTCCTGTTTGGCCCAGTTTGCAATTTCTGCGGAAGATGAACAGGAATAGGGAGAACCAATGACAGACTAGCTGGAGGTGTCTGGACGGGCAAATTTAACTCTCATTTCCCACCAGGAAGAGGAATTAACCAAAGGCTCAGCGTGCCGTGCCGGAACCAGATTAGGGCCTGAAGCCATCCTGCGGTGTTGCGGCCAGCTCACGAGAAAGCGAGTTGAAGAAAGGAGCTCAGGGGCACTGTAATTCACAAACCTGCAGAGTTATAAATGACAGCTATCGTCCAAAAATATACTGAAGTAAGGCTGCCAAGAGGACTTGAAAGCGGGGCAGAATTGCAGGAAACCGATTTCAGGAGGTAGACTGGAATTGCATTGAAAGCATAGGAAAAGAGGCAGAACGTCCACAATGATGCACTTGGCCAAAAAGGGCGTATGCGTTTTTTCCTGAATATATTCAGGAAAAAACGCATACGCCCTTTTTGGCCAACCAAGCAAGCTTGCAAAGGAAATCTGCACTACAATGAAGTCTCACTTCCCCCCGGTCAAAAGGGCCATCTGAAAAAAGTGTAAAATCCAGAAAGGCAGGACAGGCCATGGAGAACTGGGAGCCTTGTTATGCTGATGGGCGGGATGTCAATTGCCAACAGCCACTCGGGAGAAGTGTATGGTGTTTCCTGAAACATCTAAAAAACAAAGCACCAGAGCCTAGGGCACTTCCACTTATGGTCCTATAGCTTAGGGAAATTAAAGTCAAAAAGACACAGCCACCCCAAAGGTTGGGACGGCTCTGTTTACAAGAACCTGATTTACGGTACAAGTTCAATATCGCAGAAAGTGAAAAATGGATAAAGAAGTTGTGGTACTTACGTACAATGCAATATCACTCAGCAAGGAAATCTATGTCATCAGGCCCGTAGCAGCATAATGAGTGGATTCAGGTATGATGATTCTAACTGAAATAAGTCACACAGAGAAAGAAACATCATAAGATATCACTAATACACGGAATGTAAACTTGGCTACACAGGAACTGAATTCCAAAACAGAACAGGGTCTCAAATTAAGAAAACAAACTTATGCTTCTTTAAGGGGAAAGGTGAGTTGGGGTAATGCATAAAACCAGAGATTGAAATGAGCACAGATAAAGTTCCTTAAGCCAAATATGGAATAGACAAGAGCTACTCCTTGCTCAAGGAAATGGACTCAACACGCCATATTAAACGCCTAAGCATGTACCTGACTAGGAAGTATCTTAAAACCTATGGATTGCTATGTCTCCGAAAGAGAACCAAGCGTGTGTACAGGGGCATAAACGCAGCAGTGATAGGATTGGAGAGGTTCGGTGAGCAAATGAAGACCCTTTGAAGTCATATTGCATGGTACCCATTCCACGGGTCTCAACTCTCCAGGTTTAAGGTATTCTTCCTTCAGCTAAAACATGCATGTGGAACCCAGAGTATGATCAACCGTGTGATCGGGAGACGTGTTCCAATATGTGTCAGTTTTCGTCCCCTGGTACTCGGGTGCAACATTCCAGACGCTTTACTAACACTCTCCCGACTTGGAGAGTCAGTGCCTTTAACCTCCTGTTTGGCCCAGTTTGCAATTTCTGTGGAAGATGAACAGGAATAGGGAGAACCAATGAGAGACTAGCTGGAGGTGTCTGGACGGGCATATTTAACTCTCATTTCCCACCAGGAAGAGGAATTAACCAAAGGCTCAGCGTGCCGTGCCGGAACCAGATTAGGGCCTGAAGCCATCCTGCGGTGTTGCGGCCAGCTCACGAGAAAGCGAGTTGAAGAAAGGAGCTCAGGGGCACTGTAATTCACAAACCTGCAGAGTTATAAATGACAGCTCTCGTCCAAAAATATACTGAAGTAAGGCTGCCAAGAGGACTTGAAAGCGGGGCAGAATTGCAGGAAACCGATTTCAGGAGGTAGACTGGAATTGCATTGAAAGCATAGGAAAAGAGGCAGAACGTCCACAATGATGCACTTGGCCAAAAAGGGCGTATGCGTTTTTTCCTGAATATATTCAGGAAAAAACGCATACGCCCTTTTTGGCCAACCAAGCAAGCTTGCAAAGGAAATCTACACTACAATGAAGTCTCACTTCCCCCCGGTCAAAAGGGCCATCTGAAAAAAGTGTAAAATCCAGAAAGGCAGGACAGGCCATGGAGAACTGGGAGCCTTGTTATGCTGATGGGCGGGATGTCAATTGCCAACAGCCACTCGGGAGAAGTGTATGGTGTTTCCTGAAACATCTAAAAAACAAAGCACCAGAGCCTAGGGCACTTCCACTTATGGTCCTATAGCTTAGGGAAATTAAAGTCAAAAAGACACAGCCACCCCAAAGGTTGGGACGGCTCTGTTTACAAGAACCTGATTTACGGTACAAGTTCAATATCGCAGAAAGTGAAAAATGGATAAAGAAGTTGTGGTACTTACGTACAATGCAATATCACTCAGCAAGGAAATCTATGTCATCAGGCCCGTAGCAGCATAATGAGTGGATTCAGGTATGATGATTCTAACTGAAATAAGTCACACAGAGAAAGAAACATCATAAGATATCACTAATACATGGAATGTAAACTTGGCTACACAGGAACTGAATTCCAAAACAGAACAGGGTCTCAAATTTAGAAACCCAACTTATGCTTGCTTAAGGGGAAAGGTGAGTTGGGGTAATGCATAAAACCAGAGATTGAAGTGAGCACAGATAAAGTTCCTTAAGCCAAATATGGAATAGACAAGAGCTACTCCTTGCTCAACGAAATGGACTCAACACCCCATATTAAACGCCTAAGCATGTACCTGACTAGGAAGTGTCTTAAAACCTATGGATTGCTATGTCTCCGAAAGAGAATCAAGCGTGTGTACAGGGGCATAAACGCAGCAGTGATAGGACTGGAGAGGTTCGGTGAGCAAATGAAGACCCTTTGAAGTCATATTGCATGGTACCCATTCCACGGGTCTCAACTCTCCAGGTTTAAGGTATTCTTCCTTCAGCTAAAACATGCATGTGGAACCCAGAGTATGATCAACCGTGTGATCGGGAGACGTGTTCCAATATGTGTCAGTTTTCGTACCCTGGTACTCGGGTGCAACATTCCAGACGCTTTACTAACACTCTCCCGACTTGGAGAGTCAGTGCCTTTAACCTCCTGTTTGGCCCAGTTTGCAATTTCTGCGGAAGATGAACAGGAATAGGGAGAACCAATGACAGACTAGCTGGAGGTGTCTGGACGGGCAAATTTAACTCTCATTTCCCACCAGGAAGAGGAATTAACCAAAGGCTCAGCGTGCCGTGCCGGAACCAGATTAGGGCCTGAAGCCATCCTGCGGTGTTGCGGCCAGCTCACGAGAAAGCGAGTTGAAGAAAGGAGCTCAGGGGCACTGTAATTCACAAACCTGCAGAGTTATAAATGACAGCTATCGTCCAAAAATATACTGAAGTAAGGCTGCCAAGAGGACTTGAAAGTGGGGCAGAATTGCAGGAAACCGATTTCAGGAGGTAGACTGGAATTGCATTTAAAGCATAGGAAAAGAGGCAGAACGTCCACAATGATGCACTTGGCCAAAAAGTGTGTATGCGTTTTTTCCTGAATATATTCAGGAAAAAACGCATACGCCCTTTTTGGCCAACCAAGCAAGCTTGCAAAGGAAATCTGCACTACAATGAAGTCTCACTTCCCCCCGGTCAAAAGGGCCATCTGAAAAAAGTGTAAAATCCAGAAAGGCAGGACAGGCCATGGAGAACTGGGAGCCTTGTTATGCTGATGGGCGGGATGTCAATTGCCAACAGCCACTCGGGAGAAGTGTATGGTGTTTCCTGAAACATCTAAAAAACAAAGCACCAGAGCCTAGGGCACTTCCACTTATGGTCCTATAGCTTAGGGAAATTAAAGTCAAAAAGACACAGCCACCCCAAAGGTTGGGACGGCTCTGTTTACAAGAACCTGATTTACGGTACAAGTTCAATACCGCAGAAAGTGAAAAATGGATAAAGAAGTTGTGGTACTTACGTACAATGCAATATCACTCAGCAAGTAAATCTATGACATCAGGCCCGTAGCAGCATAATGAGTGGATTCAGGTATGATGATTCTAACTGAAATAAGTCACACAGAGAAAGAAACATCATAAGATATCACTAATACAAGGAATGTAAACTTGGCTACACAGGAACTGAATTCCAAAACAGAACAGGGTCTCAAATTTAGAAACCCAACTTATGCTTGCTTAAGGGGAAAGGTGAGTTGGGGTGCTGCATAAAACCAGAGATTGAAATGAGCACAGATAAAGTTCCTTAAGCCAAATATGGAATAGACAAGAGCTACTCCTTGCTCAAGGAAATGGACTCAACACCCCATATTAAACGCCTAAGCATGTACCTGACTAGGAAGTATCTTAAAACCTATGGATTGCTATGTCTCCGAAAGAGAACCAAGCGTGTGTACAGGGGCATAAACGCAGCAGTGATAGGACTGGAGAGGTTCGGTGAGCAAATGAAGACCCTTTGAAGTCATATTGCATGGTACCCATTCCACGGGTCTCAACTCTCCAGGTTTAAGGTATTCTTCCTTCAGCTAAAACATGCATGTGGAACCCAGAGTATGATCAACCGTGTGATCGGGAGACGTGTTCCAATATGTGTCAGTTTTCGTCCCCTGGTACTCGAGTGCAACATTCCAGACGCTTTACTAACACTCTCCCGACTTGGAGAGTCAGTGCCTTTAACCTCCTGTTTGGCCCAGTTTGCAATTTCTGCGGAAGATGAACAGGAATAGGGAGAACCAATGACAGACTAGCTGGAGGTGTCTGGACGGGCAAATTTAACTCTCATTTCCCACCAGGAAGAGGAATTAACCAAAGGCTCAGCGTGCCGTGCCGGAACCAGATTAGGGCCTGAAGCCATCCTGCGGTGTTGCGGCCAGCTCACGAGAAAGCGAGTTGAAGAAAGGAGCTCAGGGGCACTGTAATTCACAAACCTGCAGAGTTATAAATGACAGCTATCGTCCAAAAATATACTGAAGTAAGGCTGCCAAGAGGACTTGAAAGCGGGGCAGAATTGCAGGAAACCGATTTCAGGAGGTAGACTGGAATTGCATTGAAAGCATAGGAAAAGAGGCAGAACGTCCACAATGATGCACTTGGCCAAAAAGGGCGTATGCGTTTTTTCCTGAATATATTCAGGAAAAAACGCATACGCCCTTTTTGGCCAACCAAGCAAGCTTGCAAAGGAAATCTGCACTACAATGAAGTCTCACTTCCCCCCGGTCAAAAGGGCCATCTGAAAAAAGTGTAAAATCCAGAAAGGCAGGACAGGCCATGGAGAACTGGGAGCCTTGTTATGCTGATGGGCGGGATGTCAATTGCCAACAGCCACTCGGGAGAAGTGTATGGTGTTTCCTGAAACATCTAAAAAACAAAGCACCAGAGCCTAGGGCACTTCCACTTATGGTCCTATAGCTTAGGGAAATTAAAGTCAAAAAGACACAGCCACCCCAAAGGTTGGGACGGCTCTGTTTACAAGAACCTGATTTACGGTACAAGTTCAATATCGCAGAAAGTGAAAAATGGATAAAGAAGTTGTGGTACTTACGTACAATGCAATATCACTCAGCAAGGAAATCTATGTCATCAGGCCCGTAGCAGCATAATGAGTGGATTCAGGTATGATGATTCTAACTGAAATAAGTCACACAGAGAAAGAAACATCATAAGATATCACTAATACATGGAATGTAACCTTGGCTACACAGGAACTGAATTCCAAAACAGAACAGGGTCTCAAATTTAGAAACCCAACTTATGCTTGCTTAAGGGGAAAGGTGAGTTGGGGTAATGCATAAAACCAGAGATTGAAATGAGCACAGATAAAGTTCCTTAAGCCAAGTATGGAATAGACAAGAGCTACTCCTTGCTCAAGGAAATGGACTCAACACCCCATATTAAACACCTAAGAATGTACCTGACTAGGAAGTATCTTAAAACCTATGGATTTCTATGTCACCAAAAGAGAATCAAGCATGTGTACAGGGGCATAAACGCAGCAGTGATAGGATTGGAGAGGTTCGGTGAGCAAATGAAGACCCTTTGAAGTCATATTGCATGGTACCCATTCCACGGGTCTCAACTCTCCAGGTTTAAGGTATTCTTCCTTCAGCTAAAACATGCATGTGGAACCCAGAGTATGATCAACCGTGTGATCGGGAGACGTGTTCCAATATGTCTCAGTTTTCGTCCCCTGGTACTCGGGTGCAACATTCCAGACGCTTTACTAACACTCTCCCGACTTGGAGAGTCAGTGCCTTTAACCTCCTGTTTGGCCCAGTTTGCAATTTCTGCGGAAGATGAACAGGAATAGGGAGAACCAATGACAGACTAGCTGGAGGTGTCTGGACGGGCAAATTTAACTCTCATTTCCCACCAGGAAGAGGAATTAACCAAAGGCTCAGCGTGCCGTGCCAGAACCAGATTAGGGCCTGAAGCCATCCTGCGGTGTTGCGGCCAGCTCACGAGAAAGCGAGTTGAAGAAAGGAGCTCAGGGGCACTGTAATTCACAAACCTGCAGAGTTATAAATGACAGCTATCGTCCAAAAATATACTGAAGTAAGGCTGCCAAGAGGACTTGAAAGCAGGGCAGAATTGCAGGAAACCGATTTCAGGAGGTAGACGGGAATTGCATTTAAAGCATAGGAAAAGAGGCAGAACGTCCACAACGATGCACTTGGCCAAAAAGTGCGTATGCGTTTTTTCCTGAATATATTCAGGAAAAAACGCATACGCCCTTTTTGGCCAACCAAGCAAGCTTGCAAAGGAAATCTGCACTACAATGAAGTCTCACTTCCCCCCGGTCAAAAGGGCAATCTGAAAAAAGTGTAAAATCCAGAAAGGCAGGACAGGCCATGGAGAACTGGGAGCCTTGTTATGCTGATGGGCGGGATGTCAATTGCCAACAGCCACTCGGGAGAAGTGTATGGTGTTTCCTGAAACATCTAAAAAACAAAGCAACAGAGCCTAGGGCACTTCCACTTATGGTCCTATAACTTAGGGAAATTAAAATCAAAAGACACAGCCACCCCAAAGGTTGGGACGGCTCTGTTTACAAGAACCTGGTTTACGGTACAAGTACAATATCGCAGAAAGTGAAAAATGGATAAAGAAGTTGTGGTACTTACGTACAATGCAATATCATTCAGCAATGAAATCTATGTCATCAGGCCCGTAGCACCATAATGAGTGGATTCAGGTATGATGATTCTAACTGAAATAAGTCACACAGAAAAAGAAACATCATAAGATATCACTAATACACGGAATGTAAACTTGGCTACACAGGAACTGAATTCCAAAACAGAACAGGGTCTCAAATTTAGAAAACCAACTTATGCTTCCTTAAGGGGAAAGGTGAGTTGGGGTGCTGCATAAAACCAGAGATTGAAATGAGCACAGATAAAGTTCCTTAAGCCAAATATGGAATAGACAAGAGCTACTCCTTGCTCAACAAAATGGATTCAACACCCCATATTAAACACCTAAGAATGTACCTGACTAGGAAGTATCTTAAAACCTATGGATTGCTATGTCTCCAAAAGAGAATCAAGCGTGTGTGCAGGGTCATAAACGCAGCAGTGATAGGACTGGAGAGGTTCGGTGAGCAAATGAAGACCCTTTGAAGTCATATTGCATGGTACCCATTCCACGGGTCTCAACTCTCCAGGTTTAAGGTATTCTTCCTTCAGCTAAAACATGCATGTGGAACCCAGAGTATGATCAACCGTGTGATCGGGAGACGTGTTCCATTATGTCTCAGTTTTCGTCCCCTGGTACTCGGGTGCAACATTCCAGACGCTTTACTAACACTCTCCCGACTTGGAGAGTCAGTGCCTTTAACCTCCTGTTTGGCCCAGTTTGCAATTTCTGCGGAAGATGAACAGGAATAGGGAGAACCAATGACAGACTAGCTGGAGGTGTCTGGATGGGCAAATTTAACTCTCATTTCCCACCAGGAAGAGGAATTAACCAAAGGCTCAGCGTGCCGTGCCGGAACCACATTAGGGCCTGAAGCCATCCTGCGGTGTTGCGGCCAGCTCACAATAAAGCGAGTTGAAGAAAGGAGTTCAGGGGCACTGTAATTCACAAACCTGCAGAGTTATAAATGACAGCTATCGTCCAAAAATATACTGAAGTAAGGCTGCCAAGAGGACTTGAAAGCGGGGCAGAATTGCAGGAAACCGATTTCAGGAGGTAGACTGGAATTGCATTGAAAGCATAGGAAAAGAGGCAGAACGTCCACAATGATGCACTTGGCCAAAAAGGGCGTATGCGTTTTTTCCTGAATATATTCAGGAAAAAACGCATACGCCCTTTTTGGCCAACCAAGCAAGCTTGCAAAGGAAATCTGCACTACAATGAAGTCTCACTTCCCCGTGGTCAAAAGGGCCATCTGAAAAAAGTGTAAAATCCAGAAAGGCAGGACAGGCCATGGAGAACTGGGAGCCTTGTTATGCTGATGGGCGGGATGTCAATTGACAACAGCCACTCGGGAGAAGTGTATGGTGTTTCCTGAAACATCTAAAAAACAAAGCACCAGAGCCTAGGGCACTTCCACTTATGGTCCTATAGCTTAGGGAAATTAAAGTCAAAAAAACACAGCCACCCCAAAGGTTGGGACGGCTCTGTTTACAAGAACCTGATTTACGGTACAAGTTCAATATCGCAGAAAGTGAAAAATGGATAAAGAAGTTGTGGTACTTACGTACAATGCAATATCACTCAGCAAGGAAATCTATGTCATCAGGCCCGTAGCAGCATAATGAGTGGATTCAGGTATGATGATTCTAACTGAAATAAGTCACACAGAGAAAGAAACATCATAAGATATCACTAATACATGGAATGTAACCTTGGCTACACAGGAACTGAATTCCAAAACAGAACAGGGTCTCAAATTTAGAAACCCAACTTATGCTTGCTTAAGGGGAAAGGTGAGTTGGGGTAATGCATAAAACCAGAGATTGAAATGAGCACAGATAAAGTTCCTTAAGCCAAGTATGGAATAGACAAGAGCTACTCCTTGCTCAACGAAATGGACTCAACACCCCATATTAAACGCCTAAGAGTGTACCTGACTAGGAAGTATCTTAAAACCTATGGATTTCTATGTCACCAAAAGAGAATCAAGCATGTGTACAGGGGCATAAACGCAGCAGTGATAGGATTGGAGAGGTTCGGTGAGCAAATGAAGACCCTTTGAAGTCATATTGCATGGTACCCATTCCACGGGTCTCAACTCTCCAGGTTTAAGGTATTCTTCCTTCAGCTAAAACATGCATGTGGAACCCAGAGTATGATCAACCGTGTGATCGGGAGACGTGTTCCAATATGTGTCAGTTTTCGTCCCCTGGTACTCGGGTGCAACATTCCAGACGCTTTACTAACACTCTCCCGACTTGGAGAGTCAGTGCCTTTAACCTCCTGTTTGGCCCAGTTTGCAATTTCTGCGGAAGATGAACAGGAATAGGGAGAACCAATGACAGACTAGCTGGAGGTGTCTGGATGGGCAAATTTAACTCTCATTTCCCACCAGGAAGAGGAATTAACCAAAGGCTCAGCGTGCCGTGCCGGAACCAGATTAGGGCCTGAAGCCATCCTGCGGTGTTGTGGCCAGCTGACGAGAAAGCGAGTTGAAGAAAGGAGCTCAGGGGCACTGTAATTCACAAACCTACAGAGTTATAAATGACAGCTATCGTCCAAAAATATACTGAAGTAAGGCTGCCAAGAGGACTTGAAAGCGGGGCAGAATTGCAGGAAACCGATTTCAGGAGGTAGACTGGAATTGCATTGAAAGCATAGGAAAAGAGGCAGAACGTCCACAATGATGCACTTGGCCAAAAAGGGCGTATGCGTTTTTTCCTGAATATATTCAGGAAAAAACGCATACGCCCTTTTTGGCCAACCAAGCAAGCTTGCAAAGGAAATCTGCACTACAATGAAGTCTCACTTCCCCCCGGTCAAAAGGGCCATCTGAAAAAAGTGTAAAATCCAGAAAGGCAGGACAGGCCATGGAGAACTGGGAGCCTTGTTATGCTGATGGGTGGGATGTAAATTGCCAACAGCCACTCGGGAGAAGTGTATGGTGTTTCCTGAAACATCTAAAAAACAAAGCAACAGAGCCTAGGGCACTTCCACTTATGGTCCTATAGCTTAGGGAAATTAAAGTCAAAAAAACACAGCCACCCCAAAGGTTGGGACGGCTCTGTTTACAAGAACCTGATTTACGGTACAAGTTCAATATCGCAGAAAGTGAAAAATGGATAAAGAAGTTGTGGTACTTACGTACAATGCAATATCACTCAGCAAGGAAATCTATGTCATCAGGCCCGTAGCAGCATAATGAGTGGATTCAGGTATGATGATTCTAACTGAAATAAGTCACACAGAAAAAGAAACATCATAAGATATCACTAATACATGGAATGTAACCTTGGCTACACAGCAACTGAATTCAAAACAGAACAGGGTCTCAAATTTAGAAAACCAACTTATGCTTGCTTAAGGGGAAAGGTGAGTTGGGGTAATGCATAAAACCAGAGATTGAAATGAGCACAGATAAAGTTCCTTAAGCCAAATATGGAATAGACAAGAGCTACTCCTTGCTCAACGAAATGGATTCAACACCCCATATTAAACACCTAAGAATGTACCTGACTAGGAAGTATCTTAAAACCTATGGATTTCTATGTCACCAAAAGAGAATCAAGCGTGTGTACAGGGGCATAAACGCAGCAGTGATAGGATTGGAGAGGTTCGGTGAGCAAATGAAGACCCTTTGAAGTCATATTGCATGGTACCCATTCCACGGGTCTCAACTCTCCAGGTTTAAGGTATTCTTCCTTCAGCTAAAACATGCATGTGGAACCCAGAGTATGATCAACCGTGTGATCGGGAGACGTGTTCCAATATGTGTCAGTTTTCGTCCCCTGGTACTCGGGTGCAACATTCCAGACGCTTTACTAACACTCTCCCGACTTGGAGAGTCAGTGCCTTTAACCTCCTGTTTGGCCCAGTTTGCAATTTCTGCGGAAGATGAACAGGAATAGGGAGAACCAATGACAGACTAGCTGGAGGTGTCTGGACGGGCAAATTTAACTCTCATTTCCCAACAGGAAGAGGAATTAACCAAAGGCTCAGCGTGCCGTGCCGGAACCAGATTAGGGCCTGAAGCCATCCTGCGGTGTTGCGGCCAGCTGACGAGAAAGCGAGTTGAAGAAAGGAGCTCAGGGGCACTGTAATTCACAAACCTACAGAGTTATAAATGACAGCTATCGTCCAAAAATATACTGAAGTAAGGCTGCCAAGAGGACTTGAAAGCGGGGCAGAATTGCAGGAAACCGATTTCAGGAGGTAGACTGGAATTGCATTTAAAGCATAGGAAAAGAGGCAGAACGTCCACAATGATGCACTTGGCCAAAAAGGGCGTATGCGTTTTTTCCTGAATATATTCAGGAAAAAACGCATACGCCCTTTTTGGCCAACCAAGCAAGCTTGCAAAGGAAATCTGCACTACAATGAAGTCTCACTTCCCCCCGGTCAAAAGGGCCATCTGAAAAAAGTGTAAAATCCAGAAAGGCAGGACAGGCCATGGAGAACTGGGAGCCTTGTTATGCTGATGGGTGGGATGTAAATTGCCAACAGCCACTCGGGAGAAGTGTATGGTGTTTCCTGAAACATCTAAAAAACAAAGCAACAGAGCCTAGGGCACTTCCACTTATGGTCCTATAGCTTAGGGAAATTAAAATCAAAAAGACACAGCCACCCCAAAGGTTGGGACGGCTCTGTTTACAAGAACCTGGTTTACGGTACAAGTTCAATATCGCAGAAAGTGAAAAATGGATAAAGAAGTTGTGGTACTTACGAACAATGCAATATCACTCAGCAATGAAATCTATGTCATCAGGCCCGTAGCAGCATAATGAGTGGATTCAGGTATGATGATTCTAACTGAAATAAGTCACACAGAAAAAGAAACATCATAAGATATCACTAATACACGGAATGTAACCTTGGCTACACAGGAACTGAATTACAAAACAGAACAGGGTCTCAAATTTAGAAAAACAACTTATGCTTCCTTAAGGGGAAAGGTGAGTTGGTGTAATGCATAAAACCAGAGATTGAAGTGAGCACAGATAAAGTTCCTTAAGCCAAATATGGAATAGACAAGAGCTACTCCTTGCTCAACGAAATGGACTCAACACCCCATATTAAACGCCTAAGAATGTACCTGACTAGGAAGTATCTTAAAACCTATGGATTGCTATGTCTCCAAAAGAGAATCAAGCGTGTGTGCAGGGTCATAAACGCAGCAGTGATAGGATTGGAGAGGTTCGGTGAGCAAATGAAGACCCTTTGAAGTCATATTGCATGGTACCCATTCCACGGGTCTCAACTCTCCAGGTTTAAGGTATTCTTCCTTCAGCTAAAACATGCATGTGGAACCCAGAGTATGATCAACCGTGTGATCGGGAGACGTGTTCCATTATGTCTCAGTTTTCGTCCCCTGGTACTCGGGTGCAACATTCCAGACGCTTTACTAACACTCTCCCGACTTGGAGAGTCAGTGCCTTTAACCTCCTGTTTGGCCCAGTTTGCAATTTCTGCGGAAGATGAACAGGAATAGGGAGAACCAATGACAGACTAGCTGGAGGTGTCTGGACGGGCAAATTTAACTCTCATTTCCCAACAGGAAGAGGAATTAACCAAAGGCTCAGCGTGCCGTGCCGGAACCAGATTAGGGCCTGAAGCCATCCTGCGGTGTTGCGGCCAGCTCACGAGAAAGCGAGTTGAAGAAAGGAGCTCAGGGGCACTGTAATTCACAAACCTGCAGAGTTATAAATGACAGCTCTCGTCCAAAAATATACTGAAGTAAGGCTGCCAAGAGGACTTGAAAGCGGGGCAGAATTGCAGGAAACCGATTTCAGGAGGTAGACGGGAATTGCATTTAAAGCATAGGAAAAGAGGCAGAACGTCCACAACGATGCACTTGGCCAAAAAGGGCGTATGCGTTTTTTCCTGAATATATTCAGGAAAAAACGCATACGCCCTTTTTGGCCAACCAAGCAAGCTTGCAAAGGAAATCTGCACTACAATGAAGTCTCACTTCCCCCCGGTCAAAAGGGCCATCTGAAAAAAGTGTAAAATCCAGAAAGGCAGGACAGGCCATGGAGAACTGGGAGCCTTGTTATGCTGATGGGCGGGATGTAAATTGCCAACAGCCACTCGGGAGAAGTGTATGGTGTTTCCTGAAACATCTAAAAAACAAAGCAACAGAGCCTAGGGCATTTCCACTTATGGTCCTATAGCTTAGGGAAATTAAAATCAAAAAGACACAGCCACCCCAAAGGTTGGGACGGCTCTGTTTACAAGAACCTGGTTTACGGTACAAGTTCAATATTGCAGAAAGTGAAAAATGGATAAAGAAGTTGTGGTACTTACGTACAATGCAGTATCACTCAGCAATGAAATCTATGTCATCAGGCCCGTAGCAGCATAATGAGTGGATTCAGGTATGATGATTCTAACTGAAATAAGTCACACAGAAAAAGAAACATCATAAGATATCACTAATACACGGAATGTAACCTTGGCTACACAGGAACTGAATTACAAAACAGAACAGGGTCTCAAATTTAGAAAAACAACTTATGCTTCCTTAAGGGGAAAGGTGAGTTGGTGTAATGCATTAAACCAGAGATTGAAGTGAGCACAGATAAAGTTCCTTAAGCCAAATATGGAATAGACAAGAGCTACTCCTTGCTCAACGAAATGGACTCAACACCCCATATTAAACGCCTAAGAATGTACCTGACTAGGAAGTATCTTAAAACCTATGGATTGCTATGCCTCCGAAAGAGAATCAAGCGTGTGTACAGGGGCATAAACGCAGCAGTGATAGGACTGGAGAGGTTCGGTGAGCAAATGAAGACCCTTTGAAGTCATATTGCATGGTACGCATTCCACGGGTCTCAACTCTCCAGGTTTAAGGTATTCTTCCTTCAGCTAAAACATGCATGTGGAACCCAGAGTATGATCAACCGTGTGATCGGGAGACGTGTTCCAATATGTGTCAGTTTTCGTCCCCTGGTACTCGGGTGCAACATTCCAGACGCTTTACTAACACTCTCCCGACTTGGAGAGTCAGTGCCTTTAACCTCCTGTTTGGCCCAGTTTGCAATTTCTGCGGAAGATGAGCAGGAATAGGGAGAACCAATGACAGACTAGCTGGAGGTGTCTGGACGGGCAAATTTAACTCTCATTTCCCACCAGGAAGAGGAATTAACCAAAGGCTCAGCGTGCCGTGCCGGAACCAGATTAGGGCCTGAAGCCATCCTGCGGTGTTGCGGCCAGCTCACGAGAAAGCGAGTTGAAGAAAGGAGCTCAGGGGCACTGTAATTCACAAACCTGCAGAGTTATAAATGACAGCTCTCGTCCAAAAATATACTGAAGTAAGGCTGCCAAGAGGACTTGAAAGCGGGGCAGAATTGCAGGAAACCGATTTCAGGAGGTAGACTGGAATTGCATTGAAAGCATAGGAAAAGAGGCAGAACGTCCACAATGATGCACTTGGCCAAAAAGGGCGTATGCGTTTTTTCCTGAATATATTCAGGAAAAAACGCATACGCCCTTTTTGGCCAACCAAGCAAGCTTGCAAAGGAAATCTGCACTACAATGAAGTCTCACTTCCCCGTGGTCAAAAGGGCCATCTGAAAAAAGTGTAAAATCCAGAAAGGCAGGACAGGCCATGGAGAACTGGGAGCCTTGTTATGCTGATGGGCGGGATGTCAATTGACAACAGCCACTCGGGAGAAGTGTATGGTGTTTCCTGAAACATCTAAAAAACAAAGCACCAGAGCCTAGGGCACTTCCACTTATGGTCCTATAGCTTAGGGAAATTAAAGTCAAAAAAACACAGCCACCCCAAAGGTTGGGACGGCTCTGTTTACAAGAACCTGATTTACGGTACAAGTTCAATATCGCAGAAAGTGAAAAATGGATAAAGAAGTTGTGGTACTTACGTACAATGCAATATCACTCAGCAAGGAAATCTATGTCATCAGGCCCGTAGCAGCATAATGAGTGGATTCAGGTATGATGATTCTAACTGAAATAAGTCACACAGAGAAAGAAACATCATAAGATATCACTAATACATGGAATGTAACCTTGGCTACACAGGAACTGAATTCCAAAACAGAACAGGGTCTCAAATTTAGAAACCCAACTTATGCTTGCTTAAGGGGAAAGGTGAGTTGGGGTAATGCATAAAACCAGAGATTGAAATGAGCACAGATAAAGTTCCTTAAGCCAAGTATGGAATAGACAAGAGCTACTCCTTGCTCAAGGAAATGGACTCAACACCCCATATTAAACGCCTAAGAGTGTACCTGACTAGGAAGTATCTTAAAACCTATGGATTTCTATGTCACCAAAAGAGAATCAAGCATGTGTACAGGGGCATAAACGCAGCAGTGATAGGATTGGAGAGGTTCGGTGAGCAAATGAAGACCCTTTGAAGTCATATTGCATGGTACCCATTCCACGGGTCTCAACTCTCCAGGTTTAAGGTATTCTTCCTTCAGCTAAAACATGCATGTGGAACCCAGAGTATGATCAACCGTGTGATCGGGAGACGTGTTCCAATATGTGTCAGTTTTCGTCCCCTGGTACTCGGGTGCAACATTCCAGACGCTTTACTAACACTCTCCCGACTTGGAGAGTCAGTGCCTTTAACCTCCTGTTTGGCCCAGTTTGCAATTTCTGCGGAAGATGAACAGGAATAGGGAGAACCAATGACAGACTAGCTGGAGGTGTCTGGACGGGCAAATTTAACTCTCATTTCCCACCAGGAAGAGGAATTAACCAAAGGCTCAGCGTGCCGTGCCGGAACCAGATTAGGGCCTGAAGCCATCCTGCGGTGTTGTGGCCAGCTGACGAGAAAGCGAGTTGAAGAAAGGAGCTCAGGGGCACTGTAATTCACAAACCTACAGAGTTATAAATGACAGCTATCGTCCAAAAATATACTGAAGTAAGGCTGCCAAGAGGACTTGAAAGCGGGGCAGAATTGCAGGAAACCGATTTCAGGAGGTAGACTGGAATTGCATTGAAAGCATAGGAAAAGAGGCAGAACGTCCACAATGATGCACTTGGCCAAAAAGGGCGTATGCGTTTTTTCCTGAATATATTCAGGAAAAAACGCATACGCCCTTTTTGGCCAACCAAGCAAGCTTGCAAAGGAAATCTGCACTACAATGAAGTCTCACTTCCCCCCGGTCAAAAGGGCCATCTGAAAAAAGTGTAAAATCCAGAAAGGCAGGACAGGCCATGGAGAACTGGGAGCCTTGTTATGCTGATGGGTGGGATGTAAATTGCCAACAGCCACTCGGGAGAAGTGTATGGTGTTTCCTGAAACATCTAAAAAACAAAGCAACAGAGCCTAGGGCACTTCCACTTATGGTCCTATAGCTTAGGGAAATTAAAATCAAAAAGACACAGCCACCCCAAAGGTTGGGACGGCTCTGTTTACAAGAACCTGGTTTACGGTACAAGTTCAATATCGCAGAAAGTGAAAAATGGATAAAGAAGTTGTGGTACTTACGAACAATGCAATATCACTCAGCAATGAAATCTATGTCATCAGGCCCGTAGCAGCATAATGAGTGGATTCAGGTATGATGATTCTAACTGAAATAAGTCACACAGAAAAAGAAACATCATAAGATATCACTAATACACGGAATGTAAACTTGGCTACACAGGAACTGAATTCCAAAACAGAACAGGGTCTCAAATTTAGAAAACCAACTTATGCTTGCTTAAGGGGAAAGGTGAGTTGGGGTGCTGCATAAAACCAGAGATTGAAATGAGCACAGATAAAGTTCCTTAAGCCAAATATGGAATAGACAAGAGCTACTCCTTGCTCAACGAAATGGATTCAACACCCCATATTAAACACCTAAGAATGTACCTGACTAGGAAGTATCTTAAAACCTATGGATTGCTATGTCTCCAAAAGAGAATCAAGCGTGTGTGCAGGGTCATAAACGCAGCAGTGATAGGATTGGAGAGGTTCGGTGAGCAAATGAAGACCCTTTGAAGTCATATTGCATGGTACCCATTCCACGGGTCTCAACTCTCCAGGTTTAAGGTATTCTTCCTTCAGCTAAAACATGCATGTGGAACCCAGAGTATGATCAACCGTGTGATCGGGAGACGTGTTCCATTATGTCTCAGTTTTCGTCCCCTGGTACTCGGGTGCAACATTCCAGACGCTTTACTAACACTCTCCCGACTTGGAGAGTCAGTGCCTTTAACCTCCTGTTTGGCCCAGTTTGCAATTTCTGCGGAAGATGAACAGGAATAGGGAGAACCAATGACAGACTAGCTGGAGGTGTCTGGACGGGCAAATTTAACTCTCATTTCCCAACAGGAAGAGGAATTAACCAAAGGCTCAGCGTGCCGTGCCGGAACCAGATTAGGGCCTGAAGCCATCCTGCGGTGTTGCGGCCAGCTCACGAGAAAGCGAGTTGAAGAAAGGAGCTCAGGGGCACTGTAATTCACAAACCTGCAGAGTTATAAATGACAGCTCTCGTCCAAAAATATACTGAAGTAAGGCTGCCAAGAGGACTTGAAAGCGGGGCAGAATTGCAGGAAACCGATTTCAGGAGGTAGACGGGAATTGCATTTAAAGCATAGGAAAAGAGGCAGAACGTCCACAACGATGCACTTGGCCAAAAAGGGTGTATGCGTTTTTTCCTGAATATATTCAGGAAAAAACGCATATGCCCTTTTTGGCCAACCAAGCAAGCTTGCAAAGGAAATCTGCACTACAATGAAGTCTCACTTCCCCCCGGTCAAAAGGGCCATCTGAAAAAAGTGTAAAATCCAGAAAGGCAGGACAGGCCATGGAGAACTGGGAGCCTTGTTATGCTGATGGGCGGGATGTAAATTGCCAACAGCCACTCGGGAGAAGTGTATGGTGTTTCCTGAAACATCTAAAAAACAAAGCAACAGAGCCTAGGGCATTTCCACTTATGGTCCTATAGCTTAGGGAAATTAAAATCAAAAAGACACAGCCACCCCAAAGGTTGGGACGGCTCTGTTTACAAGAACCTGGTTTACGGTACAAGTTCAATATTGCAGAAAGTGAAAAATGGATAAAGAAGTTGTGGTACTTACGTACAATGCAGTATCACTCAGCAATGAAATCTATGTCATTAGGCCCGTAGCAGCATAATGAGTGGATTCAGGTATGATGATTCTAACTGAAATAAGTCACACAGAAAAAGAAACATCATAAGATATCACTAATACACGGAATGTAACCTTGGCTACACAGGAACTGAATTACAAAACAGAACAGGGTCTCAAATTTAGAAAAACAACTTATGCTTCCTTAAGGGGAAAGGTGAGTTGGTGTAATGCATAAAATAGAGATTGAAGTGAGCACAGATAAAGTTCCTTAAGCCAAATATGGAATAGACAAGAGCTACTCCTTGCTCAACGAAATGGACTCAACACCCCATATTAAACGCCTAAGAATGTACCTGACTAGGAAGTATCTTAAAACCTATGGATTGCTATGCCTCCGAAAGAGAATCAAGCGTGTGTACAGGGGCATAAACGCAGCAGTGATAGGACTGGAGAGGTTCGGTGAGCAAATGAAGACCCTTTGAAGTCATATTGCATGGTACGCATTCCACGGGTCTCAACTCTCCAGGTTTAAGGTATTCTTCCTTCAGCTAAAACATGCATGTGGAACCCAGAGTATGATCAACCGTGTGATCGGGAGACGTGTTCCAATATGTGTCAGTTTTCGTCCCCTGGTACTCGGGTGCAACATTCCAGACGCTTTACTAACACTCTCCCGACATGGAGAGTCAGTGCCTTTAACCTCCTGTTTGGCCCAGTTTGCAATTTCTGCGGAAGATGAGCAGGAATAGGGAGAACCAATGACAGACTAGCTGGAGGTGTCTGGACGGGCAAATTTAACTCTCATTTCCCACCAGGAAGAGGAATTAACCAAAGGCTCAGCGTGCCGTGCCGGAACCAGATTAGGGCCTGAAGCCATCCTGCGGTGTTGCGGCCAGCTCACGAGAAAGCGAGTTGAAGAAAGGAGCTCAGGGGCACTGTAATTCACAAACCTGCAGAGTTATAAATGACAGCTCTCGTCCAAAAATATACTGAAGTAAGGCTGCCAAGAGGACTTGAAAGCGGGGCAGAATTGCAGGAAACCGATTTCAGGAGGTAGACGGGAATTGCATTTAAAGCATAGGAAAAGAGGCAGAACGTCCACAACGATGCACTTGGCCAAAAAGGGCGTATGCGTTTTTTCCTGAATATATTCAGGAAAAAACGCATACGCCCTTTTTGGCCAACCAAGCAAGCTTGCAAAGGAAATCTGCACTACAATGAAGTCTCACTTACCCCCGGTCAAAAGGGCCATCTGAAAAAAGTGTAAAATCCAGAAAGGCAGGACAGGCCATGGAGAACTGGGAGCCTTGTTATGCTGATGGGCGGGATGTCAATTGCCAACAGCCACTCGGGAGAAGTGTATGGTGTTTCCTGAAACATCTAAAAAACAAAGCAACAGAGCCTAGGGCACTTCCACTTATGGTCCTATAGCTTAGGGAAATTAAAATCAAAAGACACAGCCACCCCAAAGGTTGGGACGGCTCTGTTTACAAGAACCTGGTTTACGGTACAAGTACAATATCGCAGAAAGTGAAAAATGGATAAAGAAGTTGTGGTACTTACGTACAATGCAATATCATTCAGCAATGAAATCTATGTCATCAGGCCCGTAGCACCATAATGAGTGGATTCAGGTATGATGATTCTAACTGAAATAAGTCACACAGAAAAAGAAACATCATAAGATATCACTAATACACGGAATGTAAACTTGGCTACACAGGAACTGAATTCCAAAACAGAACAGGGTCTCAAATTTAGAAAACCAACTTATGCTTCCTTAAGGGGAAAGGTGAGTTGGGGTGCTGCATAAAACCAGAGATTGAAATGAGCACAGATAAAGTTCCTTAAGCCAAATATGGAATAGACAAGAGCTACTCCTTGCTCAACAAAATGGATTCAACACCCCATATTAAACACCTAAGAATGTACCTGACTAGGAAGTATCTTAAAACCTATGGATTGCTATGTCTCAAAAAGAGAATCAAGCGTGTGTGCAGGGTCATAAACGCAGCAGTGATAGGACTGGAGAGGTTCGGTGAGCAAATGAAGACCCTTTGAAGTCATATTGCATGGTACCCATTCCACGGGTCTCAACTCTCCAGGTTTAAGGTATTCTTCCTTCAGCTAAAACATGCATGTGGAACCCAGAGTATGATCAACCGTGTGATCGGGAGACGTGTTCCATTATGTCTCAGTTTTCGTCCCCTGGTACTCGGGTGCAACATTCCAGACGCTTTACTAACACTCTCCCGACTTGGAGAGTCAGTGCCTTTAACCTCCTGTTTGGCCCAGTTTGCAATTTCTGCGGAAGATGAACAGGAATAGGGAGAACCAATGACAGACTAGCTGGAGGTGTCTGGATGGGCAAATTTAACTCTCATTTCCCACCAGGAAGAGGAATTAACCAAAGGCTCAGCGTGCCGTGCCGGAACCAGATTAGGGCCTGAAGCCATCCTGCGGTGTTGCGGCCAGCTGACGAGAAAGCGAGTTGAAGAAAGGAGCTCAGGGGCACTGTAATTCACAAACCTGCAGAGTTATAAATGACAGCTATCGTCCAAAAATATACTGAAGTAAGGCTGCCAAGAGGACTTGAAAGCGGGGCAGAATTGCAGGAAACCGATTTCAGGAGGTAGACTGGAATTGCATTTAAAGCATAGGAAAAGAGGCAGAACGTCCACAATGATGCACTTGGCCAAAAAGGGCGTATGCGTTTTTTCCTGAATATATTCAGGAAAAAACGCATACGCCCTTTTTGGCCAACCAAGCAAGCTTGCAAAGGAAATCTGCACTACAATGAAGTCTCACTTCCCCCCGGTCAAAAGGGCCATCTGAAAAAAGTGTAAAATCCAGAAAGGCAGGACAGGCCATGGAGAACTGGGAGCCTTGTTATGCTGATGGGCGGGATGTCAATTGCCAACAGCCACTCGGGAGAAGTGTATGGTGTTTCCTGAAACATCTAAAAAACAAAGCAACAGAGCCTAGGGCATTTCCACTTATGGTCCTATAGCTTAGGGAAATTAAAATCAAAAAGACACAGCCACCCCAAAGGTTGGGACGGCTCTGTTTACAAGAACCTGGTTTACGGAACAAGTTCAATATTGCAGAAAGTGAAAAATGGATAAAGAAGTTGTGGTACTTACGTACAATGCAGTATCACTCAGCAATGAAATCTATGTCATCAGGCCCGTAGCAGCATAATGAGTGGATTCAGGTATGATGATTCTAACTGAAATAAGTCACACAGAAAAAGAAACATCATAAGATATCACTAATACACCGAATGTAACCTTGGCTACACAGGAACTGAATTACAAAACAGAACAGGGTCTCAAATTTAGAAAAACAACTTATGCTTCCTTAAGGGGAAAGGTGAGTTGGTGTAATGCATAAAACCAGAGATTGAAGTGAGCACAGATAAAGTTCCTTAAGCCAAATATGGAATAGACAAGAGCTACTCCTTGCTCAACGAAATGGACTCAACACCCCATATTAAACGCCTAAGAATGTACCTGACTAGGAAGTATCTTAAAACCTATGGATTGCTATGCCTCCGAAAGAGAATCAAGCGTGTGTACAGGGGCATAAACTCAGCAGTGATAGGACTGGAGAGGTTCGGTGAGCAAATGAAGACCCTTTGAAGTCATATTGCATGGTACCCATTCCACGGGTCTCAACTCTCCAGGTTTAAGGTATTCTTCCTTCAGCTAAAACATGCATGTGGAACCCAGAGTATGATCAACCGTGTGATCGGGAGACGTGTTCCAATATGTGTCAGTTTTCGTCCCCTGGTACTCGGGTGCAACATTCCAGACGCTTTACTAACACTCTCCCGACTTGGAGAGTCAGTGCCTTTAACCTCCTGTTTGGCCCAGTTTGCAATTTCTGCGGAAGATGAACAGGAATAGGGAGAACCAATGACAGACTAGCTGGAGGTGTCTGGATGGGCAAATTTAACTCTCATTTCCCACCAGGAAGAGGAATTAACCAAAGGCTCAGCGTGCCGTGCCGGAACCAGATTAGGGCCTGAAGCAATCGTGCTGTGTTGCGGCCAGCTCACGAGAAAGCGAGTTGAAGAAAGGAGCTCAGGGGCACTGTAATTCACAAACCTGCAGAGTTATAAATGACAGCTATCGTCCAAAAATATACTGAAGTAAGGCTGCCAAGAGGACTTGAAAGCGGGGCAGAATTGCAGGAAACCGATTTCAGGAGGTAGACTGGAATTGCATTTAAAGCATAGGAAAAGAGGCAGAACGTCCACAATGATGCACTTGGCCAAAAAGGGCGTATGCGTTTTTTCCTGAATATATTCAGGAAAAAACGCATACGCCCTTTTTGGCCAACCAAGCAAGCTTGCAAAGGAAATCTGCACTACAATGAAGTCTCACTTCCCCGTGGTCAAAAGGGCCATCTGAAAAAAGTGTAAAATCCAGAAAGGCAGGACAGGCCATGGAGAACTGGGAGCCTTGTTATGCTGATGGGCGGGATGTCAATTGCCAACAGCCACTCGGGAGAAGTGTATGGTGTTTCCTGAAACATCTAAAAAACAAAGCACCAGAGCCTAGGGCACTTCCACTTATGGTCCTATAGCTTAGGGAAATTAAAGTCAAAAAGACACAGCCACCCCAAAGGTTGGGACGGCTCTGTATACAAGAACCTGATTTACGGTACAAGTTCAATATCGCAGAAAGTGAAAAATGGATAAAGAAGTTGTGGTACTTACGTACAATGCAATATCACTCAGCAAGGAAATCTATGTCATCAGGCCCGTAGCAGCATAATGAGTGGATTCAGGTATGATGATTCTAACTGAAATAAGTCACACAGAGAAAGAAACATCATAAGATATCACTAATACATGGAATGTAACCTTGGCTACACAGGAACTGAATTCCAAAACAGAACAGGGTCTCAAATTTAGAAACCCAACTTATGCTTGCTTAAGGGGAAAGGTGAGTTGGGGTAATGCATAAAACCAGAGATTGAAATGAGCACAGATAAAGTTCCTTAAGCCAAGTATGGAATAGACAAGAGCTACTCCTTGCTCAAGGAAATGGACTCAACACCCCATATTAAACGCCTAAGAGTGTACCTGACTAGGAAGTATCTTAAAACCTATGGATTTCTATGTCACCAAAAGAGAATCAAGCATGTGTACAGGGGCATAAACGCAGCAGTGATAGGATTGGAGAGGTTCGGTGAGCAAATGAAGACCCTTTGAAGTCATATTGCATGGTACCCATTCCACGGGTCTCAACTCTCCAGGTTTAAGGTATTCTTCCTTCAGCTAAAACATGCATGTGGAACCCAGAGTATGATCAACCGTGTGATCGGGAGACGTGTTCCAATATGTGTCAGTTTTCGTCCCCTGGTACTCGGGTGCAACATTCCAGACGCTTTACTAACACTCTCCCGACTTGGAGAGTCAGTGCCTTTAACCTCCTGTTTGGCCCAGTTTGCAATTTCTGCGGAAGATGAACAGGAATAGGGAGAACCAATGACAGACTAGCTGGAGGTGTCTGGACGGGCAAATTTAACTCTCATTTCCCACCAGGAAGAGGAATTAACCAAAGGCTCAGCGTGCCGTGCCGGAACCAGATTAGGGCCTGAAGCCATCCTGCGGTGTTGTGGCCAGCTGACGAGAAAGCGAGTTGAAGAAAGGAGCTCAGGGGCACTGTAATTCACAAACCTACAGAGTTATAAATGACAGCTATCGTCCAAAAATATACTGAAGTAAGGCTGCCAAGAGGACTTGAAAGCGGGGCAGAATTGCAGGAAACCGATTTCAGGAGGTAGACTGGAATTGCATTTAAAGCATAGGAAAAGAGGCAGAACGTCCACAATGATGCACTTGGCCAAAAAGGGCGTATGCGTTTTTTCCTGAATATATTCAGGAAAAAACGCATACGCCCTTTTTGGCCAACCAAGCAAGCTTGCAAAGGAAATCTGCACTACAATGAAGTCTCACTTCCCCCCGGTCAAAAGGGCCATCTGAAAAAAGTGTAAAATCCAGAAAGGCAGGACAGGCCATGGAGAACTGGGAGCCTTGTTATGCTGATGGGTGGGATGTAAATTGCCAACAGCCACTCGGGAGAAGTGTATGGTGTTTCCTGAAACATCTAAAAAACAAAGCAACAGAGCCTAGGGCACTTCCACTTATGGTCCTATAGCTTAGGGAAATTAAAATCAAAAAGACACAGCCACCCCAAAGGTTGGGACGGCTCTGTTTACAAGAACCTGGTTTACGGTACAAGTTCAATATCGCAGAAAGTGAAAAATGGATAAAGAAGTTGTGGTACTTACGAACAATGCAATATCACTCAGCAATGAAATCTATGTCATCAGGCCCGTAGCACCATAATGAGTGGATTCAGGTATGATGATTCTAACTGAAATAAGTCACACAGAAAAAGAAACATCATAAGATATCACTAATACACGGAATGTAAACTTGGCTACACAGGAACTGAATTCCAAAACAGAACAGGGTCTCAAATTTAGAAAACCAACTTATGCTTGCTTAAGGGGAAAGGTGAGTTGGGGTGCTGCATAAAACCAGAGATTGAAATGAGCACAGATAAAGTTCCTTAAGCCAAATATGGAATAGACAAGAGCTACTCCTTGCTCAACGAAATGGTTTCAACACCCCATATTAAACACCTAAGAATGTACCTGACTAGGAAGTATCTTAAAACCTATGGATTGCTATGTCTCCAAAAGAGAATCAAGCGTGTGTGCAGGGTCATAAACGCAGCAGTGATAGGATTGGAGAGGTTCGGTGAGCAAATGAAGACCCTTTGAAGTCATATTGCATGGTACCCATTCCACGGGTCTCAACTCTCCAGGTTTAAGGTATTCTTCCTTCAGCTAAAACATGCATGTGGAACCCAGAGTATGATCAACCGTGTGATCGGGAGACGTGTTCCATTATGTGTCAGTTTTCGTCCCCTGGTACTCGGGTGCAACATTCCAGACGCTTTACTAACACTCTCCCGACTTGGAGAGTCAGTGCCTTTAACCTCCTGTTTGGCCCAGTTTGCAATTTCTGCGGAAGATGAACAGGAATAGGGAGAACCAATGACAGACTAGCTGGAGGTGTCTGGACGGGCAAATTTAACTCTCATTTCCCAACAGGAAGAGGAATTAACCAAAGGCTCAGCGTGCCGTGCCGGAACCAGATTAGGGCCTGAAGCCATCCTGCGGTGTTGCGGCCAGCTCACGAGAAAGCGAGTTGAAGAAAGGAGCTCAGGGGCACTGTAATTCACAAACCTGCAGAGTTATAAATGACAGCTATCGTCCAAAAATATACTGAAGTAAGGCTGCCAAGAGGACTTGAAAGCGGGGCAGAATTGCAGGAAACCGATTTCAGGAGGTAGACTGGAATTGCATTGAAAGCATAGGAAAAGAGGCAGAACGTCCACAATGATGCACTTGGCCAAAAAGGGCGTATGCGTTTTTTCCTGAATATATTCAGGAAAAAACGCATATGCCCTTTTTGGCCAACCAAGCAAGCTTGCAAAGGAAATCTGCACTACAATGAAGTCTCACTTCCCCCCGGTCAAAAGGGCCATCTGAAAAAAGTGTAAAATCCAGAAAGGCAGGACAGGCCATGGAGAACTGGGAGCCTTGTTATGCTGATGGGCGGGATGTAAATTGCCAACAGCCACTCGGGAGAAGTGTATGGTGTTTCCTGAAACATCTAAAAAACAAAGCAACAGAGCCTAGGGCATTTCCACTTATGGTCCTATAGCTTAGGGAAATTAAAATCAAAAAGACACAGCCACCCCAAAGGTTGGGACGGCTCTGTTTACAAGAACCTGGTTTACGGTACAAGTTCAATATTGCAGAAAGTGAAAAATGGATAAAGAAGTTGTGGTACTTACGTACAATGCAGTATCACTCAGCAATGAAATCTATGTCATCAGGCCCGTAGCACCATAATGAGTGGATTCAGGTATGATGATTCTAACTGAAATAAGTCACACAGAAAAAGAAACATCATAAGATATCACTAATACACGGAATGTAAACTTGGCTACACAGGAACTGAATTCCAAAACAGAACAGGGTCTCAAATTTAGAAACCCAACTTATGCTTCCTTAAGGGGAAAGGTGAGTTGGGGTGCTGCATAAAACCAGAGATTGAAATGAGCACAGATAAAGTTCCTTAAGCCAAATATGGAATAGACAAGAGCTACTCCTTGCTCAACAAAATGGATTCAACACCCCATATTAAACACCTAAGAATGTACCTGACTAGGAAGTATCTTAAAACCTATGGATTGCTATGTCTCCAAAAGAGAATCAAGCGTGTGTGCAGGGTCATAAACGCAGCAGTGATAGGACTGGAGAGGTTCGGTGAGCAAATGAAGACCCTTTGAAGTCATATTGCATGGTACCCATTCCACGGGTCTCAACTCTCCAGGTTTAAGGTATTCTTCCTTCAGCTAAAACATGCATGTGGAACCCAGAGTATGATCAACCGTGTGATCGGGAGACGTGTTCCATTATGTCTCAGTTTTCGTCCCCTGGTACTCGGGTGCAACATTCCAGACGCTTTACTAACACTCTCCCGACTTGGAGAGTCAGTGCCTTTAACCTCCTGTTTGGCCCAGTTTGCAATTTCTGCGGAAGATGAACAGGAATAGGGAGAACCAATGACAGACTAGCTGGAGGTGTCTGGACGGGCAAATTTAACTCTCATTTCCCAACAGGAAGAGGAATTAACCAAAGGCTCAGCGTGCCGTGCCGGAACCAGATTAGGGCCTGAAGCCATCCTGCGGTGTTGCGGCCAGCTCACGAGAAAGCGAGTTGAAGAAAGGAGCTCAGGGGCACTGTAATTCACAAACCTGCAGAGTTATAAATGACAGCTATCATCCAAAAATATACTGAAGTAAGGCTGCCAAGAGGACTTGAAAGCGGGGCAGAATTGCAGGAAACCGATTTCAGGAGGTAGACTGGAATTGCATTTAAAGCATAGGAAAAGAGGCAGAACGTCCACAATGATGCACTTGGCCAAAAAGGGCGTATGCGTTTTTTCCTGAATATATTCAGGAAAAAACGCATACGCCCTTTTTGGCCAACCAAGCAAGCTTGCAAAGGAAATCTGCACTACAGTGAAGTCTCACTTCCCCCCGGTCAAAAGGGCCATCTGAAAAAAGTGTAAAATCCAGAAAGGCAGGACAGGCCATGGAGAACTGGGAGCCTTGTTATGCTGATGGGCGGGATGTAAATTGCCAACAGCCACTCGGGAGAAGTGTATGGTGTTTCCTGAAACATCTAAAAAACAAAGCAACAGAGCCTAGGGCACTTCCACTTATGGTCCTATAGCTTAGGGAAATTAAAATCAAAAACACAGCCACCCCAAAGGTTGGGACGGCTCTGTTTACAAGAACCTGGTTTACGGTACAAGTTCAATATCGCAGAAAGTGAAAAATGGATAAAGAAGTTGTGGTACTTACGTACAATGAAGTATCACTCAGCAATGAAATCTATGTCATCAGGCCCGTAGCAGCATAATGAGTGGATTCAGGTACGATGATTCTAACTGAAATAAGTCACACAGGAAAAGAAACATCATAAGATATCACTAAAACACGGAATGTAAACTTGGCTACACAGGAACTGAATTACAAAACAGAACAGGGTCTCAAATTTAGAAACCCAACTTATGCTTGCTTAAGGGGAAAGGTGAGTTGGGGTGCTGCATAAAACCAGAGATTGAAATGAGCACAGATAAAGTTCCTTAAGCCAAATATGGAATAGACAAGAGCCACTCCTTGCTCAACGAAATGGATTCAACACCCCATATTAAGCACCTAAGAATATACCTGACTAGGAAGTATCTTAAAACCTATGGATTGCTATGTCTCCGAAAGAGAATCAAGCGTGTGTGCAGGGGCATAAACGCAGCAGTGATAGGACTGGAGAGGTTCGGTGAGCAAATGAAGACCCTTTGAAGTCATATTGCATGGTACCCATTCCACGGGTCTCAACTCTCCAGGTTGAAGGTATTCTTCCTTCAGCTAAAACATGCATGTGGAACCCAGAGTATGATCAACCGTGTGATCGGGAGACGTGTTCCAATATGTGTCAGTTTTCGTCCCCTGGTACTCGGGTGCAACATTCCAGACGCTTTACTAACACTCTCCCGACTTGGAGAGTCAGTGCCTTTAACCTCCTGTTTGGCCCAGTTTGCAATTTCTGCGGAAGATGAACAGGAATAGGGAGAACCAATGAGAGACTAGCTGGAGGTGTCTGGACGGGCAAATTTAACTCTCATTTCCCATCAGGAAGAGGAATTAACCAAAGGCTCAGCGTGCCGTGCCGGAACCAGATTAGGGCCTGAAGCAATGCTGCAGTGTTGCGGCCAGCTCACAAGAAAGCGAGTTGAAGAAAGGAGCTCAGGGCCACTGTAATTCACAAACCTGCAGAGTTATAAATGACAGCTATCGTCTAAAAATATACTGAAGTAAGGCTGCCAAGAGGACTTGAAAGTGGGGCAGAATTGCAGGAAACCGATTTCAGGAGGTAGACTGGAATTGCATTGAAAGCATAGGAAAAGAGGCAGAACGTCCACAATGATGCACTTGGCCAAAAAGGGCGTATGCGTTTTTTCCTGAATATATTCAGGAAAAAACGCATACGCCCTTTTTGGCCAACCAAGCAAGCTTGCAAAGGAAATCTGCACTACAATGAAGTCTCACTTCCCCCCGGTCAAAAGGGCCATCTGAAAAAAGTGTAAAATCCAGAAAGGCAGGACAGGCCATGGAGAACTGGGAGCCTTGTTATGCTGATGGGCGGGATGTAAATTGCCAACAGCCACTCGGGAGAAGTGTATGGTGTTTCCTGAAACATCTAAAAAACAAAGCAACAGAGCCTAGGGCACTTCCACTTATGGTCCTATAGCTTAGGGAAATTAAAATCAAAAAGACACAGCCACCCCAAAGGTTGGGACGGCTCTGTTTACAAGAACCTGGTTTACGGTACAAGTTCAATATCGCAGAAAGTGAAAAATGGATAAAGAAGTTGTGGTACTTACGTACAATGCAGTATCACTCAGCAATGAAATCTATGTCATCAGGCCCGTAGCACCATAATGAGTGGATTCAGGTACGATGATTCTAACTGAAATAAGTCACACAGGAAAAGAAACATCATAAGATATCACTAATACACGGAATGTAACCTTGGCTACACAGGAACTGAATTACAAAACAGAAAAGGGTCTCAAATTTAGAAACCCAACTTATGCTTGCTTAAGGGGAAAGGTGAGTTGGGGTGCTGCATAAAACCAGAGATTGAAATGAGCACAGATAAAGTTCCTTAAGCCAAATATGGAATAGACAAGAGCTACTCCTTGCTCAACGAAATGGACTCAACACCCCATATTAAATGCCTAAGAGTGTACCTGACTAGGAAGTATCTTAAAACCTATGGATTGCTATGTCTCTGAAAGAGAATCAAGTGTGTGTACAGGGGCATAAACGCAGCAGTGATAGGATTGGAGAGGTTCGGTGAGCAAATGAAGACCCTTTGAAGTCATATTGCATGGTACCCATTCCACGGGTCTCAACTCTCCAGGTTTAAGGTATTCTTCCTTCAGCTAAAACATGCATGTGGAACCCAGAGTATGATCAACCGTGTGATCGGGAGACGTGTTCCAATAGGTCTCAGTTTTCGTCCCCTGGTACTCGGGTGCAACATTCCAGACGCTTTACTAACACTCTCCCGACTTGGAGAGTCAGTGCCTTTAACCTCCTGTTTGGCCCAGTTTGCAATTTCTGCGGAAGATGAACAGGAATAGGGAGAACCAATGACAGACTAGCTGGAGGTGTCTGGACGGGCAAATTTAACTCTCATTTCCCACCAGGAAGAGGAATTAACCAAAGGCTCAGCGTGCCGTGCCGGAACCAGATTAGGGCCTGAAGCCATCCTGCGGTGTTGCGGCCAGCTCACGAGAAAGCGAGTTGAAGAAAGGAGCTCAGGGGCACTGTAATTCACAAACCTGCAGAGTTATAAATGACAGCTATCGTCCAAAAATATACTGAAGTAAGGCTGCCAAGAGGACTTGAAAGCGGGGCAGAATTGCAGGAAACCGATTTCAGGAGGTAGACTGGAATTGCATTGAAAGCATAGGAAAAGAGGCAGAACGTCCACAATGATGCACTTGGCCAAAAAGGGCATATGCGTTTTTTCCTGAATATATTCAGGAAAAAACGCATACGCCCTTTTTGGCCAACCAAGCAAGCTTGCAAAGGAAATCTGCACTACAATGAAGTCTCACTTCCCCCCGGTCAAAAGGGCCATCTGAAAAAAGTGTAAAATCCAGAAAGGCAGGACAGGCCATGGAGAACTGGGAGCCTTGTTATGCTGATGGGCGGGATGTCAATTGCCAACAGCCACTCGGGAGAAGTGTATGGTGTTTCCTGAAACATCTAAAAAACAAAGCAACAGAGCCTAGGGCACTTCCACTTATGGTCCTATAGCTTAGGGAAATTAAAATCAAAAAGACACAGCCACCCCAAAGGTTGGGACGGCTCTGTTTACAAGAACCTGGTTTACGGTACAAGTTCAATATCGCAGAAAGTGAAAAATGGATAAAGAAGTTGTGGTACTTACGTACAATGCAGTATCACTCAGCAATGAAATCTATGTCATCAGGCCCGTAGCAGCATAATGAGTGGATTCAGGTATGATGATTCTAACTGAAATAAGTCACACAGAAAAAGAAATATCATAAGATATCACTAATACACGGAATGTAAACTTGGCTACACAGGAACTGAATTACAAAACAGAACAGGGTCTCAAATTTAGAAACCCAACTTATGCTTGCTTAAGGGGAAAGGTGAGTTGGGGTGCTGCATAAAACCAGAGATTGAAATGAGCACAGATAAAGTTCCTTAAGCCAAATATGGAACAGACAACAGCTACTCCTTGCTCAACGAAACGGACTCATCACCCCATATTAAACACCTAAGAATGTACCTGACTATTAAGTAGCTTAAAACCTAAGGAATGCTATGTGTCCGAAAGAGAATCAAGCGTGTGTACAGGGGCATAAACGCAGCAGTGATAGGATTGGAGAGGTTCGGTGAGCAAATGAAGACCCTTTGAAGTCATATTGCATGGTACCCATTCCACGGGTCTCAACTCTCCAGGTTTAAGGTATTCTTCCTTCAGCTAAAACATGCATGTGGAACCCAGACTATGATCAACCGTGTGATCGGGAGACGTGTTCCAATATGTCTCAGTTTTCGTCCCCTGGTACTCGGGTGCAACATTCCAGACGCTTTACTAACACTCTCCCGAGTTGGAGAGTCAGTGCCTTTAAGCTCCTGTTTGGCCCAGTTTGCAATTTCTGCGGAAGATGAACAGGAATAGGGAGAACCAATGACAGACTAGCTGGAGGTGTCTGGACGGGCAAATTTAACTCTCATTTCCCACCAGGAAGAGGAATTAACCAAAGGCTCAGCGTGCCGTGCCGGAACCAGATTAGGGCCTGAAGCCATCCTGCGGTGTTGCGGCCAGCTCACGAGAAAGCGAGTTGAAGAAAGGAGCTCAGGGGCACTGTAATTCACAAACCTGCAGAGTTATAAATGACAGCTATCGTCCAAAAATATACTGAAGTAAGGCTGCCAAGAGGACTTGAAAGCGGGGCAGAATTGCAGGAAACCGATTTCAGGAGGTAGACTGGAATTGCATTGAAAGCATAGGAAAAGAGGCAGAACGTCCACAATGATGCACTTGGCCAAAAAGGGCGTATGCGTTTTTTCCTGAATATATTCAGGAAAAAACGCATACGCCCTTTTTGGCCAACCAAGCAAGCTTGCAAAGGAAATCTGCACTACAATGAAGTCTCACTTCCCCCCGGTCAAAAGGGCCATCTGAAAAAAGTGTAAAATCCAGAAAGGCAGGACAGGCCATGGAGAACTGGGAGCCTTGTTATGCTGATGGGCGGGATGTAAATTGCCAACAGCCACTCGGGAGAAGTGTATGGTGTTTCCTGAAACATCTAAAAAACAAAGCAACAGAGCCTAGGGCACTTCCACTTATGGTCCTATAGCTTAGGGAAATTAAAATCAAAAAGACACAGCCACCCCAAAGGTTGGGACGGCTCTGTTTACAAGAACCTGGTTTACGGTACAAGTTCAATATCGCAGAAAGTGAAAAATGGATAAAGAAGTTGTGGTACTTACGTACAATGCAGTATCACTCAGCAATGAAATCTATGTCATCAGGCCCGTAGCAGCATAATGAGTGGATTCAGGTACGATGATTCTAACTGAAATAAGTCACACAGGAAAAGAAACATCATAAGATATCACTAATACACGGAATGTAACCTTGGCTACACAGGAACTGAATTACAAAACAGAACAGGGTCTCAAATTTAGAAACCCAACTTATGCTTGCTTAAGGGGAAAGGTGAGTTGGGGTGCTGCATAAAACCAGAGATTGAAATGAGCACAGATAAAGTTCCTTAAGCCAAATATGGAATAGACAAGAGCTACTCCTTGCTCAACGAAATGGACTCAACACCCCATATTAAATGCCTAAGAGTGTACCTGACTAGGAAGTATCTTAAAACCTATGGATTGCTATGTCTCTGAAAGAGAATCAAGTGTGTGTACAGGGGCATCAACGCAGCAGTGATAGGATTGGAGAGGTTCGGTGAGCAAATGAAGACCCTTTGAAGTCATAGTGCATGGTACCCATTCCACGGGTCTCAACTCTCCAGGTTGAAGGTATTCTTCCTTCAGCTAAAACATGCATGTGGAACCCAGAGTATGATCAACCGTGTGATCGGGAGACGTGTTCCAATATGTGTCAGTTTTCGTCCCCTGGTACTCGGGTGCAACATTCCAGACGCTTTACTAACACTCTCCCGACTTGGAGAGTCAGTGCCTTTAACCTCCTGTTTGGCCCAGTTTGCAATTTCTGCGGAAGATGAACAGGAATAGGGAGAACCAATGACAGACTAGCTGGAGGTGTCTGGACGGGCAAATTTAACTCTCATTTCCCACCAGGAAGAGGAATTAACCAAAGGCTCAGCGTGCCGTGCCGGAACCAGATTAGGGCCTGAAGCCATCCTGCGGTGTTGCGGCCAGCTCACGAGAAAGCGAGTTGAAGAAAGGAGCTCAGGGGCACTGTAATTCACAAACCTGCAGAGTTATAAATGACAGCTATCGTCCAAAAATATACTGAAGTAAGGCTGCCAAGAGGACTTGAAAGCGGGGCAGAATTGCAGGAAACCGATTTCAGGAGGTAGACTGGAATTGCATTGAAAGCATAGGAAAAGAGGCAGAAAGTCCACAATGATGCACTTGGCCAAAAAGGGCGTATGCGTTTTCTCCTGAATATATTCAGGAAAAAACGCATACGCCCTTTTTGGCCAACCAAGCAAGCTTGCAAAGGAAATCTGCACTACAATGAAGTCTCACTTCCCCCCGGTCAAAAGGGCCATCTGAAAAAAGTGTAAAATCCAGAAAGGCAGGACAGGCCATGGAGAACTGGGAGCCTTGTTATGCTGATGGGCGGGATGTCAATTGCCAACAGCCACTCGGGAGAAGTGTATGGTGTTTCCTGAAACATCTAAAAAACAAAGCAACAGAGCCTAGGGCACTTCCACTTATGGTCCTATAGCTTAGGGAAATTAAAATCAAAAAGACACAGCCACCCCAAAGGTTGGGACGGCTCTGTTTACAAGAACCTGGTTTACGGTACAAGTTCAATATCGCAGAAAGTGAAAAATGGATAAAGAAGTTGTGGTACTTACGTACAATGCAGTATCACTCAGCAATGAAATCTATGTCATCAGGCCCGTAGCAGCATAATGAGTGGATTCAGGTACGATGATTCTAAGTGAAATAAGTCACACAGGAAAAGAAACATCATAAGATATCACTAATACACGGAATGTAAACTTGGCTACACAGGAACTGAATTACAAAACAGAAAAGGGTCTCAAATTTAGAAAACCAACTTATGCTTGCTTAAGGGGAAAGGTGAGTTGGGGTGCTGCATAAAACCAGAGATTGAAATGAGCACAGATAAAGTTCCTTAAGCCAAATATGGAATAGACAAGAGCTACTCCTTGCTCAACGAAATGGACTCAACACCCCATATTAAATGCCTAAGAGTGTACCTGACTAGGAAGTATCTTAAAACCTATGGATTGCTATGTCTCTGAAAGAGAATCAAGTGTGTGTACAGGGGCATAAACGCAGCAGTGATAGGATTGGAGAGGTTCGGTGAGCAAATGAAGACCCTTTGAAGTCATATTGCATGGTACCCATTCCACGGGTCTCAACTCTCCAGGTTGAAGGTATTCTTCCTTCAGCTAAAACATGCATGTGGAACCCAGAGTATGATCAACCGTGTGATCGGGAGACGTGTTCCAATAGGTCTCAGTTTTCGTCCCCTGGTACTCGGGTGCAACATTCCAGACGCTTTACTAACACTCTCCCGACTTGGAGAGTCAGTGCCTTTAACCTCCTGTTTGGCCCAGTTTGCAATTTCTGCGGAAGATGACAGGAATAGGGAGAACCAAGGAGAGACTAGCTGGAGGTGTCTGGACGGGCAAATTTAACTCTCATTTCCCACCAGGAAGAGGAATTAACCAAAGGCTCAGCGTGCCGTGCCGGAACCAGATTAGGGCCTGAAGCCATCCTGCGGTGTTGCGGCCAGCTCACGAGAAAGCGAGTTGAAGAAAGGAGCTCAGGGGCACTGTAATTCACAAACCTGCAGAGTTATAAATGACAGCTATCGTCCAAAAATATACTGAAGTAAGGCTGCCAAGAGGACTTGAAAGCGGGGCAGAATTGCAGGAAACCGATTTCAGGAGGTAGACTGGAATTGCATTTAAAGCATAGGAAAAGAGGCAGAACGTCCACAATGATGCACTTGGCCAAAAAGGGCGTATGCGTTTTTTCCTGAATATATTCAGGAAAAAACGCATACGCCCTTTTTGGCCAACCAAGCAAGCTTGCAAAGGAAATCTGCACTACAATGAAGTCTCACTTCCCCCCGGTCAAAAGGGCCATCTGAAAAAAGTGTAAAATCCAGAAAGGCAGGACAGGCCATGGAGAACTGGGATCCTTGTTATGCTGATGGGCGGGATGTCAATTGCCAACAGCCACTCGGGAGAAGTGTATGGTGTTTCCTGAAACATCTAAAAAACAAAGCAACAGAGCCTAGGGCACTTCCACTTATGGTCCTATAGCTTAGGGAAATTAAAATCAAAAAGACACAGCCACCCCAAAGGTTGGGACGGCTCTGTTTACAAGAACCTGGTTTACGGTACAAGTTCAATATCGCAGAAAGTGAAAAATGGATAAAGAAGTTGTGGTACTTACGTACAATGCAGTATCACTCAGCAATGAAATCTATGTCATCAGGCCCGTAGCAGCATAATGAGTGGATTCAGGTATGATGATTCTAACTGAAATGTCACACAGAAAAAGAAACATCATAAGATATCACTAATACACGGAATGTAAACTTGGCTACACAGGAACTGAATTCCAAAACAGAACAGGGTCTCAAATTTAGAAACCCAACTTATGCTTGCTTAAGGGGAAAGGTGAGTTGGGGTGCTGCATAAAACCAGAGATTGAAATGAGCACAGATAAAGTTCCTTAAGCCAAATATGGAATAGACAAGAGCTACTCCTTGCTCAACGAAATGGACTCAACACCCCATATTAAATGCCTAAGAGTGTACCTGACTAGGAAGTATCTTAAAACCTATGGATTGCTATGTCTCTGAAAGAGAATCAAGTGTGTGTACAGGGGCATAAACGCAGCAGTGATAGGACTGGAGAGGTTCGGTGAGCAAATGAAGACCCTTTGAAGTCATATTGCATGGTACCCATTCCACGGGTCTCAACTCTCCAGGTTGAAGGTATTCTTCCTTCAGCTAAAACATGCATGTGGAACCCAGAGTATGATCAACCGTGTGATCGGGAGACGTGTTCCAATATGTGTCAGTTTTCGTCCCCTGGTACTCGGGTGCAACATTCCAGACGCTTTACTAACACTCTCCCGACTTGGAGAGTCAGTGCCTTTAACCTCCTGTTTGGCCCAGTTTGCAATTTCTGCGGAAGATGAACAGGAATAGGGAGAACCAATGACAGACTAGCTGGAGGTGTCTGGACGGGCAAATTTAACTCTCATTTCCCACCAGGAAGAGGAATTAACCAAAGGCTCAGCGTGCCGTGCCGGAACCAGATTAGGGCCTGAAGCCATCCTGCGGTGTTGCGGCCAGCTCACGAGAAAGCGAGTTGAAGAAAGGAGCTCAGGGGCACTGTAATTCACAAACCTGCAGAGTTATAAATGACAGCTATCGTCCAAAAATATACTGAAGTAAGGCTGCCAAGAGGACTTGAAAGCGGGGCAGAATTGCAGGAAACCGATTTCAGGAGGTAGACTGGAATTGCATTGAAAGCATAGGAAAAGAGGCAGAACGTCCACAATGATGCACTTGGCCAAAAAGGGCGTATGCGTTTTTTCCTGAATATATTCAGGAAAAAACGCATACGCCCTTTTTGGCCAACCAAGCAAGCTTGCAAAGGAAATCTGCACTACAATGAAGTCTCACTTCCCCCCGGTCAAAAGGGCCATCTGAAAAAAGTGTAAAATCCAGAAAGGCAGGACAGGCCATGGAGAACTGGGAGCCTTGTAATGCTGATGGGCGGGATGTAAATTGCCAACAGCCACTCGGGAGAAGTGTATGGTGTTTCCTGAAACATCTAAAAAACAAAGCAACAGAGCCTAGGGCACTTCCACTTATGGTCCTATAGCTTAGGGAAATTAAAATCAAAAAGACACAGCCACCCCAATGGTTGGGACGGCTCTGTTTACAAGAACCTGGTTTACGGTACAAGTTCAATATCGCAGAAAGTGAAAAATGGATAAAGAAGTTGTGGTACTTACGTACAATGCAGTATCACTCAGCAATGAAATCTATGTCATCAGGCCCGTAGCAGCATAATGAGTGGATTCAGGTATGATGATTCTAACTGAAATGTCACACAGAAAAAAAACATCATAAGATATCACTAATACACGGAATGTAAACTTGGCTACACAGGAACTGAATTACAAAACAGAACAGGGTCTCAAATTTAGAAACCCAACTTATGCTTGCTTAAGGGGAAAGGTGAGTTGGGGTGCTGCATAAAACCAGAGATTGAAATGAGCACAGATAAAGTTCCTTAAACCAAATATGGAATAGACAAGAGCTACACCTTGCTCAACGAAATGGACTCAACACCCCATATTAAATGCCTAAGAGTGTACCTGACTAGGAAGTATCTTAAAACCTATGGATTGCTATGTCTCTGAAAGAGAATCAAGTGTGTGTACAGGGGCATCAATGCAGCAGTGATAGGATTGGAGAGGTTCGGTGAGCAAATGAAGACCCTTTGAAGTCATAGTGCATGGTACCCATTCCACGGGTCTCAACTCTCCAGGTTGAAGGTATTCTTCCTTCAGCTAAAACATGCATGTGGAACCCAGAGTATGATCAACCGTGTGATCGGGAGACGTGTTCCAATATGTGTCAGTTTTCGTCCCCTGGTACTCGGGTGCAACATTCCAGACGCTTTACTAACACTCTCCCGACTTGGAGAGTCAGTGCCTTTAACCTCCTGTTTGGCCCAGTTTGCAATTTCTGCGGAAGATGAACAGGAATAGGGAGAACCAATGACAGACTAGCTGGAGGTGTCTGGACGGGCAAATTTAACTCTCATTTCCCACCAGGAAGAGGAATTAACCAAAGGCTCAGCGTGCCGTGCCGGAACCAGATTAGGGCCTGAAGCCATCCTGCGGTGTTGCGGCCAGCTCACGAGAAAGCGAGTTGAAGAAAGGAGCTCAGGGGCACTGTAATTCACAAACCTGCAGAGTTATAAATGACAGCTATCGTCCAAAAATATACTGAAGTAAGGCTGCCAAGAGGACTTGAAAGCGGGGCAGAATTGCAGGAAACCGATTTCAGGAGGTAGACTGGAATTGCATTTAAAGCATAGGAAAAGAGGCAGAAAGTCCACAATGATGCACTTGGCCAAAAAGGGCGTATGCGTTTTCTCCTGAATATATTCAGGAAAAAACGCATACGCCCTTTTTGGCCAACCAAGCAAGCTTGCAAAGGAAATCTGCACTACAATGAAGTCTCACTTCCCCCCGGTCAAAAGGGCCATCTGAAAAAAGTGTAAAATCCAGAAAGGCAGGACAGGCCATGGAGAACTGGGAGCCTTGTAATGCGGATGGGCGGGATGTAAATTGCCAACAGCCACTCGGGAGAAGTGTATGGTGTTTCCTGAAACATCTAAAAAACAAAGCAACAGAGCCTAGGGCACTTCCACTTATGGTCCTATAGCTTAGGGAAATTAAAATCAAAAAGACACAGCCACCCCAAAGGTTGGGACGGCTCTGTTTACAAGAACCTGGTTTACGGTACAAGTTCAATATCGCAGAAAGTGAAAAATGGATAAAGAAGTTGTGGTACTTACGTACAATGCAGTATCACTCAGCAATGAAATCTATGTCATCAGGCCCGTAGCAGCATAATGAGTGGATTCAGGTATGATGATTCTAACTGAAATAAGTCACACAGAAAAAGAAACATCATAAGATATCACTAATACACGGAATGTAAACTTGGCTACACAGGAACTGAATTACAAAACAGAACAGGGTCTCAAATTTAGAAACCCAACTTATGCTTGCTTAAGGGGAAAGGTGAGTTGGGGTGCTGCATAAAACCAGAGATTGAAATGAGCACAGATAAAGTTCCTTAAGCCAAATATGGAATAGACAAGAGCTACTCCTTGCTCAACGAAATGGACTCAACACCCCATATTAAATGCCTAAGAGTGTACCTGACTAGGAAGTATCTTAAAACCTATGGATTGCTATGTCTCTGAAAGAGAATCAAGTGTGTGTACAGGGGCATAAACGCAGCAGTGATAGGACTGGAGAGGTTCGGTGAGCAAATGAAGACCCTTTGAAGTCATATTGCATGGTACCCATTCCACGGGTCTCAACTCTCCAGGTTGAAGGTATTCTTCCTTCAGCTAAAACATGCATGTGGAACCCAGAGTATGATCAACCGTGTGATCGGGAGACGTGTTCCAATATGTGTCAGTTTTCGTCCCCTGGTACTCGGGTGCAACATTCCAGACGCTTTACTAACACTCTCCCGACTTGGAGAGTCAGTGCCTTTAACCTCCTGTTTGGCCCAGTTTGCAATTTCTGCGGAAGATGAACAGGAATAGGGAGAACCAATGACAGACTAGCTGGAGGTGTCTGGACGGGCAAATTTAACTCTCATTTCCCACCAGGAAGAGGAATTAACCAAAGGCTCAGCGTGCCGTGCCGGAACCAGATTAGGGCCTGAAGCCATCCTGCGGTGTTGCGGCCAGCTCACGAGAAAGCGAGTTGAAGAAAGGAGCTCAGGGGCACTGTAATTCACAAACCTGCAGAGTTATAAATGACAGCTATCGTCCAAAAATATACTGAAGTAAGGCTGCCAAGAGGACTTGAAAGCGGGGCAGAATTGCAGGAAACCGATTTCAGGAGGTAGACTGGAATTGCATTGAAAGCATAGGAAAAGAGGCAGAACGTCCACAATGATGCACTTGGCCAAAAAGGGCGTATGCGTTTTTTCCTGAATATATTCAGGAAAAAACGCATACGCCCTTTTTGGCCAACCAAGCAAGCTTGCAAAGGAAATCTGCACTACAATGAAGTCTCACTTCCCCCCGGTCAAAAGGGCCATCTGAAAAAAGTGTAAAATCCAGAAAGGCAGGACAGGCCATGGAGAACTGGGAGCCTTGTTATGCTGATGGGCGGGATGTCAATTGCCAACAGCCACTCGGGAGAAGTGTATGGTGTTTCCTGAAACATCTAAAAAACAAAGCAACAGAGCCTAGGGCACTTCCACTTATGGTCCTATAGCTTAGGGAAATTAAAATCAAAAAGACACAGCCACCCCAAAGGTTGGGACGGCTCTGTTTACAAGAACCTGGTTTACGGTACAAGTTCAATATCGCAGAAAGTGAAAAATGGATAAAGAAGTTGTGGTACTTACGTACAATGCAGTATCACTCAGCAAGGAAATCTATGTCATCAGGCCCGTAGCAGCATAATGAGTGGATTCAGGTATGATGATTCTAACTGAAATAAGTCACACAGAAAAAGAAACATCATAAGATATCACTAATACACGGAATGTAAACTTGGCTACACAGGAACTGAATTACAAAACAGAACAGGGTCTCAAATTTAGAAACCCAACTTATGCTTGCTTAAGGGGAAAGGTGAGTTGGGGTGCTGCATAAAACCAGAGATTGAAATGAGCACAGATAAAGTTCCTTAAGCCAAATATGGAACAGACAACAGCTACTCCTTGCTCAACGAAACGGACTCATCACCCCATATTAAACACCTAAGAATGTACCTGACTATTAAGTAGCTTAAAACCTAAGGAATGCTATGTGTCCGAAAGAGAATCAAGCGTGTGTACAGGGGCATAAACGCAGCAGTGATAGGATTGGAGAGGTTCAGTGAGCAAATGAAGACCCTTTGAAGTCATATTGCATGGTACCCATTCCACGGGTCTCAACTCTCCAGGTTTAAGGTATTCTTCCTTCAGCTAAAACATGCATGTGGAACCCAGAGTATGATCAACCGTGTGATCGGGAGACGTGTTCCAATATGTGTCAGTTTTCGTCCCCTGGTACTCGGGTGCAACATTCCAGACGCTTTACTAACACTCTCCCGACTTGGAGAGTCAGTGCCTTTAACCTCCTGTTTGGCCCAGTTTGCAATTTCTGCGGAAGATGAACAGGAAGAGCGAGAACCAATGAGAGACTAGCTGGAGGTGTCTGGACGGGCAAATTTAACTCTCATTTCCCACCAGGAAGAGGAATTAACCAAAGGCTCAGCGTGCCGTGCCGGAACCAGATTAGGGCCTGAAGCCATCCTGCGGTGTTGCGGCCAGCTCACGAGAAAGCGAGTTGAAGAAAGGAGCTCAGGGGCACTGTAATTCACAAACCTGCAGAGTTATAAATGACAGCTATCGTCCAAAAATATACTGAAGTAAGGCTGCCAAGAGGACTTGAAAGCGGGGCAGAATTGCAGGAAACCGATTTCAGGAGGTAGACTGGAATTGCATTGAAAGCATAGGAAAAGAGGCAGAACGTCCACAATGATGCACTTGGCCAAAAAGGGCATATGCGTTTTTTCCTGAATATATTCAGGAAAAAACGCATACGCCCTTTTTGGCCAACCAAGCAAGCTTGCAAAGGAAATCTGCACTACAATGAAGTCTCACTTCCCCCCGGTCAAAAGGGCCATCTGAAAAAAGTGTAAAATCCAGAAAGGCAGGACAGGCCATGGAGAACTGGGAGCCTTGTTATGCTGATGGGCGGGATGTAAATTGCCAACAGCCACTCGGGAGAAGTGTATGGTGTTTCCTGAAACATCTAAAAAACAAAGCAACAGAGCCTAGGGCACTTCCACTTATGGTCCTATAGCTTAGGGAAATTAAAATCAAAAAAACACAGCCACCCCAAAGTTTGGCACGGCTGTGTTTACAAGAACCACGTTTACGGTACAAGTTCAATATCGCAGAAAGTGAAAAATGGATAAAGAAGTTGTGGTACTTACGTACAATGCAATATCACTCAGCAATGAAATCTATGTCATCAGGCCCGTAGCAGCATAATGAGTGGATTCAGGTATGATGATTCTAACTGAAATAAGTCACACAGGAAAAGAAACATCATAAGATATCACTAATACACGGAATGTAACCTTGGCTACACAGGAAGAGAATTACAAAACAGAACAGGGTCTCAAATTTAGAAACCCAACTTATGCTTGCTTAAGGGGAAAGGTGAGTTGGGGTGCTGCATAAAACCAGAGATTGAAATGAGCACAGATAAAGTTCCTTAAGCCAAATATGGAATAGACAAGAGCTACTCCTTGCTCAACGAAATGGACTCAACACCCCATATTAAATGCCTAAGAGTGTACCTGACTAGGAAGTATCTTAAAACCTATGGATTGCTATGTCTCTGAAAGAGAATCAAGTGTGTGTACAGGGGCATAAACGCAGCAGTGATAGGACTGGAGAGGTTCGGTGAGCAAATGAAGACCCTTTGAAGTCATATTGCATGGTACCCATTCCACGGGTCTCAACTCTCCAGGTTGAAGGTATTCTTCCTTCAGCTAAAACATGCATGTGGAACCCAGAGTATGATCAACCGTGTGATCGGGAGACGTGTTCCAATATGTGTCAGTTTTCGTCCCCTGGTACTCGGGTGCAACATTCCAGACGCTTTACTAACACTCTCCCGACTTGGAGAGTCAGTGCCTTTAACCTCCTGTTTGGCCCAGTTTGCAATTTCTGCGGAAGATGAACAGGAATAGGGAGAACCAATGACAGACTAGCTGGAGGTGTCTGGACGGGCAAATTTAACTCTCATTTCCCACCAGGAAGAGGAATTAACCAAAGGCTCAGCGTGCCGTGCCGGAACCAGATTAGGGCCTGAAGCCATCCTGCGGTGTTGCGGCCAGCTCACGAGAAAGCGAGTTGAAGAAAGGAGCTCAGGGGCACTGTAATTCACAAACCTGCAGAGTTATAAATGACAGCTATCGTCCAAAAATATACTGAAGTAAGGCTGCCAAGAGGACTTGAAAGCGGGGCAGAATTGCAGGAAACCGATTTCAGGAGGTAGACTGGAATTGCATTGAAAGCATAGGAAAAGAGGCAGAACGTCCACAATGATGCACTTGGCCAAAAAGGGCGTATGCGTTTTTTCCTGAATATATTCAGGAAAAAACGCATACGCCCTTTTTGGCCAACCAAGCAAGCTTGCAAAGGAAATCTGCACTACAATGAAGTCTCACTTCCCCCCGGTCAAAAGGGCCATCTGAAAAAAGTGTAAAATCCAGAAAGGCAGGACAGGCCATGGAGAACTGGGAGCCTTGTTATGCTGATGGGCGGGATGTAAATTGCCAACAGCCACTCGGGAGAAGTGTATGGTGTTTCCTGAAACATCTAAAAAACAAAGCAACAGAGCCTAGGGCACTTCCACTTATGGTCCTATAGCTTAGGGAAATTAAAATCAAAAAGACACAGCCACCCCAATGGTTGGGACGGCTCTGTTTACAAGAACCTGGTTTACGGTACAAGTTCAATATCGCAGAAAGTGAAAAATGGATAAAGAAGTTGTGGTACTTACGTACAATGCAGTATCACTCAGCAATGAAATCTATGTCATCAGGCCCGTAGCAGCATAATGAGTGGATTCAGGTACGATGATTCTAAGTGAAATAAGTCACACAGGAAAAGAAACATCATAAGATATCACTAATACACGGAATGTAAACTTGGCTACACAGGAACTGAATTACAAAACAGAAAAGGGTCTCAAATTTAGAAAACCAACTTATGCTTGCTTAAGGGGAAAGGTGAGTTGGGGTGCTGCATAAAACCAGAGATTGAAATGAGCACAGATAAAGTTCCTTAAGCCAAATATGGAATAGACAAGAGCTACTCCTTGCTCAACGAAATGGACTCAACACCCCATATTAAATGCCTAAGAGTGTACCTGACTAGGAAGTATCTTAAAACCTATGGATTGCTATGTCTCTGAAAGAGAATCAAGTGTGTGTACAGGGGCATAAACGCAGCAGTGATAGGACTGGAGAGGTTCGGTGAGCAAATGAAGACCCTTTGAAGTCATATTGCATGGTACCCATTCCACGGGTCTCAACTCTCCAGGTTTAAGGTATTCTTCCTTCAGCTAAAACATGCATGTGGAACCCAGAGTATGATCAACCGTGTGATCGGGAGACGTGTTCCAATAGGTCTCAGTTTTCGTCCCCTGGTACTCGGGTGCAACATTCCAGACGCTTTACTAACACTCTCCCGACTTGGAGAGTCAGTGCCTTTAACCTCCTGTTTGGCCCAGTTTGCAATTTCTGCGGAAGATGAACAGGAATAGGGAGAACCAATGACAGACTAGCTGGAGGTGTCTGGACGGGCAAATTTAACTCTCATTTCCCACCAGGAAGAGGAATTAACCAAAGGCTCAGCGTGCCGTGCCGGAACCAGATTAGGGCCTGAAGCCATCCTGCGGTGTTGCGGCCAGCTCACGAGAAAGCGAGTTGAAGAAAGGAGCTCAGGGGCACTGTAATTCACAAACCTGCAGAGTTATAAATGACAGCTATCGTCCAAAAATATACTGAAGTAAGGCTGCCAAGAGGACTTGAAAGCGGGGCAGAATTGCAGGAAACCGATTTCAGGAGGTAGACTGGAATTGCATTGAAAGCATAGGAAAAGAGGCAGAACGTCCACAATGATGCACTTGGCCAAAAAGGGCGTATGCGTTTTTTCCTGAATATATTCAGGAAAAAACGCATACGCCCTTTTTGGCCAACCAAGCAAGCTTGCAAAGGAAATCTGCACTACAATGAAGTCTCACTTCCCCCCGGTCAAAAGGGCCATCTGAAAAAAGTGTAAAATCCAGAAAGGCAGGACAGGCCATGGAGAACTGGGAGCCTTGTTATGCTGATGGGCGGGATGTAAATTGCCAACAGCCACTCGGGAGAAGTGTATGGTGTTTCCTGAAACATCTAAAAAACAAAGCAACAGAGCCTAGGGCACTTCCACTTATGGTCCTATAGCTTAGGGAAATTAAAATCAAAAAGACACAGCCACCCCAATGGTTGGGACGGCTCTGTTTACAAGAACCTGGTTTACGGTACAAGTTCAATATCGCAGAAAGTGAAAAATGGATAAAGAAGTTGTGGTACTTACGTACAATGCAGTATCACTCAGCAATGAAATCTATGTCATCAGGCCCGTAGCAGCATAATGAGTGGATTCAGGTACGATGATTCTAAGTGAAATAAGTCACACAGGAAAAGAAACATCATAAGATATCACTAATACACGGAATGTAAACTTGGCTACACAGGAACTGAATTACAAAACAGAAAAGGGTCTCAAATTTAGAAAACCAACTTATGCTTGCTTAAGGGGAAAGGTGAGTTGGGGTGCTGCATAAAACCAGAGATTGAAATGAGCACAGATAAAGTTCCTTAAGCCAAATATGGAATAGACAAGAGCTACTCCTTGCTCAACGAAATGGACTCAACACCCCATATTAAATGCCTAAGAGTGTACCTGACTAGGAAGTATCTTAAAACCTATGGATTGCTATGTCTCTGAAAGAGAATCAAGTGTGTGTACAGGGGCATAAACGCAGCAGTGATAGGACTGGAGAGGTTCGGTGAGCAAATGAAGACCCTTTGAAGTCATATTGCATGGTACCCATTCCACGGGTCTCAACTCTCCAGGTTTAAGGTATTCTTCCTTCAGCTAAAACATGCATGTGGAACCCAGAGTATGATCAACCGTGTGATCGGGAGACGTGTTCCAATAGGTCTCAGTTTTCGTCCCCTGGTACTCGGGTGCAACATTCCAGACGCTTTACTAACACTCTCCCGACTTGGAGAGTCAGTGCCTTTAACCTCCTGTTTGGCCCAGTTTGCAATTTCTGCGGAAGATGAACAGGAATAGGGAGAACCAATGACAGACTAGCTGGAGGTGTCTGGACGGGCAAATTTAACTCTCATTTCCCACCAGGAAGAGGAATTAACCAAAGGCTCAGCGTGCCGTGCCGGAACCAGATTAGGGCCTGAAGCCATCCTGCGGTGTTGCGGCCAGCTCACGAGAAAGCGAGTTGAAGAAAGGAGCTCAGGGGCACTGTAATTCACAAACCTGCAGAGTTATAAATGACAGCTATCGTCCAAAAATATACTGAAGTAAGGCTGCCAAGAGGACTTGAAAGCGGGGCAGAATTGCAGGAAACCGATTTCAGGAGGTAGACTGGAATTGCATTGAAAGCATAGGAAAAGAGGCAGAACGTCCACAATGATGCACTTGGCCAAAAAGGGCGTATGCGTTTTTTCCTGAATATATTCAGGAAAAAACGCATACGCCCTTTTTGGCCAACCAAGCAAGCTTGCAAAGGAAATCTGCACTACAATGAAGTCTCACTTCCCCCCGGTCAAAAGGGCCATCTGAAAAAAGTGTAAAATCCAGAAAGGCAGGACAGGCCATGGAGAACTGGGAGCCTTGTTATGCTGATGGGCGGGATGTAAATTGCCAACAGCCACTCGGGAGAAGTGTATGGTGTTTCCTGAAACATCTAAAAAACAAAGCAACAGAGCCTAGGGCACTTCCACTTATGGTCCTATAGCTTAGGGAAATTAAAATCAAAAAGACACAGCCACCCCAATGGTTGGGACGGCTCTGTTTACAAGAACCTGGTTTACGGTACAAGTTCAATATCGCAGAAAGTGAAAAATGGATAAAGAAGTTGTGGTACTTACGTACAATGCAGTATCACTCAGCAATGAAATCTATGTCATCAGGCCCGTAGCAGCATAATGAGTGGATTCAGGTACGATGATTCTAAGTGAAATAAGTCACACAGGAAAAGAAACATCATAAGATATCACTAATACACGGAATGTAAACTTGGCTACACAGGAACTGAATTACAAAACAGAAAAGGGTCTCAAATTTAGAAAACCAACTTATGCTTGCTTAAGGGGAAAGGTGAGTTGGGGTGCTGCATAAAACCAGAGATTGAAATGAGCACAGATAAAGTTCCTTAAGCCAAATATGGAATAGACAAGAGCTACTCCTTGCTCAACGAAATGGACTCAACACCCCATATTAAATGCCTAAGAGTGTACCTGACTAGGAAGTATCTTAAAACCTATGGATTGCTATGTCTCTGAAAGAGAATCAAGTGTGTGTACAGGGGCATAAACGCAGCAGTGATAGGATTGGAGAGGTTCGGTGAGCAAATGAAGACCCTTTGAAGTCATATTGCATGGTACCCATTCCACGGGTCTCAACTCTCCAGGTTTAAGGTATTCTTCCTTCAGCTAAAACATGCATGTGGAACCCAGAGTATGATCAACCGTGTGATCGGGAGACGTGTTCCAATAGGTCTCAGTTTTCGTCCCCTGGTACTCGGGTGCAACATTCCAGACGCTTTACTAACACTCTCCCGACTTGGAGAGTCAGTGCCTTTAACCTCCTGTTTGGCCCAGTTTGCAATTTCTGCGGAAGATGAACAGGAATAGGGAGAACCAATGACAGACTAGCTGGAGGTGTCTGGACGGGCAAATATAACTCTCATTTCCCACCAGGAAGAGGAATTAACCAAAGGCTCAGCGTGCCGTGCCGGAACCAGATTAGGGCCTGAAGCCATCCTGCGGTGTTGCGGCCAGCTCACGAGAAAGCGAGTTGAAGAAAGGAGCTCAGGGGCACTGTAATTCACAAACCTGCAGAGTTATAAATGACAGCTATCGTCCAAAAATATACTGAAGTAAGGCTGCCAAGAGGACTTGAAAGTGGGGCAGAATTGCAGGAAACCGATTTCAGGAGGTAGACTGGAATTGCATTGAAAGCATAGGAAAAGAGGCAGAACGTCCACAATGATGCACTTGGCCAAAAAGGGCGTATGCGTTTTTTCCTGAATATATTCAGGAAAAAACGCATACGCCCTTTTTGGCCAACCAAGCAAGCTTGCAAAGGAAATCTGCACTACAATGAAGTCTCACTTCCCCCCGGTCAAAAGGGCCATCTGAAAAAAGTGTAAAATCCAGAAAGGCAGGACAGGCCATGGAGAACTGGGAGCCTTGTTATGCTGATGGGCGGGATGTCAATTGCCAACAGCCACTCGGGAGAAGTGTATGGTGTTTCCTGAAACATCTAAAAAACAAAGCAACAGAGCCTAGGGCACTTCCACTTATGGTCCTATAGCATAGGGAAATTAAAATCAAAAAGACACAGCCACCACAAAGGTTGGGACGGCTCTGTTTACAAGAACCTGGTTTACGGTACAAGTTCAATATCGCAGAAAGTGAAAAATGGATAAAGAAGTTGTGGTACTTACGTACAATGCAGTATCACTCAGCAATGAAATCTATGTCATCAGGCCCGTAGCAGCATAATGAGTGGATTCAGGTACGATGATTCTAAGTGAAATAAGTCACACAGGAAAAGAAACATCATAAGATATCACTAATACACGGAATGTAACCTTGGCTACACAGGAACTGAATTACAAAACAGAAAAGGGTCTCAAATTTAGAAACCCAACTTATGCTTGCTTAAGGGGAAAGGTGAGTTGGGGTGCTGCATAAAACCAGAGATTGAAATGAGCACAGATAAAGTTCCTTAAGCCAAATATGGAATAGACAAGAGCTACTCCTTGCTCAACGAAATGGACTCAACACCCCATATTAAATGCCTAAGAGTGTACCTGACTAGGAAGTATCTTAAAACCTATGGATTGCTATGTCTCTGAAAGAGAATCAAGTGTGTGTACAGGGGCATAAACGCAGCAGTGATAGGATTGGAGAGGTTCGGTGAGCAAATGAAGACCCTTTGAAGTCATATTGCATGGTACCCATTCCACGCGTCTCAACTCTCCAGGTTTAAGGTATTCTTCCTTCAGCTAAAACATGCATGTGGAACCCAGAGTATGATCAACCGTGTGATCGGGAGACGTGTTCCAATAGGTCTCAGTTTTCGTCCCCTGGTACTCGGGTGCAACATTCCAGACGCTTTACTAACACTCTCCCGACTTGGAGAGTCAGTGCCTTTAACCTCCTGTTTGGCCCAGTTTGCAATTTCTGCGGAAGATGAACAGGAATAGGGAGAACCAATGACAGACTAGCTGGAGGTGTCTGGACGGGCAAATATAACTCTCATTTCCCACCAGGAAGAGGAATTAACCAAAGGCTCAGCGTGCCGTGCCGGAACCAGATTAGGGCCTGAAGCCATCCTGCAGTGTTGCGGCCAGCTCACGAGAAAGCGAGTTGAAGAAAGGAGCTCAGGGGCACTGTAATTCACAAACCTGCAGAGTTATAAATGACAGCTATCGTCCAAAAATATACTGAAGTAAGGCTGCCAAGAGGATTTGAAAGTGGGGCAGAATTGCAGGAAACCGATTTCAGGAGGTAGACTGGAATTGCATTGAAAGCATAGGAAAAGAGGCAGAACGTCCACAATGATGCACTTGGCCAAAAAGGGCGTATGCGTTTTTTCCTGAATATATTCAGGAAAAAACGCATACGCCCTTTTTGGCCAACCAAGCAAGCTTGCAAAGGAAATCTGCACTACAATGAAGTCTCACTTCCCCCCGGTCAAAAGGGCCATCTGAAAAAAGTGTAAAATCCAGAAAGGCAGGACAGGCCATGGAGAACTGGGAGCCTTGTTATGCTGATGGGCGGGATGTCAATTGCCAACAGCCACTCGGGAGAAGTGTATGGTGTTTCCTGAAACATCTAAAAAACAAAGCAACAGAGCCTAGGGCACTTCCACTTATGGTCCTATAGCTTAGGGAAATTAAAATCAAAAAGACACAGCCACCCCAAAGGTTGGGACGGCTCTGTTTACAAGAACCTGGTTTACGGTACAAGTTCAATATCGCAGAAAGTGAAAAATGGATAAAGAAGTTGTGGTACTTACGTACAATGCAGTATCACTCAGCAATGAAATCTATGTCATCAGGCCCGTAGCACCATAATGAGTGGATTCAGGTACGATGATTCTAACTGAAATAAGTCACACAGGAAAAGAAACATCATAAGATATCACTAATACACGGAATGTAACCTTGGCTACACAGGAACTGAATTACAAAACAGAAAAGGGTCTCAAATTTAGAAACCCAACTTATGCTTGCTTAAGGGGAAAGGTGAGTTGGGGTGCTGCATAAAACCAGAGATTGAAATGAGCACAGATAAAGTTCCTTAAGCCAAATATGGAATAGACAAGAGCTACTCCTTGCTCAACGAAATGGACTCAACACCCCATATTAAATGCCTAAGAGTGTACCTGACTAGGAAGTATCTTAAAACCTATGGATTGCTATGTCTCTGAAAGAGAATCAAGTGTGTGTACAGGGGCATAAACGCAGCAGTGATAGGACTGGAGAGGTTCGGTGAGCAAATGAAGACCCTTTGAAGTCATATTGCATGGTACCCATTCCACGGGTCTCAACTCTCCAGGTTGAAGGTATTCTTCCTTCAGCTAAAACATGCATGTGGAACCCAGAGTATGATCAACCGTGTGATTGGGAGACGTGTTCCAATATGTGTCAGTTTTCGTCCCCTGGTACTCGGGTGCAACATTCCAGACGCTTTACTAACACTCTCCCGACTTGGAGAGTCAGTGCCTTTAACCTCCTGTTTGGCCCAGTTTGCAATTTCTGCGGAAGATGAACAGGAATAGGGAGAACCAATGACAGACTAGCTGGAGGTGTCTGGACGGGCAAATTTAACTCTCATTTCCCACCAGGAAGAGGAATTAACCAAAGGCTCAGCGTGCCGTGCCGGAACCAGATTAGGGCCTGAAGCCATCCTGCGGTGTTGCGGCCAGCTCACGAGAAAGCGAGTTGAAGAAAGGAGCTCAGGGGCACTGTAATTCACAAACCTGCAGAGTTATAAATGACAGCTATCGTCCAAAAATATACTGAAGTAAGGCTGCCAAGAGGACTTGAAAGCGGGGCAGAATTGCAGGAAACCGATTTCAGGAGGTAGACTGGAATTGCATTGAAAGCATAGGAAAAGAGGCAGAACGTCCACAATGATGCACTTGGCCAAAAAGGGCGTATGCGTTTTTTCCTGAATATATTCAGGAAAAAACGCATACGCCCTTTTTGGCCAACCAAGCAAGCTTGCAAAGGAAATCTGCACTACAATGAAGTCTCACTTCCCCCCGGTCAAAAGGGCCATCTGAAAAAAGTGTAAAATCCAGAAAGGCAGGACAGGCCATGGAGAACTGGGAGCCTTGTTATGCGGATGGGCGGGATGTAAATTGCCAACAGCCACTCGGGAGAAGTGTATGGTGTTTCCTGAAACATCTAAAAAACAAAGCAACAGAGCCTAGGGCACTTCCACTTATGGTCCTATAGCTTAGGGAAATTAAAATCAAAAAGACACAGCCACCCCAAAGGTTAGGACGGCTCTGTTTACAAGAACCTGGTTTACGGTACAAGTCCAATATCGCAGAAAGTGAAAAATGGATAAAGAAGTTGTGGTACTTACGTACAATGCAGTATCACTCAGCAATGAAATCTATGTCATCAGGCCCGTAGCAGCATAATGAGTGGATTCAGGTATGATGATTCTAACTGAAATGTCACACAGAAAAAGAAACATCATAAGATATCACTAATACACGGAATGTAAACTTGGCTACACAGGAACTGAATTACAAAACAGAACAGGGTCTCAAATTTAGAAACCCAACTTATGCTTGCTTAAGGGGAAAGGTGAGTTGGGGTGCTGCATAAAACCAGAGATTGAAATGAGCACAGATAAAGTTCCTTAAGCCAAATATGGAATAGACAAGAGCTACTCCTTGCTCAACGAAATGGACTCAACACCCCATATTAAATGCCTAAGAGTGTACCTGACTAGGAAGTATCTTAAAACCTATGGATTGCTATGTCTCTGAAAAAGAATCAAGTGTGTGTACAGGGGCATAAACGCAGCAGTGATAGGACTGGAGAGGTTCGGTGAGCAAATGAAGACCCTTTGAAGTCATATTGCATGGTACCCATTCCACGGGTCTCAACTCTCCAGGTTTAAGGTATTCTTCCTTCAGCTAAAACATGCATGTGGAACCCAGAGTATGATCAACCGTGTGATCGGGAGACGTGTTCCAATATGTGTCAGTTTTCGTCCCCTGGTACTCGGGTGCAACATTCCAGACGCTTTACTAACACTCTCCCGACTTGGAGAGTCAGTGCCTTTAACCTCCTGTTTGGCCCAGTTTGCAATTTCTGCGGAAGATGAACAGGAATAGGGAGAACCAATGACAGACTAGCTGGAGGTGTCTGGACGGGCAAATTTAACTCTCATTTCCCACCAGGAAGAGGAATTAACCAAAGGCTCAGCGTGCCGTGCCGGAACCAGATTAGGGCCTGAAGCCATCCTGCGGTGTTGCGGCCAGCTCACGAGAAAGCGAGTTGAAGAAAGGAGCTCAGGGGCACTGTAATTCACAAACCTGCAGAGTTATAAATGACAGCTATCGTCCAAAAATATACTGAAGTAAGGCTGCCAAGAGGACTTGAAAGCGGGGCAGAATTGCAGGAAACCGATTTCAGGAGGTAGACTGGAATTGCATTGAAAGCATAGGAAAAGAGGCAGAACGTCCACAATGATGCACTTGGCCAAAAAGGGCGTATGCGTTTTCTCCTGAATATATTCAGGAAAAAACGCATACGCCCTTTTCGGCCAACCAAGCAAGCTTGCAAAGGAAATCTGCACTACAATGAAGTCTCACTTCCCCCCGGTCAAAAGGGCCATCTGAAAAAAGTGTAAAATCCAGAAAGGCAGGACAGGCCATGGAGAACTGGGAGCCTTGTTATGCGGATGGGCGGGATGTAAATTGCCAACAGCCACTCGGGAGAAGTGTATGGTGTTTCCTGAAACATCTAAAAAACAAAGCAACAGAGCCTAGGGCACTTCCACTTATGGTCCTATAGCTTAGGGAAATTAAAATCAAAAAGACACAGCCACCCCAAAGGTTGGGACGGCTCTGTTTACAAGAACCTGGTTTACTGTACAAGTCCAATATCGCAGAAAGTGAAAAATGGATAAAGAAGTTGTGGTACTTACGTACAATGCAGTATCACTCAGCAATGAAATCTATGTCATCAGGCCCGTAGCAGCATAATGAGTGGATTCAGGTATGATGATTCTAACTGAAATGTCACACAGAAAAAGAAACATCATAAGATATCACTAATACACGGAATGTAAACTTCGCTACACAGGAACTGAATTACAAAACAGAACAGGGTCTCAAATTTAGAAACCCAACTTATGCTTGCTTAAGGGGAAAGGTGAGTTGGGGTGCTGCATAAAACCAGAGATTGAAATGAGCACAGATAAAGTTCCTTAAGCCAAATATGGAATAGACAAGAGCTACTCCTTGCTCAACGAAATGGACTCAACACCCCATATTAAATGCCTAAGAGTGTACCTGACTAGGAAGTATCTTAAAACCTATGGATTGCTATGTCTCTGAAAAAGAATCAAGTGTGTGCACAGGGGCATAAACGCAGCAGTGATAGGACTGGAGAGGTTCGGTGAGCAAATGAAGACCCTTTGAAGTCATATTGCATGGTACCCATTCCACGGGTCTCAACTCTCCAGGTTTAAGGTATTCTTCCTTCAGCTAAAACATGCATGTGGAACCCAGAGTATGATCAACCGTGTGATCGGGAGACGTGTTCCAATATGTGTCAGTTTTCGTCCCCTGGTACTCGGGTGCAACATTCCAGACGCTTTACTAACACTCTCCCGACTTGGAGAGTCAGTGCCTTTAACCTCCTGTTTGGCCCAGTTTGCAATTTCTGCGGAAGATGAACAGGAATAGGGAGAACCAATGACAGACTAGCTGGAGGTGTCTGGACGGGCAAATTTAACTCTCATTTCCCACCAGGAAGAGGAATTAACCAAAGGCTCAGCGTGCCGTGCCGGAACCAGATTAGGGCCTGAAGCCATCCTGCGGTGTTGCGGCCAGCTCACGAGAAAGCGAGTTGAAGAAAGGAGCTCAGGGGCACTGTAATTCACAAACCTGCAGAGTTATAAATGACAGCTATCGTCCAAAAATATACTGAAGTAAGGCTGCCAAGAGGACTTGAAAGCGGGGCAGAATTGCAGGAAACCGATTTCAGGAGGTAGACTGGAATTGTATTGAAAGCATAGGAAAAGAGGCAGAACGTCCACAATGATGCACTTGGCCAAAAAGGGCGTATGCGTTTTCTCCTGAATATATTCAGGAAAAAACGCATACGCCCTTTTTGGCCAACCAAGCAAGTTTGCAAAGGAAATCTGCACTACAATGAAGTCTCACTTCCCCCCGGTCAAAAGGGCCATCTGAAAAAAGTGTAAAATCCAGAAAGGCAGGCCAGGCCATGGAGAACTGGGAGCCTTGTTATGCTGATGGGCGGGATGTAAATTGCCAACAGCCACTCGGGAGAAGTGTATGGTGTTTCCTGAAACATCTAAAAAACAAAGCAACAGAGCCTAGGGCACTTCCACTTATGGTCCTATAGCTTAGGGAAATTAAAATCAAAATGACACAGCCACCCCAAAGGTTGGGACGGCTCTGTTTACAAGAACCTGGTTTACGGTACAAGTTCAATATCGCAGAAAGTGAAAAATGGATAAAGAAGTTGTGGTACTTACGTACAATGCAGTATCACTCAGCAATGAAATCTATGTCATCAGGCCCGTAGCAGCATAATGAGTGGATTCAGGTATGATGATTCTAACTGAAATAAGTCACACAGGAAAAGAAACATCATAAGATATCACTAATACACGGAATGTAACCTTGGCTACACAGGAACTGAATTCCAAAACAGAACAGGGTCTCAAATTTAGAAACCCAACTTATGCTTGCTTAAGGGGAAAGGTGAGTTGGGGTGCTGCATAAAACCAGAGATTGAAATGAGCACAGATAAAGTTCCTTAAGCCAAATATGGAATAGACAAGAGCTACTCCTTGCTCAACGAAATGGACTCAACACCCCATATTAAATGCCTAAGAGTGTACCTGACTAGGAAGTATCTTAAAACCTATGGATTGCTATGTCTCTGAAAGAGAATCAAGTGTGTGTACAGGGGCATAAACGCAGCAGTGATAGGATTGGAGAGGTTCGGTGAGCAAATGAAGACCCTTTGAAGTCATATTGCATGGTACCCATTCCACGGGTCTCAACTCTCCAGGTTTAAGGTATTCTTCCTTCAGCTAAAACATGCATGTGGAACCCAGAGTATGATCAACCGTGTGATCGGGAGACGTGTTCCAATATGTGTCAGTTTTCGTCCCCTGGTACTCGGGTGCAACATTCCAGACGCTTTACTAACACTCTCCCGACTTGGAGAGTCAGTGCCTTTAACCTCCTGTTTGGCCCAGTTTGCAATTTCTGCGGAAGATGAACAGGAATAGGGAGAACCAATGACAGACTAGCTGGAGGTGTCTGCACGGGCAAATGTAACTCTCATTTCCCACCAGGAAGGGGAATTAACCAAAGGCTCAGCGTGCCGTGCCGGAACCAGATTAGGGCCTGAAGCCATCCTGCGGTGTTGCGGCCAGCTCACGAGAAAGCGAGTTGAAGAAAGGAGCTCAGGGGCACTGTAATTCACAAACCTGCAGAGTTATAAATGACAGCTATCGTCCAAAAATATACTGAAGTAAGGCTGCCAAGAGGACTTGAAAGCGGGGCAGAATTGCAGGAAACCGATTTCAGGAGGTAGACTGGAATTGCATTGAAAGCATAGGAAAAGAGGCAGAACGTCCACAATGATGCACTTGGCCAAAAAGGGCGTATGCGTTTTTTCCTGAATATATTCAGGAAAAAACGCATACGCCCTTTTTGGCCAACCAAGCAAGCTTGCAAAGGAAATCTGCACTACAATGAAGTCTCACTTCCCCCCGGTAAAAAGGGCCATCTGAAAAAAGTGTAAAATCCAGAAAGGCAGGACAGGCCATGGAGAACTGGGAGCCTTGTTATGCTGATGGGTGGGATGTCAATTGCCAACAGCCACTCGGGAGAAGTGTATGGTGTTTCCTGAAACATCTAAAAAACAAAGCAACAGAGCCTAGGGCACTTCCACTTATGGTCCTATAGCTTAGGGAAATTAAAATCAAAAGACACAGCCACCCCAAATGTTGGGACTGCTCTGTTTACAAGAACCTGGTTTACGGTACAAGTTCAATATCGCAGAAAGTGAAAAATGGATAAAGAAGTTGTGGTACTTACGTACAATGCAATATCACTCAGCAATGAAATCTATGTCATCAGGTCCGTAGCAGCATAATGAGTGGATTCAGGTACGATGATTCTAACTGAAATAAGTCACACAGAAAAAGAAACATCATAAGATATCACTAATACACGGAATGTAAACTTGGCTACATAGGAACTGAATTACAAAACAGAACAGGGTCTCAAATTTAGAAAACCAACTTATGCTTGCTTAAGGGGAAAGGTGAGTTGGGGTGCTGCATAAAACCAGAGATTGAAATGAGCACAGATAAAGTTCCTTAAGCCAAATATGGAATAGACAAGAGCTACTCCTTGCTCAACGAAATGGACTCAACACCCCATATTAAATGCCTAAGAGTGTACCTGACTAGGAAGTATCTTAAAACCTATGGATTGCTATGTCTCTGAAAGAGAATCAAGTGTGTGTACAGGGGCATAAACGCAGCAGTGATAGGATTGGAGAGGTTCGGTGAGCAAATGAAGACCCTTTGAAGTCATATTGCATGGTACCCATTCCACGGGTCTCAACTCTCCAGGTTTAAGGTATTCTTCCTTCAGCTAAAACATGCATGTGGAACCCAGAGTATGATCAACCGTGTGATCGGGAGACGTGTTCCAATATGTGTCAGTTTTCGTCCCCTGGTACTCGGGTGCAACATTCCAGACGCTTTACTAACACTCTCCCGACTTGGAGAGTCAGTGCCTTTAACCTCCTGTTTGGCCCAGTTTGCAATTTCTGCGGAAGATGAACAGGAATAGGGAGAACCAATGACAGACTAGCTGGAGGTGTCTGGACGGGCAAATTTAACTCTCATTTCCCACCAGGAAGGGGAATTAACCAAAGGCTCAGCGTGCCGTGCCGGAACCAGATTAGGGCCTGAAGCCATCCTGCAGTGTTGCGGCCAGCTCACGAGAAAGCGAGTTGAAGAAAGGAGCTCAGGGGCACTGTAATTCACAAACCTGCAGAGTTATAAATGACAGCTATCGTCCAAAAATATACTGAAGTAAGGCTGCCAAGAGGACTTGAAAGCGGGGCAGAATTGCAGGAAACCGATTTCAGGAGGTAGACTGGAATTGCATTTAAAGCATAGGAAAAGAGGCAGAACGTCCACAATGATGCACTTGGCCAAAAAGGGCGTATGCGTTTTTTCCTGAATATATTCAGGAAAAAACGCATACGCCCTTTTTGGCCAACCAAGCAAGCTTGCAAAGGAAATCTGCACTACAATGAAGTCTCACTTCCCCCCGGTCAAAAGGGCCATCTGAAAAAAGTGTAAAATCCAGAAAGGCAGGACAGGCCATGGAGAACTGGGAGCCTTGTTATGCTGATGGGCGGGATGTCAATTGCCAACAGCCACTCGGGAGAAGTGTATGGTGTTTCCTGAAACATCTAAAAAACAAAGCAACAGAGCCTAGGGCAATTCCACTTATGGTCCTATAGCTTAGGGAAATTAAAATCAAAAGACACAGCCACCCCAAAGGTTGGGACGGCTCTGTTTACAAGAACCTGGTTTACGGTACAAGTTCAATATCGCAGAAAGTGAAAAATGGATAAAGAAGTTGTGGTACTTACGTACAATGCAGTATCACTCAGCAATGAAATCTATGTCATCAGGCCCGTAGCACCATAATGAGTGGATTCAGGTACGATGATTCTAATTGAAATAAGTCACACAGAAAAAGAAACATCATAAGATATCACTAATACACGGAATGTAACCTTGGCTACATAGGAACAGAATTACAAAACAGAACAGGGTCTCAAATTTAGAAACCCAACTTATGCTTGCTTAAGGGGAAAGGTGAGTTGGGGTGCTGCATAAAATCAGAGATTGAAATGAGCACAGATAAAGTTCCTTAAGCCAAATATGGAATAGACAAGAGCTACTCCTTGCTCAAGGAAATGGACTCAACACCCCATATTAAATGCCTAAGAGTGTACCTGACTAGGAAGTATCTTAAAACCTATGGATTGCTATGTCTCCGAAAGAGAACCAAGCGTGTGTACAGGGGCATAAACGCAGCAGTGATAGGACTGGAGAGGTTCGGTGAGCAAATGAAGACCCTTTGAAGTCATATTGCATGGTACCCATTCCACGGGTCTCAACTCTCCAGGTTTAAGGTATTCTTCCTTCAGCTAAAACATGCATGTGGAACCCAGAGTATGATCAACCGTGTGATCGGGAGACGTGTTCCAATATGTCTCAGTTTTCGTCCCCTGGTACTCGGGTGCAACATTCCAGACGCTTTACTAACACTCTCCCGACTTGGAGAGTCAGTGCCTTTAACCTCCTGTTTGGCCCAGTTTGCAATTTCTGCGGAAGATGAACAGGAATAGGGAGAACCAATGACAGACTAGCTGGAGGTGTCTGGAAGGGCAAATTTAACTCTCATTTCCCACCAGGAAGAGGAATTAACCAAAGGCTCAGCGTGCCGTGCCGAAACCAGATTAGGGCCTGAAGCCATCCTGCGGTGTTGCGGCCAGCTCACGAGAAAGCGAGTTGAAGAAAGGAGCTCAGGGGCACTGTAATTCACAAACCTGCAGAGTTATAAATGACAGCTATCGTCCAAAAATATACTGAAGTAAGGCTGCCAAGAGGACTTGAAAGCGGGGCAGAATTGCAGGAAACCGATTTCAGGAGGTAGACTGGAATTGCATTGAAAGCATAGGAAAAGAGGCAGAACGTCCACAATGATGCACTTGGCCCAAAAGGGCGTATGCGTTTTTTCCTGAATATATTCAGGAAAAAACGCATACGCCCTTTTTGGCCAACCAAGCAAGCTTGCAAAGGAAATATGCACTACAATGAAGTCTCACTTCCCCGCGGTCAAAAGGGCCATCTGAAAAAAGTGTAAAATCCAGAAAGGCAGGACAGGCCATGGAGAACTGGGAGCCTTGTTATGCGGATGGGCGGGATGTAAATTGCCAACAGCCACTCGGGAGAAGTGTATGGTGTTTCCTGAAACATCTAAAAAACAAAGCAACAGAGCCTAGGGCACTTCCACTTATGGTCCTATAGCTTAGGGAAATTAAAATCAAAAAGACACAGCCACCCCAAAGGTTGGGACGGCTCTGTTTACAAGAACCTGGTTTACGGTACAAGTTCAATATCGCAGAAAGTGAAAAATGGATAAAGAAGTTGTGGTACTTACGTACAATGCAGTATCACTCAGCAATGAAATCTATGTCATCAGGCCCGTAGCAGCATAATGAGTGGATTCAGGTATGATGATTCTAACTGAAATAAGTCACACAGGAAAAGAAACATCATAAGATATCACTAATACACGGAATGTAAACTTGGCTACACAGGAACTGAATTCCAAAACAGAACAGGGTCTCAAATTTAGAAACCCAACTTATGCTTGCTTAAGGGGAAAGGTGAGTTGGGGTGCTGCATAAAACCAGAGATTGAAATGAGCACAGATAAAGTTCCTTAAGCCAAATATGGAATAGACAAGAGCTACTCCTTGCTCAACGAAATGGACTCAACACCCCATATTAAATGCCTAAGAGTGTACCTGACTAGGAAGTATCTTAAAACCTATGGATTGCTATGTCTCTGAAAGAGAATCAAGTGTGTGTACAGGGGCATAAACGCAGCAGTGATAGGACTGGAGAGGTTCGGTGAGCAAATGAAAACCCTTTGAAGTCATATTGCATGGTACCCATTCCACGGGTCTCAACTCTCCAGGTTTAAGGTATTCTTCCTTCAGCTAAAACATGCATGTGGAACCCAGAGTATGATCAACCGTGTGATCGGGAGACGTGTTCCAATATGTCTCAGTTTTCGTCCCCTGGTACTCGGGTGCAACATTCCAGACGCTTTACTAACACTCTCCCGACTTGGAGAGTCAGTGCCTTTAACCTCCTGTTTGGCCCAGTTTGCAATTTCTGCGGAAGATGAACAGGAATAGGGAGAACCAATGACAGACTAGCTGGAGCTGTCTGGACGGGCAAATTTAACTCTCATTTCCCACCAGGAAGGGGAATTAACCAAAGGCTCAGCGTGCCGTGCCGGAACCAGATTAGGGCCTGAAGCCATCCTGCGGTGTTGCGGCCAGCTCACGAGAAAGCGAGTTGAAGAAAGGAGCTCAGGGGCACTGTAATTCACAAACCTGCAGAGTTATAAATGACAGCTATCGTCCAAAAATATACTGAAGTAAGGCTGCCAAGAGGACTTGAAAGCGGGGCAGAATTGCAGGAAACCGATTTCAGGAGGTAGACTGGAATTGCATTTAAAGCATAGGAAAAGAGGCAGAACGTCCACAATGATGCACTTGACCCAAAAGGGCGTATGCGTTTTTTCCTGAATATATTCAGGAAAAAACGCATACGCCCTTTTTGGCCAACCAAGCAAGCTTGCAAAGGAAATCTGCACTACAATGAAGTCTCACTTCCCCCTGGTCAAAAGGGCCATCTGAAAAAAGTGTAAAATCCAGAAAGGCAGGACAGACCATGGAGAACTGGGAGCCTTGTTATGCTGATGGGCGGGATGTAAATTGCCAACAGCCACTCGGGAGAAGTGTATGGTGTTTCCTGAAACATCTAAAAAACAAAGCAACAGAGCCTAGGGCACTTCCACTTATGGTCCTATAGCTTAGGGAAATTAAAATCAAAAAGACACAGCCACCCCAAAGGTTGGGACGGCTCTGTTTACAAGAACCTGGTTTACGGTACAAGTTCAATATCGCAGAAAGTGAAAAATGGATAAAGAAGTTGTGGTACTTACGTACAATGCAGTATCACTCAGCAATGAAATCTATGTCATCAGGCCCGTAGCAGCATAATGAGTGGATTCAGGTATGATGATTCTAACTGAAGTAAGTCACACAGGAAAAGAAACATCATAAGATATCACTAATACACGGAATGTAACGTTGGCTACACAGGAACTGAATTACAAAACAGAACAGGGTCTCAAATTTAGAAACCCAACTTATGCTTGCTTAAGGGGAAAGGTGAGTTGGGGTGCTGCATAAAACCAGAGATTGAAATGAGCACAGATAAAGTTCCTTAAGCCAAATATGGAATAGACCAGAGCTACTCCTTGCTCAAGGAAATGGACTCAACACCCCATATTAAATGCCTAAGAGTGTACCTGACTAGGAAGTATCTTAAAACCTATGGATTGCTATGTCTCTGAAAGAGAATCAAGTGTGTGTACAGGGGCATAAACGCAGCAGTGATAGGATTGGAGAGGTTCGGTGAGCAAATGAAGACCCTTTGAAGTCATATTGCATGGTACCCATTCCACGGGTCTCAACTCTCCAGGTTTAAGGTATTCTTCCTTCAGCTAAAACATGCATGTGGAACCCAGAGTATGATCAACCGTGTGATCGGGAGACGTGTTCCAATATGTGTCAGTTTTCGTCCCCTGGTACTCGGGTGCAACATTCCAGACGCTTTACTAACACTCTCCCGACTTGGAGAGTCAGTGCCTTTAACCTCCTGTTTGGCCCAGTTTGCAATTTCTGCGGAAGATGAACAGGAATAGGGAGAACCAATGACAGACTAGCTGGAGGTGTCTGGACGGGCAAATTTAACTCTCATTTCCCACCAAGAAGAGGAATTAACCAAAGGCTCAGCGTGCCGTGCCGGAACCAGATTAGGGCCTGAAGCCATCCTGCGGTGTTGCGGCCAGCTCACGAGAAAGCGAGTTGAAGAAAGGAGCTCAGGGGCACTGTAATTCACAAACCTGCAGAGTTATAAATGACAGCTATCGTCCAAAAATATACTGAAGTAAGGCTGCCAAGAGGACTTGAAAGCGGGGCAGAATTGCAGGAAACCGATTTCAGGAGGTAGACTGGAATTGCATTGAAAGCATAGGAAAAGAGGCAGAACGTCCACAATGATGCACTTGGCCAAAAAGGGCGTATGCGTTTTTTCCTGAATATATTCAGGAAAAAACGCATACGCCCTTTTTGGCCAACCAAGCAAGCTTGCAAAGGAAATCTGCACTACAATGAAGTCTCACTTCCCCCCGGTCAAAAGGGCCATCTGAAAAAAGTGTAAAATCCAGAAAGGCAGGACAGGCCATGGAGAACTGGGAGCCTTGTAATGCTGATGGGCGGGATGTAAATTGCCAACAGCCACTCGGGAGAAGTGTATGGTGTTTCCTGAAACATCTAAAAAACAAAGCAACAGAGCCTAGGGCACTTCCACTTATGGTCCTATAGCTTAGGGAAATTAAAATCAAAAAGACACAGCCACCCCAATGGTTGGGACGGCTCTGTTTACAAGAACCTGGTTTACGGTACAAGTTCAATATCGCAGAAAGTGAAAAATGGATAAAGAAGTTGTGGTACTTACGTACAATGCAGTATCACTCAGCAATGAAATCTATGTCATCAGGCCCGTAGCAGCATAATGAGTGGATTCAGGTATGATGATTCTAACTGAAATGTCACACAGAAACAGAAACATCATAAGATATCACTAATACACGGAATGTAAACTTGGCTACACAGGAACTGAATTACAAAACAGAACAGGGTCTCAAATTTAGAAACCCAACTTATGCTTGCTTAAGGGGAAAGGTGAGTTGGGGTGCTGCATAAAACCAGAGATTGAAATGAGCACAGATAAAGTTCCTTAAACCAAATATGGAATAGACAAGAGCTACACCTTGCTCAACGAAATGGACTCAACACCCCATATTAAATGCCTAAGAGTGTACCTGACTAGGAAGTATCTTAAAACCTATGGATTGCTATGTCTCTGAAAGAGAATCAAGTGTGTGTACAGGGGCATCAACGCAGCAGTGATAGGATTGGAGAGGTTCGGTGAGCAAATGAAGACCCTTTGAAGTCATAGTGCATGGTACCCATTCCACGGGTCTCAACTCTCCAGGTTTAAGGTATTCTTCCTTCAGCTAAAACATGCATGTGGAACCCAGAGTATGATCAACCGTGTGATCGGGAGACGTGTTCCAATATGTGTCAGTTTTCGTCCCCTGGTACTCGGGTGCAACATTCCAGACGCTTTACTAACACTCTCCCGACTTGGAGAGTCAGTGCCTTTAACCTCCTGTTTGGCCCAGTTTGCAATTTCTGCGGAAGATGAACAGGAATAGGGAGAACCAATGACAGACTAGCTGGAGGTGTCTGGACGGGCAAATTTAACTCTCATTTCCCACCAGGAAGAGGAATTAACCAAAGGCTCAGCGTGCCGTGCCGGAACCAGATTAGGGCCTGAAGCCATCCTGCGGTGTTGCGGCCAGCTCACGAGAAAGCGAGTTGAAGAAAGGAGCTCAGGGGCACTGTAATTCACAAACCTGCAGAGTTATAAATGACAGCTATCGTCCAAAAATATACTGAAGTAAGGCTGCCAAGAGGACTTGAAAGCGGGGCAGAATTGCAGGAAACCGATTTCAGGAGGTAGACTGGAATTGCATTGAAAGCATAGGAAAAGAGGCAGAACGTCCACAATGATGCACTTGGCCAAAAAGGGCGTATGCGTTTTTTCCTGAATATATTCAGGAAAAAACGCATACGCCCTTTTTGGCCAACCAAGCAAGCTTGCAAAGGAAATCTGCACTACAATGAAGTCTCACTTCCCCCCGGTCAAAAGGGCCATCTGAAAAAAGTGTAAAATCCAGAAAGGCAGGACAGGCCATGGAGAACTGGGAGCCTTGTTATGCTGATGGGCGGGATGTCAATTGCCAACAGCCACTCGGGAGAAGTGTATGGTGTTTCCTGAAACATCTAAAAAACAAAGCAACAGAGCCTAGGGCACTTCCACTTATGGTCCTATAGCTTAGGGAAATTAAAATCAAAAAGACACAGCCACCCCAAAGGTTGGGACGGCTCTGTTTACAAGAACCTGGTTTACGGTACAAGTTCAATATCGCAGAAAGTGAAAAATGGATAAAGAAGTTGTGGTACTTACGTACAATGCAGTATCACTCAGCAAGGAAATCTATGTCATCAGGCCCGTAGCAGCATAATGAGTGGATTCAGGTATGATGATTCTAACTGAAATAAGTCACACAGAAAAAGAAACATCATAAGATATCACTAATACACGGAATGTAAACTTGGCTACACAGGAACTGAATTACAAAACAGAACAGGGTCTCAAATTTAGAAACCCAACTTATGCTTGCTTAAGGGGAAAGGTGAGTTGGGGTGCTGCATAAAACCAGAGATTGAAATGAGCACAGATAAAGTTCCTTAAGCCAAATATGGAACAGACAACAGCTACTCCTTGCTCAACGAAACGGACTCATCACCCCATATTAAACACCTAAGAATGTACCTGACTATTAAGTAGCTTAAAACCTAAGGAATGCTATGTGTCCGAAAGAGAATCAAGCGTGTGTACAGGGGCATAAACGCAGCAGTGATAGGATTGGAGAGGTTCAGTGAGCAAATGAAGACCCTTTGAAGTCATATTGCATGGTACCCATTCCACGGGTCTCAACTCTCCAGGTTTAAGGTATTCTTCCTTCAGCTAAAACATGCATGTGGAACCCAGAGTATGATCAACCGTGTGATCGGGAGACGTGTTCCAATATGTGTCAGTTTTCGTCCCCTGGTACTCGGGTGCAACATTCCAGACGCTTTACTAACACTCTCCCGACTTGGAGAGTCAGTGCCTTTAACCTCCTGTTTGGCCCAGTTTGCAATTTCTGCGGAAGATGAACAGGAAGAGCGAGAACCAATGAGAGACTAGCTGGAGGTGTCTGGACGGGCAAATTTAACTCTCATTTCCCACCAGGAAGAGGAATTAACCAAAGGCTCAGCGTGCCGTGCCGGAACCAGATTAGGGCCTGAAGCCATCCTGCGGTGTTGCGGCCAGCTCACGAGAAAGCGAGTTGAAGAAAGGAGCTCAGGGGCACTGTAATTCACAAACCTGCAGAGTTATAAATGACAGCTATCGTCCAAAAATATACTGAAGTAAGGCTGCCAAGAGGACTTGAAAGCGGGGCAGAATTGCAGGAAACCGATTTCAGGAGGTAGACTGGAATTGCATTGAAAGCATAGGAAAAGAGGCAGAACGTCCACAATGATGCACTTGGCCAAAAAGGGCATATGCGTTTTTTCCTGAATATATTCAGGAAAAAACGCATACGCCCTTTTTGGCCAACCAAGCAAGCTTGCAAAGGAAATCTGCACTACAATGAAGTCTCACTTCCCCCCGGTCAAAAGGGCCATCTGAAAAAAGTGTAAAATCCAGAAAGGCAGGACAGGCCATGGAGAACTGGGAGCCTTGTTATGCTGATGGGCGGGATGTAAATTGCCAACAGCCACTCGGGAGAAGTGTATGGTGTTTCCTGAAACATCTAAAAAACAAAGCAACAGAGCCTAGGGCACTTCCACTTATGGTCCTATAGCTTAGGGAAATTAAAATCAAAAAAACACAGCCACCCCAAAGTTTGGCACGGCTGTGTTTACAAGAACCACGTTTACGGTACAAGTTCAATATCGCAGAAAGTGAAAAATGGATAAAGAAGTTGTGGTACTTACGTACAATGCAATATCACTCAGCAATGAAATCTATGTCATCAGGCCCGTAGCAGCATAATGAGTGGATTCAGGTATGATGATTCTAACTGAAATAAGTCACACAGGAAAAGAAACATCATAAGATATCACTAATACACGGAATGTAACCTTGGCTACACAGGAACAGAATTATAAAACAGAACAGGGTCTCAAATTTAGAAACCCAACTTATGCTTGCTTAAGGGGAAAGGTGAGTTGGGGTGCTGCATAAAACCAGAGATTGAAATGAGCACAGATAAAGTTCCTTAAGCCAAATATGGAATAGACAAGAGCTACTCCTTGCTCAACGAAATGGACTCAACACCCCATATTAAATGCCTAAGAGTGTACCTGACTAGGAAGTATCTTAAAACCTATGGATTGCTATGTCTCTGAAAGAGAATCAAGTGTGTGTACAGGGGCATAAACGCAGCAGTGATAGGACTGGAGAGGTTCGGTGAGCAAATGAAGACCCTTTGAAGTCATATTGCATGGTACCCATTCCACGGGTCTCAACTCTCCAGGTTGAAGGTATTCTTCCTTCAGCTAAAACATGCATGTGGAACCCAGAGTATGATCAACCGTGTGATCGGGAGACGTGTTCCAATATGTGTCAGTTTTCGTCCCCTGGTACTCGGGTGCAACATTCCAGACGCTTTACTAACACTCTCCCGACTTGGAGAGTCAGTGCCTTTAACCTCCTGTTTGGCCCAGTTTGCAATTTCTGCGGAAGATGAACAGGAATAGGGAGAACCAATGACAGACTAGCTGGAGGTGTCTGGACGGGCAAATTTAACTCTCATTTCCCACCAGGAAGAGGAATTAACCAAAGGCTCAGCGTGCCGTGCCGGAACCAGATTAGGGCCTGAAGCCATCCTGCGGTGTTGCGGCCAGCTCACGAGAAAGCGAGTTGAAGAAAGGAGCTCAGGGGCACTGTAATTCACAAACCTGCAGAGTTATAAATGACAGCTATCGTCCAAAAATATACTGAAGTAAGGCTGCCAAGAGGACTTGAAAGCGGGGCAGAATTGCAGGAAACCGATTTCAGGAGGTAGACTGGAATTGCATTGAAAGCATAGGAAAAGAGGCAGAACGTCCACAATGATGCACTTGGCCAAAAAGGGCGTATGCGTTTTTTCCTGAATATATTCAGGAAAAAACGCATACGCCCTTTTTGGCCAACCAAGCAAGCTTGCAAAGGAAATCTGCACTACAATGAAGTCTCACTTCCCCCCGGTCAAAAGGGCCATCTGAAAAAAGTGTAAAATCCAGAAAGGCAGGACAGGCCATGGAGAACTGGGAGCCTTGTTATGCTGATGGGCGGGATGTAAATTGCCAACAGCCACTCCGGAGAAGTGTATGGTGTTTCCTGAAACATCTAAAAAACAAAGCAACAGAGCCTAGGGCACTTCCACTTATGGTCCTATAGCTTAGGGAAATTAAAATCAAAAAGACACAGCCACCCCAATGGTTGGGACGGCTCTGTTTACAAGAACCTGGTTTACGGTACAAGTTCAATATCGCAGAAAGTGAAAAATGGATAAAGAAGTTGTGGTACTTACGTACAATGCAGTATCACTCAGCAATGAAATCTATGTCATCAGGCCCGTAGCAGCATAATGAGTGGATTCAGGTACGATGATTCTAAGTGAAATAAGTCACACAGGAAAAGAAACATCATAAGATATCACTAATACACGGAATGTAAACTTGGCTACACAGGAACTGAATTACAAAACAGAAAAGGGTCTCAAATTTAGAAAACCAACTTATGCTTGCTTAAGGGGAAAGGTGAGTTGGGGTGCTGCATAAAACCAGAGATTGAAATGAGCACAGATAAAGTTCCTTAAGCCAAATATGGAATAGACAAGAGCTACTCCTTGCTCAACGAAATGGACTCAACACCCCATATTAAATGCCTAAGAGTGTACCTGACTAGGAAGTATCTTAAAACCTATGGATTGCTATGTCTCTGAAAGAGAATCAAGTGTGTGTACAGGGGCATAAACGCAGCAGTGATAGGACTGGAGAGGTTCGGTGAGCAAATGAAGACCCTTTGAAGTCATATTGCATGGTACCCATTCCACGGGTCTCAACTCTCCAGGTTTAAGGTATTCTTCCTTCAGCTAAAACATGCATGTGGAACCCAGAGTATGATCAACCGTGTGATCGGGAGACGTGTTCCAATAGGTCTCAGTTTTCGTCCCCTGGTACTCGGGTGCAACATTCCAGACGCTTTACTAACACTCTCCCGACTTGGAGAGTCAGTGCCTTTAACCTCCTGTTTGGCCCAGTTTGCAATTTCTGCGGAAGATGAACAGGAATAGGGAGAACCAATGACAGACTAGCTGGAGGTGTCTGGACGGGCAAATTTAACTCTCATTTCCCACCAGGAAGAGGAATTAACCAAAGGCTCAGCGTGCCGTGCCGGAACCAGATTAGGGCCTGAAGCCATCCTGCGGTGTTGCGGCCAGCTCACGAGAAAGCGAGTTGAAGAAAGGAGCTCAGGGGCACTGTAATTCACAAACCTGCAGAGTTATAAATGACAGCTATCGTCCAAAAATATACTGAAGTAAGGCTGCCAAGAGGACTTGAAAGCGGGGCAGAATTGCAGGAAACCGATTTCAGGAGGTAGACTGGAATTGCATTGAAAGCATAGGAAAAGAGGCAGAACGTCCACAATGATGCACTTGGCCAAAAAGGGCGTATGCGTTTTTTCCTGAATATATTCAGGAAAAAACGCATACGCCCTTTTTGGCCAACCAAGCAAGCTTGCAAAGGAAATCTGCACTACAATGAAGTCTCACTTCCCCCCGGTCAAAAGGGCCATCTGAAAAAAGTGTAAAATCCAGAAAGGCAGGACAGGCCATGGAGAACTGGGAGCCTTGTTATGCTGATGGGCGGGATGTAAATTGCCAACAGCCACTCGGGAGAAGTGTATGGTGTTTCCTGAAACATCTAAAAAACAAAGCAACAGAGCCTAGGGCACTTCCACTTATGGTCCTATAGCTTAGGGAAATTAAAATCAAAAAGACACAGCCACCCCAATGGTTGGGACGGCTCTGTTTACAAGAACCTGGTTTACGGTACAAGTTCAATATCGCAGAAAGTGAAAAATGGATAAAGAAGTTGTGGTACTTACGTACAATGCAGTATCACTCAGCAATGAAATCTATGTCATCAGGCCCGTAGCAGCATAATGAGTGGATTCAGGTACGATGATTCTAAGTGAAATAAGTCACACAGGAAAAGAAACATCATAAGATATCACTAATACACGGAATGTAAACTTGGCTACACAGGAACTGAATTACAAAACAGAAAAGGGTCTCAAATTTAGAAAACCAACTTATGCTTGCTTAAGGGGAAAGGTGAGTTGGGGTGCTGCATAAAACCAGAGATTGAAATGAGCACAGATAAAGTTCCTTAAGCCAAATATGGAATAGACAAGAGCTACTCCTTGCTCAACGAAATGGACTCAACACCCCATATTAAATGCCTAAGAGTGTACCTGACTAGGAAGTATCTTAAAACCTATGGATTGCTATGTCTCTGAAAGAGAATCAAGTGTGTGTACAGGGGCATAAACGCAGCAGTGATAGGATTGGAGAGGTTCGGTGAGCAAATGAAGACCCTTTGAAGTCATATTGCATGGTACCCATTCCACGGGTCTCAACTCTCCAGGTTTAAGGTATTCTTCCTTCAGCTAAAACATGCATGTGGAACCCAGAGTATGATCAACCGTGTGATCGGGAGACGTGTTCCAATAGGTCTCAGTTTTCGTCCCCTGGTACTCGGGTGCAACATTCCAGACGCTTTACTAACACTCTCCCGACTTGGAGAGTCAGTGCCTTTAACCTCCTGTTTGGCCCAGTTTGCAATTTCTGCGGAAGATGAACAGGAATAGGGAGAACCAATGACAGACTAGCTGGAGGTGTCTGGACGGGCAAATATAACTCTCATTTCCCACCAGGAAGAGGAATTAACCAAAGGCTCAGCGTGCCGTGCCGGAACCAGATTAGGGCCTGAAGCCATCCTGCGGTGTTGCGGCCAGCTCACGAGAAAGCGAGTTGAAGAAAGGAGCTCAGGGGCACTGTAATTCACAAACCTGCAGAGTTATAAATGACAGCTATCGTCCAAAAATATACTGAAGTAAGGCTGCCAAGAGGACTTGAAAGTGGGGCAGAATTGCAGGAAACCGATTTCAGGAGGTAGACTGGAATTGCATTGAAAGCATAGGAAAAGAGGCAGAACGTCCACAATGATGCACTTGGCCAAAAAGGGCGTATGCGTTTTTTCCTGAATATATTCAGGAAAAAACGCATACGCCCTTTTTGGCCAACCAAGCAAGCTTGCAAAGGAAATCTGCACTACAATGAAGTCTCACTTCCCCCCGGTCAAAAGGGCCATCTGAAAAAAGTGTAAAATCCAGAAAGGCAGGACAGGCCATGGAGAACTGGGAGCCTTGTTATGCTGATGGGCGGGATGTCAATTGCCAACAGCCACTCGGGAGAAGTGTATGGTGTTTCCTGAAACATCTAAAAAACAAAGCAACAGAGCCTAGGGCACTTCCACTTATGGTCCTATAGCATAGGGAAATTAAAATCAAAAAGACACAGCCACCACAAAGGTTGGGACGGCTCTGTTTACAAGAACCTGGTTTACGGTACAAGTTCAATATCGCAGAAAGTGAAAAATGGATAAAGAAGTTGTGGTACTTACGTACAATGCAGTATCACTCAGCAATGAAATCTATGTCATCAGGCCCGTAGCAGCATAATGAGTGGATTCAGGTACGATGATTCTAAGTGAAATAAGTCACACAGGAAAAGAAACATCATAAGATATCACTAATACACGGAATGTAACCTTGGCTACACAGGAACTGAATTACAAAACAGAAAAGGGTCTCAAATTTAGAAACCCAACTTATGCTTGCTTAAGGGGAAAGGTGAGTTGGGGTGCTGCATAAAACCAGAGATTGAAATGAGCACAGATAAAGTTCCTTAAGCCAAATATGGAATAGACAAGAGCTACTCCTTGCTCAACGAAATGGACTCAACACCCCATATTAAATGCCTAAGAGTGTACCTGACTAGGAAGTATCTTAAAACCTATGGATTGCTATGTCTCTGAAAGAGAATCAAGTGTGTGTACAGGGGCATAAACGCAGCAGTGATAGGATTGGAGAGGTTCGGTGAGCAAATGAAGACCCTTTGAAGTCATATTGCATGGTACCCATTCCACGCGTCTCAACTCTCCAGGTTTAAGGTATTCTTCCTTCAGCTAAAACATGCATGTGGAACCCAGAGTATGATCAACCGTGTGATCGGGAGACGTGTTCCAATAGGTCTCAGTTTTCGTCCCCTGGTACTCGGGTGCAACATTCCAGACGCTTTACTAACACTCTCCCGACTTGGAGAGTCAGTGCCTTTAACCTCCTGTTTGGCCCAGTTTGCAATTTCTGCGGAAGATGAACAGGAATAGGGAGAACCAATGACAGACTAGCTGGAGGTGTCTGGACGGGCAAATATAACTCTCATTTCCCACCAGGAAGAGGAATTAACCAAAGGCTCAGCGTGCCGTGCCGGAACCAGATTAGGGCCTGAAGCCATCCTGCAGTGTTGCGGCCAGCTCACGAGAAAGCGAGTTGAAGAAAGGAGCTCAGGGGCACTGTAATTCACAAACCTGCAGAGTTATAAATGACAGCTATCGTCCAAAAATATACTGAAGTAAGGCTGCCAAGAGGATTTGAAAGTGGGGCAGAATTGCAGGAAACCGATTTCAGGAGGTAGACTGGAATTGCATTGAAAGCATAGGAAAAGAGGCAGAACGTCCACAATGATGCACTTGGCCAAAAAGGGCGTATGCGTTTTTTCCTGAATATATTCAGGAAAAAACGCATACGCCCTTTTTGGCCAACCAAGCAAGCTTGCAAAGGAAATCTGCACTACAATGAAGTCTCACTTCCCCCCGGTCAAAAGGGCCATCTGAAAAAAGTGTAAAATCCAGAAAGGCAGGACAGGCCATGGAGAACTGGGAGCCTTGTTATGCTGATGGGCGGGATGTCAATTGCCAACAGCCACTCGGGAGAAGTGTATGGTGTTTCCTGAAACATCTAAAAAACAAAGCAACAGAGCCTAGGGCACTTCCACTTATGGTCCTATAGCTTAGGGAAATTAAAATCAAAAAGACACAGCCACCCCAAAGGTTGGGACGGCTCTGTTTACAAGAACCTGGTTTACGGTACAAGTTCAATATCGCAGAAAGTGAAAAATGGATAAAGAAGTTGTGGTACTTACGTACAATGCAGTATCACTCAGCAATGAAATCTATGTCATCAGGCCCGTAGCACCATAATGAGTGGATTCAGGTACGATGATTCTAACTGAAATAAGTCACACAGGAAAAGAAACATCATAAGATATCACTAATACACGGAATGTAACCTTGGCTACACAGGAACTGAATTACAAAACAGAAAAGGGTCTCAAATTTAGAAACCCAACTTATGCTTGCTTAAGGGGAAAGGTGAGTTGGGGTGCTGCATAAAACCAGAGATTGAAATGAGCACAGATAAAGTTCCTTAAGCCAAATATGGAATAGACAAGAGCTACTCCTTGCTCAACGAAATGGACTCAACACCCCATATTAAATGCCTAAGAGTGTACCTGACTAGGAAGTATCTTAAAACCTATGGATTGCTATGTCTCTGAAAGAGAATCAAGTGTGTGTACAGGGCCATAAACGCAGCAGTGATAGGATTGGAGAGGTTCGGTGAGCAAATGAAGACCCTTTGAAGTCATATTGCATGGTACCCATTCCACGGGTCTCAACTCTCCAGGTTTAAGGTATTCTTCCTTCAGCTAAAACATGCATGTGGAACCCAGAGTATGATCAACCGTGTGATCGGGAGACGTGTTCCAATATGTCTCAGTTTTCGTCCCCTGGTACTCGGGTGCAACATTCCAGACGCTTTACTAACACTCTCCCGACTTGGAGAGTCAGTGCCTTTAACCTCCTGTTTGGCCCAGTTTGCAATTTCTGCGGAAGATGAACAGGAATAGGGAGAACCAATGACAGACTAGCTGGAGGTGTCTGGACGGGCAAATTTAACTCTCATTTCCCACCAGGAAGGGGAATTAACCAAAGGCTCAGCGTGCCGTGCCGGAACCAGATTAGGGCCTGAAGCCATCCTGCGGTGTTGCGGCCAGCTCACGAGAAAGCGAGTTGAAGAAAGGAGCTCAGGGGCACTGTAATTCACAAACCTGCAGAGTTATAAATGACAGCTATCGTCCAAAAATATACTGAAGTAAGGCTGCCAAGAGGACTTGAAAGCGGGGCAGAATTGCAGGAAACCGATTTCAGGAGGTAGACTGGAATTGCATTGAAAGCATAGGAAAAGAGGCAGAACGTCCACAATGATGCACTTGGCCAAAAAGGGCGTATGCGTTTTTTCCTGAATATATTCAGGAAAAAACGCATACGCCCTTTTTGGCCAACCAAGCAAGCTTGCAAAGGAAATCTGCACTACAATGAAGTCTCACTTCCTCCCGGTCAAAAGGGCCATCTGAAAAAAGTGTAAAATCCAGAAAGGCAGGACAGGCCATGGAGAACTGGGAGCCTTGTTATGCGGATGGGCGGGATGTAAATTGCCAACAGCCACTCGGGAGAAGTGTATGGTGTTTCCTGAAACATCTAAAAAACAAAGCAACAGAGCCTAGGGCACTTCCACTTATGGTCCTATAGCTTAGGGAAATTAAAATCAAAAAGACACAGCCACCCCAAAGGTTAGGACGGCTCTGTTTACAAGAACCTGGTTTACGGTACAAGTCCAATATCGCAGAAAGTGAAAAATGGATAAAGAAGTTGTGGTACTTACGTACAATGCAGTATCACTCAGCAATGAAATCTATGTCATCAGGCCCGTAGCAGCATAATGAGTGGATTCAGGTATGATGATTCTAACTGAAATGTCACACAGAAAAAGAAACATCATAAGATATCACTAATACACGGAATGTAAACTTGGCTACACAGGAACTGAATTACAAAACAGAACAGGGTCTCAAATTTAGAAACCCAACTTATGCTTGCTTAAGGGGAAAGGTGAGTTGGGGTGCTGCATAAAACCAGAGATTGAAATGAGCACAGATAAAGTTCCTTAAGCCAAATATGGAATAGACAAGAGCTACTCCTTGCTCAACGAAATGGACTCAACACCCCATATTAAATGCCTAAGAGTGTACCTGACTAGGAAGTATCTTAAAACCTATGGATTGCTATGTCTCTGAAAAAGAATCAAGTGTGTGTACAGGGGCATAAACGCAGCAGTGATAGGACTGGAGAGGTTCGGTGAGCAAATGAAGACCCTTTGAAGTCATATTGCATGGTACCCATTCCACGGGTCTCAACTCTCCAGGTTTAAGGTATTCTTCCTTCAGCTAAAACATGCATGTGGAACCCAGAGTATGATCAACCGTGTGATCGGGAGACGTGTTCCAATATGTGTCAGTTTTCGTCCCCTGGTACTCGGGTGCAACATTCCAGACGCTTTACTAACACTCTCCCGACTTGGAGAGTCAGTGCCTTTAACCTCCTGTTTGGCCCAGTTTGCAATTTCTGCGGAAGATGAACAGGAATAGGGAGAACCAATGACAGACTAGCTGGAGGTGTCTGGACGGGCAAATTTAACTCTCATTTCCCACCAGGAAGAGGAATTAACCAAAGGCTCAGCGTGCCGTGCCGGAACCAGATTAGGGCCTGAAGCCATCCTGCGGTGTTGCGGCCAGCTCACGAGAAAGCGAGTTGAAGAAAGGAGCTCAGGGGCACTGTAATTCACAAACCTGCAGAGTTATAAATGACAGCTATCGTCCAAAAATATACTGAAGTAAGGCTGCCAAGAGGACTTGAAAGCGGGGCAGAATTGCAGGAAACCGATTTCAGGAGGTAGACTGGAATTGCATTGAAAGCATAGGAAAAGAGGCAGAACGTCCACAATGATGCACTTGGCCAAAAAGGGCGTATGCGTTTTCTCCTGAATATATTCAGGAAAAAACGCATACGCCCTTTTCGGCCAACCAAGCAAGCTTGCAAAGGAAATCTGCACTACAATGAAGTCTCACTTCCCCCCGGTCAAAAGGGCCATCTGAAAAAAGTGTAAAATCCAGAAAGGCAGGACAGGCCATGGAGAACTGGGAGCCTTGTTATGCGGATGGGCGGGATGTAAATTGCCAACAGCCACTCGGGAGAAGTGTATGGTGTTTCCTGAAACATCTAAAAAACAAAGCAACAGAGCCTAGGGCACTTCCACTTATGGTCCTATAGCTTAGGGAAATTAAAATCAAAAAGACACAGCCACCCCAAAGGTTGGGACGGCTCTGTTTACAAGAACCTGGTTTACGGTACAAGTCCAATATCGCAGAAAGTGAAAAATGGATAAAGAAGTTGTGGTACTTACGTACAATGCAGTATCACTCAGCAATGAAATCTATGTCATCAGGCCCGTAGCAGCATAATGAGTGGATTCAGGTATGATGATTCTAACTGAAATGTCACACAGAAAAAGAAACATCATAAGATATCACTAATACACGGAATGTAAACTTGGCTACACAGGAACTGAATTACAAAACAGAACAGGGTCTCAAATTTAGAAACCCAACTTATGCTTGCTTAAGGGGAAAGGTGAGTTGGGGTGCTGCATAAAACCAGAGATTGAAATGAGCACAGATAAAGTTCCTTAAGCCAAATATGGAATAGACAAGAGCTACTCCTTGCTCAACGAAATGGACTCAACACCCCATATTAAATGCCTAAGAGTGTACCTGACTAGGAAGTATCTTAAAACCTATGGATTGCTATGTCTCTGAAAAAGAATCAAGTGTGTGCACAGGGGCATAAACGCAGCAGTGATAGGACTGGAGAGGTTCGGTGAGCAAATGAAGACCCTTTGAAGTCATATTGCATGGTACCCATTCCACGGGTCTCAACTCTCCAGGTTTAAGGTATTCTTCCTTCAGCTAAAACATGCATGTGGAACCCAGAGTATGATCAACCGTGTGATCGGGAGACGTGTTCCAATATGTGTCAGTTTTCGTCCCCTGGTACTCGGGTGCAACATTCCAGACGCTTTACTAACACTCTCCCGACTTGGAGAGTCAGTGCCTTTAACCTCCTGTTTGGCCCAGTTTGCAATTTCTGCGGAAGATGAACAGGAATAGGGAGAACCAATGACAGACTAGCTGGAGGTGTCTGGACGGGCAAATTTAACTCTCATTTCCCACCAGGAAGAGGAATTAACCAAAGGCTCAGCGTGCCGTGCCGGAACCAGATTAGGGCCTGAAGCCATCCTGCGGTGTTGCGGCCAGCTCACGAGAAAGCGAGTTGAAGAAAGGAGCTCAGGGGCACTGTAATTCACAAACCTGCAGAGTTATAAATGACAGCTATCGTCCAAAAATATACTGAAGTAAGGCTGCCAAGAGGACTTGAAAGCGGGGCAGAATTGCAGGAAACCGATTTCAGGAGGTAGACTGGAATTGTATTGAAAGCATAGGAAAAGAGGCAGAACGTCCACAATGATGCACTTGGCCAAAAAGGGCGTATGCGTTTTCTCCTGAATATATTCAGGAAAAAACGCATACGCCCTTTTTGGCCAACCAAGCAAGTTTGCAAAGGAAATCTGCACTACAATGAAGTCTCACTTCCCCCCGGTCAAAAGGGCCATCTGAAAAAAGTGTAAAATCCAGAAAGGCAGGCCAGGCCATGGAGAACTGGGAGCCTTGTTATGCTGATGGGCGGGATGTAAATTGCCAACAGCCACTCGGGAGAAGTGTATGGTGTTTCCTGAAACATCTAAAAAACAAAGCAACAGAGCCTAGGGCACTTCCACTTATGGTCCTATAGCTTAGGGAAATTAAAATCAAAATGACACAGCCACCCCAAAGGTTGGGACGGCTCTGTTTACAAGAACCTGGTTTACGGTACAAGTTCAATATCGCAGAAAGTGAAAAATGGATAAAGAAGTTGTGGTACTTACGTACAATGCAGTATCACTCAGCAATGAAATCTATGTCATCAGGCCCGTAGCAGCATAATGAGTGGATTCAGGTATGATGATTCTAACTGAAATAAGTCACACAGGAAAAGAAACATCATAAGATATCACTAATACACGGAATGTAACCTTGGCTACACAGGAACTGAATTCCAAAACAGAACAGGGTCTCAAATTTAGAAACCCAACTTATGCTTGCTTAAGGGGAAAGGTGAGTTGGGGTGCTGCATAAAACCAGAGATTGAAATGAGCACAGATAAAGTTCCTTAAGCCAAATATGGAATAGACAAGAGCTACTCCTTGCTCAACGAAATGGACTCAACACCCCATATTAAATGCCTAAGAGTGTACCTGACTAGGAAGTATCTTAAAACCTATGGATTGCTATGTCTCTGAAAGAGAATCAAGTGTGTGTACAGGGGCATAAACGCAGCAGTGATAGGATTGGAGAGGTTCGGTGAGCAAATGAAGACCCTTTGAAGTCATATTGCATGGTACCCATTCCACGGGTCTCAACTCTCCAGGTTTAAGGTATTCTTCCTTCAGCTAAAACATGCATGTGGAACCCAGAGTATGATCAACCGTGTGATCGGGAGACGTGTTCCAATATGTGTCAGTTTTCGTCCCCTGGTACTCGGGTGCAACATTCCAGACGCTTTACTAACACTCTCCCGACTTGGAGAGTCAGTGCCTTTAACCTCCTGTTTGGCCCAGTTTGCAATTTCTGCGGAAGATGAACAGGAATAGGGAGAACCAATGACAGACTAGCTGGAGGTGTCTGCACGGGCAAATGTAACTCTCATTTCCCACCAGGAAGGGGAATTAACCAAAGGCTCAGCGTGCCGTGCCGGAACCAGATTAGGGCCTGAAGCCATCCTGCGGTGTTGCGGCCAGCTCACGAGAAAGCGAGTTGAAGAAAGGAGCTCAGGGGCACTGTAATTCACAAACCTGCAGAGTTATAAATGACAGCTATCGTCCAAAAATATACTGAAGTAAGGCTGCCAAGAGGACTTGAAAGCGGGGCAGAATTGCAGGAAACCGATTTCAGGAGGTAGACTGGAATTGCATTGAAAGCATAGGAAAAGAGGCAGAACGTCCACAATGATGCACTTGGCCAAAAAGGGCGTATGCGTTTTTTCCTGAATATATTCAGGAAAAAACGCATACGCCCTTTTTGGCCAACCAAGCAAGCTTGCAAAGGAAATCTGCACTACAATGAAGTCTCACTTCCCCCCGGTCAAAAGGGCCATCTGAAAAAAGTGTAAAATCCAGAAAGGCAGGACAGGCCATGGAGAACTGGGAGCCTTGTTATGCTGATGGGTGGGATGTCAATTGCCAACAGCCACTCGGGAGAAGTGTATGGTGTTTCCTGAAACATCTAAAAAACAAAGCAACAGAGCCTAGGGCACTTCCACTTATGGTCCTATAGCTTAGGGAAATTAAAATCAAAAGACACAGCCACCCCAAATGTTGGGACGGCTCTGTTTACAAGAACCTGGTTTACGGTACAAGTTCAATATCGCAGAAAGTGAAAAATGGATAAAGAAGTTGTGGTACTTACGTACAATGCAATATCACTCAGCAATGAAATCTATGTCATCAGGTCCGTAGCAGCATAATGAGTGGATTCAGGTACGATGATTCTAACTGAAATAAGTCACACAGAAAAAGAAACATCATAAGATATCACTAATACACGGAATGTAAACTTGGCTACATAGGAACTGAATTACAAAACAGAACAGGGTCTCAAATTTAGAAAACCAACTTATGCTTGCTTAAGGGGAAAGGTGAGTTGGGGTGCTGCATAAAACCAGAGATTGAAATGAGCACAGATAAAGTTCCTTAAGCCAAATATGGAATAGACAAGAGCTACTCCTTGCTCAACGAAATGGACTCAACACCCCATATTAAATGCCTAAGAGTGTACCTGACTAGGAAGTATCTTAAAACCTATGGATTGCTATGTCTCTGAAAGAGAATCAAGTGTGTGTACAGGGGCATAAACGCAGCAGTGATAGGATTGGAGAGGTTCGGTGAGCAAATGAAGACCCTTTGAAGTCATATTGCATGGTACCCATTCCACGGGTCTCAACTCTCCAGGTTTAAGGTATTCTTCCTTCAGCTAAAACATGCATGTGGAACCCAGAGTATGATCAACCGTGTGATCGGGAGACGTGTTCCAATATGTGTCAGTTTTCGTCCCCTGGTACTCGGGTGCAACATTCCAGACGCTTTACTAACACTCTCCCGACTTGGAGAGTCAGTGCCTTTAACCTCCTGTTTGGCCCAGTTTGCAATTTCTGCGGAAGATGAACAGGAATAGGGAGAACCAATGACAGACTAGCTGGAGGTGTCTGGACGGGCAAATTTAACTCTCATTTCCCACCAGGAAGGGGAATTAACCAAAGGCTCAGCGTGCCGTGCCGGAACCAGATTAGGGCCTGAAGCCATCCTGCGGTGTTGCGGCCAGCTCACGAGAAAGCGAGTTGAAGAAAGGAGCTCAGGGGCACTGTAATTCACAAACCTGCAGAGTTATAAATGACAGCTATCGTCCAAAAATATACTGAAGTAAGGCTGCCAAGAGGACTTGAAAGCGGGGCAGAATTGCAGGAAACCGATTTCAGGAGGTAGACTGGAATTGCATTTAAAGCATAGGAAAAGAGGCAGAACGTCCACAATGATGCACTTGGCCAAAAAGGGCGTATGCGTTTTTTCCTGAATATATTCAGGAAAAAACGCATACGCCCTTTTTGGCCAACCAAGCAAGCTTGCAAAGGAAATCTGCACTACAATGAAGTCTCACTTCCCCCCGGTCAAAAGGGCCATCTGAAAAAAGTGTAAAATCCAGAAAGGCAGGACAGGCCATGGAGAACTGGGAGCCTTGTTATGCTGATGGGCGGGATGTCAATTGCCAACAGCCACTCGGGAGAAGTGTATGGTGTTTCCTGAAACATCTAAAAAACAAAGCAACAGAGCCTAGGGCAATTCCACTTATGGTCCTATAGCTTAGGGAAATTAAAATCAAAAGACACAGCCACCCCAAAGGTTGGGACGGCTCTGTTTACAAGAACCTGGTTTACGGTACAAGTTCAATATCGCAGAAAGTGAAAAATGGATAAAGAAGTTGTGGTACTTACGTACAATGCAATATCACTCAGCAATGAAATCTATGTCATCAGGCCCGTAGCACCATAATGAGTGGATTCAGGTACGATGATTCTAATTGAAATAAGTCACACAGAAAAAGAAACATCATAAGATATCACTAATACACGGAATGTAACCTTGGCTACATAGGAACAGAATTACAAAACAGAACAGGGTCTCAAATTTAGAAAACCAACTTATGCTTGCTTAAGGGGAAAGGTGAGTTGGGGTGCTGCATAAAATCAGAGATTGAAATGAGCACAGATAAAGTTCCTTAAGCCAAATATGGAATAGACAAGAGCTACTCCTTGCTCAAGGAAATGGACTCAACACCCCATATTAAATGCCTAAGAGTGTACCTGACTAGGAAGTATCTTAAAACCTATGGATTGCTATGTCTCCGAAAGAGAACCAAGCGTGTGTACAGGGGCATAAACGCAGCAGTGATAGGACTGGAGAGGTTCGGTGAGCAAATGAAGACCCTTTGAAGTCATATTGCATGGTACCCATTCCACGGGTCTCAACTCTCCAGGTTTAAGGTATTCTTCCTTCAGCTAAAACATGCATGTGGAACCCAGAGTATGATCAACCGTGTGATCGGGAGACGTGTTCCAATATGTCTCAGTTTTCGTCCCCTGGTACTCGGGTGCAACATTCCAGACGCTTTACTAACACTCTCCCGACTTGGAGAGTCAGTGCCTTTAACCTCCTGTTTGGCCCAGTTTGCAATTTCTGCGGAAGATGAACAGGAATAGGGAGAACCAATGACAGACTAGCTGGAGGTGTCTGGAAGGGCAAATTTAACTCTCATTTCCCACCAGGAAGAGGAATTAACCAAAGGCTCAGCATGCCGTGCCGAAACCAGATTAGGGCCTGAAGCCATCCTGCGGTGTTGCGGCCAGCTCACGAGAAAGCGAGTTGAAGAAAGGAGCTCAGGGGCACTGTAATTCACAAACCTGCAGAGTTATAAATGACAGCTATCGTCCAAAAATATACTGAAGTAAGGCTGCCAAGAGGACTTGAAAGCGGGGCAGAATTGCAGGAAACCGATTTCAGGAGGTAGACTGGAATTGCATTGAAAGCATAGGAAAAGAGGCAGAACGTCCACAATGATGCACTTGGCCCAAAAGGGCGTATGCGTTTTTTCCTGAATATATTCAGGAAAAAACGCATACGCCCTTTTTGGCCAACCAAGCAAGCTTGCAAAGGAAATATGCACTACAATGAAGTCTCACTTCCCCGCGGTCAAAAGGGCCATCTGAAAAAAGTGTAAAATCCAGAAAGGCAGGACAGGCCATGGAGAACTGGGAGCCTTGTTATGCAGATGGGCGGGATGTAAATTGCCAACAGCCACTCGGGAGAAGTGTATGGTGTTTCCTGAAACATCTAAAAAACAAAGCAACAGAGCCTAGGGCACTTCCACTTATGGTCCTATAGCTTAGGGAAATTAAAATCAAAAAGACACAGCCACCCCAAAGGTTGGGACGGCTCTGTTTACAAGAACCTGGTTTACGGTACAAGTTCAATATCGCAGAAAGTGAAAAATGGATAAAGAAGTTGTGGTACTTACGTACAATGCAGTATCACTCAGCAATGAAATCTATGTCATCAGGCCCGTAGCAGCATAATGAGTGGATTCAGGTATGATGATTCTAACTGAAATAAGTCACACAGGAAAAGAAACATCATAAGATATCACTAATACACGGAATGTAAACTTGGCTACACAGGAACTGAATTCCAAAACAGAACAGGGTCTCAAATTTAGAAACCCAACTTATGCTTGCTTAAGGGGAAAGGTGAGTTGGGGTGCTGCATAAAACCAGAGATTGAAATGAGCACAGATAAAGTTCCTTAAGCCAAATATGGAATAGACAAGAGCTACTCCTTGCTCAACGAAATGGACTCAACACCCCATATTAAATGCCTAAGAGTGTACCTGACTAGGAAGTATCTTAAAACCTATGGATTGCTATGTCTCTGAAAGAGAATCAAGTGTGTGTACAGGGGCATAAACGCAGCAGTGATAGGACTGGAGAGGTTCGGTGAGCAAATGAAAACCCTTTGAAGTCATATTGCATGGTACCCATTCCACGGGTCTCAACTCTCCAGGTTTAAGGTATTCTTCCTTCAGCTAAAACATGCATGTGGAACCCAGAGTATGATCAACCGTGTGATCGGGAGACGTGTTCCAATATGTGTCAGTTTTCGTCCCCTGGTACTCGGGTGCAACATTCCAGACGCTTTACTAACACTCTCCCGACTTGGAGAGTCAGTGCCTTTAACCTCCTGTTTGGCCCAGTTTGCAATTTCTGCGGAAGATGAACAGGAATAGGGAGAACCAATGACAGACTAGCTGGAGGTGTCTGGACGGGCAAATTTAACTCTCATTTCCCACCAGGAAGGGGAATTAACCAAAGGCTCAGCGTGCCGTGCCGGAACCAGATTAGGGCCTGAAGCCATCCTGCGGTGTTGCGGCCAGCTCACGAGAAAGCGAGTTGAAGAAAGGAGCTCAGGGGCACTGTAATTCACAAACCTGCAGAGTTATAAATGACAGCTATCGTCCAAAAATATACTGAAGTAAGGCTGCCAAGAGGACTTGAAAGCGGGGCAGAATTGCAGGAAACCGATTTCAGGAGGTAGACTGGAATTGCATTTAAAGCATAGGAAAAGAGGCAGAACGTCCACAATGATGCACTTGGCCCAAAAGGGCGTATGCGTTTTTTCCTGAATATATTCAGGAAAAAACGCATACGCCCTTTTTGGCCAACCAAGCAAGCTTGCAAAGGAAATCTGCACTACAATGAAGTCTCACTTCTCCCTGGTCAAAAGGGCCATCTGAAAAAAGTGTAAAATCCAGAAAGGCAGGACAGACCATGGAGAACTGGGAGCCTTGTTATGCTGATGGGCGGGATGTAAATTGCCAACAGCCACTCGGGAGAAGTGTATGGTGTTTCCTGAAACATCTAAAAAACAAAGCAACAGAGCCTAGGGCACTTCCACTTATGGTCCTATAGCTTAGGGAAATTAAAATCAAAAAGACACAGCCACCCCAAAGGTTGGGACGGCTCTGTTTACAAGAACCTGGTTTACGGTACAAGTTCAATATCGCAGAAAGTGAAAAATGGATAAAGAAGTTGTGGTACTTACGTACAATGCAGTATCACTCAGCAATGAAATCTATGTCATCAGGCCCGTAGCAGCATAATGAGTGGATTCAGGTATGATGATTCTAACTGAAGTAAGTCACACAGGAAAAGAAACATCATAAGATATCACTAATACACGGAATGTAACGTTGGCTACACAGGAACTGAATTACAAAACAGAACAGGGTCTCAAATTTAGAAACCCAACTTATGCTTGCTTAAGGGGAAAGGTGAGTTGGGGTGCTGCATAAAACCAGAGATTGAAATGAGCACAGATAAAGTTCCTTAAGCCAAATATGGAATAGACCAGAGCTACTCCTTGCTCAAGGAAATGGACTCAACACCCCATATTAAATGCCTAAGAGTGTACCTGACTAGGAAGTATCTTAAAACCTATGGATTGCTATGTCTCTGAAAGAGAATCAAGTGTGTGTACAGGGGCATAAACGCAGCAGTGATAGGATTGGAGAGGTTCGGTGAGCAAATGAAGACCCTTTGAAGTCATATTGCATGGTACCCATTCCACGGGTCTCAACTCTCCAGGTTTAAGGTATTCTTCCTTCAGCTAAAACATGCATGTGGAACCCAGAGTATGATCAACCGTGTGATCGGGAGACGTGTTCCAATATGTCTCAGTTTTCGTCCCCTGGTACTCGGGTGCAATATTCCAGACGCTTTACTAACACTCTCCCGACTTGGAGAGTCAGTGCCTTTAACCTCCTGTTTGGCCCAGTTTGCAATTTCTGCGGAAGATGAACAAGAATAGGGAGAACCAATGACAGACTAGCTGGAGGTGTCTGGACGGGCAAATTTAACTCTCATTTCCCACCAGGAAGGGGAATTAACGAAAGGCTCAGCGTGCCGTGCCGGAACCAGATTAGGGCCTGAAGCCATCCTGCGGTGTTGCGGCCAGCTCACGAGAAAGCGAGTTGAAGAAAGGAGCTCAGGGGCACTGTAATTCACAAACCTGCAGAGTTATAAATGACAGCTATCGTCCAAAAATATACTGAAGTAAGGCTGCCAAGAGGACTTGAAAGCAGGGCAGAATTGCAGGAAACCGATTTCAGGAGGTAGACTGGAATTGCATTTAAAGCATAGGAAAAGAGGCAGAACGTCCACAATGATGCACTTGGCCAAAAAGGGCGTATGCGTTTTTTCCTGAATATATTCAGGAAAAAACGCATACGCCCTTTTTGGCCAACCAAGCAAGCTTGCAAAGGAAATCTGCACTACAATGAAGTCTCACTTCCCCCCGGTCAAAAGGGCCATCTGAAAAAAGTGTAAAATCCAGAAAGGCAGGCCAGGCCATGGAGAACTGGGAGCCTTGTTATGCTGATGGGCGGGATGTAAATTGCCAACAGCCACTCGGGAGAAGTGTATGGTGTTTCCTGAAACATCTAAAAAACAAAGCAACAGAGCCTAGGGCACTTCCACTTATGGTCCTATAGCTTAGGGAAATTAAAATCAAAAGACACAGCCACCCCAAAGGTTGGGACGGCTCTGTTTACAAGAACCTGGTTTACGGTACAAGTTCAATATCGCAGAAAGTGAAAAATGGATAAAGAAGTTGTGGTACTTACGTACAATGCAGTATCACTCAGCAATGAAATCTATGTCATCAGGCCCGTAGCAGCATAATGAGTGGATTCAGGTACGATGATTCTAACTGAAATAAGTCACACAGGAAAAGAAACATCATAAGATATCACTAATACACGGAATGTAAACTTGGCTACACAGGAACAGAATTACAAAACAGAACAGGGTCTCAAATTTAGAAACCCAACTTATGCTTGCTTAAGGGGAAAGGTGAGTTGGGGTGCTGCATAAAATCAGAGATTGAAATGAGCACAGATAAAGTTCCTTAAGCCAAATATGGAATAGACAAGAGCTACTCCTTGCTCAACGAAATGGACTCAACACCCCATATTAAATGCCTAAGAGTGTACCTGACTAGGAAGTATCTTAAAACCTATGGATTGCTATGTCTCTGAAAGAGAATCAAGTGTGTGTACAGGGGCATAAACGCAGCAGTGATAGGACTGGAGAGGTTCGGTGAGCAAATGAAGACCCTTTGAAGTCATATTGCATGGTACCCATTCCACGGGTCTCAACTCTCCAGGTTTAAGGTATTCTTCCTTCAGCTAAAACATGCATGTGGAACCCAGAGTATGATCAACCGTGTGATCGGGAGACGTGTTCCAATATGTGTCAGTTTTCGTCCCCTGGTACTCGGGTGCAACATTCCAGACGCTTTACTAACACTCTCCCGACTTGGAGAGTCAGTGCCTTTAACCTCCTGTTTGGCCCAGTTTGCAATTTCTGCGGAAGATGAACAGGAAGAGCGAGAACCAATGACAGACTAGCTGGAGGTGTCTGGACGGGCAAATTTAACTCTCATTTCCCACCAGGAAGGGGAATTAACCAAAGGCTCAGCGTGCCGTGCCGGAACCAGATTAGGGCCTGAAGCCATCCTGCGGTGTTGCGGCCAGCTCACGAGAAAGCGAGTTGAAGAAAGGAGCTCAGGGGCACTGTAATTCACAAACCTGCAGAGTTATAAATGACAGCTATCGTCCAAAAATATACTGAAGTAAGGCTGCCAAGAGGACTTGAAAGCGGGGCAGAATTGCAGGAAACCGATTTCAGGAGGTAGACTGGAATTGCATTGAAAGCATAGGAAAAGAGGCAGAACGTCCACAATGATGCACTTGGCCAAAAAGGGCGTATGCGTTTTTTCCTGAATATATTCAGGAAAAAACGCATACGCCCTTTTTGGCCAACCAAGCAAGCTTGCAAAGGAAATCTGCACTACAATGAAGTCTCACTTCCCCCCGGTCAAAAGGGCCATCTGAAAAAAGTGTAAAATCCAGAAAGGCAGGACAGGCCATGGAGAACTGGGAGCCTTGTTATGCTGATGGGCGGGATGTAAATTGCCAACAGCCACTCGGGAGAAGTGTATGGTGTTTCCTGAAACATCTAAAAAACAAAGCAACAGAGCCTAGGGCACTTCCACTTATGGTCCTATAGCTTAGGGAAATTAAAATCAAAAGACACAGCCACCCCAAAGGTTGGGACGGCTCTGTTTACAAGAACCTGGTTTACGGTACAAGTTCAATATCGCAGAAAGTGAAAAATGGATAAAGAAGTTGTGGTACTTACGTACAATGCAATATCACTCAGCAATGAAATCTATGTCATCAGGCCCGTAGCAGCATAATGAGTGGATTCAGGTACGATGATTCTAACTGAAATAAGTCACACAGAAAAAGAAACATCATAAGATATCACTAATACACGGAATGTAAACTTGGCTACATAGGAACTGAATTACAAAACAGAACAGGGTCTCAAATTTAGAAAACCAACTTATGCTTGCTTAAGGGGAAAGGTGAGTTGGGGTGCTGCATAAAACCAGAGATTGAAATGAGCACAGATAAAGTTCCTTAAGCCAAATATGGAATAGACAAGAGCTACTCCTTGCTCAACGAAATGGACTCAACACCCCATATTAAACGCCTAAGCATGTACCTGACTAGGAAGTGTCTTAAAACCTATGGATTGCTATGTCTCCGAAAGAGAATCAAGCGTGTGTACAGGGGCATAAACGCAGCAGTGATAGGACTGGAGAGGTTCGGTGAGCAAATGAAGACCCTTTGAAGTCATATTGCATGGTACCCATTCCACGGGTCTCAACTCTCCAGGTTTAAGGTATTCTTCCTTCAGCTAAAACATGCATGTGGAACCCAGAGTATGATCAACCGTGTGATCGGGAGACGTGTTCCAATATGTGTCAGTTTTCGTCCCCTGGTACTCGGGTGCAACATTCCAGACGCTTTACTAACACTCTCCCGACTTGGAGAGTCAGTGCCTTTAACCTCCTGTTTGGCCCAGTTTGCAATTTCTGCGGAAGATGAACAGGAATAGGGAGAACCAATGACAGACTAGCTGGAGGTGTCTGGACGGGCAAATTTAACTCTCATTTCCCACCAGGAAGAGGAATTAACCAGAGGCTCAGCGTGCCGTGCGGGAACCAGAATAGGGCCTGAAGCCATCCTGCGGTGTTGCGGCCAGCTCACGAGAAAGCGAGTTGAAGAAAGGAGCTCAGGGACACTGTAATTCACAAACCTGCAGAGTTATAAATGACAGCTATCGTCCAAAAATATACTGAAGTAAGGCTGCCAAGAGGACTTGAAAGCGGGGCAGAATTGCAGGAAACCGATTTCAGGAGGTAGACTGGAATTGCATTGAAAGCATAGGAAAAGAGGCAGAACGTCCACAATGATGCACTTGGCCAAAAAGGGCGTATGCGTTTTTTCCTGAATATATTCAGGAAAAAACGCATACGCCCTTTTTGGCCAACCAAGCAAGCTTGCAAAGGAAATCTGCACTACAATGAAGTCTCACTTCCCCCGGGTCAAAAGGGCCATCTGAAAAAAGTGTAAAATCCAGAAAGGCAGGACAGGCCATGGAGAACTGGGAGCCTTGTTATGCTGATGGGCGGGATGTCAATTGCCAACAGCCACTCGGGAGAAGTGTATGGTGTTTCCTGAAACATCTAAAAAACAAAGCAACAGAGCCTAGGGCACTTCCACTTATGGTCCTATAGCTTAGGGAAATTAAAATCAAAAGACACAGCCACCCCAAATGTTGGGACGGCTCTGTTTACAAGAACCTGGTTTACGGTACAAGTTCAATATCGCAGAAAGTGAAAAATGGATAAAGAAGTTGTGGTACTTACGTACAATGCAATATCACTCAGCAATGAAATCTATGTCATCAGGTCCGTAGCAGCATAATGAGTGGATTCAGGTACGATGATTCTAACTGAAATAAGTCACACAGAAAAAGAAACATCATAAGATATCACTAATACACGGAATGTAAACTTGGCTACATAGGAACTGAATTACAAAACAGAACAGGGTCTCAAATTTAGAAAACCAACTTATGCTTGCTTAAGGGGAAAGGTGAGTTGGGGTGCTGCATAAAACCAGAGATTGAAATGAGCACAGATAAAGTTCCTTAAGCCAAATATGGAATAGACAAGAGCTACTCCTTGCTCAACGAAATGGACTCAACACCCCATATTAAATGCCTAAGAGTGTACCTGACTAGGAAGTATCTTAAAACCTATGGATTGCTATGTCTCTGAAAGAGAATCAAGTGTGTGTACAGGGGCATAAACGCAGCAGTGATAGGATTGGAGAGGTTCGGTGAGCAAATGAAGACCCTTTGAAGTCATATTGCATGGTACCCATTCCACGGGTCTCAACTCTCCAGGTTTAAGGTATTCTTCCTTCAGCTAAAACATGCATGTGGAACCCAGAGTATGATCAACCGTGTGATCGGGAGACGTGTTCCAATATGTGTCAGTTTTCGTCCCCTGGTACTCGGGTGCAACATTCCAGACGCTTTACTAACACTCTCCCGACTTGGAGAGTCAGTGCCTTTAACCTCCTGTTTGGCCCAGTTTGCAATTTCTGCGGAAGATGAACAGGAATAGGGAGAACCAATGACAGACTAGCTGGAGGTGTCTGGACGGGCAAATTTAACTCTCATTTCCCACCAGGAAGGGGAATTAACCAAAGGCTCAGCGTGCCGTGCCGGAACCAGATTAGGGCCTGAAGCCATCCTGCGGTGTTGCGGCCAGCTCACGAGAAAGCGAGTTGAAGAAAGGAGCTCAGGGGCACTGTAATTCACAAACCTGCAGAGTTATAAATGACAGCTATCGTCCAAAAATATACTGAAGTAAGGCTGCCAAGAGGACTTGAAAGCGGGGCAGAATTGCAGGAAACCGATTTCAGGAGGTAGACTGGAATTGCATTTAAAGCATAGGAAAAGAGGCAGAACGTCCACAATGATGCACTTGGCCAAAAAGGGCGTATGCGTTTTTTCCTGAATATATTCAGGAAAAAACGCATACGCCCTTTTTGGCCAACCAAGCAAGCTTGCAAAGGAAATCTGCACTACAATGAAGTCTCACTTCCCCCCGGTCAAAAGGGCCATCTGAAAAAAGTGTAAAATCCAGAAAGGCAGGACAGGCCATGGAGAACTGGGAGCCTTGTTATGCTGATGGGCGGGATGTCAATTGCCAACAGCCACTCGGGAGAAGTGTATGGTGTTTCCTGAAACATCTAAAAAACAAAGCAACAGAGCCTAGGGCAATTCCACTTATGGTCCTATAGCTTAGGGAAATTAAAATCAAAAGACACAGCCACCCCAAAGGTTGGGACGGCTCTGTTTACAAGAACCTGGTTTACGGTACAAGTTCAATATCGCAGAAAGTGAAAAATGGATAAAGAAGTTGTGGTACTTACGTACAATGCAATATCACTCAGCAATGAAATCTATGTCATCAGGCCCGTAGCACCATAATGAGTGGATTCAGGTACGATGATTCTAATTGAAATAAGTCACACAGAAAAAGAAACATCATAAGATATCACTAATACACGGAATGTAACCTTGGCTACATAGGAACAGAATTACAAAACAGAACAGGGTCTCAAATTTAGAAAACCAACTTATGCTTGCTTAAGGGGAAAGGTGAGTTGGGGTGCTGCATAAAATCAGAGATTGAAATGAGCACAGATAAAGTTCCTTAAGCCAAATATGGAATAGACAAGAGCTACTCCTTGCTCAAGGAAATGGACTCAACACCCCATATTAAATGCCTAAGAGTGTACCTGACTAGGAAGTATCTTAAAACCTATGGATTGCTATGTCTCCGAAAGAGAACCAAGCGTGTGTACAGGGGCATAAACGCAGCAGTGATAGGACTGGAGAGGTTCGGTGAGCAAATGAAGACCCTTTGAAGTCATATTGCATGGTACCCATTCCACGGGTCTCAACTCTCCAGGTTTAAGGTATTCTTCCTTCAGCTAAAACATGCATGTGGAACCCAGAGTATGATCAACCGTGTGATCGGGAGACGTGTTCCAATATGTCTCAGTTTTCGTCCCCTGGTACTCGGGTGCAACATTCCAGACGCTTTACTAACACTCTCCCGACTTGGAGAGTCAGTGCCTTTAACCTCCTGTTTGGCCCAGTTTGCAATTTCTGCGGAAGATGAACAGGAATAGGGAGAACCAATGACAGACTAGCTGGAGGTGTCTGGAAGGGCAAATTTAACTCTCATTTCCCACCAGGAAGAGGAATTAACCAAAGGCTCAGCATGCCGTGCCGAAACCAGATTAGGGCCTGAAGCCATCCTGCGGTGTTGCGGCCAGCTCACGAGAAAGCGAGTTGAAGAAAGGAGCTCAGGGGCACTGTAATTCACAAACCTGCAGAGTTATAAATGACAGCTATCGTCCAAAAATATACTGAAGTAAGGCTGCCAAGAGGACTTGAAAGCGGGGCAGAATTGCAGGAAACCGATTTCAGGAGGTAGACTGGAATTGCATTGAAAGCATAGGAAAAGAGGCAGAACGTCCACAATGATGCACTTGGCCCAAAAGGGCGTATGCGTTTTTTCCTGAATATATTCAGGAAAAAACGCATACGCCCTTTTTGGCCAACCAAGCAAGCTTGCAAAGGAAATATGCACTACAATGAAGTCTCACTTCCCCGCGGTCAAAAGGGCCATCTGAAAAAAGTGTAAAATCCAGAAAGGCAGGACAGGCCATGGAGAACTGGGAGCCTTGTTATGCAGATGGGCGGGATGTAAATTGCCAACAGCCACTCGGGAGAAGTGTATGGTGTTTCCTGAAACATCTAAAAAACAAAGCAACAGAGCCTAGGGCACTTCCACTTATGGTCCTATAGCTTAGGGAAATTAAAATCAAAAAGACACAGCCACCCCAAAGGTTGGGACGGCTCTGTTTACAAGAACCTGGTTTACGGTACAAGTTCAATATCGCAGAAAGTGAAAAATGGATAAAGAAGTTGTGGTACTTACGTACAATGCAGTATCACTCAGCAATGAAATCTATGTCATCAGGCCCGTAGCAGCATAATGAGTGGATTCAGGTATGATGATTCTAACTGAAATAAGTCACACAGGAAAAGAAACATCATAAGATATCACTAATACACGGAATGTAAACTTGGCTACACAGGAACTGAATTCCAAAACAGAACAGGGTCTCAAATTTAGAAACCCAACTTATGCTTGCTTAAGGGGAAAGGTGAGTTGGGGTGCTGCATAAAACCAGAGATTGAAATGAGCACAGATAAAGTTCCTTAAGCCAAATATGGAATAGACAAGAGCTACTCCTTGCTCAACGAAATGGACTCAACACCCCATATTAAATGCCTAAGAGTGTACCTGACTAGGAAGTATCTTAAAACCTATGGATTGCTATGTCTCTGAAAGAGAATCAAGTGTGTGTACAGGGGCATAAACGCAGCAGTGATAGGACTGGAGAGGTTCGGTGAGCAAATGAAAACCCTTTGAAGTCATATTGCATGGTACCCATTCCACGGGTCTCAACTCTCCAGGTTTAAGGTATTCTTCCTTCAGCTAAAACATGCATGTGGAACCCAGAGTATGATCAACCGTGTGATCGGGAGACGTGTTCCAATATGTCTCAGTTTTCGTCCCCTGGTACTCGGGTGCAACATTCCAGACGCTTTACTAACACTCTCCCGACTTGGAGAGTCAGTGCCTTTAACCTCCTGTTTGGCCCAGTTTGCAATTTCTGCGGAAGATGAACAGGAATAGGGAGAACCAATGACAGACTAGCTGGAGGTGTCTGGACGGGCAAATTTAACTCTCATTTCCCACCAGGAAGGGGAATTAACCAAAGGCTCAGCGTGCCGTGCCGGAACCAGATTAGGGCCTGAAGCCATCCTGCGGTGTTGCGGCCAGCTCACGAGAAAGCGAGTTGAAGAAAGGAGCTCAGGGGCACTGTAATTCACAAACCTGCAGAGTTATAAATGACAGCTATCGTCCAAAAATATACTGAAGTAAGGCTGCCAAGAGGACTTGAAAGCGGGGCAGAATTGCAGGAAACCGATTTCAGGAGGTAGACTGGAATTGCATTTAAAGCATAGGAAAAGAGGCAGAACGTCCACAATGATGCACTTGGCCCAAAAGGGCGTATGCGTTTTTTCCTGAATATATTCAGGAAAAAACGCATACGCCCTTTTTGGCCAACCAAGCAAGCTTGCAAAGGAAATCTGCACTACAATGAAGTCTCACTTCTCCCTGGTCAAAAGGGCCATCTGAAAAAAGTGTAAAATCCAGAAAGGCAGGACAGACCATGGAGAACTGGGAGCCTTGTTATGCTGATGGGCGGGATGTAAATTGCCAACAGCCACTCGGGAGAAGTGTATGGTGTTTCCTGAAACATCTAAAAAACAAAGCAACAGAGCCTAGGGCACTTCCACTTATGGTCCTATAGCTTAGGGAAATTAAAATCAAAAAGACACAGCCACCCCAAAGGTTGGGACGGCTCTGTTTACAAGAACCTGGTTTACGGTACAAGTTCAATATCGCAGAAAGTGAAAAATGGATAAAGAAGTTGTGGTACTTACGTACAATGCAGTATCACTCAGCAATGAAATCTATGTCATCAGGCCCGTAGCAGCATAATGAGTGGATTCAGGTATGATGATTCTAACTGAAGTAAGTCACACAGGAAAAGAAACATCATAAGATATCACTAATACACGGAATGTAACGTTGGCTACACAGGAACTGAATTACAAAACAGAACAGGGTCTCAAATTTAGAAACCCAACTTATGCTTGCTTAAGGGGAAAGGTGAGTTGGGGTGCTGCATAAAACCAGAGATTGAAATGAGCACAGATAAAGTTCCTTAAGCCAAATATGGAATAGACCAGAGCTACTCCTTGCTCAAGGAAATGGACTCAACACCCCATATTAAATGCCTAAGAGTGTACCTGACTAGGAAGTATCTTAAAACCTATGGATTGCTATGTCTCTGAAAGAGAATCAAGTGTGTGTACAGGGGCATAAACGCAGCAGTGATAGGATTGGAGAGGTTCGGTGAGCAAATGAAGACCCTTTGAAGTCATATTGCATGGTACCCATTCCACGGGTCTCAACTCTCCAGGTTTAAGGTATTCTTCCTTCAGCTAAAACATGCATGTGGAACCCAGAGTATGATCAACCGTGTGATCGGGAGACGTGTTCCAATATGTGTCAGTTTTCGTCCCCTGGTACTCGGGTGCAACATTCCAGACGCTTTACTAACACTCTCCCGACTTGGAGAGTCAGTGCCTTTAACCTCCTGTTTGGCCCAGTTTGCAATTTCTGCGGAAGATGAACAGGAATAGGGAGAACCAATGACAGACTAGCTGGAGGTGTCTGGACGGGCAAATTTAACTCTCATTTCCCACCAGGAAGGGGAATTAACCAAAGGCTCAGCGTGCCGTGCCGGAACCAGATTAGGGCCTGAAGCCATCCTGCGGTGTTGCGGCCAGCTCACGAGAAAGCGAGTTGAAGAAAGGAGCTCAGGGGCACTGTAATTCACAAACCTGCAGAGTTATAAATGACAGCTATCGTCCAAAAATATACTGAAGTAAGGCTGCCAAGAGGACTTGAAAGCGGGGCAGAATTGCAGGAAACCGATTTCAGGAGGTAGACTGGAATTGCATTTAAAGCATAGGAAAAGAGGCAGAACGTCCACAATGATGCACTTGGCCAAAAAGGGCGTATGCGTTTTTTCCTGAATATATTCAGGAAAAAACGCATACGCCCTTTTTGGCCAACCAAGCAAGCTTGCAAAGGAAATCTGCACTACAATGAAGTCTCACTTCCCCCCGGTCAAAAGGGCCATCTGAAAAAAGTGTAAAATCCAGAAAGGCAGGACAGGCCATGGAGAACTGGGAGCCTTGTTATGCTGATGGGCGGGATGTCAATTGCCAACAGCCACTCGGGAGAAGTGTATGGTGTTTCCTGAAACATCTAAAAAACAAAGCAACAGAGCCTAGGGCAATTCCACTTATGGTCCTATAGCTTAGGGAAATTAAAATCAAAAGACACAGCCACCCCAAAGGTTGGGACGGCTCTGTTTACAAGAACCTGGTTTACGGTACAAGTTCAATATCGCAGAAAGTGAAAAATGGATAAAGAAGTTGTGGTACTTACGTACAATGCAATATCACTCAGCAATGAAATCTATGTCATCAGGCCCGTAGCACCATAATGAGTGGATTCAGGTACGATGATTCTAATTGAAATAAGTCACACAGAAAAAGAAACATCATAAGATATCACTAATACACGGAATGTAACCTTGGCTACATAGGAACAGAATTACAAAACAGAACAGGGTCTCAAATTTAGAAAACCAACTTATGCTTGCTTAAGGGGAAAGGTGAGTTGGGGTGCTGCATAAAATCAGAGATTGAAATGAGCACAGATAAAGTTCCTTAAGCCAAATATGGAATAGACAAGAGCTACTCCTTGCTCAAGGAAATGGACTCAACACCCCATATTAAATGCCTAAGAGTGTACCTGACTAGGAAGTATCTTAAAACCTATGGATTGCTATGTCTCCGAAAGAGAACCAAGCGTGTGTACAGGGGCATAAACGCAGCAGTGATAGGACTGGAGAGGTTCGGTGAGCAAATGAAGACCCTTTGAAGTCATATTGCATGGTACCCATTCCACGGGTCTCAACTCTCCAGGTTTAAGGTATTCTTCCTTCAGCTAAAACATGCATGTGGAACCCAGAGTATGATCAACCGTGTGATCGGGAGACGTGTTCCAATATGTCTCAGTTTTCGTCCCCTGGTACTCGGGTGCAACATTCCAGACGCTTTACTAACACTCTCCCGACTTGGAGAGTCAGTGCCTTTAACCTCCTGTTTGGCCCAGTTTGCAATTTCTGCGGAAGATGAACAGGAATAGGGAGAACCAATGACAGACTAGCTGGAGGTGTCTGGAAGGGCAAATTTAACTCTCATTTCCCACCAGGAAGAGGAATTAACCAAAGGCTCAGCATGCCGTGCCGAAACCAGATTAGGGCCTGAAGCCATCCTGCGGTGTTGCGGCCAGCTCACGAGAAAGCGAGTTGAAGAAAGGAGCTCAGGGGCACTGTAATTCACAAACCTGCAGAGTTATAAATGACAGCTATCGTCCAAAAATATACTGAAGTAAGGCTGCCAAGAGGACTTGAAAGCGGGGCAGAATTGCAGGAAACCGATTTCAGGAGGTAGACTGGAATTGCATTGAAAGCATAGGAAAAGAGGCAGAACGTCCACAATGATGCACTTGGCCCAAAAGGGCGTATGCGTTTTTTCCTGAATATATTCAGGAAAAAACGCATACGCCCTTTTTGGCCAACCAAGCAAGCTTGCAAAGGAAATATGCACTACAATGAAGTCTCACTTCCCCGCGGTCAAAAGGGCCATCTGAAAAAAGTGTAAAATCCAGAAAGGCAGGACAGGCCATGGAGAACTGGGAGCCTTGTTATGCAGATGGGCGGGATGTAAATTGCCAACAGCCACTCGGGAGAAGTGTATGGTGTTTCCTGAAACATCTAAAAAACAAAGCAACAGAGCCTAGGGCACTTCCACTTATGGTCCTATAGCTTAGGGAAATTAAAATCAAAAAGACACAGCCACCCCAAAGGTTGGGACGGCTCTGTTTACAAGAACCTGGTTTACGGTACAAGTTCAATATCGCAGAAAGTGAAAAATGGATAAAGAAGTTGTGGTACTTACGTACAATGCAGTATCACTCAGCAATGAAATCTATGTCATCAGGCCCGTAGCAGCATAATGAGTGGATTCAGGTATGATGATTCTAACTGAAATAAGTCACACAGGAAAAGAAACATCATAAGATATCACTAATACACGGAATGTAAACTTGGCTACACAGGAACTGAATTCCAAAACAGAACAGGGTCTCAAATTTAGAAACCCAACTTATGCTTGCTTAAGGGGAAAGGTGAGTTGGGGTGCTGCATAAAACCAGAGATTGAAATGAGCACAGATAAAGTTCCTTAAGCCAAATATGGAATAGACAAGAGCTACTCCTTGCTCAACGAAATGGACTCAACACCCCATATTAAATGCCTAAGAGTGTACCTGACTAGGAAGTATCTTAAAACCTATGGATTGCTATGTCTCTGAAAGAGAATCAAGTGTGTGTACAGGGGCATAAACGCAGCAGTGATAGGACTGGAGAGGTTCGGTGAGCAAATGAAAACCCTTTGAAGTCATATTGCATGGTACCCATTCCACGGGTCTCAACTCTCCAGGTTTAAGGTATTCTTCCTTCAGCTAAAACATGCATGTGGAACCCAGAGTATGATCAACCGTGTGATCGGGAGACGTGTTCCAATATGTCTCAGTTTTCGTCCCCTGGTACTCGGGTGCAACATTCCAGACGCTTTACTAACACTCTCCCGACTTGGAGAGTCAGTGCCTTTAACCTCCTGTTTGGCCCAGTTTGCAATTTCTGCGGAAGATGAACAGGAATAGGGAGAACCAATGACAGACTAGCTGGAGGTGTCTGGACGGGCAAATTTAACTCTCATTTCCCACCAGGAAGGGGAATTAACCAAAGGCTCAGCGTGCCGTGCCGGAACCAGATTAGGGCCTGAAGCCATCCTGCGGTGTTGCGGCCAGCTCACGAGAAAGCGAGTTGAAGAAAGGAGCTCAGGGGCACTGTAATTCACAAACCTGCAGAGTTATAAATGACAGCTATCGTCCAAAAATATACTGAAGTAAGGCTGCCAAGAGGACTTGAAAGCGGGGCAGAATTGCAGGAAACCGATTTCAGGAGGTAGACTGGAATTGCATTTAAAGCATAGGAAAAGAGGCAGAACGTCCACAATGATGCACTTGGCCCAAAAGGGCGTATGCGTTTTTTCCTGAATATATTCAGGAAAAAACGCATACGCCCTTTTTGGCCAACCAAGCAAGCTTGCAAAGGAAATCTGCACTACAATGAAGTCTCACTTCTCCCTGGTCAAAAGGGCCATCTGAAAAAAGTGTAAAATCCAGAAAGGCAGGACAGACCATGGAGAACTGGGAGCCTTGTTATGCTGATGGGCGGGATGTAAATTGCCAACAGCCACTCGGGAGAAGTGTATGGTGTTTCCTGAAACATCTAAAAAACAAAGCAACAGAGCCTAGGGCACTTCCACTTATGGTCCTATAGCTTAGGGAAATTAAAATCAAAAAGACACAGCCACCCCAAAGGTTGGGACGGCTCTGTTTACAAGAACCTGGTTTACGGTACAAGTTCAATATCGCAGAAAGTGAAAAATGGATAAAGAAGTTGTGGTACTTACGTACAATGCAGTATCACTCAGCAATGAAATCTATGTCATCAGGCCCGTAGCAGCATAATGAGTGGATTCAGGTATGATGATTCTAACTGAAGTAAGTCACACAGGAAAAGAAACATCATAAGATATCACTAATACACGGAATGTAACGTTGGCTACACAGGAACTGAATTACAAAACAGAACAGGGTCTCAAATTTAGAAACCCAACTTATGCTTGCTTAAGGGGAAAGGTGAGTTGGGGTGCTGCATAAAACCAGAGATTGAAATGAGCACAGATAAAGTTCCTTAAGCCAAATATGGAATAGACCAGAGCTACTCCTTGCTCAAGGAAATGGACTCAACACCCCATATTAAATGCCTAAGAGTGTACCTGACTAGGAAGTATCTTAAAACCTATGGATTGCTATGTCTCTGAAAGAGAATCAAGTGTGTGTACAGGGGCATAAACGCAGCAGTGATAGGATTGGAGAGGTTCGGTGAGCAAATGAAGACCCTTTGAAGTCATATTGCATGGTACCCATTCCACGGGTCTCAACTCTCCAGGTTTAAGGTATTCTTCCTTCAGCTAAAACATGCATGTGGAACCCAGAGTATGATCAACCGTGTGATCGGGAGACGTGTTCCAATATGTCTCAGTTTTCGTCCCCTGGTACTCGGGTGCAATATTCCAGACGCTTTACTAACACTCTCCCGACTTGGAGAGTCAGTGCCTTTAACCTCCTGTTTGGCCCAGTTTGCAATTTCTGCGGAAGATGAACAAGAATAGGGAGAACCAATGACAGACTAGCTGGAGGTGTCTGGACGGGCAAATTTAACTCTCATTTCCCACCAGGAAGGGGAATTAACCAAAGGCTCAGCGTGCCGTGCCGGAACCAGATTAGGGCCTGAAGCCATCCTGCGGTGTTGCGGCCAGCTCACGAGAAAGCGAGTTGAAGAAAGGAGCTCAGGGGCACTGTAATTCACAAACCTGCAGAGTTATAAATGACAGCTATCGTCCAAAAATATACTGAAGTAAGGCTGCCAAGAGGACTTGAAAGCAGGGCAGAATTGCAGGAAACCGATTTCAGGAGGTAGACTGGAATTGCATTTAAAGCATAGGAAAAGAGGCAGAACGTCCACAATGATGCACTTGGCCAAAAAGGGCGTATGCGTTTTTTCCTGAATATATTCAGGAAAAAACGCATACGCCCTTTTTGGCCAACCAAGCAAGCTTGCAAAGGAAATCTGCACTACAATGAAGTCTCACTTCCCCCCGGTCAAAAGGGCCATCTGAAAAAAGTGTAAAATCCAGAAAGGCAGGCCAGGCCATGGAGAACTGGGAGCCTTGTTATGCTGATGGGCGGGATGTAAATTGCCAACAGCCACTCGGGAGAAGTGTATGGTGTTTCCTGAAACATCTAAAAAACAAAGCAACAGAGCCTAGGGCACTTCCACTTATGGTCCTATAGCTTAGGGAAATTAAAATCAAAAGACACAGCCACCCCAAAGGTTGGGACGGCTCTGTTTACAAGAACCTGGTTTACGGTACAAGTTCAATATCGCAGAAAGTGAAAAATGGATAAAGAAGTTGTGGTACTTACGTACAATGCAGTATCACTCAGCAATGAAATCTATGTCATCAGGCCCGTAGCAGCATAATGAGTGGATTCAGGTACGATGATTCTAACTGAAATAAGTCACACAGGAAAAGAAACATCATAAGATATCACTAATACACGGAATGTAAACTTGGCTACACAGGAACAGAATTACAAAACAGAACAGGGTCTCAAATTTAGAAACCCAACTTATGCTTGCTTAAGGGGAAAGGTGAGTTGGGGTGCTGCATAAAATCAGAGATTGAAATGAGCACAGATAAAGTTCCTTAAGCCAAATATGGAATAGACAAGAGCTACTCCTTGCTCAACGAAATGGACTCAACACCCCATATTAAATGCCTAAGAGTGTACCTGACTAGGAAGTATCTTAAAACCTATGGATTGCTATGTCTCTGAAAGAGAATCAAGTGTGTGTACAGGGGCATAAACGCAGCAGTGATAGGACTGGAGAGGTTCGGTGAGCAAATGAAGACCCTTTGAAGTCATATTGCATGGTACCCATTCCACGGGTCTCAACTCTCCAGGTTTAAGGTATTCTTCCTTCAGCTAAAACATGCATGTGGAACCCAGAGTATGATCAACCGTGTGATCGGGAGACGTGTTCCAATATGTGTCAGTTTTCGTCCCCTGGTACTCGGGTGCAACATTCCAGACGCTTTACTAACACTCTCCCGACTTGGAGAGTCAGTGCCTTTAACCTCCTGTTTGGCCCAGTTTGCAATTTCTGCGGAAGATGAACAGGAAGAGCGAGAACCAATGACAGACTAGCTGGAGGTGTCTGGACGGGCAAATTTAACTCTCATTTCCCACCAGGAAGGGGAATTAACCAAAGGCTCAGCGTGCCGTGCCGGAACCAGATTAGGGCCTGAAGCCATCCTGCGGTGTTGCGGCCAGCTCACGAGAAAGCGAGTTGAAGAAAGGAGCTCAGGGGCACTGTAATTCACAAACCTGCAGAGTTATAAATGACAGCTATCGTCCAAAAATATACTGAAGTAAGGCTGCCAAGAGGACTTGAAAGCGGGGCAGAATTGCAGGAAACCGATTTCAGGAGGTAGACTGGAATTGCATTGAAAGCATAGGAAAAGAGGCAGAACGTCCACAATGATGCACTTGGCCAAAAAGGGCGTATGCGTTTTTTCCTGAATATATTCAGGAAAAAACGCATACGCCCTTTTTGGCCAACCAAGCAAGCTTGCAAAGGAAATCTGCACTACAATGAAGTCTCACTTCCCCCCGGTCAAAAGGGCCATCTGAAAAAAGTGTAAAATCCAGAAAGGCAGGACAGGCCATGGAGAACTGGGAGCCTTGTTATGCTGATGGGCGGGATGTAAATTGCCAACAGCCACTCGGGAGAAGTGTATGGTGTTTCCTGAAACATCTAAAAAACAAAGCAACAGAGCCTAGGGCACTTCCACTTATGGTCCTATAGCTTAGGGAAATTAAAATCAAAAGACACAGCCACCCCAAAGGTTGGGACGGCTCTGTTTACAAGAACCTGGTTTACGGTACAAGTTCAATATCGCAGAAAGTGAAAAATGGATAAAGAAGTTGTGGTACTTACGTACAATGCAATATCACTCAGCAATGAAATCTATGTCATCAGGCCCGTAGCAGCATAATGAGTGGATTCAGGTACGATGATTCTAACTGAAATAAGTCACACAGAAAAAGAAACATCATAAGATATCACTAATACACGGAATGTAACCTTGGCTACACAGGAACTGAATTACAAAACAGAACAGGGTCTCAAATTTAGAAAACCAACTTATGCTTGCTTAAGGGGAAAGGTGAGTTGGGGTGCTGCATAAAACCAGAGATTGAAATGAGCACAGATAAAGTTCCTTAAGCCAAATATGGAATAGACAAGAGCTACTCCTTGCTCAACGAAATGGACTCAACACCCCATATTAAACGCCTAAGCATGTACCTGACTAGGAAGTGTCTTAAAACCTATGGATTGCTATGTCTCCGAAAGAGAATCAAGCGTGTGTACAGGGGCATAAACGCAGCAGTGATAGGACTGGAGAGGTTCGGTGAGCAAATGAAGACCCTTTGAAGTCATATTGCATGGTACCCATTCCACGGGTCTCAACTCTCCAGGTTTAAGGTATTCTTCCTTCAGCTAAAACATGCATGTGGAACCCAGAGTATGATCAACCGTGTGATCGGGAGACGTGTTCCAATATGTGTCAGTTTTCGTCCCCTGGTACTCGGGTGCAACATTCCAGACGCTTTACTAACACTCTCCCGACTTGGAGAGTCAGTGCCTTTAACCTCCTGTTTGGCCCAGTTTGCAATTTCTGCGGAAGATGAACAGGAATAGGGAGAACCAATGACAGACTAGCTGGAGGTGTCTGGACGGGCAAATTTAACTCTCATTTCCCACCAGGAAGAGGAATTAACCAGAGGCTCAGCGTGCCGTGCGGGAACCAGAATAGGGCCTGAAGCCATCCTGCGGTGTTGCGGCCAGCTCACGAGAAAGCGAGTTGAAGAAAGGAGCTCAGGGACACTGTAATTCACAAACCTGCAGAGTTATAAATGACAGCTATCGTCCAAAAATATACTGAAGTAAGGCTGCCAAGAGGACTTGAAAGCGGGGCAGAATTGCAGGAAACCGATTTCAGGAGGTAGACTGGAATTGCATTGAAAGCATAGGAAAAGAGGCAGAACGTCCACAATGATGCACTTGGCCAAAAAGGGCGTATGCGTTTTTTCCTGAATATATTCAGGAAAAAACGCATACGCCCTTTTTGGCCAACCAAGCAAGCTTGCAAAGGAAATCTGCACTACAATGAAGTCTCACTTCCCCCGGGTCAAAAGGGCCATCTGAAAAAAGTGTAAAATCCAGAAAGGCAGGACAGGCCATGGAGAACTGGGAGCCTTGTTATGCTGATGGGCGGGATGTCAATTGCCAACAGCCACTCGGGAGAAGTGTATGGTGTTTCCTGAAACATCTAAAAAACAAAGCAACAGAGCCTAGGGCACTTCCACTTATGGTCCTATAGCTTAGGGAAATTAAAATCAAAAAGACACAGCCACCCAAAAGGTTGGGACGGCTCTGTTTACAAGAACCTGATTTACGGTACAAGTTCAATATCACAGAAAGTGAAAAATGGATAAAGAAGTTGTGGTACTTACGTACAATGCAATATTACTCAGCAAGGAAATCTATGTCATCAGGCCCGTAGCAGCATAATGAGTGGATTCAGGTATGATGATTCTAACTGAAATAAGTCACACAGAGAAAGAAACATCATAAGATATCACTAATACACGGAATGTAAACTTGGCTACACAGGAACTGAATTCCAAAACAGAACAGGGTCTCAAATTTAGAAACCCAACTTATGCTTGCTTAAGGGGAAAGGTGAGTTGGGGTGCTGCATAAAACCAGAGATTGAAATGAGCACAGATAAAGTTCCTTAAGCCAAGTATGGAATAGACAAGAGCTACTCCTTGCTCAAGGAAATGGACTCAACACCCCATATTAAACGCCTAAGCATGTACCTGACTAGGAAGTATCTTAAAACCTATGGATTGCTATGTCTCCGAAAGAGAACCAAGCGTGTGCACAGGGGCATAAACGCAGCAGTGATAGCACTGGAGAGGTTCGGTGAGCAAATGAAGACCCTTTGAAGTCATATTGCATGGTACCCATTCCACGGGTCTCAACTCTCCAGGTTTAAGGTATTCTTCCTTCAGCTAAAACATGCATGTGGAACCCAGAGTATGATCAACCGTGTGATCGGGAGACGTGTTCCAATATGTGTCAGTTTTCGTCCCCTGGTACTCGGGTGCAACATTCCAGACGCTTTACTAACACTCTCCCGACTTGGAGAGTCAGTGCCTTTAACCTCCTGTTTGGCCCAGTTTGCAATTTCTGCGGAAGATGAACAGGAATAGGGAGAACCAATGACAGACTAGCTGGAGGTGTCTGGACGGGCAAATTTAACTCTCATTTCCCACCAGGAAGAGGAATTAACCAAAGGCTCAGCGTGCCGTGCCGGAACCAGATTAGGGCCTGAAGCCATCCTGCGGTGTTGCGGCCAGCTCACGAGAAAGCGAGTTGAAGAAAGGAGCTCAGGGGCACTGTAATTCACAAACCTGCAGAGTTATAAATGACAGCTATCGTCCAAAAATATACTGAAGTAAGGCTGCCAAGAGGACTTGAAAGCGGGGCAGAATTGCAGGAAACCGATTTCAGGAGGTAGACTGGAATTGCATTGAAAGCATAGGAAAAGAGGCAGAACGTCCACAATGATGCACTTGGCCAAAAAGGGCGTATGCGTTTTTTCCTGAATATATTCAGGAAAAAACGCATACGCCCTTTTTGGCCAACCAAGCAAGCTTGCAAAGGAAATCTGCACTACAATGAAGTCTCACTTCCCCCCGGTCAAAAGGGCCATCTGAAAAAAGTGTAAAATCCAGAAAGGCAGGACAGGCCATGGAGAACTGGGAGCCTTGTTATGCTGATGGGCGGGATGTCAATTGCCAACAGCCACTCGGGAGAAGTGTATGGTGTTTCCTGAAACATCTAAAAAACAAAGCACCAGAGCCTAGGGCACTTCCACTTATGGTCCTATAGCTTAGGGAAATTAAAGTCAAAAAGACACAGCCACCCCAAAGGTTGGGACGGCTCTGTTTACAAGAACCTGATTTACGGTACAAGTTCAATATCGCAGAAAGTGAAAAATGGATAAAGAAGTTGTGGTACTTACGTACAATGCAGTATCACTCAGCAAGGAAATCTATGTCATCAGGCCCGTAGCAGCATAATGAGTGGATTCAGGTATGATGATTCTAACTGAAATAAGTCACACAGAGAAAGAAACATCATAAGATATCACTAATACACGGAATGTAAACTTGGCTACACAGGAACTGAATTCCAAAACAGAACAGGGTCTCAAATTAAGAAAACAAACTTATGCTTCTTTAAGGGGAAAGGTGAGTTGGGGTAATGCATAAAACCAGAGATTGAAATGAGCACAGATAAAGTTCCTTAAGCCAAATATGGAATAGACAAGAGCTACTCCTTGCTCAAGGAAATGGACTCAACACGCCATATTAAACGCCTAAGCATGTACCTGACTAGGAAGTATCTTAAAACCTATGGATTGCTATGTCTCCGAAAGAGAACCAAGCGTGTGTACAGGGGCATAAACGCAGCAGTGATAGGATTGGAGAGGTTCGGTGAGCAAATGAAGACCCTTTGAAGTCATATTGCATGGTACCCATTCCACGGGTCTCAACTCTCCAGGTTTAAGGTATTCTTCCTTCAGCTAAAACATGCATGTGGAACCCAGAGTATGATCAACCGTGTGATCGGGAGACGTGTTCCATTATGTCTCAGTTTTCGTCCCCTGGTACTCGGGTGCTACATTCCAGACGCTTTACTAACACTCTCCCGACTTGGAGAGTCAGTGCCTTTAACCTCCTGTTTGGCCCAGTTTGCAATTTCTGCGGAAGATGAACAGGAATAGGGAGAACCAATGACAGACTAGCTGGAGGTGTCTGGATGGGCAAATTTAACTCTCATTTCCCACCAGGAAGAGGAATTAACCAAAGGCTCAGCGTGCCGTGCCGGAACCAGATTAGGGCCTGAAGCCATCCTGCGGTGTTGTGGCCAGCTGACGAGAAAGCGAGTTGAAGAAAGGAGCTCAGGGGCACTGTAATTCACAAACCTACAGAGTTATAAATGACAGCTATCGTCCAAAAATATACTGAAGTAAGGCTGCCAAGAGGACTTGAAAGCGGGGCAGAATTGCAGGAAACCGATTTCAGGAGGTAGACTGGAATTGCATTGAAAGCATAGGAAAAGAGGCAGAACGTCCACAATGATGCACTTGGCCAAAAAGGGCGTATGCGTTTTTTCCTGAATATATTCAGGAAAAAACGCATACGCCCTTTTTGGCCAACCAAGCAAGCTTGCAAAGGAAATCTGCACTACAATGAAGTCTCACTTCCCCCCGGTCAAAAGGGCCATCTGAAAAAAGTGTAAAATCCAGAAAGGCAGGACAGGCCATGGAGAACTGGGAGCCTTGTTATGCTGATGGGTGGGATGTAAATTGCCAACAGCCACTCGGGAGAAGTGTATGGTGTTTCCTGAAACATCTAAAAAACAAAGCAACAGAGCCTAGGGCACTTCCACTTATGGTCCTATAGCTTAGGGAAATTAAAGTCAAAAAAACACAGCCACCCCAAAGGTTGGGACGGCTCTGTTTACAAGAACCTGATTTACGGTACAAGTTCAATATCGCAGAAAGTGAAAAATGGATAAAGAAGTTGTGGTACTTACGTACAATGCAATATCACTCAGCAAGGAAATCTATGTCATCAGGCCCGTAGCAGCATAATGAGTGGATTCAGGTATGATGATTCTAACTGAAATAAGTCACACAGAAAAAGAAACATCATAAGATATCACTAATACATGGAATGTAACCTTGGCTACACAGGAACTGAATTCCAAAACAGAACAGGGTCTCAAATTTAGAAACCCAACTTATGCTTGCTTAAGGGGAAAGGTGAGTTGGGGTAATGCATAAAACCAGAGATTGAAATGAGCACAGATAAAGTTCCTTAAGCCAAATATGGAATAGACAAGAGCTACTCCTTGCTCAACGAAATGGATTCAACACCCCATATTAAACACCTAAGAATGTACCTGACTAGGAAGTATCTTAAAACCTATGGATTTCTATGTCACCAAAAGAGAATCAAGCGTGTGTACAGGGGCATAAACGCAGCAGTGATAGGATTGGAGAGGTTCGGTGAGCAAATGAAGACCCTTTGAAGTCATATTGCATGGTACCCATTCCACGGGTCTCAACTCTCCAGGTTTAAGGTATTCTTCCTTCAGCTAAAACATGCATGTGGAACCCAGAGTATGATCAACCGTGTGATCGGGAGACGTGTTCCAATATGTGTCAGTTTTCGTCCCCTGGTACTCGGGTGCAACATTCCAGACGCTTTACTAACACTCTCCCGACTTGGAGAGTCAGTGCCTTTAACCTCCTGTTTGGCCCAGTTTGCAATTTCTGCGGAAGATGAACAGGAATAGGGAGAACCAATGACAGACTAGCTGGAGGTGTCTGGACGGGCAAATTTAACTCTCATTTCCCAACAGGAAGAGGAATTAACCAAAGGCTCAGCGTGCCGTGCCGGAACCAGATTAGGGCCTGAAGCCATCCTGCGGTGTTGCGGCCAGCTGACGAGAAAGCGAGTTGAAGAAAGGAGCTCAGGGGCACTGTAATTCACAAACCTACAGAGTTATAAATGACAGCTATCGTCCAAAAATATACTGAAGTAAGGCTGCCAAGAGGACTTGAAAGCGGGGCAGAATTGCAGGAAACCGATTTCAGGAGGTAGACTGGAATTGCATTTAAAGCATAGGAAAAGAGGCAGAACGTCCACAATGATGCACTTGGCCAAAAAGGGCGTATGCGTTTTTTCCTGAATATATTCAGGAAAAAACGCATACGCCCTTTTTGGCCAACCAAGCAAGCTTGCAAAGGAAATCTGCACTACAATGAAGTCTCACTTCCCCCCGGTCAAAAGGGCCATCTGAAAAAAGTGTAAAATCCAGAAAGGCAGGACAGGCCATGGAGAACTGGGAGCCTTGTTATGCTGATGGGTGGGATGTAAATTGCCAACAGCCACTCGGGAGAAGTGTATGGTGTTTCCTGAAACATCTAAAAAACAAAGCAACAGAGCCTAGGGCACTTCCACTTATGGTCCTATAGCTTAGGGAAATTAAAATCAAAAAGACACAGCCACCCCAAAGGTTGGGACGGCTCTGTTTACAAGAACCTGGTTTACGGTACAAGTTCAATATCGCAGAAAGTGAAAAATGGATAAAGAAGTTGTGGTACTTACGAACAATGCAATATCACTCAGCAATGAAATCTATGTCATCAGGCCCGTAGCAGCATAATGAGTGGATTCAGGTATGATGATTCTAACTGAAATAAGTCACACAGAAAAAGAAACATCATAAGATATCACTAATACACGGAATGTAACCTTGGCTACACAGGAACTGAATTACAAAACAGAACAGGGTCTCAAATTTAGAAAAACAACTTATGCTTCCTTAAGGGGAAAGGTGAGTTGGTGTAATGCATAAAACCAGAGATTGAAGTGAGCACAGATAAAGTTCCTTAAGCCAAATATGGAATAGACAAGAGCTACTCCTTGCTCAACGAAATGGACTCAACACCCCATATTAAACGCCTAAGAATGTACCTGACTAGGAAGTATCTTAAAACCTATGGATTGCTATGTCTCCAAAAGAGAATCAAGCGTATGTGCAGGGTCATAAACGCAGCAGTGATAGGATTGGAGAGGTTCGGTGAGCAAATGAAGACCCTTTGAAGTCATATTGCATGGTACCCATTCCACGGGTCTCAACTCTCCAGGTTTAAGGTATTCTTCCTTCAGCTAAAACATGCATGTGGAACCCAGAGTATGATCAACCGTGTGATCGGGAGACGTGTTCCATTATGTCTCAGTTTTCGTCCCCTGGTACTCGGGTGCAACATTCCAGACGCTTTACTAACACTCTCCCGACTTGGAGAGTCAGTGCCTTTAACCTCCTGTTTGGCCCAGTTTGCAATTTCTGCGGAAGATGAACAGGAATAGGGAGAACCAATGACAGACTAGCTGGAGGTGTCTGGACGGGCAAATTTAACTCTCATTTCCCAACAGGAAGAGGAATTAACCAAAGGCTCAGCGTGCCGTGCCGGAACCAGATTAGGGCCTGAAGCCATCCTGCGGTGTTGCGGCCAGCTCACGAGAAAGCGAGTTGAAGAAAGGAGCTCAGGGGCACTGTAATTCACAAACCTGCAGAGTTATAAATGACAGCTCTCGTCCAAAAATATACTGAAGTAAGGCTGCCAAGAGGACTTGAAAGCGGGGCAGAATTGCAGGAAACCGATTTCAGGAGGTAGACGGGAATTGCATTTAAAGCATAGGAAAAGAGGCAGAACGTCCACAACGATGCACTTGGCCAAAAAGGGCGTATGCGTTTTTTCCTGAATATATTCAGGAAAAAACGCATACGCCCTTTTTGGCCAACCAAGCAAGCTTGCAAAGGAAATCTGCACTACAATGAAGTCTCACTTCCCCCCGGTCAAAAGGGCCATCTGAAAAAAGTGTAAAATCCAGAAAGGCAGGACAGGCCATGGAGAACTGGGAGCCTTGTTATGCTGATGGGCGGGATGTAAATTGCCAACAGCCACTCGGGAGAAGTGTATGGTGTTTCCTGAAACATCTAAAAAACAAAGCAACAGAGCCTAGGGCATTTCCACTTATGGTCCTATAGCTTAGGGAAATTAAAATCAAAAAGACACAGCCACCCCAAAGGTTGGGACGGCTCTCTTTACAAGAACCTGGTTTACGGTACAAGTTCAATATTGCAGAAAGTGAAAAATGGATAAAGAAGTTGTGGTACTTACGTACAATGCAGTATCACTCAGCAATGAAATCTATGTCATCAGGCCCGTAGCACCATAATGAGTGGATTCAGGTATGATGATTCTAACTGAAATAAGTCACACAGAAAAAGAAACATCATAAGATATCACTAATACACGGAATGTAACCTTGGCTACACAGGAACTGAATTACAAAACAGAACAGGGTCTCAAATTTAGAAAAACAACTTATGCTTCCTTAAGGGGAAAGGTGAGTTGGTGTAATGCATAAAACCAGAGATTGAAGTGAGCACAGATAAAGTTCCTTAAGCCAAATATGGAATAGACAAGAGCTACTCCTTGCTCAACGAAATGGACTCAACACCCCATATTAAACGCCTAAGAATGTACCTGACTAGGAAGTATCTTAAAACCTATGGATTGCTATGCCTCCGAAAGAGAATCAAGCGTGTGTACAGGGGCATAAACGCAGCAGTGATAGGACTGGAGAGGTTCGGTGAGCAAATGAAGACCCTTTGAAGTCATATTGCATGGTACGCATTCCACGGGTCTCAACTCTCCAGGTTTAAGGTATTCTTCCTTCAGCTAAAACATGCATGTGGAACCCAGAGTATGATCAACCGTGTGATCGGGAGACGTGTTCCAATATGTGTCAGTTTTCGTCCCCTGGTACTCGGGTGCAACATTCCAGACGCTTTACTAACACTCTCCCGACTTGGAGAGTCAGTGCCTTTAACCTCCTGTTTGGCCCAGTTTGCAATTTCTGCGGAAGATGAGCAGGAATAGGGAGAACCAATGACAGACTAGCTGGAGGTGTCTGGATGGGCAAATTTAACTCTCATTTCCCACCAGGAAGAGGAATTAACCAAAGGCTCAGCGTGCCGTGCCGGAACCAGATTAGGGCCTGAAGCCATCCTGCGGTGTTGCGGCCAGCTCACGAGAAAGCGAGTTGAAGAAAGGAGCTCAGGGGCACTGTAATTCACAAACCTGCAGAGTTATAAATGACAGCTATCGTCCAAAAATATACTGAAGTAAGGCTGCCAAGAGGACTTGAAAGCGGGGCAGAATTGCAGGAAACCGATTTCAGGAGGTAGACTGGAATTGCATTTAAAGCATAGGAAAAGAGGCAGAACGTCCACAATGATGCACTTGGCCAAAAAGGGCGTATGCGTTTTTTCCTGAATATATTCAGGAAAAAACGCATACGCCCTTTTTGGCCAACCAAGCAAGCTTGCAAAGGAAATCTGCACTACAATGAAGTCTCACTTCCCCCCGGTCAAAAGGGCCATCTGAAAAAAGTGTAAAATCCAGAAAGGCAGGACAGGCCATGGAGAACTGGGAGCCTTGTTATGCTGATGGGCGGGATGTAAATTGCCAACAGCCACTCGGGAGAAGTGTATGGTGTTTCCTGAAACATCTAAAAAACAAAGCAACAGAGCCTAGGGCATTTCCACTTATGGTCCTATAGCTTAGGGAAATTAAAATCAAAAAGACACAGCCACCCCAAAGGTTGGGACGGCTCTGTTTACAAGAACCTGGTTTACGGTACGAGTTCAATATTGCAGAAAGTGAAAAATGGATAAAGAAGTTGTGGTACTTACGTACAATGCAGTATCACTCAGCAATGAAATCTATGTCATCAGGCCCGTAGCAGCATAATGAGTGGATTCAGGTATGATGATTCTAACTGAAATAAGTCACACAGAAAAAGAAACATCATAAGATATCACTAATACACGGAATGTAACCTTGGCTACACAGGAACTGAATTACAAAACAGAACAGGGTCTCAAATTTAGAAAAACAACTTATGCTTCCTTAAGGGGAAAGGTGAGTTGGTGTAATGCATAAAACCAGAGATTGAAGTGAGCACAGATAAAGTTCCTTAAGCCAAATATGGAATAGACAAGAGCTACTCCTTGCTCAACGAAATGGACTCAACACCCCATATTAAACGCCTAAGAATGTACCTGACTAGGAAGTATCTTAAAACCTATGGATTGCTATGCCTCCGAAAGAGAATCAAGCGTGTGTACAGGGGCATAAACGCAGCAGTGATAGGACTGGAGAGGTTCGGTGAGCAAATGAAGACCCTTTGAAGTCATATTGCATGGTACGCATTCCACGGGTCTCAACTCTCCAGGTTTAAGGTATTCTTCCTTCAGCTAAAACATGCATGTGGAACCCAGAGTATGATCAACCGTGTGATCGGGAGACGTGTTCCAATATGTGTCAGTTTTCGTCCCCTGGTACTCGGGTGCAACATTCCAGACGCTTTACTAACACTCTCCCGACTTGGAGAGTCAGTGCCTTTAACCTCCTGTTTGGCCCAGTTTGCAATTTCTGCGGAAGATGAGCAGGAATAGGGAGAACCAATGACAGACTAGCTGGAGGTGTCTGGACGGGCAAATTTAACTCTCATTTCCCACCAGGAAGAGGAATTAACCAAAGGCTCAGCGTGCCGTGCCGGAACCAGATTAGGGCCTGAAGCCATCCTGCGGTGTTGCGGCCAGCTCACGAGAAAGCGAGTTGAAGAAAGGAGCTCAGGGGCACTGTAATTCACAAACCTGCAGAGTTATAAATGACAGCTCTCGTCCAAAAATATACTGAAGTAAGGCTGCCAAGAGGACTTGAAAGCGGGGCAGAATTGCAAGAAACCGATTTCAGGAGGTAGACTGGAATTGCATTGAAAGCATAGGAAAAGAGGCAGAACGTCCACAATGATGCACTTGGCCAAAAAGGGCGTATGCGTTTTTTCCTGAATATATTCAGGAAAAAACGCATACGCCCTTTTTGGCCAACCAAGCAAGCTTGCAAAGGAAATCTGCACTACAATGAAGTCTCACTTCCCCGTGGTCAAAAGGGCCATCTGAAAAAAGTGTAAAATCCAGAAAGGCAGGACAGGCCATGGAGAACTGGGAGCCTTGTTATGCTGATGGGCGGGATGTCAATTGACAACAGCCACTCGGGAGAAGTGTATGGTGTTTCCTGAAACATCTAAAAAACAAAGCACCAGAGCCTAGGGCACTTCCACTTATGGTCCTATAGCTTAGGGAAATTAAAGTCAAAAAAACACAGCCACCCCAAAGGTTGGGACGGCTCTGTTTACAAGAACCTGATTTACGGTACAAGTTCAATATCGCAGAAAGTGAAAAATGGATAAAGAAGTTGTGGTACTTACGTACAATGCAATATCACTCAGCAAGGAAATCTATGTCATCAGGCCCGTAGCAGCATAATGAGTGGATTCAGGTATGATGATTCTAACTGAAATAAGTCACACAGAGAAAGAAACATCATAAGATATCACTAATACATGGAATGTAACCTTGGCTACACAGGAACTGAATTCCAAAACAGAACAGGGTCTCAAATTTAGAAACCCAACTTATGCTTGCTTAAGGGGAAAGGTGAGTTGGGGTAATGCATAAAACCAGAGATTGAAATGAGCACAGATAAAGTTCCTTAAGCCAAGTATGGAATAGACAAGAGCTACTCCTTGCTCAAGGAAATGGACTCAACACCCCATATTAAACGCCTAAGAGTGTACCTGACTAGGAAGTATCTTAAAACCTATGGATTTCTATGTCACCAAAAGAGAATCAAGCATGTGTACAGGGGCATAAACGCAGCAGTGATAGGATTGGAGAGGTTCGGTGAGCAAATGAAGACCCTTTGAAGTCATATTGCATGGTACCCATTCCACGGGTCTCAACTCTCCAGGTTTAAGGTATTCTTCCTTCAGCTAAAACATGCATGTGGAACCCAGAGTATGATCAACCGTGTGATCGGGAGACGTGTTCCAATATGTCTCAGTTTTCGTCCCCTGGTACTCGGGTGCAACATTCCAGACGCTTTACTAACACTCTCCCGACTTGGAGAGTCAGTGCCTTTAACCTCCTGTTTGGCCCAGTTTGCAATTTCTGCGGAAGATGAACAGGAATAGGGAGAACCAATGACAGACTAGCTGGAGGTGTCTGGACGGGCAAATTTAACTCTCATTTCCCACCAGGAAGAGGAATTAACCAAAGGCTCAGCGTGCCGTGCCGGAACCAGATTAGGGCCTGAAGCCATCGTGCGGTGTTGCGGCCAGCTCACGAGAAAGCGAGTTGAAGAAAGGAGCTCAGGGGCACTGTAATTCACAAACCTGCAGAGTTATAAATGACAGCTATCGTCCAGAAATATACTGAAGTAAGGCTGCCAAGAGGACTTGAAAGCGGGGCAGAATTGCAGGAAACCGATTTCAGGAGGTAGACTGGAATTGCATTGAAAGCATAGGAAAAGAGGCAGAACGTCCACAATGATGCACTTGGCCAAAAAGGGCGTATGCGTTTTTTCCTGAATATATTCAGGAAAAAACGCATACGCCCTTTTTGGCCAACCAAGCAAGCTTGCAAAGGAAATCTGCACTACAATGAAGTCTCACTTCGCCCCGGTCAAAAGGGCCATCTGAAAAAAGTGTAAAATCCAGAAAGGCAGGACAGGCCATGGAGAACTGGGAGCCTTGTTATGCTGATGGGCGGAATGTAAATTGCCAACAGCCACTCGGGAGAAGTGTATGGTGTTTCCTGAAACATCTAAAAAACAAAGCAACAGAGCCTAGGGCACTTCCACTTATGGTCCTATAGCTTAGGGAAATTAAAATCAAAAAGACACAGCCACCCCAAAGGTTGGGACGGCTCTGTTTACAAGAACCTGGTTTACGGTACAAGTTCAATATCGCAGAAAGTGAAAAATAGATAAAGTAGTTGTGGTACTTACGTACAATGCAATATCACTCAGCAAGGAAATCTATGTCATCAGGCCCATAGCACCATAATGAGTGGATTCAGGTATGATGATTCTAACTGAAATAAGTCACACAGAAAAAGAAACATCATAAGATATCACTAATACACGGAATGTAACCTTGGCTACACAGGAACTGAATTACAAAACAGAACAGGGTCTCAAATTTAGAAACCCAACTTATGCTTGCTTAAGGGGAAAGGTGAGTTGGGGTGCTGCATAAAACCAGAGATTGAAATGAGCACAGATAAAGTTCCTTAAGCCAAATATGGAATAGACAAGAGCTACTCCTTGCTCAACGAAATGGATTCAACACCCCATATTAAACACCAAAAATATACCTGACTAGGAAGTATCTTAAAACCTATGGATTGCTATGTCTCCGAAAGAGAATCAAGCGTGTGTGCAGGGGCATAAACGCAGCAGTGATAGGATTGGAGAGGTTCGGTGAGCAAATGAAGACCCTTTGAAGTCATATTGCATGGTACCCATTCCACGGGTCTCAACTCTCCAGGTTTAAGGTATTCTTCCTTCAGCTAAAACATGCATGTGGAACCCAGAGTATGATCAACCGTGTGATCGGGAGACGTGTTCCAATATGTGTCAGTTTTCGTCCCCTGGTACTCGGGTGCAACATTCCAGACGATTTACTAAAACTCTCCCGACTTGGAGAGTCAGTGCCTTTAACCTCCTGTTTGGCCCAGTTTGCAATTTCTGCGGAAGATGAACAGGAATAGGGAGAACCAATGACAGACTAGCTGGAGGTGTCTGGACGGGCAAATTTAACTCTCATTTCCCACCAGGAAGAGGAATTAACCAAAGGCTCAGCGTGCCGTGCCGGAACCAGATTAGGGCCTGACGCAATCCTGCGGTGTTGCGGCCAGCTCACGAGAAAGCGAGTTGAAGAAAGGAGCTCAGGGGCACTGTAATTCACAAACCTGCAGAATTATAAATGACAGCTATCGTCCAAAAATATACTGAAGTAAGGCTGCCAAGAGGACTTGAAAGCGGGTCAGAATTGCAGGAAACCGATTTCAGGAGGTAGACTGGAATTGCATTGAAAGCATAGGAAAAGAGGCAGAACGTCCACAATGATGCACTTGGCCAAAAAGGGCGTATGCGTTTTTTCCTGAATATATTCAGGAAAAAACGCATACGCCCTTTTTGGCCAACCAAGCAAGCTTGCAAAGGAAATCTGCACTACAATGAAGTCTCACTTCCCCCCGGTCAAAAGGGCCATCTGAAAAAAGTGTAAAATCCAGAAAGGCAGGACAGGCCATGGAGAACTGGGAGCCTTGTTATGCTGATGGGCGGGATGTCAATTGCCAACAGCCACTCGGGAGAAGTGTATGGTGTTTCCTGAAACATCTAAAAAACAAAGCAACAGAGCCTAGGGCACTTCCACTTATGGTCCTATAGCTTAGGGAAATTAAAATCAAAAAGACACAGCCACCCCAAAGGTTGGGACGGCTCTGTTTACAAGAACCTGGTTTACGGTACAAGTTCAATATCGCAGAAAGTGAAAAATGGATAAAGAAGTTGTGGTACTTACGAAGAATGCAATATCACTCAGCAATGAAATCTATGTCATCAGGCCCGTAGCAGCATAATGAGTGGATTCAGGTATGATGATTCTAACTGAAATAAGTCACACAGAAAAAGAAACATCATAAGATATCACTAATACACGGAATGTAACCTTGGCTACACAGGAACTGAATTACAAAACAGAACAGGGTCTCAAATTTAGAAAACCAACTTATGCTTGCTTAAGGGGAAAGGTGAGTTGGGGTAATGCATAAAACCAGAGATTGAAGTGAGCACATATAAAGTTCCTTAAGCCAAATATGGAATAGACAAGAGCTACTCCTTGCTCAACGAAATGGACTCAACACCCCATATTAAATGCCTAAAAATGTACCTGACTAGGAAGTATCTTAAAACCTATGGATTGCTATGTCTCTGAAAGAGAATCAAGCGTGTGTACAGGGGCATAAACACAGCAGTGATAGGACTGGAGAGGTTCGGTGAGCAAATGAAGACCCTTTGAAGTCATATTGCATGGTACCCATTCCACGGGTCTCAACTCTCCAGGTTTAAGGTATTCTTCCTTCAGCTAAAACATGCATGTGGAACCCAGAGTATGATCAACCGTGTGATCGGGAGACGTGTTCCAATATGTGTCAGTTTTCGTCCCCTGGTACTCGGGTGCAACATTCCAGACGCTTTACTAACACTCTCCCGACTTGGAGAGTCAGTGCCTTTAACCTCCTGTTTGGCCCAGTTTGCAATTTCTGCGGAAGATGAACAGGAATAGGGAGAACCAATGACAGACTAGCTGGAGGTGTCTGTACGGGCAAATTTAACTCTCATTTCCCACCAGGAAGAGGAATTAACCAAAGGCTCAGCGTGCCGTGCCGGAACCAGATTAGGGCCTGAAGCAATCCTGCGGTGTTGCGGCCAGCTCACGAGAAAGCGAGTTGAAGAAAGGAGCTCAGGGGCACTGTAATTCACAAACCTACAGAGTTATAAATGACAGCTATCGTCCACAAATATACTGAAGTAAGGCTGCCAAGAGGACTTGAAAGCGGGGCAGAATTGCAGGAAACCGATTTCAGGAGGTAGACTGGAATTGCATTGAAAGCATAGGAAAAGAGGCAGAACGTCCACAATGATGCACTTGGCCAAAAAGGGCGTATGCGTTTTTTCCTGAATATATTCAGGAAAAAACGCATACGCACTTTTTGGCCAACCAAGCAAGCTTGCAAAGGAAATCTGCACTACAATGAAGTCTCACTTCCCCCCGGTCAAAAGGGCCATCTGAAAAAAGTGTAAAATCCAGAAAGGCAGGACAGGCCATGGAGAACTGGGAGCCTTGTTATGCTGATGGGCGGAATGTAAATTGCCAACAGCCACTCGGGAGAAGTGTATGGTGTTTCCTGAAACATCTAAAAAACAAAGCAACAGAGCCTAGGGCATTTCCACTTATGGTCCTATAGCTTAGGGAAATTAAAATCAAAAAGACACAGCCACCCCAAAGGTTGGGACGGCTCTGTTTACAAGAACCTGGTTTACGGTACAAGTTCAATATCGCAGAAAGTGAAAAATAGATAAAGTAGTTGTGGTACTTACGTACAATGCAATATCACTCAGCAAGGAAATCTATGTCATCAGGCCCATAGCACCATAATGAGTGGATTCAGGTATGATGATTCTAACTGAAATAAGTCACACAGAAAAAGAAACATCATAAGATATCACTAATACACGGAATGTAAACTTGGCTACACAGGAACTGAATTCCAAAACAGAACAGGGTCTCAAATTTAGAAACCCAACTTATGCTTGCTTAAGGGGAAAGGTGAGTTGGGGTGCTGCATAAAACCAGAGATTGAAATGAGCACAGATAAAGTTCCTTAAGCCAAATATGGAATAGACAAGAGCTACTCCTTGCTCAACGAAATGGATTCAACACCCCATATTAAACACCTAAGAATATACCTGACTAGGAATTATCTTAAAACCTATGGATTGCTATGTCTCCGAAAGAGAATCAAGCGTGTGTGCAGGGGCATAAACGCAGCAGTGATAGGATTGGAGAGGTTCGGTGAGCAAATGAAGACCCTTTGAAGTCATATTGCATGGTACCCATTCCACGGGTCTCAACTCTCCAGGTTTAAGGTATTCTTCCTTCAGCTAAAACATGCATGTGGAACCCAGAGTATGATCAACCGTGTGATCGGGAGACGTGTTCCAATATGTGTCAGTTTTCGTCCCCTGGTACTCGGGTGCAACATTCCAGACGATTTACTAAATCTCTCCCGACTTGGAGAGTCAGTGCCTTTAACCTCCTGTTTGGCCCAGTTTGCAATTTCTGCGGAAGATGAACAGGAATAGGGAGAACCAATGACAGACTAGCTGGAGGTGTCTGGATGGGCAAATTTAACTCTCATTTCCCACCAGGAAGAGGAATTAACCAAAGGCTCAGCGTGCCGTGCCGGAACCAGATTAGGGCCTGACGCAATCGTGCGGTGTTGCGGCCAGCTCACGAGAAAGCGAGTTGAAGAAAGGAGCTCAGGGGCACTGTAATTCACAAACCTGCAGAATTATAAATGACAGCTCTCGTCCAAAAATATACTGAAGTAAGGCTGCCAAGAGGACTTGAAAGCGGGGCAGAATTGCAGGAAACCGATTTCAGGAGGTAGACTGGAATTGCATTGAAAGCATAGGAAAAGAGGCAGAACGTCCACAATGATGCACTTGGCCAAAAAGGGCGTATGCGTTTTTTCCTGAATATATTCAGGAAAAAACGCATACGCCCTTTTTGGCCAACCAAGCAAGCTTGCAAAGGAAATCTGCACTACAATGAAGTCTCACTTCCCCCCGGTCAAAAGGGCCATCTGAAAAAAGTGTAAAATCCAGAAAGGCAGGACAGGCCATGGAGAACTGGGAGCCTTGTTATGCTGATGGGCGGGATGTCAATTGCCAACAGCCACTCGGGAGAAGTGTATGGTGTTTCCTGAAACATCTAAAAAACAAAGCAACAGAGCCTAGGGAACTTCCACTTATGGTCCTATAGCTTAGGGAAATTAAAATCAAAAAGACACAGCCACCCCAAAGGTTGGGACGGCTCTGTTTACAAGAACCTGGTTTACGGTACAAGTTCAATATCGCAGAAAGTGAAAAATGGATAAAGAAGTTGTGGTACTTACGAACAATGCAATATCACTCAGCAATGAAATCTATGTCATCAGGCCCGTAGCAGCATAATGAGTGGATTCAGGTATGATGATTCTAACTGAAATAAGTCACACAGAAAAAGAAACATCATAAGATATCACTAATACACGGAATGTAACCTTGGCTACACAGGAACTGAATTACAAAACAGAACAGGGTCTCAAATTTAGAAAACCAACTTATGCTTGCTTAAGGGGAAAGGTGAGTTGGGGTAATGCATAAAACCAGAGATTGAAGTGAGCACATATAAAGTTCCTTAAGCCAAATATGGAATAGACAAGAGCCACTCCTTGCTCAACGAAATGGACTCAACACCCCATATTAAATGCCTAAAAATGTACCTGACTAGGAAGTATCTTAAAACCTATGGATTGCTATGTCTCTGAAAGAGAATCAAGCGTGTGTACAGGGGCATAAACGCAGCAGTGATAGGACTGGAGAGGTTCGGTGAGCAAATGAAGACCCTTTGAAGTCATATTGCATGGTACCCATTCCACGGGTCTCAACTCTCCAGGTTTAAGGTATTCTTCCTTCAGCTAAAACATGCATGTGGAACCCAGAGTATGATCAACCGTGTGATCGGGAGACGTGTTCCAATATGTGTCAGTTTTCGTCCCCTGGTACTCGGGTGCAACATTCCAGACGCTTTACTAACACTCTCCCGACTTGGAGAGTCAGTGCCTTTAACCTCCTGTTTGGCCCAGTTTGCAATTTCTGCGGAAGATGAACAGGAATAGGGAGAACCAATGACAGACTAGCTGGAGGTGTCTGGACGGGCAAATTTAACTCTCATTTCCCACCAGGAAGAGGAATTAACCAAAGGCTCAGCGTGCCGTGCCGGAACCAGATTAGGGCCTGAAGCCATCCTGCGGTGTTGCGGCCAGCTCACGAGAAAGCGAGTTGAAGAAAGGAGCTCAGGGGCACTGTAATTCACAAACCTACAGAGTTATAAATGACAGCTATCGTCCAAAAATATACTGAAGTAAGGCTGCCAAGAGGACTTGAAAGCGGGGCAGAATTGCAGGAAACCGATTTCAGGAGGTAGACAGGAATTGCATTGAAAGCATAGGAAAAGAGGCAGAACGTCCACAATGATGCACTTGGCCAAAAAGTGTGTATGCGTTTTTTCCTGAATATATTCAGGAAAAAACGCATACGCCCTTTTTGGCCAACCAAGCAAGCTTGCAAAGGAAATCTGCACTACAATGAAGTCTCACTTCCCCCCGGTCAAAAGGGCCATCTGAAAAAAGTGTAAAATCCAGAAAGGCACGCCAGGCCATGGAGAACTGGAAGCCTTGTTATGCTGATGGGCGGGATGTAAATTGCCAACAGCCACTCGGGAGAAGTGTATGGTGTTTCCTGAAACATCTAAAAAACAAAGCAACAGAGCCTAGGGCACTTCCACTTATGGTCCTATAGCTTAGGGAAATTAAAATCAAAAAGACACAGCCACCCCAAAGGTTGGGACGGCTCTGTTTACAAGAACCACGTTTACGGTACAAGTTCAATATCGCAGAAAGTGAAAAATAGATAAAGTAGTTGTGGTACTTACGTACAATGCAATATCACTCAGCAAGGAAATCTATGTCATCAGGCCCATAGCACCATAATGAGTGGATTCAGGTATGATGATTCTAACTGAAATAAGTCACACAGAAAAAGAAACATCATAAGATATCACTAATACACGGAATGTAAACTTGGCTACACAGGAACTGAATTCCAAAACAGAACAGGGTCTCAAATTTAGAAACCCAACTTATGCTTGCTTAAGGGGAAAGGTGAGTTGGGGTCCTGCATAAAACAAGAGATTGAAATGAGCACAGATAAAGTTCCTTAAGCCAAATATGGAATAGACAAGAGCTACTCCTTGCTCAACGAAATGGATTCAACACCCCATATTAAACACCTAAGAATATACCTGACTAGGAAGTATCTTAAAACCTATGGATTGCTATGTCTCCGAAAGAGAATCAAGCGTGTGTGCAGGGGCATAAACGCAGCAGTGATAGGATTGGAGAGGTTCGGTGAGCAAATGAAGACCCTTTGAAGTCATATTGCATGGTACCCATTCCACGGGTCTCAACTCTCCAGGTTTAAGGTATTCTTCCTTCAGCTAAAACATGCATGTGGAACCCAGAGTATGATCAACCGTGTGATTGGGAGACGTGTTCCAATATGTGTCAGTTTTCGTCCCCTGGTACTCGGGTGCAACATTCCAGACGCTTTACTAACACTCTCCCGACTTGGAGAGTCAGTGCCTTTAACCTCCTGTTTGGCCCAGTTTGCAATTTCTGCGGAAGATGAACAGGAATAGGGAGAACCAATGACAGACTAGCTGGAGGTGTCTGGACGGGCAAATTTAACTCTCATTTCCCACCAGGAAGAGGAATTAACCAAAGGCTCAGCGTGCCGTGCCGGAACCACATTAGGGCCTGAAGCAATCCTGCGGTGTTGCGGCCAGCTCACAATAAAGCCAGTTGAAGAAAGGAGCTCAGGGGCACTGTAATTCACAAACCTGCAGAGTTATAAATGACAGCTATCGTCCAAAAATATACTGAAGTAAGGCTGCCAAGAGGACTTGAAAGCGGGGCAGAATTGCAGGAAACCGATTTCAGGAGGTAGACTGGAATTGCATTGAAAGCATAGGAAAAGAGGCAGAACGTCCACAATGATGCACTTGGCCAAAAAGGGCGTATGCGTTTTTTCCTGAATATATTCAGGAAAAAACGCATACGCCCTTTTTGGCCAACCAAGCAGGCTTGCAAAGGAAATCTGCACTACAATGAAGTCTCACTTCCCCCCGCTCAAAAGGGCCATCTGAAAAAAGTGTAAAATCCAGAAAGGCAGGACAGGCCATGGAGAACTGGGAGCCTTGTTATGCTGATGGGCGGAATGTAAATTGCCAACAGCCACTCGGGAGAAGTGTATGGTGTTTCCTGAAACATCTAAAAAACAAAGCAACAGAGCCTAGGGCACTTCCACTTATGGTCCTATAGCTTAGGGAAATTAAAATCAAAAAGACACAGCCACCCCAAAGGTTGGGACGGCTCTGTTTACAAGAACCACGTTTACGGTACAAGTTCAATATCGCAGAAAGTGAAAAATAGATAAAGTAGTTGTGGTACTTACGTACAATGCAATATCACTCAGCAAGGAAATCTATGTCATCAGGCCCATAGCACCATAATGAGTGGATTCAGGTATGATGATTCTAACTGAAATAAGTCACACAGAAAAAGAAACATCATAAGATATCACTAATACACGGAATGTAAACTTGGCTACACAGGAACTGAATTCCAAAACAGAACAGGGTCTCAAATTTAGAAACCCAACTTATGCTTGCTTAAGGGGAAAGGTGAGTTGGGGTGCTGCATAAAACCAGAGATTGAAATGAGCACAGATAAAGTTCCTTAAGCCAAATATGGAATAGACAAGAGCTACTCCTTGCTCAACGAAATGGATTCAACACCCCATATTAAACACCTAAGAATATACCTGACTAGGAATTATCTTAAAACCTATGGATTGCTATGTCTCCGAAAGAGAATCAAGCGTGTGTGCAGGGGCATAAACGCAGCAGTGATAGGATTGGAGAGGTTCGGTGAGCAAATGAAGACCCTTTGAAGTCATATTGCATGGTACCCATTCCACGGGTCTCAACTCTCCAGGTTTAAGGTATTCTTCCTTCAGCTAAAACATGCATGTGGAACCCAGAGTATGATCAACCGTGTGATCGGGAGACGTGTTCCAATATGTGTCAGTTTTCGTCCCCTGGTACTCGGGTGCAACATTCCAGACGCTTTACTAACACTCTCCCGACTTGGAGAGTCAGTGCCTTTAACCTCCTGTTTGGCCCAGTTTGCAATTTCTGCGGAAGATGAACAGGAATAGGGAGAACCAATGAGAGACTAGCTGGAGGTGTCTGGACGGGCAAATTTAACTCTCATTTCCCACCAGGAAGAGGAATTAACCAAAGGCTCAGCGTGCCGTGCCGGAACCAGATTAGGGCCTGAAGCAATCCTGCGGTGTTGCGGCCAGCTCACAAGAAAGCGAGTTGAAGAAAGGAGCTCAGGGGCACTGTAATTCACAAACCTGCAGAGTTATAAATGACAGCTATCGTCCAAAAATATACTGAAGTAAGGCTGCCAAGAGGACTTGAAAGCGGGGCAGAATTGCAGGAAACCGATTTCAGGAGGTAGACTGGAATTGCATTGAAAGCATAGGAAAAGAGGCAGAACGTCCACAATGATGCACTTGGCCAAAAAGGGCGTATGCGTTTTTTCCTGAATATATTCAGGAAAAAACGCATACGCCCTTTTTGGCCAACCAAGCAAGCTTGCAAAGGAAATCTGCACTACAATGAAGTCTCACTTCCCCCGCTCAAAAGGGCCATCTGAAAAAAAGTGTAAAATCCAGAAAGGCAGGACAGGCCATGGAGAACTGGGAGCCTTGTTATGCTGATGGGCGGGATGTAAATTGCCAACAGCCACTCGGGAGAAGTGTATGGTGTTTCCTGAAACATCTAAAAAACAAAGCAACAGAGCCTAGGGCACTTCCACTTATGGTCCTATAGCTTAGGGAAATTAAAATCAAAAAGACACAGCCACCCCAAAGGTTGGGACGGCTCTGTTTACAAGAACCTGGTTTACGGTACAAGTTCAATATCGCAGAAAGTGAAAAATGGATAAAGAAGTTGTGGTACTTACGAAGAATGCAATATCACTCAGCAATGAAATCTATGTCATCAGGCCCGTAGCAGCATAATGAGTGGATTCAGGTATGATGATTCTAACTGAAATAAGTCACACAGAAAAAGAAACATCATAAGATATCACTAATACACGGAATGTAACCTTGGCTACACAGGAACTGAATTACAAAACAGAACAGGGTCTCAAATTTAGAAACCCAACTTATGCTTGCTTAAGGGGAAAGGTGAGTTGGGGTGCTGCATAAAACCAGAGATTGAAATGAGCACAGATAAAGTTCCTTAAGCCAAGTATGGAATAGACAAGAGCTACTCCTTGCTCAAGGAAATGGACTCAACACCCCATATTAAACGCCTAAGCATGTACCTGACTAGGAAGTATCTTAAAACCTATGGATTGCTATGTCTCCGAAAGAGAACCAAGCGTGTGTACAGGGGCATAAACGCAGCAGTGATAGGACTGGAGAGGTTCGGTGAGCAAATGAAGACCCTTTGAAGTCATATTGCATGGTACCCATTCCACGGGTCTCAACTCTCCAGGTTTAAGGTATTCTTCCTTCAGCTAAAACATGCATGTGGAACCCAGAGTATGATCAACCGTGTGATCGGGAGACGTGTTCCAATATGTGTCAGTTTTCGTCCCCTGGTACTCGGGTGCAACATTCCAGACGCTTTACTAACACTCTCCCGACTTGGAGAGTCAGTGCCTTTAACCTCCTGTTTGGCCCAGTTTGCAATTTCTGCGGAAGATGAACAGGAATAGGGAGAACCAATGACAGACTAGCTGGAGGTGTCTGGACGGGCAAATTTAACTCTCATTTCCCACCAGGAAGAGGAATTAACCAAAGGCTCAGCGTGCCGTGCCGGAACCAGATTAGGGCCTGAAGCCATCCAGCGGTGTTGCGGCCAGCTCACGAGAAAGCGAGTTGAAGAAAGGAGCTCAGGGGCACTGTAATTCACAAACCTGCAGAGTTATAAATGACAGCTATCGTCCAAAAATATACTGAAGTAAGGCTGCCAAGAGGACTTGAAAGCGGGGCAGAATTGCAGGAAACCGATTTCAGGAGGTAGACTGGAATTGCATTGAAAGCATAGGAAAAGAGGCAGAACGTCCACAATGATGCACTTGGCCAAAAAGGGCGTATGCGTTTTTTCCTGAATATATTCAGGAAAAAACGCATACGCCCTTTTTGGCCAACCAAGCAAGCTTGCAAAGGAAATCTGCACTACAATGAAGTCTCACTTCCCCCCGGTCAAAAGGGCCATCTGAAAAAAGTGTAAAATCCAGAAAGGCAGGACAGGCCATGGAGAACTGGGAGCCTTGTTATGCTGATGGGCGGGATGTAAATTGCCAACAGCCACTCGGGAGAAGTGTATGGTGTTTCCTGAAACATCTAAAAAACAAAGCACCAGAGCCTAGGGCACTTCCACTTATGGTCCTATAGCTTAGGGAAATTAAAGTCAAAAAGACACAGCCACCCCAAAGGTTGGGACGGCTCTGTTTACAAGAACCTGATTTACGGTACAAGTTCAATATCGCAGAAAGTGAAAAATGGATAAAGAAGTTGTGGTACTTACGTACAATGCAATATCACTCAGCAAGGAAATCTATGTCATCAGGCCCGTAGCAGCATAATGAGTGGATTCAGGTATGATGATTCTAACTGAAATAAGTCACACAGAAAAAGAAACATCATAAGATATCACTAATACACGGAATGTAAACTTGGCTACACAGGAACTGAATTCCAAAACAGAACAGGGTCTCAAATTTAGAAACCCAACTTATGCTTGCTTAAGGGGAAAGGTGAGTTGGGGTGCTGCATAAAACCAGAGATTGAAATGAGCACAGATAAAGTTCCTTAAGCCAAATATGGAATAGACAAGAGCTACTCCTTGCTCAAGGAAATGGACTCAACACCCCATATTAAACGCCTAAGCATGTACCTGACTAGGAAGTATCTTAAAACCTATGGATTGCTATGTCTCCGAAAGAGAACCAAGCGTGTGTACAGGGGCATAAACGCAGCAGTGATAGGACTGGAGAGGTTCGGTGAGCAAATGAAGACCCTTTGAAGTCATATTGCATGGTACCCATTCCACGGGTCTCAACTCTCCAGGTTTAAGGTATTCTTCCTTCAGCTAAAACATGCATGTGGAACCCAGAGTATGATCAACCGTGTGATCGGGAGACGTGTTCCAATATGTCTCAGTTTTCGTCCCCTGGTACTCGGGTGCAACATTCCAGACGCTTTACTAACACTCTCCCGACTTGGAGAGTCAGTGCCTTTAACCTCCTGTTTGGCCCAGTTTGCAATTTCTGCGGAAGATGAACAGGAATAGGGAGAACCAATGACAGACTAGCTGGAGGTGTCTGGACGTGCAAATTTAACTCTCATTTCCCACCAGGAAGAGGAATTAACCAAAGGCTCAGCGTGCCGTGCCGGAACCAGATTAGGGCCTGAAGCCATCCTGCGGTGTTGCGGCCAGCTCACGAGAAAGCGAGTTGAAGAAAGGAGCTCAGGGGCACTGTAATTCACAAACCTGCAGAGTTATAAATGACAGCTATCGTCCAAAAATATACTGAAGTAAGGCTGCCAAGAGGACTTGAAAGCGGGGCAGAATTGCAGGAAACCGATTTCAGGAGGTAGACTGGAATTGCATTGAAAGCATAGGAAAAGAGGCAGAACGTCCACAATGATGCACTTGGCCAAAAAGGGCGTATGCGTTTTTTCCTGAATATATTCAGGAAAAAACGCATACGCCCTTTTTGGCCAACCAAGCAAGCTTGCAAAGGAAATCTGCACTACAATGAAGTCTCACTTCCCCCTGGTCAAAAGGGCCATCTGAAAAAAGTGTAAAATCCAGAAAGGCAGGACAGGCCATGGAGAACTGGGAGCCTTGTTATGCTGATGGGCGGGATGTCAATTGCCAACAGCCACTCGGGAGAAGTGTATGGTGTTTCCTGAAACATCTAAAAAACAAAGCAACAGAGCCTAGGGCACTTCCACTTATGGTCCTATAGCTTAGGGAAATTAAAATCAAAAAGACACAGCCACCCCAAAGGTTGGGACGGCTCTGTTTACAAGAACCACGTTTACGGTATAAGTTCAATATCGCAGAAAGTGAAAAATAGATAAAGTAGTTGTGGTACTTACGAACAATGCAATATCACTCTGCAATGAAATCTATGTCATCAGGCCCGTAGCACTATAATGAGTGGATTCAGGTATGATGATTCTAACTGAAATAAGTCACACAGAAAAAGAAACATCATAAGATATCACTAATACACGGAATGTAACCTTGGCTACACAGGAACTGAATTACAAAACAGAACAGGGTCTCAAATTTAGAAACCCAACTTATGCTTCCTTAAGGGGAAAGGTGAGTTGGGGTAATGCATAAAACCAGAGATTGAAGTGAGCACAGATAAAGTTCCTTAAGCCAAATATGGAATAGACAAGAGCTACTCCTTGCTCAACGAAATGGACTCAACACCCCATATTAAACGCCTAAGCATGTACCTGACTAGGAAGTGTCTTAAAACCTATGGATTGCTATGTCTCCGAAAGAGAATCAAGCGTGTGTACAGGGGCATAAACGCAGCAGTGATAGGATTGGAGAGGTTCGGTGAGCAAATGAAGACCCTTTGAAGTCATATTGCATGGTACCCATTCCACGGGTCTCAACTCTCCAGGTTTAAGGTATTCTTCCTTCAGCTAAAACATGCATGTGGAACCCAGAGTATGATCAACCGTGTGATCGGGAGACGTGTTCCAATATGTGTCAGTTTTCGTCCCCTGGTACTCGGGTGCAACATTCCAGACGCTTTACTAACACTCTCCCGACTTGGAGAGTCAGTGCCTTTAACCTCCTGTTTGGCCCAGTTTGCAATTTCTGCGGAAGATGAACAGGAATAGGGAGAACCAATGACAGACTAGCTGGAGGTGTCTGGATGGGCAAATTTAACTCTCATTTCCCACCAGGAAGAGGAATTAACCAAAGTCTCAGCGTGCCTTGCCGGAACCAGATTAGGGCCTGAAGCCATCCTGCGGTGTTGCGGCCAGCTCACGAGAAAGCGAGTTGAAGAAAGGAGCTCAGGGGCACTGTAATTCACAAACCTGCAGAGTTATAAATGACAGCTATCGTCCAAAAATATACTGAAGTAAGGCTGCCAAGAGGACTTGAAAGCGGGGCAGAATTGCAGGAAACCGATTTCAGGAGGTAGACTGGAATTGCATTGAAAGCATAGGAAAAGAGGCAGAACGTCCACAATGATGCACTTGGCCAAAAAGGGTGTATGCGTTTTTTCCTGAATATATTCAGGAAAAAACGCATACGCCCTTTTTGGCCAACCAAGCAAGCTTGCAAAGGAAATCTGCACTACAATGAAGTCTCACTTCCCCCGGGTCAAAAGGGCCATCTGAAAAAAGTGTAAAATCCAGAAAGGCAGGACAGGCCATGGAGAACTGGGAGCCTTGTTATGCTGATGGGCGGGATGTCAATTGCCAACAGCCACTCGGGAGAAGTGTATGGTGTTTCCTGAAACATCTAAAAAACAAAGCACCAGAGCCTAGGGCACTTCCACTTATGGTCCTATAGCTTAGGGAAATTAAAGTCAAAAAGACACAGCCACCCCAAAGGTTGGGACGGCTCTGTTTACAAGAACCTGATTTACGGTACAAGTTCAATATCGCAGAAAGTGAAAAATGGATAAAGAAGTTGTGGTACTTACGTACAATGCAATATCACTCAGCAAGGAAATCTATGTCATCAGGCCCGTAGCAGCATAATGAGTGGATTCAGGTATGATGATTCTAACTGAAATAAGTCACACAGAGAAAGAAACATCATAAGATATCACTAATACATGGAATGTAAACTTGGCTACACAGGAACTGAATTCCAAAACAGAACAGGGTCTCAAATTTAGAAACCCAACTTATGCTTGCTTAAGGGGAAAGGTGAGTTGGGGTAATGCATAAAACCAGAGATTGAAATGAGCACAGATAAAGTTCCTTAAGCCAAGTATGGAATAGACAAGAGCTACTCCTTGCTCAAGGAAATGGACTCAACACCCCATATTAAACGCCTAAGAATGTACCTGACTAGGAAGTATCTTAAAACCTATGGATTTCTATGTCACCAAAAGAGAATCAAGCATGTGTACAGGGGCATAAACGCAGCAGTGATAGGATTGGAGAGGTTCGGTGAGCAAATGAAGACCCTTTGAAGTCATATTGCATGGTACCCATTCCACGGGTCTCAACTCTCCAGGTTTAAGGTATTCTTCCTTCAGCTAAAACATGCATGTGGAACCCAGAGTATGATCAACCGTGTGATCGGGAGACGTGTTCCAATATGTGTCAGTTTTCGTCCCCTGGTACTTGGGTGCAACATTCCAGACGCTTTACTAACACTCTCCCGACTTGGAGAGTCAGTGCCTTTAACCTCCTGTTTGGCCCAGTTTGCAATTTCTGCGGAAGATGAACAGGAATAGGGAGAACCAATGACAGACTAGCTGGAGGTGTCTGGACGGGCAAATTTAACTCTCATTTCCCACCAGGAAGAGGAATTAACCAAAGGCTCAGCGTGCCGTGCCGGAAACAGATTAGGGCCTGAAGCCATCCTGCGGTGTTGTGGCCAGCTCACGAGAAAGCGAGTTGAAGAAAGGAGCTCAGGGGCACTGTAATTCACAAACCTACAGAGTTATAAATGACAGCTATCGTCCAAAAATATACTGAAGTAAGGCTGCCAAGAGGACTTGAAAGCGGGGCAGAATTGCAGGAAACCGATTTCAGGAGGTAGACTGGAATTGCATTGAAAGCATAGGAAAAGAGGCAGAACGTCCACAATGATGCACTTGGCCAAAAAGGGCGTATGCGTTTTTTCCTGAATATATTCAGGAAAAAACGCATACGCCCTTTTTGGCCAACCAAGCAAGCTTGCAAAGGAAATCTGCACTACAATGAAGTCTCACTTCCCCGCGGTCAAAAGGGCCATCTGAAAAAAGTGTAAAATCCAGAAAGGCAGGACAGGCCATGGAGAACTGGGAGCCTTGTTATGCTGATGGGTGGGATGTAAATTGCCAACAGCCACTCGGGAGAAGTGTATGGTGTTTCCTGAAACATCTAAAAAACAAAGCAACAGAGCCTAGGGCACTTCCACTTATGGTCCTATAGATTAGGGAAATTAAAATCAAAAAGACACAGCCACCCCAAAGTTTGGGACGGCTCTGTTTACAAGAACCTGGTTTACGGTACAAGTTCAATATCGCAGAAAGTGAAAAATGGATAAAGAAGTTGTGGTACTTACGAACAATGCAATATCACTCAGCAATGAAATCTATGTCATCAGGCCCGTAGCAGCATAATGAGTGGATTCAGGTATGATGATTCTAACTGAAATAAGTCACACAGAAAAAGAAACATCATAAGATATCACTAATACACGGAATGTAACCTTGGCTACACAGGAACTGAATTCCAAAACAGAACAGGGTCTCAAATTTAGAAACCCAACTTATGCTTCCTTAAGGGGAAAGGTGAGTTGGGGTAATCCATAAAACCAGAGATTGAAGTGAGCACAGATAAAGTTCCTTAAGCCAAATATGGAATAGACAAGAGCTACTCCTTGCTCAACGAAATGGACTCAACACCCCATATTAAACGCCTAAGCATGTACCTGACTAGGAAGTGTCTTAAAACCTATGGATTGCTATGTCTCCGAAAGAGAATCAAGCGTGTGTACAGGGGCATAAACGCAGCAGTGATAGGACTGGAGAGGTTCGGTGAGCAAATGAAGACCCTTTGAAGTCATATTGCATGGTACCCATTCCACGGGTCTCAACTCTCCAGGTTTAAGGTATTCTTCCTTCAGCTAAAACATGCATGTGGAACCCAGAGTATGATCAACCGTGTGATCGGGAGACGTGTTCCAATATGTGTCAGTTTTCGTCCCCTGGTACTCGGGTGCAACATTCCAGACGCTTTACTAACACTCTCCCGACTTGGAGAGTCAGTGCCTTTAACCTCCTGTTTGGCCCAGTTTGCAATTTCTGCGGAAGATGAACAGGAATAGGGAGAACCAATGACAGACTAGCTGGAGGTGTCTGGATGGGCAAATTTAACTCTCATTTCCCACCAGGAAGAGGAATTAACCAAAGTCTCAGCGTGCCTTGCCGGAACCAGATTAGGGCCTGAAGCCATCCTGCGGTGTTGCGGCCAGCTCACGAGAAAGCGAGTTGAAGAAAGGAGCTCAGGGACACTGTAATTCACAAACCTGCAGAGTTATAAATGACAGCTATCGTCCAAAAATATACTGAAGTAAGGCTGCCAAGAGGACTTGAAAGCGGGGCAGAATTGCAGGAAACCGATTTCAGGAGGTAGACTGGAATTGCATTGAAAGCATAGGAAAAGAGGCAGAACGTCCACAATGATGCACTTGGCCAAAAAGGGCGTATGCGTTTTTTCCTGAATATATTCAGGAAAAAACGCATACGCCCTTTTTGGCCAACCAAGCAAGCTTGCAAAGGAAATCTGCACTACAATGAAGTCTCACTTCCCCCGGGTCAAAAGGGCCATCTGAAAAAAGTGTAAAATCCAGAAAGGCAGGACAGGCCATGGAGAACTGGGAGCCTTGTTATGCTGATGGGCGGGATGTCAATTGCCAACAGCCACTCGGGAGAAGTGTATGGTGTTTCCTGAAACATCTAAAAAACAAAGCAACAGAGCCTAGGGCACTTCCACTTATGGTCCTATAGCTTAGGGAAATTAAAATCAAAAAGACACAGCCACCCAAAAGGTTGGGACGGCTCTGTTTACAAGAACCTGATTTACGGTACAAGTTCAATATCACAGAAAGTGAAAAATGGATAAAGAAGTTGTGGTACTTACGTACAATGCAATATTACTCAGCAAGGAAATCTATGTCATCAGGCCCGTAGCAGCATAATGAGTGGATTCAGGTATGATGATTCTAACTGAAATAAGTCACACAGAGAAAGAAACATCATAAGATATCACTAATACACGGAATGTAAACTTGGCTACACAGGAACTGAATTCCAAAACAGAACAGGGTCTCAAATTTAGAAACCCAACTTATGCTTGCTTAAGGGGAAAGGTGAGTTGGGGTGCTGCATAAAACCAGAGATTGAAATGAGCACAGATAAAGTTCCTTAAGCCAAGTATGGAATAGACAAGAGCTACTCCTTGCTCAACGAAATGGACTCAACACCCCATATTAAACGCCTAAGCATGTACCTGACTAGGAAGTATCTTAAAACCTATGGATTGCTATGTCTCCGAAAGAGAACCAAGCGTGTGCACAGGGGCATAAACGCAGCAGTGATAGCACTGGAGAGGTTCGGTGAGCAAATGAAGACCCTTTGAAGTCATATTGCATGGTACCCATTCCACGGGTCTCAACTCTCCAGGTTTAAGGTATTCTTCCTTCAGCTAAAACATGCATGTGGAACCCAGAGTATGATCAACCGTGTGATCGGGAGACGTGTTCCAATATGTGTCAGTTTTCGTCCCCTGGTACTCGGGTGCAACATTCCAGACGCTTTACTAACACTCTCCCGACTTGGAGAGTCAGTGCCTTTAACCTCCTGTTTGGCCCAGTTTGCAATTTCTGCGGAAGATGAACAGGAATAGGGAGAACCAATGACAGACTAGCTGGAGGTGTCTGGACGGGCAAATTTAACTCTCATTTCCCACCAGGAAGAGGAATTAACCAAAGGCTCAGCGTGCCGTGCCGGAACCAGATTAGGGCCTGAAGCCATCCTGCGGTGTTGCGGCCAGCTCACGAGAAAGCGAGTTGAAGAAAGGAGCTCAGGGGCACTGTAATTCACAAACCTGCAGAGTTATAAATGACAGCTATCGTCCAAAAATATACTGAAGTAAGGCTGCCAAGAGGACTTGAAAGCGGGGCAGAATTGCAGGAAACCGATTTCAGGAGGTAGACTGGAATTGCATTGAAAGCATAGGAAAAGAGGCAGAACGTCCACAATGATGCACTTGGCCAAAAAGGGCGTATGCGTTTTTTCCTGAATATATTCAGGAAAAAACGCATACGCCCTTTTTGGCCAACCAAGCAAGCTTGCAAAGGAAATCTGCACTACAATGAAGTCTCACTTCCCCCCGGTCAAAAGGGCCATCTGAAAAAAGTGTAAAATCCAGAAAGGCAGGACAGGCCATGGAGAACTGGGAGCCTTGTTATGCTGATGGGCGGGATGTCAATTGCCAACAGCCACTCGGGAGAAGTGTATGGTGTTTCCTGAAACATCTAAAAAACAAAGCACCAGAGCCTAGGGCACTTCCACTTATGGTCCTATAGCTTAGGGAAATTAAAGTCAAAAAGACACAGCCACCCCAAAGGTTGGGACGGCTCTGTTTACAAGAACCTGATTTACGGTACAAGTTCAATATCGCAGAAAGTGAAAAATGGATAAAGAAGTTGTGGTACTTACGTACAATGCAATATCACTCAGCAAGGAAATCTATGTCATCAGGCCCGTAGCAGCATAATGAGTGGATTCAGGTATGATGATTCTAACTGAAATAAGTCACACAGAGAAAGAAACATCATAAGATATCACTAATACACGGAATGTAAACTTGGCTACACAGGAACTGAATTCCAAAACAGAACAGGGTCTCAAATTAAGAAAACAAACTTATGCTTCTTTAAGGGGAAAGGTGAGTTGGGGTAATGCATAAAACCAGAGATTGAAATGAGCACAGATAAAGTTCCTTAAGCCAAATATGGAATAGACAAGAGCTACTCCTTGCTCAAGGAAATGGACTCAACACGCCATATTAAACGCCTAAGCATGTACCTGACTAGGAAGTATCTTAAAACCTATGGATTGCTATGTCTCCGAAAGAGAACCAAGCGTGTGTACAGGGGCATAAACGCAGCAGTGATAGGATTGGAGAGGTTCGGTGAGCAAATGAAGACCCTTTGAAGTCATATTGCATGGTACCCATTCCACGGGTCTCAACTCTCCAGGTTTAAGGTATTCTTCCTTCAGCTAAAACATGCATGTGGAACCCAGAGTATGATCAACCGTGTGATCGGGAGACGTGTTCCAATATGTGTCAGTTTTCGTCCCCTGGTACTCGGGTGCAACATTCCAGACGCTTTACTAACACTCTCCCGACTTGGAGAGTCAGTGCCTTTAACCTCCTGTTTGGCCCAGTTTGCAATTTCTGTGGAAGATGAACAGGAATAGGGAGAACCAATGAGAGACTAGCTGGAGGTGTCTGGACGGGCATATTTAACTCTCATTTCCCACCAGGAAGAGGAATTAACCAAAGGCTCAGCGTGCCGTGCCGGAACCAGATTAGGGCCTGAAGCCATCCTGCGGTGTTGCGGCCAGCTCACGAGAAAGCGAGTTGAAGAAAGGAGCTCAGGGGCACTGTAATTCACAAACCTGCAGAGTTATAAATGACAGCTCTCGTCCAAAAATATACTGAAGTAAGGCTGCCAAGAGGACTTGAAAGCGGGGCAGAATTGCAGGAAACCGATTTCAGGAGGTAGACTGGAATTGCATTGAAAGCATAGGAAAAGAGGCAGAACGTCCACAATGATGCACTTGGCCAAAAAGGGCGTATGCGTTTTTTCCTGAATATATTCAGGAAAAAACGCATACGCCCTTTTTGGCCAACCAAGCAAGCTTGCAAAGGAAATCTACACTACAATGAAGTCTCACTTCCCCCCGGTCAAAAGGGCCATCTGAAAAAAGTGTAAAATCCAGAAAGGCAGGACAGGCCATGGAGAACTGGGAGCCTTGTTATGCTGATGGGCGGGATGTCAATTGCCAACAGCCACTCGGGAGAAGTGTATGGTGTTTCCTGAAACATCTAAAAAACAAAGCACCAGAGCCTAGGGCACTTCCACTTATGGTCCTATAGCTTAGGGAAATTAAAGTCAAAAAGACACAGCCACCCCAAAGGTTGGGACGGCTCTGTTTACAAGAACCTGATTTACGGTACAAGTTCAATATCGCAGAAAGTGAAAAATGGATAAAGAAGTTGTGGTACTTACGTACAATGCAATATCACTCAGCAAGGAAATCTATGTCATCAGGCCCGTAGCAGCATAATGAGTGGATTCAGGTATGATGATTCTAACTGAAATAAGTCACACAGAGAAAGAAACATCATAAGATATCACTAATACATGGAATGTAAACTTGGCTACACAGGAACTGAATTCCAAAACAGAACAGGGTCTCAAATTTAGAAACCCAACTTATGCTTGCTTAAGGGGAAAGGTGAGTTGGGGTAATGCATAAAACCAGAGATTGAAGTGAGCACAGATAAAGTTCCTTAAGCCAAATATGGAATAGACAAGAGCTACTCCTTGCTCAACGAAATGGACTCAACACCCCATATTAAACGCCTAAGCATGTACCTGACTAGGAAGTGTCTTAAAACCTATGGATTGCTATGTCTCCGAAAGAGAATCAAGCGTGTGTACAGGGGCATAAACGCAGCAGTGATAGGACTGGAGAGGTTCGGTGAGCAAATGAAGACCCTTTGAAGTCATATTGCATGGTACCCATTCCACGGGTCTCAACTCTCCAGGTTTAAGGTATTCTTCCTTCAGCTAAAACATGCATGTGGAACCCAGAGTATGATCAACCGTGTGATCGGGAGACGTGTTCCAATATGTGTCAGTTTTCGTACCCTGGTACTCGGGTGCAACATTCCAGACGCTTTACTAACACTCTCCCGACTTGGAGAGTCAGTGCCTTTAACCTCCTGTTTGGCCCAGTTTGCAATTTCTGCGGAAGATGAACAGGAATAGGGAGAACCAATGACAGACTAGCTGGAGGTGTCTGGACGGGCAAATTTAACTCTCATTTCCCACCAGGAAGAGGAATTAACCAAAGGCTCAGCGTGCCGTGCCGGAACCAGATTAGGGCCTGAAGCCATCCTGCGGTGTTGCGGCCAGCTCACGAGAAAGCGAGTTGAAGAAAGGAGCTCAGGGGCACTGTAATTCACAAACCTGCAGAGTTATAAATGACAGCTATCGTCCAAAAATATACTGAAGTAAGGCTGCCAAGAGGACTTGAAAGTGGGGCAGAATTGCAGGAAACCGATTTCAGGAGGTAGACTGGAATTGCATTTAAAGCATAGGAAAAGAGGCAGAACGTCCACAATGATGCACTTGGCCAAAAAGTGTGTATGCGTTTTTTCCTGAATATATTCAGGAAAAAACGCATACGCCCTTTTTGGCCAACCAAGCAAGCTTGCAAAGGAAATCTGCACTACAATGAAGTCTCACTTCCCCCCGGTCAAAAGGGCCATCTGAAAAAAGTGTAAAATCCAGAAAGGCAGGACAGGCCATGGAGAACTGGGAGCCTTGTTATGCTGATGGGCGGGATGTCAATTGCCAACAGCCACTCGGGAGAAGTGTATGGTGTTTCCTGAAACATCTAAAAAACAAAGCACCAGAGCCTAGGGCACTTCCACTTATGGTCCTATAGCTTAGGGAAATTAAAGTCAAAAAGACACAGCCACCCCAAAGGTTGGGACGGCTCTGTTTACAAGAACCTGATTTACGGTACAAGTTCAATACCGCAGAAAGTGAAAAATGGATAAAGAAGTTGTGGTACTTACGTACAATGCAATATCACTCAGCAAGGAAATCTATGACATCAGGCCCGTAGCAGCATAATGAGTGGATTCAGGTATGATGATTCTAACTGAAATAAGTCACACAGAGAAAGAAACATCATAAGATATCACTAATACAAGGAATGTAAACTTGGCTACACAGGAACTGAATTCCAAAACAGAACAGGGTCTCAAATTTAGAAACCCAACTTATGCTTGCTTAAGGGGAAAGGTGAGTTGGGGTGCTGCATAAAACCAGAGATTGAAATGAGCACAGATAAAGTTCCTTAAGCCAAATATGGAATAGACAAGAGCTACTCCTTGCTCAAGGAAATGGACTCAACACCCCATATTAAACGCCTAAGCATGTACCTGACTAGGAAGTATCTTAAAACCTATGGATTGCTATGTCTCCGAAAGAGAACCAAGCGTGTGTACAGGGGCATAAACGCAGCAGTGATAGGACTGGAGAGGTTCGGTGAGCAAATGAAGACCCTTTGAAGTCATATTGCATGGTACCCATTCCACGGGTCTCAACTCTCCAGGTTTAAGGTATTCTTCCTTCAGCTAAAACATGCATGTGGAACCCAGAGTATGATCAACCGTGTGATCGGGAGACGTGTTCCAATATGTGTCAGTTTTCGTCCCCTGGTACTCGAGTGCAACATTCCAGACGCTTTACTAACACTCTCCCGACTTGGAGAGTCAGTGCCTTTAACCTCCTGTTTGGCCCAGTTTGCAATTTCTGCGGAAGATGAACAGGAATAGGGAGAACCAATGACAGACTAGCTGGAGGTGTCTGGACGGGCAAATTTAACTCTCATTTCCCACCAGGAAGAGGAATTAACCAAAGGCTCAGCGTGCCGTGCCGGAACCAGATTAGGGCCTGAAGCCATCCTGCGGTGTTGCGGCCAGCTCACGAGAAAGCGAGTTGAAGAAAGGAGCTCAGGGGCACTGTAATTCACAAACCTGCAGAGTTATAAATGACAGCTATCGTCCAAAAATATACTGAAGTAAGGCTGCCAAGAGGACTTGAAAGCGGGGCAGAATTGCAGGAAACCGATTTCAGGAGGTAGACTGGAATTGCATTGAAAGCATAGGAAAAGAGGCAGAACGTCCACAATGATGCACTTGGCCAAAAAGGGCGTATGCGTTTTTTCCTGAATATATTCAGGAAAAAACGCATACGCCCTTTTTGGCCAACCAAGCAAGCTTGCAAAGGAAATCTGCACTACAATGAAGTCTCACTTCCCCCCGGTCAAAAGGGCCATCTGAAAAAAGTGTAAAATCCAGAAAGGCAGGACAGGCCATGGAGAACTGGGAGCCTTGTTATGCTGATGGGCGGGATGTCAATTGCCAACAGCCACTCGGGAGAAGTGTATGGTGTTTCCTGAAACATCTAAAAAACAAAGCACCAGAGCCTAGGGCACTTCCACTTATGGTCCTATAGCTTAGGGAAATTAAAGTCAAAAAGACACAGCCACCCCAAAGGTTGGGACGGCTCTGTTTACAAGAACCTGATTTACGGTACAAGTTCAATATCGCAGAAAGTGAAAAATGGATAAAGAAGTTGTGGTACTTACGTACAATGCAATATCACTCAGCAAGGAAATCTATGTCATCAGGCCCGTAGCAGCATAATGAGTGGATTCAGGTATGATGATTCTAACTGAAATAAGTCACACAGAGAAAGAAACATCATAAGATATCACTAATACATGGAATGTAACCTTGGCTACACAGGAACTGAATTCCAAAACAGAACAGGGTCTCAAATTTAGAAACCCAACTTATGCTTGCTTAAGGGGAAAGGTGAGTTGGGGTAATGCATAAAACCAGAGATTGAAATGAGCACAGATAAAGTTCCTTAAGCCAAGTATGGAATAGACAAGAGCTACTCCTTGCTCAAGGAAATGGACTCAACACCCCATATTAAACACCTAAGAATGTACCTGACTAGGAAGTATCTTAAAACCTATGGATTTCTATGTCACCAAAAGAGAATCAAGCATGTGTACAGGGGCATAAACGCAGCAGTGATAGGATTGGAGAGGTTCGGTGAGCAAATGAAGACCCTTTGAAGTCATATTGCATGGTACCCATTCCACGGGTCTCAACTCTCCAGGTTTAAGGTATTCTTCCTTCAGCTAAAACATGCATGTGGAACCCAGAGTATGATCAACCGTGTGATCGGGAGACGTGTTCCAATATGTCTCAGTTTTCGTCCCCTGGTACTCGGGTGCAACATTCCAGACGCTTTACTAACACTCTCCCGACTTGGAGAGTCAGTGCCTTTAACCTCCTGTTTGGCCCAGTTTGCAATTTCTGCGGAAGATGAACAGGAATAGGGAGAACCAATGACAGACTAGCTGGAGGTGTCTGGACGGGCAAATTTAACTCTCATTTCCCACCAGGAAGAGGAATTAACCAAAGGCTCAGCGTGCCGTGCCAGAACCAGATTAGGGCCTGAAGCTATCCTGCGGTGTTGCGGCCAGCTCACGAGAAAGCGAGTTGAAGAAAGGAGCTCAGGGGCACTGTAATTCACAAACCTGCAGAGTTATAAATGACAGCTATCGTCCAAAAATATACTGAAGTAAGGCTGCCAAGAGGACTTGAAAGCGGGGCAGAATTGCAGGAAACCGATTTCAGGAGGTAGACGGGAATTGCATTTAAAGCATAGGAAAAGAGGCAGAACGTCCACAACGATGCACTTGGCCAAAAAGTGCGTATGCGTTTTTTCCTGAATATATTCAGGAAAAAACGCATACGCCCTTTTTGGCCAACCAAGCAAGCTTGCAAAGGAAATCTGCACTACAATGAAGTCTCACTTCCCCCCGGTCAAAAGGGCAATCTGAAAAAAGTGTAAAATCCAGAAAGGCAGGACAGGCCATGGAGAACTGGGAGCCTTGTTATGCTGATGGGCGGGATGTCAATTGCCAACAGCCACTCGGGAGAAGTGTATGGTGTTTCCTGAAACATCTAAAAAACAAAGCAACAGAGCCTAGGGCACTTCCACTTATGGTCCTATAACTTAGGGAAATTAAAATCAAAAGACACAGCCACCCCAAAGGTTGGGACGGCTCTGTTTACAAGAACCTGGTTTACGGTACAAGTACAATATCGCAGAAAGTGAAAAATGGATAAAGAAGTTGTGGTACTTACGTACAATGCAATATCATTCAGCAATGAAATCTATGTCATCAGGCCCGTAGCACCATAATGAGTGGATTCAGGTATGATGATTCTAACTGAAATAAGTCACACAGAAAAAGAAACATCATAAGATATCACTAATACACGGAATGTAAACTTGGCTACACAGGAACTGAATTCCAAAACAGAACAGGGTCTCAAATTTAGAAAACCAACTTATGCTTCCTTAAGGGGAAAGGTGAGTTGGGGTGCTGCATAAAACCAGAGATTGAAATGAGCACAGATAAAGTTCCTTAAGCCAAATATGGAATAGACAAGAGCTACTCCTTGCTCAACAAAATGGATTCAACACCCCATATTAAACACCTAAGAATGTACCTGACTAGGAAGTATCTTAAAACCTATGGATTGCTATGTCTCCAAAAGAGAATCAAGCGTGTGTGCAGGGTCATAAACGCAGCAGTGATAGGACTGGAGAGGTTCGGTGAGCAAATGAAGACCCTTTGAAGTCATATTGCATGGTACCCATTCCACGGGTCTCAACTCTCCAGGTTTAAGGTATTCTTCCTTCAGCTAAAACATGCATGTGGAACCCAGAGTATGATCAACCGTGTGATCGGGAGACGTGTTCCATTATGTCTCAGTTTTCGTCCCCTGGTACTCGGGTGCAACATTCCAGACGCTTTACTAACACTCTCCCGACTTGGAGAGTCAGTGCCTTTAACCTCCTGTTTGGCCCAGTTTGCAATTTCTGCGGAAGATGAACAGGAATAGGGAGAACCAATGACAGACTAGCTGGAGGTGTCTGGATGGGCAAATTTAACTCTCATTTCCCACCAGGAAGAGGAATTAACCAAAGGCTCAGCGTGCCGTGCCGGAACCACATTAGGGCCTGAAGCCATCCTGCGGTGTTGCGGCCAGCTCACGAGAAAGCGAGTTGAAGAAAGGAGTTCAGGGGCACTGTAATTCACAAACCTGCAGAGTTATAAATGACAGCTATCGTCCAAAAATATACTGAAGTAAGGCTGCCAAGAGGACTTGAAAGCGGGGCAGAATTGCAGGAAACCGATTTCAGGAGGTAGACTGGAATTGCATTGAAAGCATAGGAAAAGAGGCAGAACGTCCACAATGATGCACTTGGCCAAAAAGGGCGTATGCGTTTTTTCCTGAATATATTCAGGAAAAAACGCATACGCCCTTTTTGGCCAACCAAGCAAGCTTGCAAAGGAAATCTGCACTACAATGAAGTCTCACTTCCCCGTGGTCAAAAGGGCCATCTGAAAAAAGTGTAAAATCCAGAAAGGCAGGACAGGCCATGGAGAACTGGGAGCCTTGTTATGCTGATGGGCGGGATGTCAATTGACAACAGCCACTCGGGAGAAGTGTATGGTGTTTCCTGAAACATCTAAAAAACAAAGCACCAGAGCCTAGGGCACTTCCACTTATGGTCCTATAGCTTAGGGAAATTAAAGTCAAAAAAACACAGCCACCCCAAAGGTTGGGACGGCTCTGTTTACAAGAACCTGATTTACGGTACAAGTTCAATATCGCAGAAAGTGAAAAATGGATAAAGAAGTTGTGGTACTTACGTACAATGCAATATCACTCAGCAAGGAAATCTATGTCATCAGGCCCGTAGCAGCATAATGAGTGGATTCAGGTATGATGATTCTAACTGAAATAAGTCACACAGAGAAAGAAACATCATAAGATATCACTAATACATGGAATGTAACCTTGGCTACACAGGAACTGAATTCCAAAACAGAACAGGGTCTCAAATTTAGAAACCCAACTTATGCTTGCTTAAGGGGAAAGGTGAGTTGGGGTAATGCATAAAACCAGAGATTGAAATGAGCACAGATAAAGTTCCTTAAGCCAAGTATGGAATAGACAAGAGCTACTCCTTGCTCAACGAAATGGACTCAAAACCCCATATTAAACGCCTAAGAGTGTACCTGACTAGGAAGTATCTTAAAACCTATGGATTTCTATGTCACCAAAAGAGAATCAAGCATGTGTACAGGGGCATAAACGCAGCAGTGATAGGATTGGAGAGGTTCGGTGAGCAAATGAAGACCCTTTGAAGTCATATTGCATGGTACCCATTCCACGGGTCTCAACTCTCCAGGTTTAAGGTATTCTTCCTTCAGCTAAAACATGCATGTGGAACCCAGAGTATGATCAACCGTGTGATCGGGAGACGTGTTCCAATATGTCTCAGTTTTCGTCCCCTGGTACTCGGGTGCAACATTCCAGACGCTTTACTAACACTCTCCCGACTTGGAGAGTCAGTGCCTTTAACCTCCTGTTTGGCCCAGTTTGCAATTTCTGCGGAAGATGAACAGGAATAGGGAGAACCAATGACAGACTAGCTGGAGGTGTCTGGACGGGCAAATTTAACTCTCATTTCCCACCAGGAAGAGGAATTAACCAAAGGCTCAGCGTGCCGTGCCAGAACCAGATTAGGGCCTGAAGCCATCCTGCGGTGTTGCGGCCAGCTCACGAGAAAGCGAGTTGAAGAAAGGAGCTCAGGGGCACTGTAATTCACAAACCTGCAGAGTTATAAATGACAGCTATCGTCCAAAAATATACTGAAGTAAGGCTGCCAAGAGGACTTGAAAGCGGGGCAGAATTGCAGGAAACCGATTTCAGGAGGTAGACGGGAATTGCATTTAAAGCATAGGAAAAGAGGCAGAACGTCCACAACGATGCACTTGGCCAAAAAGTGCGTATGCGTTTTTTCCTGAATATATTCAGGAAAAAACGCATACGCCCTTTTTGGCCAACCAAGCAAGCTTGCAAAGGAAATCTGCACTACAATGAAGTCTCACTTCCCCCCGGTCAAAAGGGCAATCTGAAAAAAGTGTAAAATCCAGAAAGGCAGGACAGGCCATGGAGAACTGGGAGCCTTGTTATGCTGATGGGCGGGATGTCAATTGCCAACAGCCACTCGGGAGAAGTGTATGGTGTTTCCTGAAACATCTAAAAAACAAAGCAACAGAGCCTAGGGCACTTCCACTTATGGTCCTATAACTTAGGGAAATTAAAATCAAAAGACACAGCCACCCCAAAGGTTGGGACGGCTCTGTTTACAAGAACCTGGTTTACGGTACAAGTACAATATCGCAGAAAGTGAAAAATGGATAAAGAAGTTGTGGTACTTACGTACAATGCAATATCATTCAGCAATGAAATCTATGTCATCAGGCCCGTAGCACCATAATGAGTGGATTCAGGTATGATGATTCTAACTGAAATAAGTCACACAGAAAAAGAAACATCATAAGATATCACTAATACACGGAATGTAAACTTGGCTACACAGGAACTGAATTCCAAAACAGAACAGGGTCTCAAATTTAGAAAACCAACTTATGCTTCCTTAAGGGGAAAGGTGAGTTGGGGTGCTGCATAAAACCAGAGATTGAAATGAGCACAGATAAAGTTCCTTAAGCCAAATATGGAATAGACAAGAGCTACTCCTTGCTCAACAAAATGGATTCAACACCCCATATTAAACACCTAAGAATGTACCTGACTAGGAAGTATCTTAAAACCTATGGATTGCTATGTCTCCAAAAGAGAATCAAGCGTGTGTGCAGGGTCATAAACGCAGCAGTGATAGGACTGGAGAGGTTCGGTGAGCAAATGAAGACCCTTTGAAGTCATATTGCATGGTACCCATTCCACGGGTCTCAACTCTCCAGGTTTAAGGTATTCTTCCTTCAGCTAAAACATGCATGTGGAACCCAGAGTATGATCAACCGTGTGATCGGGAGACGTGTTCCATTATGTCTCAGTTTTCGTCCCCTGGTACTCGGGTGCAACATTCCAGACGCTTTACTAACACTCTCCCGACTTGGAGAGTCAGTGCCTTTAACCTCCTGTTTGGCCCAGTTTGCAATTTCTGCGGAAGATGAACAGGAATAGGGAGAACCAATGACAGACTAGCTGGAGGTGTCTGGATGGGCAAATTTAACTCTCATTTCCCACCAGGAAGAGGAATTAACCAAAGGCTCAGCGTGCCGTGCCGGAACCACATTAGGGCCTGAAGCCATCCTGCGGTGTTGCGGCCAGCTCACGAGAAAGCGAGTTGAAGAAAGGAGTTCAGGGGCACTGTAATTCACAAACCTGCAGAGTTATAAATGACAGCTATCGTCCAAAAATATACTGAAGTAAGGCTGCCAAGAGGACTTGAAAGCGGGGCAGAATTGCAGGAAACCGATTTCAGGAGGTAGACTGGAATTGCATTGAAAGCATAGGAAAAGAGGCAGAACGTCCACAATGATGCACTTGGCCAAAAAGGGCGTATGCGTTTTTTCCTGAATATATTCAGGAAAAAACGCATACGCCCTTTTTGGCCAACCAAGCAAGCTTGCAAAGGAAATCTGCACTACAATGAAGTCTCACTTCCCCGTGGTCAAAAGGGCCATCTGAAAAAAGTGTAAAATCCAGAAAGGCAGGACAGGCCATGGAGAACTGGGAGCCTTGTTATGCTGATGGGCGGGATGTCAATTGACAACAGCCACTCGGGAGAAGTGTATGGTGTTTCCTGAAACATCTAAAAAACAAAGCACCAGAGCCTAGGGCACTTCCACTTATGGTCCTATAGCTTAGGGAAATTAAAGTCAAAAAAACACAGCCACCCCAAAGGTTGGGACGGCTCTGTTTACAAGAACCTGATTTACGGTACAAGTTCAATATCGCAGAAAGTGAAAAATGGATAAAGAAGTTGTGGTACTTACGTACAATGCAATATCACTCAGCAAGGAAATCTATGTCATCAGGCCCGTAGCAGCATAATGAGTGGATTCAGGTATGATGATTCTAACTGAAATAAGTCACACAGAGAAAGAAACATCATAAGATATCACTAATACATGGAATGTAACCTTGGCTACACAGGAACTGAATTCCAAAACAGAACAGGGTCTCAAATTTAGAAACCCAACTTATGCTTGCTTAAGGGGAAAGGTGAGTTGGGGTAATGCATAAAACCAGAGATTGAAATGAGCACAGATAAAGTTCCTTAAGCCAAGTATGGAATAGACAAGAGCTACTCCTTGCTCAACGAAATGGACTCAAAACCCCATATTAAACGCCTAAGAGTGTACCTGACTAGGAAGTATCTTAAAACCTATGGATTTCTATGTCACCAAAAGAGAATCAAGCATGTGTACAGGGGCATAAACGCAGCAGTGATAGGATTGGAGAGGTTCGGTGAGCAAATGAAGACCCTTTGAAGTCATATTGCATGGTACCCATTCCACGGGTCTCAACTCTCCAGGTTTAAGGTATTCTTCCTTCAGCTAAAACATGCATGTGGAACCCAGAGTATGATCAACCGTGTGATCGGGAGACGTGTTCCAATATGTGTCAGTTTTCGTCCCCTGGTACTCGGGTGCAACATTCCAGACGCTTTACTAACACTCTCCCGACTTGGAGAGTCAGTGCCTTTAACCTCCTGTTTGGCCCAGTTTGCAATTTCTGCGGAAGATGAACAGGAATAGGGAGAACCAATGACAGACTAGCTGGAGGTGTCTGGATGGGCAAATTTAACTCTCATTTCCCACCAGGAAGAGGAATTAACCAAAGGCTCAGCGTGCCGTGCCGGAACCAGATTAGGGCCTGAAGCCATCCTGCGGTGTTGTGGCCAGCTGACGAGAAAGCGAGTTGAAGAAAGGAGCTCAGGGGCACTGTAATTCACAAACCTACAGAGTTATAAATGACAGCTATCGTCCAAAAATATACTGAAGTAAGGCTGCCAAGAGGACTTGAAAGCGGGGCAGAATTGCAGGAAACCGATTTCAGGAGGTAGACTGGAATTGCATTGAAAGCATAGGAAAAGAGGCAGAACGTCCACAATGATGCACTTGGCCAAAAAGGGCGTATGCGTTTTTTCCTGAATATATTCAGGAAAAAACGCATACGCCCTTTTTGGCCAACCAAGCAAGCTTGCAAAGGAAATCTGCACTACAATGAAGTCTCACTTCCCCCCGGTCAAAAGGGCCATCTGAAAAAAGTGTAAAATCCAGAAAGGCAGGACAGGCCATGGAGAACTGGGAGCCTTGTTATGCTGATGGGTGGGATGTAAATTGCCAACAGCCACTCGGGAGAAGTGTATGGTGTTTCCTGAAACATCTAAAAAACAAAGCAACAGAGCCTAGGGCACTTCCACTTATGGTCCTATAGCTTAGGGAAATTAAAGTCAAAAAAACACAGCCACCCCAAAGGTTGGGACGGCTCTGTTTACAAGAACCTGATTTACGGTACAAGTTCAATATCGCAGAAAGTGAAAAATGGATAAAGAAGTTGTGGTACTTACGTACAATGCAATATCACTCAGCAAGGAAATCTATGTCATCAGGCCCGTAGCAGCATAATGAGTGGATTCAGGTATGATGATTCTAACTGAAATAAGTCACACAGAAAAAGAAACATCATAAGATATCACTAATACATGGAATGTAACCTTGGCTACACAGGAACTGAATTCCAAAACAGAACAGGGTCTCAAATTTAGAAACCCAACTTATGCTTGCTTAAGGGGAAAGGTGAGTTGGGGTAATGCATAAAACCAGAGATTGAAATGAGCACAGATAAAGTTCCTTAAGCCAAATATGGAATAGACAAGAGCTACTCCTTGCTCAACGAAATGGATTCAACACCCCATATTAAACACCTAAGAATGTACCTGACTAGGAAGTATCTTAAAACCTATGGATTTCTATGTCACCAAAAGAGAATCAAGCGTGTGTACAGGGGCATAAACGCAGCAGTGATAGGATTGGAGAGGTTCGGTGAGCAAATGAAGACCCTTTGAAGTCATATTGCATGGTACCCATTCCACGGGTCTCAACTCTCCAGGTTTAAGGTATTCTTCCTTCAGCTAAAACATGCATGTGGAACCCAGAGTATGATCAACCGTGTGATCGGGAGACGTGTTCCAATATGTGTCAGTTTTCGTCCCCTGGTACTCGGGTGCAACATTCCAGACGCTTTACTAACACTCTCCCGACTTGGAGAGTCAGTGCCTTTAACCTCCTGTTTGGCCCAGTTTGCAATTTCTGCGGAAGATGAACAGGAATAGGGAGAACCAATGACAGACTAGCTGGAGGTGTCTGGACGGGCAAATGTAACTCTCATTTCCCAACAGGAAGAGGAATTAACCAAAGGCTCAGCGTGCCGTGCCGGAACCAGATTAGGGCCTGAAGCCATCCTGCGGTGTTGCGGCCAGCTCACGAGAAAGCGAGTTGAAGAAAGGAGCTCAGGGGCACTGTAATTCACAAACCTACAGAGTTATAAATGACAGCTATCGTCCAAAAATATACTGAAGTAAGGCTGCCAAGAGGACTTGAAAGCGGGGCAGAATTGCAGGAAACCGATTTCAGGAGGTAGACGGGAATTGCATTTAAAGCATAGGAAAAGAGGCAGAACGTCCACAACGATGCACTTGGCCAAAAAGGGCGTATGCGTTTTTTCCTGAATATATTCAGGAAAAAACGCATACGCCCTTTTTGGCCAACCAAGCAAGCTTGCAAAGGAAATCTGCACTACAATGAAGTCTCACTTCCCCCCGGTCAAAAGGGCCATCTGAAAAAAGTGTAAAATCCAGAAAGGCAGGACAGGCCATGGAGAACTGGGAGCCTTGTTATGCTGATGGGCGGGATGTAAATTGCCAACAGCCACTCGGGAGAAGTGTATGGTGTTTCCTGAAACATCTAAAAAACAAAGCAACAGAGCCTAGGGCATTTCCACTTATGGTCCTATAGCTTAGGGAAATTAAAATCAAAAAGACACAGCCACCCCAAAGGTTGGGACGGCTCTGTTTACAAGAACCTGGTTTACGGTACAAGTTCAATATTGCAGAAAGTGAAAAATGGATAAAGAAGTTGTGGTACTTACGTACAATGCAGTATCACTCAGCAATGAAATCTATGTCATCAGGCCCGTAGCAGCATAATGAGTGGATTCAGGTATGATGATTCTAACTGAAATAAGTCACACAGAAAAAGAAACATCATAAGATATCACTAATACACGGAATGTAACCTTGGCTACACAGGAACTGAATTACAAAACAGAACAGGGTCTCAAATTTAGAAAAACAACTTATGCTTCCTTAAGGGGAAAGGTGAGTTGGTGTAATGCATTAAACCAGAGATTGAAGTGAGCACAGATAAAGTTCCTTAAGCCAAATATGGAATAGACAAGAGCTACTCCTTGCTCAACGAAATGGACTCAACACCCCATATTAAACGCCTAAGAATGTACCTGACTAGGAAGTATCTTAAAACCTATGGATTGCTATGCCTCCGAAAGAGAATCAAGCGTGTGTACAGGGGCATAAACGCAGCAGTGATAGGACTGGAGAGGTTCGGTGAGCAAATGAAGACCCTTTGAAGTCATATTGCATGGTACGCATTCCACGGGTCTCAACTCTCCAGGTTTAAGGTATTCTTCCTTCAGCTAAAACATGCATGTGGAACCCAGAGTATGATCAACCGTGTGATCGGGAGACGTGTTCCAATATGTGTCAGTTTTCGTCCCCTGGTACTCGGGTGCAACATTCCAGACGCTTTACTAACACTCTCCCGACTTGGAGAGTCAGTGCCTTTAACCTCCTGTTTGGCCCAGTTTGCAATTTCTGCGGAAGATGAGCAGGAATAGGGAGAACCAATGACAGACTAGCTGGAGGTGTCTGGACGGGCAAATTTAACTCTCATTTCCCACCAGGAAGAGGAATTAACCAAAGGCTCAGCGTGCCGTGCCGGAACCAGATTAGGGCCTGAAGCCATCCTGCGGTGTTGCGGCCAGCTCACGAGAAAGCGAGTTGAAGAAAGGAGCTCAGGGGCACTGTAATTCACAAACCTGCAGAGTTATAAATGACAGCTCTCGTCCAAAAATATACTGAAGTAAGGCTGCCAAGAGGACTTGAAAGCGGGGCAGAATTGCAGGAAACCGATTTCAGGAGGTAGACTGGAATTGCATTGAAAGCATAGGAAAAGAGGCAGAACGTCCACAATGATGCACTTGGCCAAAAAGGGCGTATGCGTTTTTTCCTGAATATATTCAGGAAAAAACGCATACGCCCTTTTTGGCCAACCAAGCAAGCTTGCAAAGGAAATCTGCACTACAATGAAGTCTCACTTCCCCGTGGTCAAAAGGGCCATCTGAAAAAAGTGTAAAATCCAGAAAGGCAGGACAGGCCATGGAGAACTGGGAGCCTTGTTATGCTGATGGGCGGGATGTCAATTGACAACAGCCACTCGGGAGAAGTGTATGGTGTTTCCTGAAACATCTAAAAAACAAAGCACCAGAGCCTAGGGCACTTCCACTTATGGTCCTATAGCTTAGGGAAATTAAAGTCAAAAAAACACAGCCACCCCAAAGGTTGGGACGGCTCTGTTTACAAGAACCTGATTTACGGTACAAGTTCAATATCGCAGAAAGTGAAAAATGGATAAAGAAGTTGTGGTACTTACGTACAATGCAATATCACTCAGCAAGGAAATCTATGTCATCAGGCCCGTAGCAGCATAATGAGTGGATTCAGGTATGATGATTCTAACTGAAATAAGTCACACAGAGAAAGAAACATCATAAGATATCACTAATACATGGAATGTAACCTTGGCTACACAGGAACTGAATTCCAAAACAGAACAGGGTCTCAAATTTAGAAACCCAACTTATGCTTGCTTAAGGGGAAAGGTGAGTTGGGGTAATGCATAAAACCAGAGATTGAAATGAGCACAGATAAAGTTCCTTAAGCCAAGTATGGAATAGACAAGAGCTACTCCTTGCTCAAGGAAATGGACTCAACACCCCATATTAAACGCCTAAGAGTGTACCTGACTAGGAGGTATCTTAAAACCTATGGATTTCTATGTCACCAAAAGAGAATCAGGCATGTGTACAGGGGCATAAACGCAGCAGTGATAGGATTGGAGAGGTTCGGTGAGCAAATGAAGACCCTTTGAAGTCATATTGCATGGTACCCATTCCACGGGTCTCAACTCTCCAGGTTTAAGGTATTCTTCCTTCAGCTAAAACATGCATGTGGAACCCAGAGTATGATCAACCGTGTGATCGGGAGACGTGTTCCAATATGTGTCAGTTTTCGTCCCCTGGTACTCGGGTGCAACATTCCAGACGCTTTACTAACACTCTCCCGACTTGGAGAGTCAGTGCCTTTAACCTCCTGTTTGGCCCAGTTTGCAATTTCTGCGGAAGATGAACAGGAATAGGGAGAACCAATGACAGACTAGCTGGAGGTGTCTGGACGGGCAAATTTAACTCTCATTTCCCACCAGGAAGAGGAATTAACCAAAGGCTCAGCGTGCCGTGCCGGAACCAGATTAGGGCCTGAAGCCATCCTGCGGTGTTGTGGCCAGCTGACGAGAAAGCGAGTTGAAGAAAGGAGCTCAGGGGCACTGTAATTCACAAACCTACAGAGTTATAAATGACAGCTATCGTCCAAAAATATACTGAAGTAAGGCTGCCAAGAGGACTTGAAAGCGGGGCAGAATTGCAGGAAACCGATTTCAGGAGGTAGACTGGAATTGCATTTAAAGCATAGGAAAAGAGGCAGAACGTCCACAATGATGCACTTGGCCAAAAAGGGCGTATGCGTTTTTTCCTGAATATATTCAGGAAAAAACGCATACGCCCTTTTTGGCCAACCAAGCAAGCTTGCAAAGGAAATCTGCACTACAATGAAGTCTCACTTCCCCCCGGTCAAAAGGGCCATCTGAAAAAAGTGTAAAATCCAGAAAGGCAGGACAGGCCATGGAGAACTGGGAGCCTTGTTATGCTGATGGGTGGGATGTAAATTGCCAACAGCCACTCGGGAGAAGTGTATGGTGTTTCCTGAAACATCTAAAAAACAAAGCAACAGAGCCTAGGGCACTTCCACTTATGGTCCTATAGCTTAGGGAAATTAAAATCAAAAAGACACAGCCACCCCAAAGGTTGGGACGGCTCTGTTTACAAGAACCTGGTTTACGGTACAAGTTCAATATCGCAGAAAGTGAAAAATGGATAAAGAAGTTGTGGTACTTACGAACAATGCAATATCACTCAGCAATGAAATCTATGTCATCAGGCCCGTAGCAGCATAATGAGTGGATTCAGGTATGATGATTCTAACTGAAATAAGTCACACAGAAAAAGAAACATCATAAGATATCACTAATACACGGAATGTAAACTTGGCTACACAGGAACTGAATTCCAAAACAGAACAGGGTCTCAAATTTAGAAAACCAACTTATGCTTGCTTAAGGGGAAAGGTGAGTTGGGGTGCTGCATAAAACCAGAGATTGAAATGAGCACAGATAAAGTTCCTTAAGCCAAATATGGAATAGACAAGAGCTACTCCTTGCTCAACGAAATGGATTCAACACCCCATATTAAACACCTAAGAATGTACCTGACTAGGAAGTATCTTAAAACCTATGGATTGCTATGTCTCCAAAAGAGAATCAAGCGTGTGTGCAGGGTCATAAACGCAGCAGTGATAGGATTGGAGAGGTTCGGTGAGCAAATGAAGACCCTTTGAAGTCATATTGCATGGTACCCATTCCACGGGTCTCAACTCTCCAGGTTTAAGGTATTCTTCCTTCAGCTAAAACATGCATGTGGAACCCAGAGTATGATCAACCGTGTGATCGGGAGACGTGTTCCATTATGTCTCAGTTTTCGTCCCCTGGTACTCGGGTGCAACATTCCAGACGCTTTACTAACACTCTCCCGACTTGGAGAGTCAGTGCCTTTAACCTCCTGTTTGGCCCAGTTTGCAATTTCTGCGGAAGATGAACAGGAATAGGGAGAACCAATGACAGACTAGCTGGAGGTGTCTGGACGGGCAAATTTAACTCTCATTTCCCACCAGGAAGAGGAATTAACCAAAGGCTCAGCGTGCCGTGCCGGAACCAGATTAGGGCCTGAAGCCATCCTGCGGTGTTGCGGCCAGCTCACGAGAAAGCGAGTTGAAGAAAGGAGCTCAGGGGCACTGTAATTCACAAACCTGCAGAGTTATAAATGACAGCTCTCGTCCAAAAATATACTGAAGTAAGGCTGCCAAGAGGACTTGAAAGCGGGGCAGAATTGCAGGAAACCGATTTCAGGAGGTAGACGGGAATTGCATTTAAAGCATAGGAAAAGAGGCAGAACGTCCACAACGATGCACTTGGCCAAAAAGGGTGTATGCGTTTTTTCCTGAATATATTCAGGAAAAAACGCATATGCCCTTTTTGGCCAACCAAGCAAGCTTGCAAAGGAAATCTGCACTACAATGAAGTCTCACTTCCCCCCGGTCAAAAGGGCCATCTGAAAAAAGTGTAAAATCCAGAAAGGCAGGACAGGCCATGGAGAACTGGGAGCCTTGTTATGCTGATGGGCGGGATGTAAATTGCCAACAGCCACTCGGGAGAAGTGTATGGTGTTTCCTGAAACATCTAAAAAACAAAGCAACAGAGCCTAGGGCATTTCCACTTATGGTCCTATAGCTTAGGGAAATTAAAATCAAAAAGACACAGCCACCCCAAAGGTTGGGACGGCTCTGTTTACAAGAACCTGGTTTACGGTACAAGTTCAATATTGCAGAAAGTGAAAAATGGATAAAGAAGTTGTGGTACTTACGTACAATGCAGTATCACTCAGCAATGAAATCTATGTCATTAGGCCCGTAGCAGCATAATGAGTGGATTCAGGTATGATGATTCTAACTGAAATAAGTCACACAGAAAAAGAAACATCATAAGATATCACTAATACACGGAATGTAACCTTGGCTACACAGGAACTGAATTACAAAACAGAACAGGGTCTCAAATTTAGAAAAACAACTTATGCTTCCTTAAGGGGAAAGGTGAGTTGGTGTAATGCATAAAATAGAGATTGAAGTGAGCACAGATAAAGTTCCTTAAGCCAAATATGGAATAGACAAGAGCTACTCCTTGCTCAACGAAATGGACTCAACACCCCATATTAAACGCCTAAGAATGTACCTGACTAGGAAGTATCTTAAAACCTATGGATTGCTATGCCTCCGAAAGAGAATCAAGCGTGTGTACAGGGGCATAAACGCAGCAGTGATAGGACTGGAGAGGTTCGGTGAGCAAATGAAGACCCTTTGAAGTCATATTGCATGGTACGCATTCCACGGGTCTCAACTCTCCAGGTTTAAGGTATTCTTCCTTCAGCTAAAACATGCATGTGGAACCCAGAGTATGATCAACCGTGTGATCGGGAGACGTGTTCCAATATGTGTCAGTTTTCGTCCCCTGGTACTCGGGTGCAACATTCCAGACGCTTTACTAACACTCTCCCGACATGGAGAGTCAGTGCCTTTAACCTCCTGTTTGGCCCAGTTTGCAATTTCTGCGGAAGATGAGCAGGAATAGGGAGAACCAATGACAGACTAGCTGGAGGTGTCTGGACGGGCAAATTTAACTCTCATTTCCCACCAGGAAGAGGAATTAACCAAAGGCTCAGCGTGCCGTGCCGGAACCAGATTAGGGCCTGAAGCCATCCTGCGGTGTTGCGGCCAGCTCACGAGAAAGCGAGTTGAAGAAAGGAGCTCAGGGGCACTGTAATTCACAAACCTGCAGAGTTATAAATGACAGCTCTCGTCCAAAAATATACTGAAGTAAGGCTGCCAAGAGGACTTGAAAGCGGGGCAGAATTGCAGGAAACCGATTTCAGGAGGTAGACGGGAATTGCATTTAAAGCATAGGAAAAGAGGCAGAACGTCCACAACGATGCACTTGGCCAAAAAGGGCGTATGCGTTTTTTCCTGAATATATTCAGGAAAAAACGCATACGCCCTTTTTGGCCAACCAAGCAAGCTTGCAAAGGAAATCTGCACTACAATGAAGTCTCACTTACCCCCGGTCAAAAGGGCCATCTGAAAAAAGTGTAAAATCCAGAAAGGCAGGACAGGCCATGGAGAACTGGGAGACTTGTTATGCTGATGGGCGGGATGTAAATTGCCAACAGCCACTCGGGAGAAGTGTATGGTGTTTCCTGAAACATCTAAAAAACAAAGCAACAGAGCCTAGGGCACTTCCACTTATGGTCCTATAGCTTAGGGAAATTAAAATCAAAAGACACAGCCACCCCAAAGGTTGGGACGGCTCTGTTTACAAGAACCTGGTTTACGGTACAAGTACAATATCGCAGAAAGTGAAAAATGGATAAAGAAGTTGTGGTACTTACGTACAATGCAATATCATTCAGCAATGAAATCTATGTCATCAGGCCCGTAGCACCATAATGAGTGGATTCAGGTATGATGATTCTAACTGAAATAAGTCACACAGAAAAAGAAACATCATAAGATATCACTAATACACGGAATGTAAACTTGGCTACACAGGAACTGAATTCCAAAACAGAACAGGGTCTCAAATTTAGAAAACCAACTTATGCTTCCTTAAGGGGAAAGGTGAGTTGGGGTGCTGCATAAAACCAGAGATTGAAATGAGCACAGATAAAGTTCCTTAAGCCAAATATGGAATAGACAAGAGCTACTCCTTGCTCAACAAAATGGATTCAACACCCCATATTAAACACCTAAGAATGTACCTGACTAGGAAGTATCTTAAAACCTATGGATTGCTATGTCTCAAAAAGAGAATCAAGCGTGTGTGCAGGGTCATAAACGCAGCAGTGATAGGACTGGAGAGGTTCGGTGAGCAAATGAAGACCCTTTGAAGTCATATTGCATGGTACCCATTCCACGGGTCTCAACTCTCCAGGTTTAAGGTATTCTTCCTTCAGCTAAAACATGCATGTGGAACCCAGAGTATGATCAACCGTGTGATCGGGAGACGTGTTCCATTATGTCTCAGTTTTCGTCCCCTGGTACTCGGGTGCAACATTCCAGACGCTTTACTAACACTCTCCCGACTTGGAGAGTCAGTGCCTTTAACCTCCTGTTTGGCCCAGTTTGCAATTTCTGCGGAAGATGAACAGGAATAGGGAGAACCAATGACAGACTAGCTGGAGGTGTCTGGATGGGCAAATTTAACTCTCATTTCCCACCAGGAAGAGGAATTAACCAAAGGCTCAGCGTGCCGTGCCGGAACCAGATTAGGGCCTGAAGCCATCCTGCGGTGTTGCGGCCAGCTGACGAGAAAGCGAGTTGAAGAAAGGAGCTCAGGGGCACTGTAATTCACAAACCTGCAGAGTTATAAATGACAGCTATCGTCCAAAAATATACTGAAGTAAGGCTGCCAAGAGGACTTGAAAGCGGGGCAGAATTGCAGGAAACCGATTTCAGGAGGTAGACTGGAATTGCATTTAAAGCATAGGAAAAGAGGCAGAACGTCCACAACGATGCACTTGGGCAAATAGGGCGTATGCGTTTTTTCCTGAATATATTCAGGAAAAAACGCATACGCCCTTTTTGGCCAACCAAGCAAGCTTGCAAAGGAAATCTGCACTACAATGAAGTCTCACTTCCCCCCGGTCAAAAGGGCCATCTGAAAAAAGTGTAAAATCCAGAAAGGCAGGACAGGCCATGGAGAACTGGGAGCCTTGTTATGCTGATGGGCGGGATGTAAATTGCCAACAGCCACTCGGGAGAAGTGTATGGTGTTTCCTGAAACATCTAAAAAACAAAGCAACAGAGCCTAGGGCATTTCCACTTATGGTCCTATAGCTTAGGGAAATTAAAATCAAAAAGACACAGCCACCCCAAAGGTTGGGACGGCTCTGTTTACAAGAACCTGGTTTACGGAACAAGTTCAATATTGCAGAAAGTGAAAAATGGATAAAGAAGTTGTGGTACTTACGTACAATGCAGTATCACTCAGCAATGAAATCTATGTCATCAGGCCCGTAGCAGCATAATGAGTGGATTCAGGTATGATGATTCTAACTGAAATAAGTCACACAGAAAAAGAAACATCATAAGATATCACTAATACACCGAATGTAACCTTGGCTACACAGGAACTGAATTACAAAACAGAACAGGGTCTCAAATTTAGAAAAACAACTTATGCTTCCTTAAGGGGAAAGGTGAGTTGGTGTAATGCATAAAACCAGAGATTGAAGTGAGCACAGATAAAGTTCCTTAAGCCAAATATGGAATAGACAAGAGCTACTCCTTGCTCAACGAAATGGACTCAACACCCCATATTAAACGCCTAAGAATGTACCTGACTAGGAAGTATCTTAAAACCTATGGATTGCTATGCCTCCGAAAGAGAATCAAGCGTGTGTACAGGGGCATAAACTCAGCAGTGATAGGACTGGAGAGGTTCGGTGAGCAAATGAAGACCCTTTGAAGTCATATTGCATGGTACCCATTCCACGGGTCTCAACTCTCCAGGTTTAAGGTATTCTTCCTTCAGCTAAAACATGCATGTGGAACCCAGAGTATGATCAACCGTGTGATCGGGAGACGTGTTCCAATATGTGTCAGTTTTCGTCCCCTGGTACTCGGGTGCAACATTCCAGACGCTTTACTAACACTCTCCCGACTTGGAGAGTCAGTGCCTTTAACCTCCTGTTTGGCCCAGTTTGCAATTTCTGCGGAAGATGAACAGGAATAGGGAGAACCAATGACAGACTAGCTGGAGGTGTCTGGATGGGCAAATTTAACTCTCATTTCCCACCAGGAAGAGGAATTAACCAAAGGCTCAGCGTGCCGTGCCGGAACCAGATTAGGGCCTGAAGCAATCGTGCTGTGTTGCGGCCAGCTCACGAGAAAGCGAGTTGAAGAAAGGAGCTCAGGGGCACTGTAATTCACAAACCTGCAGAGTTATAAATGACAGCTATCGTCCAAAAATATACTGAAGTAAGGCTGCCAAGAGGACTTGAAAGCGGGGCAGAATTGCAGGAAACCGATTTCAGGAGGTAGACTGGAATTGCATTGAAAGCATAGGAAAAGAGGCAGAACGTCCACAATGATGCACTTGGCCAAAAAGGGCGTATGCGTTTTTTCCTGAATATATTCAGGAAAAAACGCATACGCCCTTTTTGGCCAACCAAGCAAGCTTGCAAAGGAAATCTGCACTACAATGAAGTCTCACTTCCCCGTGGTCAAAAGGGCCATCTGAAAAAAGTGTAAAATCCAGAAAGGCAGGACAGGCCATGGAGAACTGGGAGCCTTGTTATGCTGATGGGCGGGATGTCAATTGCCAACAGCCACTCGGGAGAAGTGTATGGTGTTTCCTGAAACATCTAAAAAACAAAGCACCAGAGCCTAGGGCACTTCCACTTATGGTCCTATAGCTTAGGGAAATTAAAGTCAAAAAGACACAGCCACCCCAAAGGTTGGGACGGCTCTGTATACAAGAACCTGATTTACGGTACAAGTTCAATATCGCAGAAAGTGAAAAATGGATAAAGAAGTTGTGGTACTTACGTACAATGCAATATCACTCAGCAAGGAAATCTATGTCATCAGGCCCGTAGCAGCATAATGAGTGGATTCAGGTATGATGATTCTAACTGAAATAAGTCACACAGAGAAAGAAACATCATAAGATATCACTAATACATGGAATGTAACCTTGGCTACACAGGAACTGAATTCCAAAACAGAACAGGGTCTCAAATTTAGAAACCCAACTTATGCTTGCTTAAGGGGAAAGGTGAGTTGGGGTAATGCATAAAACCAGAGATTGAAATGAGCACAGATAAAGTTCCTTAAGCCAAGTATGGAATAGACAAGAGCAACTCCTTGCTCAAGGAAATGGACTCAACACCCCATATTAAACGCCTAAGAGTGTACCTGACTAGGAAGTATCTTAAAACCTATGGATTTCTATGTCACCAAAAGAGAATCAAGCATGTGTACAGGGGCATAAACGCAGCAGTGATAGGATTGGAGAGGTTCGGTGAGCAAATGAAGACCCTTTGAAGTCATATTGCATGGTACCCATTCCACGGGTCTCAACTCTCCAGGTTTAAGGTATTCTTCCTTCAGCTAAAACATGCATGTGGAACCCAGAGTATGATCAACCGTGTGATCGGGAGACGTGTTCCAATATGTGTCAGTTTTCGTCCCCTGGTACTCGGGTGCAACATTCCAGACGCTTTACTAACACTCTCCCGACTTGGAGAGTCAGTGCCTTTAACCTCCTGTTTGGCCCAGTTTGCAATTTCTGCGGAAGATGAACAGGAATAGGGAGAACCAATGACAGACTAGCTGGAGGTGTCTGGACGGGCCAATTTAACTCTCATTTCCCACCAGGAAGAGGAATTACCCAAAGGCTCAGCGTGCCGTGCCGGAACCAGATTAGGGCCTGAAGCCATCCTGCGGTGTTGCGGCCAGCTCACGAGAAAGCGAGTTGAAGAAAGGAGCTCAGGGGCACTGTAATTCACAAACCTACAGAGTTATAAATGACAGCTATCGTCCAAAAATATACTGAAGTAAGGCTGCCAAGAGGACTTGAAAGCGGGGCAGAATTGCAGGAAACCGATTTCAGGAGGTAGACTGGAATTGCATTTAAAGCATAGGAAAAGAGGCAGAACGTCCACAATGATGCACTTGGCCAAAAAGGGCGTATGCGTTTTTTCCTGAATATATTCAGGAAAAAACGCATACGCCCTTTTTGGCCAACCAAGCAAGCTTGCAAAGGAAATCTGCACTACAATGAAGTCTCACTTCCCCCCGGTCAAAAGGGCCATCTGAAAAAAGTGTAAAATCCAGAAAGGCAGGACAGGCCATGGAGAACTGGGAGCCTTGTTATGCTGATGGGTGGGATGTAAATTGCCAACAGCCACTCGGGAGAAGTGTATGGTGTTTCCTGAAACATCTAAAAAACAAAGCAACAGAGCCTAGGGCACTTCCACTTATGGTCCTATAGCTTAGGGAAATTAAAATCAAAAAGACACAGCCACCCCAAAGGTTGGGACGGCTCTGTTTACAAGAACCTGGTTTACGGTACAAGTTCAATATCGCAGAAAGTGAAAAATGGATAAAGAAGTTGTGGTACTTACGAACAATGCAATATCACTCAGCAATGAAATCTATGTCATCAGGCCCGTAGCACCATAATGAGTGGATTCAGGTATGATGATTCTAACTGAAATAAGTCACACAGAAAAAGAAACATCATAAGATATCACTAATACACGGAATGTAAACTTGGCTACACAGGAACTGAATTCCAAAACAGAACAGGGTCTCAAATTTAGAAAACCAACTTATGCTTGCTTAAGGGGAAAGGTGAGTTGGGGTGCTGCATAAAACCAGAGATTGAAATGAGCACAGATAAAGTTCCTTAAGCCAAATATGGAATAGACAAGAGCTACTCCTTGCTCAACGAAATGGTTTCAACACCCCATATTAAACACCTAAGAATGTACCTGACTAGGAAGTATCTTAAAACCTATGGATTGCTATGTCTCCAAAAGAGAATCAAGCGTGTGTGCAGGGTCATAAACGCAGCAGTGATAGGATTGGAGAGGTTCGGTGAGCAAATGAAGACCCTTTGAAGTCATATTGCATGGTACCCATTCCACGGGTCTCAACTCTCCAGGTTTAAGGTATTCTTCCTTCAGCTAAAACATGCATGTGGAACCCAGAGTATGATCAACCGTGTGATCGGGAGACGTGTTCCATTATGTGTCAGTTTTCGTCCCCTGGTACTCGGGTGCAACATTCCAGACGCTTTACTAACACTCTCCCGACTTGGAGAGTCAGTGCCTTTAACCTCCTGTTTGGCCCAGTTTGCAATTTCTGCGGAAGATGAACAGGAATAGGGAGAACCAATGACAGACTAGCTGGAGGTGTCTGGACGGGCAAATTTAACTCTCATTTCCCAACAGGAAGAGGAATTAACCAAAGGCTCAGCGTGCCGTGCCGGAACCAGATTAGGGCCTGAAGCCATCCTGCGGTGTTGCGGCCAGCTCACGAGAAAGCGAGTTGAAGAAAGGAGCTCAGGGGCACTGTAATTCACAAACCTGCAGAGTTATAAATGACAGCTATCGTCCAAAAATATACTGAAGTAAGGCTGCCAAGAGGACTTGAAAGCGGGGCAGAATTGCAGGAAACCGATTTCAGGAGGTAGACTGGAATTGCATTGAAAGCATAGGAAAAGAGGCAGAACGTCCACAATGATGCACTTGGCCAAAAAGGGCGTATGCGTTTTTTCCTGCAGGAAAAAACGCATATGCCCTTTTTGGCCAACCAAGCAAGCTTGCAAAGGAAATCTGCACTACAATGAAGTCTCACTTCCCCCCGGTCAAAAGGGCCATCTGAAAAAAGTGTAAAATCCAGAAAGGCAGGACAGGCCATGGAGAACTGGGAGCCTTGTTATGCTGATGGGCGGGATGTAAATTGCCAACAGCCACTCGGGAGAAGTGTATGGTGTTTCCTGAAACATCTAAAAAACAAAGCAACAGAGCCTAGGGCATTTCCACTTATGGTCCTATAGCTTAGGGAAATTAAAATCAAAAAGACACAGCCACCCCAAAGGTTGGGACGGCTCTGTTTACAAGAACCTGGTTTACGGTACAAGTTCAATATTGCAGAAAGTGAAAAATGGATAAAGAAGTTGTGGTACTTACGTACAATGCAGTATCACTCAGCAATGAAATCTATGTCATCAGGCCCGTAGCACCATAATGAGTGGATTCAGGTATGATGATTCTAACTGAAATAAGTCACACAGAAAAAGAAACATCATAAGATATCACTAATACACGGAATGTAAACTTGGCTACACAGGAACTGAATTCCAAAACAGAACAGGGTCTCAAATTTAGAAACCCAACTTATGCTTCCTTAAGGGGAAAGGTGAGTTGGGGTGCTGCATAAAACCAGAGATTGAAATGAGCACAGATAAAGTTCCTTAAGCCAAATATGGAATAGACAAGAGCTACTCCTTGCTCAACAAAATGGATTCAACACCCCATATTAAACACCTAAGAATGTACCTGACTAGGAAGTATCTTAAAACCTATGGATTGCTATGTCTCCAAAAGAGAATCAAGCGTGTGTGCAGGGTCATAAACGCAGCAGTGATAGGACTGGAGAGGTTCGGTGAGCAAATGAAGACCCTTTGAAGTCATATTGCATGGTACCCATTCCACGGGTCTCAACTCTCCAGGTTTAAGGTATTCTTCCTTCAGCTAAAACATGCATGTGGAACCCAGAGTATGATCAACCGTGTGATCGGGAGACGTGTTCCATTATGTCTCAGTTTTCGTCCCCTGGTACTCGGGTGCAACATTCCAGACGCTTTACTAACACTCTCCCGACTTGGAGAGTCAGTGCCTTTAACCTCCTGTTTGGCCCAGTTTGCAATTTCTGCGGAAGATGAACAGGAATAGGGAGAACCAATGAGAGACTAGCTGGAGGTGTCTGGACGGGCAAATTTAACTCTCATTTCCCAACAGGAAGAGGAATTAACCAAAGGCTCAGCGTGCCGTGCCGGAACCAGATTAGGGCCTGAAGCCATCCTGCGGTGTTGCGGCCAGCTCACGAGAAAGCGAGTTGAAGAAAGGAGCTCAGGGGCACTGTAATTCACAAACCTGCAGAGTTATAAATGACAGCTATCATCCAAAAATATACTGAAGTAAGGCTGCCAAGAGGACTTGAAAGCGGGGCAGAATTGCAGGAAACCGATTTCAGGAGGTAGACTGGAATTGCATTTAAAGCATAGGAAAAGAGGCAGAACGTCCACAATGATGCACTTGGCCAAAAAGGGCGTATGCGTTTTTTCCTGAATATATTCAGGAAAAAACGCATACGCCCTTTTTGGCCAACCAAGCAAGCTTGCAAAGGAAATCTGCACTACAGTGAAGTCTCACTTCCCCCCGGTCAAAAGGGCCATCTGAAAAAAGTGTAAAATCCAGAAAGGCAGGACAGGCCATGGAGAACTGGGAGCCTTGTTATGCTGATGGGCGGGATGTAAATTGCCAACAGCCACTCGGGAGAAGTGTATGGTGTTTCCTGAAACATCTAAAAAACAAAGCAACAGAGCCTAGGGCACTTCCACTTATGGTCCTATAGCTTAGGGAAATTAAAATCAAAAACACAGCCACCCCAAAGGTTGGGACGGCTCTGTTTACAAGAACCTGGTTTACGGTACAAGTTCAATATCGCAGAAAGTGAAAAATGGATAAAGAAGTTGTGGTACTTACGTACAATGAAGTATCACTCAGCAATGAAATCTATGTCATCAGGCCCGTAGCAGCATAATGAGTGGATTCAGGTACGATGATTCTAACTGAAATAAGTCACACAGGAAAAGAAACATCATAAGATATCACTAAAACACGGAATGTAAACTTGGCTACACAGGAACTGAATTACAAAACAGAACAGGGTCTCAAATTTAGAAACCCAACTTATGCTTGCTTAAGGGGAAAGGTGAGTTGGGGTGCTGCATAAAACCAGAGATTGAAATGAGCACAGATAAAGTTCCTTAAGCCAAATATGGAATAGACAAGAGCCACTCCTTGCTCAACGAAATGGATTCAACACCCCATATTAAGCACCTAAGAATATACCTGACTAGGAAGTATCTTAAAACCTATGGATTGCTATGTCTCCGAAAGAGAATCAAGCGTGTGTGCAGGGGCATAAACGCAGCAGTGATAGGACTGGAGAGGTTCGGTGAGCAAATGAAGACCCTTTGAAGTCATATTGCATGGTACCCATTCCACGGGTCTCAACTCTCCAGGTTGAAGGTATTCTTCCTTCAGCTAAAACATGCATGTGGAACCCAGAGTATGATCAACCGTGTGATCGGGAGACGTGTTCCAATATGTGTCAGTTTTCGTCCCCTGGTACTCGGGTGCAACATTCCAGACGCTTTACTAACACTCTCCCGACTTGGAGAGTCAGTGCCTTTAACCTCCTGTTTGGCCCAGTTTGCAATTTCTGCGGAAGATGAACAGGAATAGGGAGAACCAATGAGAGACTAGCTGGAGGTGTCTGGACGGGCAAATTTAACTCTCATTTCCCATCAGGAAGAGGAATTAACCAAAGGCTCAGCGTGCCGTGCCGGAACCAGATTAGGGCCTGAAGCAATCCTGCAGTGTTGCGGCCAGCTCACAAGAAAGCGAGTTGAAGAAAGGAGCTCAGGGCCACTGTAATTCACAAACCTGCAGAGTTATAAATGACAGCTATCGTCTAAAAATATACTGAAGTAAGGCTGCCAAGAGGACTTGAAAGCGGGGCAGAATTGCAGGAAACCGATTTCAGGAGGTAGACTGGAATTGCATTTAAATCATAGGAAAAGAGGCAGAACGTCCACAATGATGCACTTGGCCAAAAAGGGCGTATGCGTTTTTTCCTGAATATATTCAGGAAAAAACGCATACGCCCTTTTTGGCCAACCAAGCAAGCTTGCAAAGGAAATCTGCACTACAATGAAGTCTCACTTCCCCCCGGTCAAAAGGGCCATCTGAATAAAGTGTAAAATCCAGAAAGGCAGGACAGGCCATGGAGAACTGGGAGCCTTGTTATGCTGATGGGCGGGATGTAAATTGCCAACAGCCACTGGGGAGAAGTGTATGGTGTTTCCTGAAACATCTAAAAAACAAAGCAACAGAGCCTAGGGCACTTCCACTTATGGTCCTATAGCTTAGGGAAATTAAAATCAAAAAAACACAGCCACCCAAATGTTTGGCACGGCTGTGTTTACAAGAACCACGTTTACGGTACAAGTTCAATATCGCAGAAAGTGAAAAATGGATAAAGAAGTTGTGGTACTTACGTACAATGCAATATCACTCAGCAATGAAATCTATGTCATCAGGCCCGTAGCAGCATAATGAGTGGATTCAGGTATGATGATTCTAACTGAAATAAGTCACACAGGAAAAGAAACATCATAAGATATCACTAATACACGGAATGTAAACTTGGCTACACAGGAACTGAATTACAAAACAGAACAGGGTCTCAAATTTAGAAACCCAACTTATGCTTGCTTAAGGGGAAAGGTGAGTTGGGGTGCTGCATAAAACCAGAGATTGAAATGAGCACAGATAAAGTTCCTTAAGCCAATATGGAATAGACAAGAGCTACTCCTTGCTCAATGAAATGGATTCAACACCCCATATTAAACACCTAAGGATGTACCTGACTAGGAAGTATCTTAAAACCTATGGATTGCTATGTCCTCCGAAAGAGAATCAAGCGTGTGTACAGGGGCATAAACGCAGCAGTGATAGGATTGGAGAGGTTCGGTGAGCAAATGAAGACCCTTTGAAGTCATATTGCATGGTACCCATTCCACGGGTCTCAACTCTCCAGGTTTAAGGTATTCTTCCTTCAGCTAAAACATGCATGTGGAACCCAGAGTATGATCAACCGTGTGATCGGGAGACGTGTTCCAATAGGTCTCAGTTTTCGTCCCCTGGTACTCGGGTGCAACATTCCAGACGCTTTACTAACACTCTCCCGACTTGGAGAGTCAGTGCCTTTAACCTCCTGTTTGGCCCAGTTTGCAATTTCTGCGGAAGATGAACAGGAATAGGGAGAACCAATGACAGACTAGCTGGAGGTGTCTGGACGGGCAAATTTAACTCTCATTTCCCACCAGGAAGAGGAATTAACCAAAGGCTCAGCGTGCCGTGCCGGAACCAGATTAGGGCCTGAAGCCATCCTGCGGTGTTGCGGCCAGCTCACGAGAAAGCGAGTTGAAGAAAGGAGCTCAGGGGCACTGTAATTCACAAACCTGCAGAGTTATAAATGACAGCTATCGTCCAAAAATATACTGAAGTAAGGCTGCCAAGAGGACTTGAAAGCGGGGCAGAATTGCAGGAAACCGATTTCAGGAGGTAGACTGGAATTGCATTGAAAGCATAGGAAAAGAGGCAGAACGTCCACAATGATGCACTTGGCCAAAAAGGGCATATGCGTTTTTTCCTGAATATATTCAGGAAAAAACGCATACGCCCTTTTTGGCCAACCAAGCAAGCTTGCAAAGGAAATCTGCACTACAATGAAGTCTCACTTCCCCCCGGTCAAAAGGGCCATCTGAAAAAAGTGTAAAATCCAGAAAGGCAGGACAGGCCATGGAGAACTGGGAGCCTTGTTATGCTGATGGGCGGGATGTCAATTGCCAACAGCCACTCGGGAGAAGTGTATGGTGTTTCCTGAAACATCTAAAAAACAAAGCAACAGAGCCTAGGGCACTTCCACTTATGGTCCTATAGCTTAGGGAAATTAAAATCAAAAAGACACAGCCACCCCAAAGGTTGGGACGGCTCTGTTTACAAGAACCTGGTTTACGGTACAAGTTCAATATCGCAGAAAGTGAAAAATGGATAAAGAAGTTGTGGTACTTACGTACAATGCAGTATCACTCAGCAATGAAATCTATGTCATCAGGCCCGTAGCAGCATAATGAGTGGATTCAGGTATGATGATTCTAACTGAAATAAGTCACACAGAAAAAGAAATATCATAAGATATCACTAATACACGGAATGTAAACTTGGCTACACAGGAACTGAATTACAAAACAGAACAGGGTCTCAAATTTAGAAACCCAACTTATGCTTGCTTAAGGGGAAAGGTGAGTTGGGGTGCTGCATAAAACCAGAGATTGAAATGAGCACAGATAAAGTTCCTTAAGCCAAATATGGAACAGACAACAGCTACTCCTTGCTCAACGAAACGGACTCATCACCCCATATTAAACACCTAAGAATGTACCTGACTATTAAGTAGCTTAAAACCTAAGGAATGCTATGTGTCCGAAAGAGAATCAAGCGTGTGTACAGGGGCATAAACGCAGCAGTGATAGGATTGGAGAGGTTCGGTGAGCAAATGAAGACCCTTTGAAGTCATATTGCATGGTACCCATTCCACGGGTCTCAACTCTCCAGGTTTAAGGTATTCTTCCTTCAGCTAAAACATGCATGTGGAACCCAGAGTATGATCAACAGTGTGATCGGGAGACGTGTTCCAATATGTGTCAGTTTTCGTCCCCTGGTACTCGGGTGCAACATTCCAGACGCTTTACTAACACTCTCCCGACTTGGAGAGTCAGTGCCTTTAACCTCCTGTTTGGCCCAGTTTGCAATTTCTGCGGAAGATGAACAGGAAGAGCGAGAACCAATGAGAGACTAGCTGGAGGTGTCTGGACGGGCAAATTTAACTCTCATTTCCCACCAGGAAGAGGAATTAACCAAAGGCTCAGCGTGCCGTGCCGGAACCAGATTAGGGCCTGAAGCAATCCTGCGGTGTTGCGGCCAGCTCACGAGAAAGCGAGTTGAAGAAAGGAGCTCAGGGGCACTGTAATTCACAAACCTGCAGAGTTATAAATGACAGCTATCGTCCAAAAATATACTGAAGTAAGGCTGCCAAGAGGACTTGAAAGCGGGGCAGAATTGCAGGAAACCGATTTCAGGAGGTAGACTGGAATTGCATTGAAAGCATAGGAAAAGAGGCAGAACGTCCACAATGATGCACTTGGCCAAAAAGGGCATATGCGTTTTTTCCTGAATATATTCAGGAAAAAACGCATACGCCCTTTTTGGCCAACCAAGCAAGCTTGCAAAGGAAATCTGCACTACAATGAAGTCTCACTTCCCCCCGGTCAAAAGGGCCATCTGAAAAAAGTGTAAAATCCAGAAAGGCAGGACAGGCCATGGAGAACTGGGAGCCTTGTTATGCTGATGGGCGGGATGTCAATTGCCAACAGCCACTCGGGAGAAGTGTATGGTGTTTCCTGAAACATCTAAAAAACAAAGCAACAGAGCCTAGGGCACTTCCACTTATGGTCCTATAGCTTAGGGAAATTAAAATCAAAAAGACACAGCCACCCCAAATGTTGGGACGGCTCTGTTTACAAGAACCTGGTTTACGGTACAAGTTCAATATCGCAGAAAGTGAAAAATGGATAAGGAAGTTGTGGTACTTACGTACAATTCAGTATCACTCAGCAATGAAATCTATGTCATCAGGCCCGTAGCAGCATAATGAGTGGATTCAGGTACGATGATTCTAACTGAAATAAGTCACACAGAAAAAGAAACATCATAAGATATCACTAAAACACGGAATGTAAACTTGGCTACACAGGAACTGAATTACAAAACAGAACAGGGTCTCATATTTAGAAACCCAACTTATGCTTGCTTAAGGGGAAAGGTGAGTTGGGGTGCTGCATAAAACCAGAGATTGAAATGAGCACAGATAAAGTTCCTTAAGCCAAATATGGAATAGACAAGAGCTACTCCTTGCTCAACGAAATGGATTCAACACCCCATATTAAACACCTAAGAATATACCTGACTAGGAAGTATCTTAAAACCTATGGATTGCTATGTCTCTGAAAGAGAATCAAGTGTGTGTACAGGGGCATAAACGCAGCAGTGATAGGATTGGAGAGGTTCGGTGAGCAAATGAAGACCCTTTGAAGTCATATTGCATGGTACCCATTCCACGGGTCTCAACTCTCCAGGTTTAAGGTATTCTTCCTTCAGCTAAAACATGCATGTGGAACCCAGAGTATGATCAACCGTGTGATCGGGAGACGTGTTCCAATAGGTCTCAGTTTTCGTCCCCTGGTACTCGGGTGCAACATTCCAGACGCTTTACTAACACTCTCCCGACTTGGAGAGTCAGTGCCTTTAACCTCCTGTTTGGCCCAGTTTGCAATTTCTGCGGAAGATGAACAGGAATAGGGAGAACCAATGACAGACTAGCTGGAGGTGTCTGGACGGGCAAATTTAACTCTCATTTCCCACCAGGAAGAGGAATTAACCAAAGGCTCAGCGTGCCGTGCCGGAACCAGATTAGGGCCTGAAGCCATCCTGCGGTGTTGCGGCCAGCTCACGAGAAAGCGAGTTGAAGAAAGGAGCTCAGGGGCACTGTAATTCACAAACCTGCAGAGTTATAAATGACAGCTATCGTCCAAAAATATACTGAAGTAAGGCTGCCAAGAGGACTTGAAAGTGGGGCAGAATTGCAGGAAACCGATTTCAGGAGGTAGACTGGAATTGCATTGAAAGCATAGGAAAAGAGGCAGAACGTCCACAATGATGCACTTGGCCAAAAAGGGCGTATGCGTTTTTTCCTGAATATATTCAGGAAAAAACGCATACGCCCTTTTTGGCCAACCAAGCAAGCTTGCAAAGGAAATCTGCACTACAATGAAGTCTCACTTCCCCCCGGTCAAAAGGGCCATCTGAAAAAAGTGTAAAATCCAGAAAGGCAGGACAGGCCATGGAGAACTGGGAGCCTTGTTATGCTGATGGGCGGGATGTAAATTGCCAACAGCCACTCGGGAGAAGTGTATGGTGTTTCCTGAAACATCTAAAAAACAAAGCAACAGAGCCTAGGGCACTTCCACTTATGGTCCTATAGCTTAGGGAAATTAAAATCAAAAAGACACAGCCACCCCAAAGGTTGGGACGGCTCTGTTTACAAGAACCTGGTTTACGGTACAAGTTCAATATCGCAGAAAGTGAAAAATGGATAAAGAAGTTGTGGTACTTACGTACAATGCAGTATCACTCAGCAATGAAATCTATGTCATCAGGCCCGTAGCACCATAATGAGTGGATTCAGGTACGATGATTCTAACTGAAATAAGTCACACAGGAAAAGAAACATCATAAGATATCACTAATACACGGAATGTAACCTTGGCTACACAGGAACTGAATTACAAAACAGAAAAGGGTCTCAAATTTAGAAACCCAACTTATGCTTGCTTAAGGGGAAAGGTGAGTTGGGGTGCTGCATAAAACCAGAGATTGAAATGAGCACAGATAAAGTTCCTTAAGCCAAATATGGAATAGACAAGAGCTACTCCTTGCTCAACGAAATGGACTCAACACCCCATATTAAATGCCTAAGAGTGTACCTGACTAGGAAGTATCTTAAAACCTATGGATTGCTATGTCTCTGAAAGAGAATCAAGTGTGTGTACAGGGGCATAAACGCAGCAGTGATAGGATTGGAGAGGTTCGGTGAGCAAATGAAGACCCTTTGAAGTCATATTGCATGGTACCCATTCCACGGGTCTCAACTCTCCAGGTTTAAGGTATTCTTCCTTCAGCTAAAACATGCATGTGGAACCCAGAGTATGATCAACCGTGTGATCGGGAGATGTGTTCCAATAGGTCTCAGTTTTCGTCCCCTGGTACTCGGGTGCAACATTCCAGACGCTTTACTAACACTCTCCCGACTTGGAGAGTCAGTGCCTTTAACCTCCTGTTTGGCCCAGTTTGCAATTTCTGCGGAAGATGAACAGGAATAGGGAGAACCAATGACAGACTAGCTGGAGGTGTCTGGACGGGCAAATTTAACTCTCATTTCCCACCAGGAAGAGGAATTAACCAAAGGCTCAGCGTGCCGTGCCGGAACCAGATTAGGGCCTGAAGCAATCCTGCGGTGTTGCGGCCAGCTCACGAGAAAGCGAGTTGAAGAAAGGAGCTCAGGGGCACTGTAATTCACAAACCTGCAGAGTTATAAATGACAGCTATCGTCCAAAAATATACTGAAGTAAGGCTGCCAAGAGGACTTGAAAGCGGGGCAGAATTGCAGGAAACCGATTTCAGGAGGTAGACTGGAATTGCATTGAAAGCATAGGAAAAGAGGCAGAACGTCCACAATGATGCACTTGGCCAAAAAGGGCGTATGCGTTTTTTCCTGAATATATTCAGGAAAAAACGCATACGCCCTTTTTGGCCAACCAAGCAAGCTTGCAAAGGAAATCTGCACTGCAATGAAGTCTCACTTCCCCCCGGTCAAAAGGGCCATCTGAAAAAAGTGTAAAATCCAGAAAGGCAGGACAGGCCATGGAGAACTGGGAGCCTTGTTATGCTGATGGGCGGGATGTAAATTGCCAACAGCCACTCGGGAGAAGTGTATGGTGTTTCCTGAAACATCTAAAGAACAAAGCAACAGAGCCTAGGGCACTTCCACTTATGGTCCTATAGCTTAGGGAATTTAAAATCAAAAAGACACAGCCACCCCAAAGGTTGGGACGGCTCTGTTTACAAGAACCTGGTTTACGGTACAAGTTCAATATCGCAGAAAGTGAAAAATGGATAAAGAAGTTGTGGTACTTACGTACAATGCAGTATCACTCAGCAATGAAATCTATGTCATCAGGCCCGTAGCAGCATAATGAGTGGATTCAGGTATGATGATTCTAACTGAAATAAGTCACACAGGAAAAGAAACATCATAAGATATCACTAATACACGGAATGTAACCTTGGCTACACAGGAACTGAATTCCAAAACAGAACAGGGTCTCAAATTTAGAAACCCAACTTATGCTTGCTTAAGGGGAAAGGTGAGTTGGGGTGCTGCATAAAACCAGAGATTGAAATGAGCACAGATAAAGTTCCTTAAGCCAAATATGGAATAGACAAGAGCTACTCCTTGCTCAACGAAATGGACTCAACACCCCATATTAAATGCCTAAGAGTGTACCTGACTAGGAAGTATCTTAAAACCTATGGATTGCTATGTCTCTGAAAGAGAATCAAGTGTGTGTACAGGGGCATAAACGCAGCAGTGATAGGACTGGAGAGGTTCAGTGAGCAAATGAAGACCCTTTGAAGTCATATTGCATGGTACCCATTCCACGGGTCTCAACTCTCCAGGTTGAAGGTATTCTTCCTTCAGCTAAAACATGCATGTGCAACCCAGAGTATGATCAACCGTGTGATCGGGAGACGTGTTCCAATATGTGTCAGTTTTCGTCCCCTGGTACTCGGGTGCAACACTCCAGACGCTTTACTAACACTCTCCCGACTTGGAGAGTCAGTGCCTTTAACCTCCTGTTTGGCCCAGTTTGCAATTTCTGCGGAAGATGACAGGAATAGGGAGAACCAAGGAGAGACTAGCTGGAGGTGTCTGGACGGGCAAATTTAACTCTCATTTCCCACCAGGAAGAGGAATTAACCAAAGGCTCAGCGTCCCGTGCCGGAACCAGATTAGGGCCTGAAGCCATCCTGCGGTGTTGCGGCCAGCTCACGAGAAAGCGAGTTGAAGAAAGGAGCTCAGGGGCACTGTAATTCACAAACCTGCAGAGTTATAAATGACAGCTATCGTCCAAAAATATACTGAAGTAAGGCTGCCAAGAGGACTTGAAAGCGGGGCAGAATTGCAGGAAACCGATTTCAGGAGGTAGACTGGAATTGCATTGAAAGCATAGGAAAAGAGGCAGAACGTCCACAATGATGCACTTGGCCAAAAAGGGCGTATGCGTTTTTTCCTGAATATATTCAGGAAAAAACGCATATGCCCTTTTTGGCCAACCAAGCAAGCTTGCAAAGGAAATCTGCACTACAATGAAGTCTCACTTCCCCCCGGTCAAAAGGGCCATCTGAAAAAAGTGTAAAATCCAGAAAGGCAGGACAGGCCATGGAGAACTGGGATCCTTGTTATGCTGATGGGCGGGATGTCAATTGCCAACAGCCACTCGGGAGAAGTGTATGGTGTTTCCTGAAACATCTAAAAAACAAAGCAACAGAGCCTAGGGCACTTCCACTTATGGTCCTATAGCTTAGGGAAATTAAAATCAAAAAGACACAGCCACCCCAATGGTTGGGACGGCTCTGTTTACAAGAACCTGGTTTACGGTACAAGTTCAATATCGCAGAAAGTGAAAAATGGATAAAGAAGTTGTGGTACTTACGTACAATGCAGTATCACTCAGCAATGAAATCTATGTCATCAGGCCCGTAGCAGCATAATGAGTGGATTCAGGTATGATGATTCTAACTGAAATGTCACACAGAAAAAAAACATCATAAGATATCACTAATACACGGAATGTAAACTTGGCTACACAGGAACTGAATTACAAAACAGAACAGGGTCTCAAATTTAGAAACCCAACTTATGCTTGCTTAAGGGGAAAGGTGAGTTGGGGTGCTGCATAAAACCAGAGATTGAAATGAGCACAGATAAAGTTCCTTAAACCAAATATGGAATAGACAAGAGCTACACCTTGCTCAACGAAATGGACTCAACACCCCATATTAAATGCCTAAGAGTGTACCTGACTAGGAAGTATCTTAAAACCTATGGATTGCTATGTCTCTGAAAGAGAATCAAGCGTGTGTACAGGGGCATAAACGCAGCAGTGATAGGATTGGAGAGGTTCGGTGAGCAAATGAAGACCCTTTGAAGTCATATTGCATGGTACCCATTCCACGGGTCTCAACTCTCCAGGTTAAAGGTATTCTTCCTTCAGCTAAAACATGCATGTGGAACCCAGAGTATGATCAACCGTGTGATCGGGAGACGTGTTCCAATATGTCTCAGTTTTCGTCCCCTGGTACTCGGGTGCAACATTCCAGACGCTTTACTAACACTCTCCCGAGTTGGAGAGTCAGTGCCTTTAAGCTCCTGTTTGGCCCAGTTTGCAATTTCTGCGGAAGATGAACAGGAATAGGGAGAACCAATGACAGACTAGCTGGAGGTGTCTGGACGGGCAAATTTAACTCTCATTTCCCACCAGGAAGAGGAATTAACCAAAGGCTCAGCGTGCCGTGCCGGAACCAGATTAGGGCCTGAAGCCATCCTGCGGTGTTGCGGCCAGCTCACGAGAAAGCGAGTTGAAGAAAGGAGCTCAGGGGCACTGTAATTCACAAACCTGCAGAGTTATAAATGACAGCTATCGTCCAAAAATATACTGAAGTAAGGCTGCCAAGAGGACTTGAAAGCGGGGCAGAATTGCAGGAAACCGATTTCAGGAGGTAGACTGGAATTGCATTGAAAGCATAGGAAAAGAGGCAGAACGTCCACAATGATGCACTTGGCCAAAAAGGGCGTATGCGTTTTTTCCTGAATATATTCAGGAAAAAACGCATACGCCCTTTTTGGCCAACCAAGCAAGCTTGCAAAGGAAATCTGCACTACAATGAAGTCTCACTTCCCCCCGGTCAAAAGGGCCATCTGAAAAAAGTGTAAAATCCAGAAAGGCAGGACAGGCCATGGAGAACTGGGAGCCTTGTTATGCTGATGGGCGGGATGTAAATTGCCAACAGCCACTCGGGAGAAGTGTATGGTGTTTCCTGAAACATCTAAAAAACAAAGCAACAGAGCCTAGGGCACTTCCACTTATGGTCCTATAGCTTAGGGAAATTAAAATCAAAAAGACACAGCCACCCCAAAGGTTGGGACGGCTCTGTTTACAAGAACCTGGTTTACGGTACAAGTTCAATATCGCAGAAAGTGAAAAATGGATAAAGAAGTTGTGGTACTTACGTACAATGCAGTATCACTCAGCAATGAAATCTATGTCATCAGGCCCGTAGCAGCATAATGAGTGGATTCAGGTACGATGATTCTAACTGAAATAAGTCACACAGGAAAAGAAACATCATAAGATATCACTAATACACGGAATGTAACCTTGGCTACACAGGAACTGAATTACAAAACAGAACAGGGTCTCAAATTTAGAAACCCAACTTATGCTTGCTTAAGGGGAAAGGTGAGTTGGGGTGCTGCATAAAACCAGAGATTGAAATGAGCACAGATAAAGTTCCTTAAGCCAAATATGGAATAGACAAGAGCTACTCCTTGCTCAACGAAATGGACTCAACACCCCATATTAAATGCCTAAGAGTGTACCTGACTAGGAAGTATCTTAAAACCTATGGATTGCTATGTCTCTGAAAGAGAATCAAGTGTGTGTACAGGGGCATCAACGCAGCAGTGATAGGATTGGAGAGGTTCGGTGAGCAAATGAAGACCCTTTGAAGTCATAGTGCATGGTACCCATTCCACGGGTCTCAACTCTCCAGGTTGAAGGTATTCTTCCTTCAGCTAAAACATGCATGTGGAACCCAGAGTATGATCAACCGTGTGATCGGGAGACGTGTTCCAATATGTGTCAGTTTTCGTCCCCTGGTACTCGGGTGCAACATTCCAGACGCTTTACTAACACTCTCCCGACTTGGAGAGTCAGTGCCTTTAACCTCCTGTTTGGCCCAGTTTGCAATTTCTGCGGAAGATGAACAGGAATAGGGAGAACCAATGACAGACTAGCTGGAGGTGTCTGGACGGGCAAATTTAACTCTCATTTCCCACCAGGAAGAGGAATTAACCAAAGGCTCAGCGTGCCGTGCCGGAACCAGATTAGGGCCTGAAGCCATCCTGCGGTGTTGCGGCCAGCTCACGAGAAAGCGAGTTGAAGAAAGGAGCTCAGGGGCACTGTAATTCACAAACCTGCAGAGTTATAAATGACAGCTATCGTCCAAAAATATACTGAAGTAAGGCTGCCAAGAGGACTTGAAAGCGGGGCAGAATTGCAGGAAACCGATTTCAGGAGGTAGACTGGAATTGCATTGAAAGCATAGGAAAAGAGGCAGAAAGTCCACAATGATGCACTTGGCCAAAAAGGGCGTATGCGTTTTCTCCTGAATATATTCAGGAAAAAACGCATACGCCCTTTTTGGCCAACCAAGCAAGCTTGCAAAGGAAATCTGCACTACAATGAAGTCTCACTTCCCCCCGGTCAAAAGGGCCATCTGAAAAAAGTGTAAAATCCAGAAAGGCAGGACAGGCCATGGAGAACTGGGAGCCTTGTTATGCTGATGGGCGGGATGTCAATTGCCAACAGCCACTCGGGAGAAGTGTATGGTGTTTCCTGAAACATCTAAAAAACAAAGCAACAGAGCCTAGGGCACTTCCACTTATGGTCCTATAGCTTAGGGAAATTAAAATCAAAAAGACACAGCCACCCCAAAGGTTGGGACGGCTCTGTTTACAAGAACCTGGTTTACGGTACAAGTTCAATATCGCAGAAAGTGAAAAATGGATAAAGAAGTTGTGGTACTTACGTACAATGCAGTATCACTCAGCAATGAAATCTATGTCATCAGGCCCGTAGCAGCATAATGAGTGGATTCAGGTACGATGATTCTAAGTGAAATAAGTCACACAGGAAAAGAAACATCATAAGATATCACTAATACACGGAATGTAAACTTGGCTACACAGGAACTGAATTACAAAACAGAAAAGGGTCTCAAATTTAGAAAACCAACTTATGCTTGCTTAAGGGGAAAGGTGAGTTGGGGTGCTGCATAAAACCAGAGATTGAAATGAGCACAGATAAAGTTCCTTAAGCCAAATATGGAATAGACAAGAGCTACTCCTTGCTCAACGAAATGGACTCAACACCCCATATTAAATGCCTAAGAGTGTACCTGACTAGGAAGTATCTTAAAACCTATGGATTGCTATGTCTCTGAAAGAGAATCAAGTGTGTGTACAGGGGCATAAACGCAGCAGTGATAGGATTGGAGAGGTTCGGTGAGCAAATGAAGACCCTTTGAAGTCATATTGCATGGTACCCATTCCACGGGTCTCAACTCTCCAGGTTTAAGGTATTCTTCCTTCAGCTAAAACATGCATGTGGAACCCAGAGTATGATCAACCGTGTGATCGGGAGACGTGTTCCAATAGGTCTCAGTTTTCGTCCCCTGGTACTCGGGTGCAACATTCCAGACGCTTTACTAACACTCTCCCGACTTGGAGAGTCAGTGCCTTTAACCTCCTGTTTGGCCCAGTTTGCAATTTCTGCGGAAGATGAACAGGAATAGGGAGAACCAATGACAGACTAGCTGGAGGTGTCTGGACGGGCAAATATAACTCTCATTTCCCACCAGGAAGAGGAATTAACCAAAGGCTCAGCGTGCCGTGCCGGAACCAGATTAGGGCCTGAAGCCATCCTGCGGTGTTGCGGCCAGCTCACGAGAAAGCGAGTTGAAGAAAGGAGCTCAGGGGCACTGTAATTCACAAACCTGCAGAGTTATAAATGACAGCTATCGTCCAAAAATATACTGAAGTAAGGCTGCCAAGAGGACTTGAAAGTGGGGCAGAATTGCAGGAAACCGATTTCAGGAGGTAGACTGGAATTGCATTGAAAGCATAGGAAAAGAGGCAGAACGTCCACAATGATGCACTTGGCCAAAAAGGGCGTATGCGTTTTTTCCTGAATATATTCAGGAAAAAACGCATACGCCCTTTTTGGCCAACCAAGCAAGCTTGCAAAGGAAATCTGCACTACAATGAAGTCTCACTTCCCCCCGGTCAAAAGGGCCATCTGAAAAAAGTGTAAAATCCAGAAAGGCAGGACAGGCCATGGAGAACTGGGAGCCTTGTTATGCTGATGGGCGGGATGTCAATTGCCAACAGCCACTCGGGAGAAGTGTATGGTGTTTCCTGAAACATCTAAAAAACAAAGCAACAGAGCCTAGGGCACTTCCACTTATGGTCCTATAGCTTAGGGAATTTAAAATCAAAAAGACACAGCCACCCCAAAGGTTGGGACGGCTCTGTTTACAAGAACCTGGTTTACGGTACAAGTTCAATATCGCAGAAAGTGAAAAATGGATAAAGAAGTTGTGGTACTTACGTACAATGCAGTATCACTCAGCAATGAAATCTATGTCATCAGGCCCGTAGCAGCATAATGAGTGGATTCAGGTATGATGATTCTAACTGAAATAAGTCACACAGGAAAAGAAACATCATAAGATATCACTAATACACGGAATGTAAACTTGGCTACACAGGAACTGAATTCCAAAACAGAACAGGGTCTCAAATTTAGAAACCCAACTTATGCTTGCTTAAGGGGAAAGGTGAGTTGGGGTGCTGCATAAAACCAGAGATTGAAATGAGCACAGATAAAGTTCCTTAAGCCAAATATGGAATAGACAAGAGCTACTCCTTGCTCAACGAAATGGACTCAACACCCCATATTAAATGCCTAAGAGTGTACCTGACTAGGAAGTATCTTAAAACCTATGGATTGCTATGTCTCTGAAAGAGAATCAAGTGTGTGTACAGGGGCATAAACGCAGCAGTGATAGGACTGGAGAGGTTCAGTGAGCAAATGAAGACCCTTTGAAGTCATATTGCATGGTACCCATTCCACGGGTCTCAACTCTCCAGGTTGAAGGTATTCTTCCTTCAGCTAAAACATGCATGTGGAACCCAGAGTATGATCAACTGTGTGATCGGGAGACGTGTTCCAATATGTGTCAGTTTTCGTCCCCTGGTACTCGGGTGCAACATTCCAGACGCTTTACTAACACTCTCCCGACTTGGAGAGTCAGTGCCTTTAACCTCCTGTTTGGCCCAGTTTGCAATTTCTGCGGAAGATGACAGGAATAGGGAGAACCAAGGAGAGACTAGCTGGAGGTGTCTGGACGGGCAAATTTAACTCTCATTTCCCACCAGGAAGAGGAATTAACCAAAGGCTCAGCGTGCCGTGCCGGAACCAGATTAGGGCCTGAAGCCATCCTGCGGTGTTGCGGCCAGCTCACGAGAAAGCGAGTTGAAGAAAGGAGCTCAGGGGCACTGTAATTCACAAACCTGCAGAGTTATAAATGACAGCTATCGTCCAAAAATATACTGAAGTAAGGCTGCCAAGAGGACTTGAAAGCGGGGCAGAATTGCAGGAAACCGATTTCAGGAGGTAGACTGGAATTGCATTTAAAGCATAGGAAAAGAGGCAGAACGTCCACAATGATGCACTTGGCCAAAAAGGGCGTATGCGTTTTTTCCTGAATATATTCAGGAAAAAACGCATATGCCCTTTTTGGCCAACCAAGCAAGCTTGCAAAGGAAATCTGCACTACAATGAAGTCTCACTTCCCCCCGGTCAAAAGGGCCATCTGAAAAAAGTGTAAAATCCAGAAAGGCAGGACAGGCCATGGAGAACTGGGATCCTTGTTATGCTGATGGGCGGGATGTCAATTGCCAACAGCCACTCGGGAGAAGTGTATGGTGTTTCCTGAAACATCTAAAAAACAAAGCAACAGAGCCTAGGGCACTTCCACTTATGGTCCTATAGCTTAGGGAAATTAAAATCAAAAAGACACAGCCACCCCAAAGGTTGGGACGGCTCTGTTTACAAGAACCTGGTTTACGGTACAAGTTCAATATCGCAGAAAGTGAAAAATGGATAAAGAAGTTGTGGTACTTACGTACAATGCAGTATCACTCAGCAATGAAATCTATGTCATCAGGCCCGTAGCAGCATAATGAGTGGATTCAGGTATGATGATTCTAACTGAAATGTCACACAGAAAAAGAAACATCATAAGATATCACTAATACACGGAATGTAAACTTGGCTACACAGGAACTGAATTCCAAAACAGAACAGGGTCTCAAATTTAGAAACCCAACTTATGCTTGCTTAAGGGGAAAGGTGAGTTGGGGTGCTGCATAAAACCAGAGATTGAAATGAGCACAGATAAAGTTCCTTAAGCCAAATATGGAATAGACAAGAGCTACTCCTTGCTCAACGAAATGGACTCAACACCCCATATTAAATGCCTAAGAGTGTACCTGACTAGGAAGTATCTTAAAACCTATGGATTGCTATGTCTCTGAAAGAGAATCAAGTGTGTGTACAGGGGCATAAACGCAGCAGTGATAGGACTGGAGAGGTTCGGTGAGCAAATGAAGACCCTTTGAAGTCATATTGCATGGTACCCATTCCACGGGTCTCAACTCTCCAGGTTGAAGGTATTCTTCCTTCAGCTAAAACATGCATGTGGAACCCAGAGTATGATCAACCGTGTGATCGGGAGACGTGTTCCAATATGTGTCAGTTTTCGTCCCCTGGTACTCGGGTGCAACATTCCAGACGCTTTACTAACACTCTCCCGACTTGGAGAGTCAGTGCCTTTAACCTCCTGTTTGGCCCAGTTTGCAATTTCTGCGGAAGATGAACAGGAATAGGGAGAACCAATGACAGACTAGCTGGAGGTGTCTGGACGGGCAAATTTAACTCTCATTTCCCACCAGGAAGAGGAATTAACCAAAGGCTCAGCGTGCCGTGCCGGAACCAGATTAGGGCTTGAAGCCATCCTGCGGTGTTGCGGCCAGCTCACGAGAAAGCGAGTTGAAGAAAGGAGCTCAGGGGCACTGTAATTCACAAACCTGCAGAGTTATAAATGACAGCTATCGTCCAAAAATATACTGAAGTAAGGCTGCCAAGAGGACTTGAAAGCGGGGCAGAATTGCAGGAAACCGATTTCAGGAGGTAGACTGGAATTGCATTGAAAGCATAGGAAAAGAGGCAGAACGTCCACAATGATGCACTTGGCCAAAAAGGGCGTATGCGTTTTTTCCTGAATATATTCAGGAAAAAACGCATACGTCCTTTTTGGCCAACCAAGCAAGCTTGCAAAGGAAATCTGCACTACAATGAAGTCTCACTTCCCCCCGGTCAAAAGGGCCATCTGAAAAAAGTGTAAAATCCAGAAAGGCAGGACAGGCCATGGAGAACTGGGAGCCTTGTAATGCTGATGGGCGGGATGTAAATTGCCAACAGCCACTCGGGAGAAGTGTATGGTGTTTCCTGAAACATCTAAAAAACAAAGCAACAGAGCCTAGGGCACTTCCACTTATGGTCCTATAGCTTAGGGAAATTAAAATCAAAAAGACACAGCCACCCCAATGGTTGGGACGGCTCTGTTTACAAGAACCTGGTTTACGGTACAAGTTCAATATCGCAGAAAGTGAAAAATGGATAAAGAAGTTGTGGTACTTACGTACAATGCAGTATCACTCAGCAATGAAATCTATGTCATCAGGCCCGTAGCAGCATAATGAGTGGATTCAGGTATGATGATTCTAACTGAAATGTCACACAGAAAAAAAACATCATAAGATATCACTAATACACGGAATGTAAACTTGGCTACACAGGAACTGAATTACAAAACAGAACAGGGTCTCAAATTTAGAAACCCAACTTATGCTTGCTTAAGGGGAAAGGTGAGTTGGGGTGCTGCATAAAACCAGAGATTGAAATGAGCACAGATAAAGTTCCTTAAACCAAATATGGAATAGACAAGAGCTACACCTTGCTCAACGAAATGGACTCAACACCCCATATTAAATGCCTAAGAGTGTACCTGACTAGGAAGTATCTTAAAACCTATGGATTGCTATGTCTCTGAAAGAGAATCAAGTGTGTGTACAGGGGCATCAACGCAGCAGTGATAGGATTGGAGAGGTTCGGTGAGCAAATGAAGACCCTTTGAAGTCATAGTGCATGGTACCCATTCCACGGGTCTCAACTCTCCAGGTTTAAGGTATTCTTCCTTCAGCTAAAACATGCATGTGGAACCCAGAGTATGATCAACCGTGTGATCGGGAGACGTGTTCCAATATGTGTCAGTTTTCGTCCCCTGGTACTCGGGTGCAACATTCCAGACGCTTTACTAACACTCTCCCGACTTGGAGAGTCAGTGCCTTTAACCTCCTGTTTGGCCCAGTTTGCAATTTCTGCGGAAGATGAACAGGAATAGGGAGAACCAATGACAGACTAGCTGGAGGTGTCTGGACGGGCAAATTTAACTCTCATTTCCCACCAGGAAGAGGAATTAACCAAAGGCTCAGCGTGCCGTGCCGGAACCAGATTAGGGCCTGAAGCCATCCTGCGGTGTTGCGGCCAGCTCACGAGAAAGCGAGTTGAAGAAAGGAGCTCAGGGGCACTGTAATTCACAAACCTGCAGAGTTATAAATGACAGCTATCGTCCAAAAATATACTGAAGTAAGGCTGCCAAGAGGACTTGAAAGCGGGGCAGAATTGCAGGAAACCGATTTCAGGAGGTAGACTGGAATTGCATTTAAAGCATAGGAAAAGAGGCAGAAAGTCCACAATGATGCACTTGGCCAAAAAGGGCGTATGCGTTTTCTCCTGAATATATTCAGGAAAAAACGCATACGCCCTTTTTGGCCAACCAAGCAAGCTTGCAAAGGAAATCTGCACTACAATGAAGTCTCACTTCCCCCCGGTCAAAAGGGCCATCTGAAAAAAGTGTAAAATCCAGAAAGGCAGGACAGGCCATGGAGAACTGGGAGCCTTGTAATGCGGATGGGCGGGATGTAAATTGCCAACAGCCACTCGGGAGAAGTGTATGGTGTTTCCTGAAACATCTAAAAAACAAAGCAACAGAGCCTAGGGCACTTCCACTTATGGTCCTATAGCTTAGGGAAATTAAAATCAAAAAGACACAGCCACCCCAAAGGTTGGGACGGCTCTGTTTACAAGAACCTGGTTTACGGTACAAGTTCAATATCGCAGAAAGTGAAAAATGGATAAAGAAGTTGTGGTACTTACGTACAATGCAGTATCACTCAGCAATGAAATCTATGTCATCAGGCCCGTAGCAGCATAATGAGTGGATTCAGGTATGATGATTCTAACTGAAATGTCACACAGAAAAAGAAACATCATAAGATATCACTAATACACGGAATGTAAACTTGGCTACACAGGAACTGAATTACAAAACAGAACAGGGTCTCAAATTTAGAAACCCAACTTATGCTTGCTTAAGGGGAAAGGTGAGTTGGGGTGCTGCATAAAACCAGAGATTGAAATGAGCACAGATAAAGTTCCTTAAGCCAAATATGGAATAGACAAGAGCTACTCCTTGCTCAACGAAATGGACTCAACACCCCATATTAAATGCCTAAGAGTGTACCTGACTAGGAAGTATCTTAAAACCTATGGATTGCTATGTCTCTGAAAGAGAATCAAGTGTGTGTACAGGGGCATCAACGCAGCAGTGATAGGATTGGAGAGGTTCGGTGAGCAAATGAAGACCCTTTGAAGTCATAGTGCATGGTACCCATTCCACGGGTCTCAACTCTCCAGGTTGAAGGTATTCTTCCTTCAGCTAAAACATGCATGTGGAACCCAGAGTATGATCAACCGTGTGATCGGGAGACGTGTTCCAATATGTGTCAGTTTTCGTCCCCTGGTACTCGGGTGCAACATTCCAGACGCTTTACTAACACTCTCCCGACTTGGAGAGTCAGTGCCTTTAACCTCCTGTTTGGCCCAGTTTGCAATTTCTGCGGAAGATGAACAGGAATAGGGAGAACCAATGACAGACTAGCTGGAGGTGTCTGGACGGGCAAATTTAACTCTCATTTCCCACCAGGAAGAGGAATTAACCAAAGGCTCAGCGTGCCGTGCCGGAACCAGATTAGGGCCTGAAGCCATCCTGCGGTGTTGCGGCCAGCTCACGAGAAAGCGAGTTGAAGAAAGGAGCTCAGGGGCACTGTAATTCACAAACCTGCAGAGTTATAAATGACAGCTATCGTCCAAAAATATACTGAAGTAAGGCTGCCAAGAGGACTTGAAAGCGGGGCAGAATTGCAGGAAACCGATTTCAGGAGGTAGACTGGAATTGCATTGAAAGCATAGGAAAAGAGGCAGAAAGTCCACAATGATGCACTTGGCCAAAAAGGGCGTATGCGTTTTCTCCTGAATATATTCAGGAAAAAACGCATACGCCCTTTTTGGCCAACCAAGCAAGCTTGCAAAGGAAATCTGCACTACAATGAAGTCTCACTTCCCCCCGGTCAAAAGGGCCATCTGAAAAAAGTGTAAAATCCAGAAAGGCAGGACAGGCCATGGAGAACTGGGAGCCTTGTTATGCTGATGGGCGGGATGTCAATTGCCAACAGCCACTCGGGAGAAGTGTATGGTGTTTCCTGAAACATCTAAAAAACAAAGCAACAGAGCCTAGGGCACTTCCACTTATGGTCCTATAGCTTAGGGAAATTAAAATCAAAAAGACACAGCCACCCCAAAGGTTGGGACGGCTCTGTTTACAAGAACCTGGTTTACGGTACAAGTTCAATATCGCAGAAAGTGAAAAATGGATAAAGAAGTTGTGGTACTTACGTACAATGCAGTATCACTCAGCAATGAAATCTATGTCATCAGGCCCGTAGCAGCATAATGAGTGGATTCAGGTACGATGATTCTAAGTGAAATAAGTCACACAGGAAAAGAAACATCATAAGATATCACTAATACACGGAATGTAAACTTGGCTACACAGGAACTGAATTACAAAACAGAAAAGGGTCTCAAATTTAGAAAACCAACTTATGCTTGCTTAAGGGGAAAGGTGAGTTGGGGTGCTGCATAAAACCAGAGATTGAAATGAGCACAGATAAAGTTCCTTAAGCCAAATATGGAATAGACAAGAGCTACTCCTTGCTCAACGAAATGGACTCAACACCCCATATTAAATGCCTAAGAGTGTACCTGACTAGGAAGTATCTTAAAACCTATGGATTGCTATGTCTCTGAAAGAGAATCAAGTGTGTGTACAGGGGCATAAACGCAGCAGTGATAGGATTGGAGAGGTTCGGTGAGCAAATGAAGACCCTTTGAAGTCATATTGCATGGTACCCATTCCACGGGTCTCAACTCTCCAGGTTTAAGGTATTCTTCCTTCAGCTAAAACATGCATGTGGAACCCAGAGTATGATCAACCGTGTGATCGGGAGACGTGTTCCAATAGGTCTCAGTTTTCGTCCCCTGGTACTCGGGTGCAACATTCCAGACGCTTTACTAACACTCTCCCGACTTGGAGAGTCAGTGCCTTTAACCTCCTGTTTGGCCCAGTTTGCAATTTCTGCGGAAGATGAACAGGAATAGGGAGAACCAATGACAGACTAGCTGGAGGTGTCTGGACGGGCAAATATAACTCTCATTTCCCACCAGGAAGAGGAATTAACCAAAGGCTCAGCGTGCCGTGCCGGAACCAGATTAGGGCCTGAAGCCATCCTGCGGTGTTGCGGCCAGCTCACGAGAAAGCGAGTTGAAGAAAGGAGCTCAGGGGCACTGTAATTCACAAACCTGCAGAGTTATAAATGACAGCTATCGTCCAAAAATATACTGAAGTAAGGCTGCCAAGAGGACTTGAAAGTGGGGCAGAATTGCAGGAAACCGATTTCAGGAGGTAGACTGGAATTGCATTGAAAGCATAGGAAAAGAGGCAGAACGTCCACAATGATGCACTTGGCCAAAAAGGGCGTATGCGTTTTTTCCTGAATATATTCAGGAAAAAACGCATACGCCCTTTTTGGCCAACCAAGCAAGCTTGCAAAGGAAATCTGCACTACAATGAAGTCTCACTTCCCCCCGGTCAAAAGGGCCATCTGAAAAAAGTGTAAAATCCAGAAAGGCAGGACAGGCCATGGAGAACTGGGAGCCTTGTTATGCTGATGGGCGGGATGTCAATTGCCAACAGCCACTCGGGAGAAGTGTATGGTGTTTCCTGAAACATCTAAAAAACAAAGCAACAGAGCCTAGGGCACTTCCACTTATGGTCCTATAGCTTAGGGAATTTAAAATCAAAAAGACACAGCCACCCCAAAGGTTGGGACGGCTCTGTTTACAAGAACCTGGTTTACGGTACAAGTTCAATATCGCAGAAAGTGAAAAATGGATAAAGAAGTTGTGGTACTTACGTACAATGCAGTATCACTCAGCAATGAAATCTATGTCATCAGGCCCGTAGCAGCATAATGAGTGGATTCAGGTATGATGATTCTAACTGAAATAAGTCACACAGGAAAAGAAACATCATAAGATATCACTAATACACGGAATGTAACCTTGGCTACACAGGAACTGAATTCCAAAACAGAACAGGGTCTCAAATTTAGAAACCCAACTTATGCTTGCTTAAGGGGAAAGGTGAGTTGGGGTGCTGCATAAAACCAGAGATTGAAATGAGCACAGATAAAGTTCCTTAAGCCAAATATGGAATAGACAAGAGCTACTCCTTGCTCAACGAAATGGACTCAACACCCCATATTAAATGCCTAAGAGTGTACCTGACTAGGAAGTATCTTAAAACCTATGGATTGCTATGTCTCTGAAAGAGAATCAAGTGTGTGTACAGGGGCATAAACGCAGCAGTGATAGGACTGGAGAGGTTCAGTGAGCAAATGAAGACCCTTTGAAGTCATATTGCATGGTACCCATTCCACGGGTCTCAACTCTCCAGGTTGAAGGTATTCTTCCTTCAGCTAAAACATGCATGTGGAACCCAGAGTATGATCAACTGTGTGATCGGGAGACGTGTTCCAATATGTGTCAGTTTTCGTCCCCTGGTACTCGGGTGCAACATTCCAGACGCTTTACTAACACTCTCCCGACTTGGAGAGTCAGTGCCTTTAACCTCCTGTTTGGCCCAGTTTGCAATTTCTGCGGAAGATGACAGGAATAGGGAGAACCAAGGAGAGACTAGCTGGAGGTGTCTGGACGGGCAAATTTAACTCTCATTTCCCACCAGGAAGAGGAATTAACCAAAGGCTCAGCGTGCCGTGCCGGAACCAGATTAGGGCCTGAAGCCATCCTGCGGTGTTGCGGCCAGCTCACGAGAAAGCGAGTTGAAGAAAGGAGCTCAGGGGCACTGTAATTCACAAACCTGCAGAGTTATAAATGACAGCTATCGTCCAAAAATATACTGAAGTAAGGCTGCCAAGAGGACTTGAAAGCGGGGCAGAATTGCAGGAAACCGATTTCAGGAGGTAGACTGGAATTGCATTTAAAGCATAGGAAAAGAGGCAGAACGTCCACAATGATGCACTTGGCCAAAAAGGGCGTATGCGTTTTTTCCTGAATATATTCAGGAAAAAACGCATATGCCCTTTTTGGCCAACCAAGCAAGCTTGCAAAGGAAATCTGCACTACAATGAAGTCTCACTTCCCCCCGGTCAAAAGGGCCATCTGAAAAAAGTGTAAAATCCAGAAAGGCAGGACAGGCCATGGAGAACTGGGATCCTTGTTATGCTGATGGGCGGGATGTCAATTGCCAACAGCCACTCGGGAGAAGTGTATGGTGTTTCCTGAAACATCTAAAAAACAAAGCAACAGAGCCTAGGGCACTTCCACTTATGGTCCTATAGCTTAGGGAAATTAAAATCAAAAAGACACAGCCACCCCAAAGGTTGGGACGGCTCTGTTTACAAGAACCTGGTTTACGGTACAAGTTCAATATCGCAGAAAGTGAAAAATGGATAAAGAAGTTGTGGTACTTACGTACAATGCAGTATCACTCAGCAATGAAATCTATGTCATCAGGCCCGTAGCAGCATAATGAGTGGATTCAGGTATGATGATTCTAACTGAAATGTCACACAGAAAAAGAAACATCATAAGATATCACTAATACACGGAATGTAAACTTGGCTACACAGGAACTGAATTCCAAAACAGAACAGGGTCTCAAATTTAGAAACCCAACTTATGCTTGCTTAAGGGGAAAGGTGAGTTGGGGTGCTGCATAAAACCAGAGATTGAAATGAGCACAGATAAAGTTCCTTAAGCCAAATATGGAATAGACAAGAGCTACTCCTTGCTCAACGAAATGGACTCAACACCCCATATTAAATGCCTAAGAGTGTACCTGACTAGGAAGTATCTTAAAACCTATGGATTGCTATGTCTCTGAAAGAGAATCAAGTGTGTGTACAGGGGCATAAACGCAGCAGTGATAGGACTGGAGAGGTTCGGTGAGCAAATGAAGACCCTTTGAAGTCATATTGCATGGTACCCATTCCACGGGTCTCAACTCTCCAGGTTGAAGGTATTCTTCCTTCAGCTAAAACATGCATGTGGAACCCAGAGTATGATCAACCGTGTGATCGGGAGACGTGTTCCAATATGTGTCAGTTTTCGTCCCCTGGTACTCGGGTGCAACATTCCAGACGCTTTACTAACACTCTCCCGACTTGGAGAGTCAGTGCCTTTAACCTCCTGTTTGGCCCAGTTTGCAATTTCTGCGGAAGATGAACAGGAATAGGGAGAACCAATGACAGACTAGCTGGAGGTGTCTGGACGGGCAAATTTAACTCTCATTTCCCACCAGGAAGAGGAATTAACCAAAGGCTCAGCGTGCCGTGCCGGAACCAGATTAGGGCTTGAAGCCATCCTGCGGTGTTGCGGCCAGCTCACGAGAAAGCGAGTTGAAGAAAGGAGCTCAGGGGCACTGTAATTCACAAACCTGCAGAGTTATAAATGACAGCTATCGTCCAAAAATATACTGAAGTAAGGCTGCCAAGAGGACTTGAAAGCGGGGCAGAATTGCAGGAAACCGATTTCAGGAGGTAGACTGGAATTGCATTGAAAGCATAGGAAAAGAGGCAGAACGTCCACAATGATGCACTTGGCCAAAAAGGGCGTATGCGTTTTTTCCTGAATATATTCAGGAAAAAACGCATACGTCCTTTTTGGCCAACCAAGCAAGCTTGCAAAGGAAATCTGCACTACAATGAAGTCTCACTTCCCCCCGGTCAAAAGGGCCATCTGAAAAAAGTGTAAAATCCAGAAAGGCAGGACAGGCCATGGAGAACTGGGAGCCTTGTAATGCTGATGGGCGGGATGTAAATTGCCAACAGCCACTCGGGAGAAGTGTATGGTGTTTCCTGAAACATCTAAAAAACAAAGCAACAGAGCCTAGGGCACTTCCACTTATGGTCCTATAGCTTAGGGAAATTAAAATCAAAAAGACACAGCCACCCCAATGGTTGGGACGGCTCTGTTTACAAGAACCTGGTTTACGGTACAAGTTCAATATCGCAGAAAGTGAAAAATGGATAAAGAAGTTGTGGTACTTACGTACAATGCAGTATCACTCAGCAATGAAATCTATGTCATCAGGCCCGTAGCAGCATAATGAGTGGATTCAGGTATGATGATTCTAACTGAAATGTCACACAGAAAAAAAACATCATAAGATATCACTAATACACGGAATGTAAACTTGGCTACACAGGAACTGAATTACAAAACAGAACAGGGTCTCAAATTTAGAAACCCAACTTATGCTTGCTTAAGGGGAAAGGTGAGTTGGGGTGCTGCATAAAACCAGAGATTGAAATGAGCACAGATAAAGTTCCTTAAACCAAATATGGAATAGACAAGAGCTACACCTTGCTCAACGAAATGGACTCAACACCCCATATTAAATGCCTAAGAGTGTACCTGACTAGGAAGTATCTTAAAACCTATGGATTGCTATGTCTCTGAAAGAGAATCAAGTGTGTGTACAGGGGCATCAACGCAGCAGTGATAGGATTGGAGAGGTTCGGTGAGCAAATGAAGACCCTTTGAAGTCATAGTGCATGGTACCCATTCCACGGGTCTCAACTCTCCAGGTTTAAGGTATTCTTCCTTCAGCTAAAACATGCATGTGGAACCCAGAGTATGATCAACCGTGTGATCGGGAGACGTGTTCCAATATGTGTCAGTTTTCGTCCCCTGGTACTCGGGTGCAACATTCCAGACGCTTTACTAACACTCTCCCGACTTGGAGAGTCAGTGCCTTTAACCTCCTGTTTGGCCCAGTTTGCAATTTCTGCGGAAGATGAACAGGAATAGGGAGAACCAATGACAGACTAGCTGGAGGTGTCTGGACGGGCAAATTTAACTCTCATTTCCCACCAGGAAGAGGAATTAACCAAAGGCTCAGCGTGCCGTGCCGGAACCAGATTAGGGCCTGAAGCCATCCTGCGGTGTTGCGGCCAGCTCACGAGAAAGCGAGTTGAAGAAAGGAGCTCAGGGGCACTGTAATTCACAAACCTGCAGAGTTATAAATGACAGCTATCGTCCAAAAATATACTGAAGTAAGGCTGCCAAGAGGACTTGAAAGCGGGGCAGAATTGCAGGAAACCGATTTCAGGAGGTAGACTGGAATTGCATTTAAAGCATAGGAAAAGAGGCAGAAAGTCCACAATGATGCACTTGGCCAAAAAGGGCGTATGCGTTTTCTCCTGAATATATTCAGGAAAAAACGCATACGCCCTTTTTGGCCAACCAAGCAAGCTTGCAAAGGAAATCTGCACTACAATGAAGTCTCACTTCCCCCCGGTCAAAAGGGCCATCTGAAAAAAGTGTAAAATCCAGAAAGGCAGGACAGGCCATGGAGAACTGGGAGCCTTGTAATGCGGATGGGCGGGATGTAAATTGCCAACAGCCACTCGGGAGAAGTGTATGGTGTTTCCTGAAACATCTAAAAAACAAAGCAACAGAGCCTAGGGCACTTCCACTTATGGTCCTATAGCTTAGGGAAATTAAAATCAAAAAGACACAGCCACCCCAAAGGTTGGGACGGCTCTGTTTACAAGAACCTGGTTTACGGTACAAGTTCAATATCGCAGAAAGTGAAAAATGGATAAAGAAGTTGTGGTACTTACGTACAATGCAGTATCACTCAGCAATGAAATCTATGTCATCAGGCCCGTAGCAGCATAATGAGTGGATTCAGGTATGATGATTCTAACTGAAATGTCACACAGAAAAAGAAACATCATAAGATATCACTAATACACGGAATGTAAACTTGGCTACACAGGAACTGAATTACAAAACAGAACAGGGTCTCAAATTTAGAAACCCAACTTATGCTTGCTTAAGGGGAAAGGTGAGTTGGGGTGCTGCATAAAACCAGAGATTGAAATGAGCACAGATAAAGTTCCTTAAGCCAAATATGGAATAGACAAGAGCTACTCCTTGCTCAACGAAATGGACTCAACACCCCATATTAAATGCCTAAGAGTGTACCTGACTAGGAAGTATCTTAAAACCTATGGATTGCTATGTCTCTGAAAGAGAATCAAGTGTGTGTACAGGGGCATAAACGCAGCAGTGATAGGACTGGAGAGGTTCGGTGAGCAAATGAAGACCCTTTGAAGTCATATTGCATGGTACCCATTCCACGGGTCTCAACTCTCCAGGTTGAAGGTATTCTTCCTTCAGCTAAAACATGCATGTGGAACCCAGAGTATGATCAACCGTGTGATCGGGAGACGTGTTCCAATATGTGTCAGTTTTCGTCCCCTGGTACTCGGGTGCAACATTCCAGACGCTTTACTAACACTCTCCCGACTTGGAGAGTCAGTGCCTTTAACCTCCTGTTTGGCCCAGTTTGCAATTTCTGCGGAAGATGAACAGGAATAGGGAGAACCAATGACAGACTAGCTGGAGGTGTCTGGACGGGCAAATTTAACTCTCATTTCCCACCAGGAAGAGGAATTAACCAAAGGCTCAGCGTGCCGTGCCGGAACCAGATTAGGGCCTGAAGCCATCCTGCGGTGTTGCGGCCAGCTCACGAGAAAGCGAGTTGAAGAAAGGAGCTCAGGGGCACTGTAATTCACAAACCTGCAGAGTTATAAATGACAGCTATCGTCCAAAAATATACTGAAGTAAGGCTGCCAAGAGGACTTGAAAGCGGGGCAGAATTGCAGGAAACCGATTTCAGGAGGTAGACTGGAATTGCATTGAAAGCATAGGAAAAGAGGCAGAACGTCCACAATGATGCACTTGGCCAAAAAGGGCGTATGCGTTTTTTCCTGAATATATTCAGGAAAAAACGCATACGCCCTTTTTGGCCAACCAAGCAAGCTTGCAAAGGAAATCTGCACTACAATGAAGTCTCACTTCCCCCCGGTCAAAAGGGCCATCTGAAAAAAGTGTAAAATCCAGAAAGGCAGGACAGGCCATGGAGAACTGGGAGCCTTGTTATGCTGATGGGCGGGATGTCAATTGCCAACAGCCACTCGGGAGAAGTGTATGGTGTTTCCTGAAACATCTAAAAAACAAAGCAACAGAGCCTAGGGCACTTCCACTTATGGTCCTATAGCTTAGGGAAATTAAAATCAAAAAGACACAGCCACCCCAAAGGTTGGGACGGCTCTGTTTACAAGAACCTGGTTTACGGTACAAGTTCAATATCGCAGAAAGTGAAAAATGGATAAAGAAGTTGTGGTACTTACGTACAATGCAGTATCACTCAGCAAGGAAATCTATGTCATCAGGCCCGTAGCAGCATAATGAGTGGATTCAGGTATGATGATTCTAACTGAAATAAGTCACACAGAAAAAGAAACATCATAAGATATCACTAATACACGGAATGTAAACTTGGCTACACAGGAACTGAATTACAAAACAGAACAGGGTCTCAAATTTAGAAACCCAACTTATGCTTGCTTAAGGGGAAAGGTGAGTTGGGGTGCTGCATAAAACCAGAGATTGAAATGAGCACAGATAAAGTTCCTTAAGCCAAATATGGAACAGACAACAGCTACTCCTTGCTCAACGAAACGGACTCATCACCCCATATTAAACACCTAAGAATGTACCTGACTATTAAGTAGCTTAAAACCTAAGGAATGCTATGTGTCCGAAAGAGAATCAAGCGTGTGTACAGGGGCATAAACGCAGCAGTGATAGGATTGGAGAGGTTCAGTGAGCAAATGAAGACCCTTTGAAGTCATATTGCATGGTACCCATTCCACGGGTCTCAACTCTCCAGGTTTAAGGTATTCTTCCTTCAGCTAAAACATGCATGTGGAACCCAGAGTATGATCAACCGTGTGATCGGGAGACGTGTTCCAATATGTGTCAGTTTTCGTCCCCTGGTACTCGGGTGCAACATTCCAGACGCTTTACTAACACTCTCCCGACTTGGAGAGTCAGTGCCTTTAACCTCCTGTTTGGCCCAGTTTGCAATTTCTGCGGAAGATGAACAGGAAGAGCGAGAACCAATGAGAGACTAGCTGGAGGTGTCTGGACGGGCAAATTTAACTCTCATTTCCCACCAGGAAGAGGAATTAACCAAAGGCTCAGCGTGCCGTGCCGGAACCAGATTAGGGCCTGAAGCAATCCTGCGGTGTTGCGGCCAGCTCACGAGAAAGCGAGTTGAAGAAAGGAGCTCAGGGGCACTGTAATTCACAAACCTGCAGAGTTATAAATGACAGCTATCGTCCAAAAATATACTGAAGTAAGGCTGCCAAGAGGACTTGAAAGCGGGGCAGAATTGCAGGAAACCGATTTCAGGAGGTAGACTGGAATTGCATTGAAAGCATAGGAAAAGAGGCAGAACGTCCACAATGATGCACTTGGCCAAAAAGGGCATATGCGTTTTTTCCTGAATATATTCAGGAAAAAACGCATACGCCCTTTTTGGCCAACCAAGCAAGCTTGCAAAGGAAATCTGCACTACAATGAAGTCTCACTTCCCCCCGGTCAAAAGGGCCATCTGAAAAAAGTGTAAAATCCAGAAAGGCAGGACAGGCCATGGAGAACTGGGAGCCTTGTTATGCTGATGGGCGGGATGTAAATTGCCAACAGCCACTCGGGAGAAGTGTATGGTGTTTCCTGAAACATCTAAAAAACAAAGCAACAGAGCCTAGGGCACTTCCACTTATGGTCCTATAGCTTAGGGAAATTAAAATCAAAAAAACACAGCCACCCCAAAGTTTGGCACGGCTGTGTTTACAAGAACCACGTTTACGGTACAAGTTCAATATCGCAGAAAGTGAAAAATGGATAAAGAAGTTGTGGTACTTACGTACAATGCAATATCACTCAGCAATGAAATCTATGTCATCAGGCCCGTAGCAGCATAATGAGTGGATTCAGGTATGATGATTCTAACTGAAATAAGTCACACAGGAAAAGAAACATCATAAGATATCACTAATACACGGAATGTAACCTTGGCTACACAGGAACAGAATTATAAAACAGAACAGGGTCTCAAATTTAGAAACCCAACTTATGCTTGCTTAAGGGGAAAGGTGAGTTGGGGTGCTGCATAAAACCAGAGATTGAAATGAGCACAGATAAAGTTCCTTAAGCCAAATATGGAATAGACAAGAGCTACTCCTTGCTCAACGAAATGGACTCAACACCCCATATTAAATGCCTAAGAGTGTACCTGACTAGGAAGTATCTTAAAACCTATGGATTGCTATGTCTCTGAAAGAGAATCAAGTGTGTGTACAGGGGCATAAACGCAGCAGTGATAGGACTGGAGAGGTTCGGTGAGCAAATGAAGACCCTTTGAAGTCATATTGCATGGTACCCATTCCACGGGTCTCAACTCTCCAGGTTGAAGGTATTCTTCCTTCAGCTAAAACATGCATGTGGAACCCAGAGTATGATCAACCGTGTGATCGGGAGACGTGTTCCAATATGTGTCAGTTTTCGTCCCCTGGTACTCGGGTGCAACATTCCAGACGCTTTACTAACACTCTCCCGACTTGGAGAGTCAGTGCCTTTAACCTCCTGTTTGGCCCAGTTTGCAATTTCTGCGGAAGATGAACAGGAATAGGGAGAACCAATGACAGACTAGCTGGAGGTGTCTGGACGGGCAAATTTAACTCTCATTTCCCACCAGGAAGAGGAATTAACCAAAGGCTCAGCGTGCCGTGCCGGAACCAGATTAGGGCCTGAAGCCATCCTGCGGTGTTGCGGCCAGCTCACGAGAAAGCGAGTTGAAGAAAGGAGCTCAGGGGCACTGTAATTCACAAACCTGCAGAGTTATAAATGACAGCTATCGTCCAAAAATATACTGAAGTAAGGCTGCCAAGAGGACTTGAAAGCGGGGCAGAATTGCAGGAAACCGATTTCAGGAGGTAGACTGGAATTGCATTGAAAGCATAGGAAAAGAGGCAGAACGTCCACAATGATGCACTTGGCCAAAAAGGGCGTATGCGTTTTTTCCTGAATATATTCAGGAAAAAACGCATACGCCCTTTTTGGCCAACCAAGCAAGCTTGCAAAGGAAATCTGCACTACAATGAAGTCTCACTTCCCCCCGGTCAAAAGGGCCATCTGAAAAAAGTGTAAAATCCAGAAAGGCAGGACAGGCCATGGAGAACTGGGAGCCTTGTTATGCTGATGGGCGGGATGTCAATTGCCAACAGCCACTCGGGAGAAGTGTATGGTGTTTCCTGAAACATCTAAAAAACAAAGCAACAGAGCCTAGGGCACTTCCACTTATGGTCCTATAGCTTAGGGAAATTAAAATCAAAAAGACACAGCCACCCCAATGGTTGGGACGGCTCTGTTTACAAGAACCTGGTTTACGGTACAAGTTCAATATCGCAGAAAGTGAAAAATGGATAAAGAAGTTGTGGTACTTACGTACAATGCAGTATCACTCAGCAATGAAATCTATGTCATCAGGCCCGTAGCAGCATAATGAGTGGATTCAGGTACGATGATTCTAAGTGAAATAAGTCACACAGGAAAAGAAACATCATAAGATATCACTAATACACGGAATGTAAACTTGGCTACACAGGAACTGAATTACAAAACAGAAAAGGGTCTCAAATTTAGAAAACCAACTTATGCTTGCTTAAGGGGAAAGGTGAGTTGGGGTGCTGCATAAAACCAGAGATTGAAATGAGCACAGATAAAGTTCCTTAAGCCAAATATGGAATAGACAAGAGCTACTCCTTGCTCAACGAAATGGACTCAACACCCCATATTAAATGCCTAAGAGTGTACCTGACTAGGAAGTATCTTAAAACCTATGGATTGCTATGTCTCTGAAAGAGAATCAAGTGTGTGTACAGGGGCATAAACGCAGCAGTGATAGGACTGGAGAGGTTCGGTGAGCAAATGAAGACCCTTTGAAGTCATATTGCATGGTACCCATTCCACGGGTCTCAACTCTCCAGGTTTAAGGTATTCTTCCTTCAGCTAAAACATGCATGTGGAACCCAGAGTATGATCAACCGTGTGATCGGGAGACGTGTTCCAATAGGTCTCAGTTTTCGTCCCCTGGTACTCGGGTGCAACATTCCAGACGCTTTACTAACACTCTCCCGACTTGGAGAGTCAGTGCCTTTAACCTCCTGTTTGGCCCAGTTTGCAATTTCTGCGGAAGATGAACAGGAATAGGGAGAACCAATGACAGACTAGCTGGAGGTGTCTGGACGGGCAAATTTAACTCTCATTTCCCACCAGGAAGAGGAATTAACCAAAGGCTCAGCGTGCCGTGCCGGAACCAGATTAGGGCCTGAAGCCATCCTGCGGTGTTGCGGCCAGCTCACGAGAAAGCGAGTTGAAGAAAGGAGCTCAGGGGCACTGTAATTCACAAACCTGCAGAGTTATAAATGACAGCTATCGTCCAAAAATATACTGAAGTAAGGCTGCCAAGAGGACTTGAAAGCGGGGCAGAATTGCAGGAAACCGATTTCAGGAGGTAGACTGGAATTGCATTGAAAGCATAGGAAAAGAGGCAGAACGTCCACAATGATGCACTTGGCCAAAAAGGGCGTATGCGTTTTTTCCTGAATATATTCAGGAAAAAACGCATACGCCCTTTTTGGCCAACCAAGCAAGCTTGCAAAGGAAATCTGCACTACAATGAAGTCTCACTTCCCCCCGGTCAAAAGGGCCATCTGAAAAAAGTGTAAAATCCAGAAAGGCAGGACAGGCCATGGAGAACTGGGAGCCTTGTTATGCTGATGGGCGGGATGTAAATTGCCAACAGCCACTCGGGAGAAGTGTATGGTGTTTCCTGAAACATCTAAAAAACAAAGCAACAGAGCCTAGGGCACTTCCACTTATGGTCCTATAGCTTAGGGAAATTAAAATCAAAAAGACACAGCCACCCCAATGGTTGGGACGGCTCTGTTTACAAGAACCTGGTTTACGGTACAAGTTCAATATCGCAGAAAGTGAAAAATGGATAAAGAAGTTGTGGTACTTACGTACAATGCAGTATCACTCAGCAATGAAATCTATGTCATCAGGCCCGTAGCAGCATAATGAGTGGATTCAGGTACGATGATTCTAAGTGAAATAAGTCACACAGGAAAAGAAACATCATAAGATATCACTAATACACGGAATGTAAACTTGGCTACACAGGAACTGAATTACAAAACAGAAAAGGGTCTCAAATTTAGAAAACCAACTTATGCTTGCTTAAGGGGAAAGGTGAGTTGGGGTGCTGCATAAAACCAGAGATTGAAATGAGCACAGATAAAGTTCCTTAAGCCAAATATGGAATAGACAAGAGCTACTCCTTGCTCAACGAAATGGACTCAACACCCCATATTAAATGCCTAAGAGTGTACCTGACTAGGAAGTATCTTAAAACCTATGGATTGCTATGTCTCTGAAAGAGAATCAAGTGTGTGTACAGGGGCATAAACGCAGCAGTGATAGGATTGGAGAGGTTCGGTGAGCAAATGAAGACCCTTTGAAGTCATATTGCATGGTACCCATTCCACGGGTCTCAACTCTCCAGGTTTAAGGTATTCTTCCTTCAGCTAAAACATGCATGTGGAACCCAGAGTATGATCAACCGTGTGATCGGGAGACGTGTTCCAATAGGTCTCAGTTTTCGTCCCCTGGTACTCGGGTGCAACATTCCAGACGCTTTACTAACACTCTCCCGACTTGGAGAGTCAGTGCCTTTAACCTCCTGTTTGGCCCAGTTTGCAATTTCTGCGGAAGATGAACAGGAATAGGGAGAACCAATGACAGACTAGCTGGAGGTGTCTGGACGGGCAAATATAACTCTCATTTCCCACCAGGAAGAGGAATTAACCAAAGGCTCAGCGTGCCGTGCCGGAACCAGATTAGGGCCTGAAGCCATCCTGCGGTGTTGCGGCCAGCTCACGAGAAAGCGAGTTGAAGAAAGGAGCTCAGGGGCACTGTAATTCACAAACCTGCAGAGTTATAAATGACAGCTATCGTCCAAAAATATACTGAAGTAAGTCTGCCAAGAGGACTTGAAAGTGGGGCAGAATTGCAGGAAACCGATTTCAGGAGGTAGACTGGAATTGCATTGAAAGCATAGGAAAAGAGGCAGAACGTCCACAATGATGCACTTGGCCAAAAAGGGCGTATGCGTTTTTTCCTGAATATATTCAGGAAAAAACGCATACGCCCTTTTTGGCCAACCAAGCAAGCTTGCAAAGGAAATCTGCACTACAATGAAGTCTCACTTCCCCCCGGTCAAAAGGGCCATCTGAAAAAAGTGTAAAATCCAGAAAGGCAGGACAGGCCATGGAGAACTGGGAGCCTTGTTATGCTGATGGGCGGGATGTCAATTGCCAACAGCCACTCGGGAGAAGTGTATGGTGTTTCCTGAAACATCTAAAAAACAAAGCAACAGAGCCTAGGGCACTTCCACTTATGGTCCTATAGCATAGGGAAATTAAAATCAAAAAGACACAGCCACCACAAAGGTTGGGACGGCTCTGTTTACAAGAACCTGGTTTACGGTACAAGTTCAATATCGCAGAAAGTGAAAAATGGATAAAGAAGTTGTGGTACTTACGTACAATGCAGTATCACTCAGCAATGAAATCTATGTCATCAGGCCCGTAGCAGCATAATGAGTGGATTCAGGTACGATGATTCTAAGTGAAATAAGTCACACAGGAAAAGAAACATCATAAGATATCACTAATACACGGAATGTAACCTTGGCTACACAGGAACTGAATTACAAAACAGAAAAGGGTCTCAAATTTAGAAACCCAACTTATGCTTGCTTAAGGGGAAAGGTGAGTTGGGGTGCTGCATAAAACCAGAGATTGAAATGAGCACAGATAAAGTTCCTTAAGCCAAATATGGAATAGACAAGAGCTACTCCTTGCTCAACGAAATGGACTCAACACCCCATATTAAATGCCTAAGAGTGTACCTGACTAGGAAGTATCTTAAAACCTATGGATTGCTATGTCTCTGAAAGAGAATCAAGTGTGTGTACAGGGGCATAAACGCAGCAGTGATAGGATTGGAGAGGTTCGGTGAGCAAATGAAGACCCTTTGAAGTCATATTGCATGGTACCCATTCCACGCGTCTCAACTCTCCAGGTTTAAGGTATTCTTCCTTCAGCTAAAACATGCATGTGGAACCCAGAGTATGATCAACCGTGTGATCGGGAGACGTGTTCCAATATGTGTCAGTTTTCGTCCCCTGGTACTCGGGTGCAACATTCCAGACGCTTTACTAACACTCTCCCGACTTGGAGAGTCAGTGCCTTTAACCTCCTGTTTGGCCCAGTTTGCAATTTCTGCGGAAGATGAACAGGAATAGGGAGAACCAATGACAGACTAGCTGGAGGTGTCTGGACGGGCAAATATAACTCTCATTTCCCACCAGGAAGAGGAATTAACCAAAGGCTCAGCGTGCCGTGCCGGAACCAGATTAGGGCCTGAAGCCATCCTGCAGTGTTGCGGCCAGCTCACGAGAAAGCGAGTTGAAGAAAGGAGCTCAGGGGCACTGTAATTCACAAACCTGCAGAGTTATAAATGACAGCTATCGTCCAAAAATATACTGAAGTAAGGCTGCCAAGAGGATTTGAAAGTGGGGCAGAATTGCAGGAAACCGATTTCAGGAGGTAGACTGGAATTGCATTGAAAGCATAGGAAAAGAGGCAGAACGTCCACAATGATGCACTTGGCCAAAAAGGGCGTATGCGTTTTTTCCTGAATATATTCAGGAAAAAACGCATACGCCCTTTTTGGCCAACCAAGCAAGCTTGCAAAGGAAATCTGCACTACAATGAAGTCTCACTTCCCCCCGGTCAAAAGGGCCATCTGAAAAAAGTGTAAAATCCAGAAAGGCAGGACAGGCCATGGAGAACTGGGAGCCTTGTTATGCTGATGGGCGGGATGTCAATTGCCAACAGCCACTCGGGAGAAGTGTATGGTGTTTCCTGAAACATCTAAAAAACAAAGCAACAGAGCCTAGGGCACTTCCACTTATGGTCCTATAGCTTAGGGAAATTAAAATCAAAAAGACACAGCCACCCCAAAGGTTGGGACGGCTCTGTTTACAAGAACCTGGTTTACGGTACAAGTTCAATATCGCAGAAAGTGAAAAATGGATAAAGAAGTTGTGGTACTTACGTACAATGCAGTATCACTCAGCAATGAAATCTATGTCATCAGGCCCGTAGCAGCATAATGAGTGGATTCAGGTACGATGATTCTAAGTGAAATAAGTCACACAGGAAAAGAAACATCATAAGATATCACTAATACACGGAATGTAACCTTGGCTACACAGGAACTGAATTACAAAACAGAAAAGGGTCTCAAATTTAGAAACCCAACTTATGCTTGCTTAAGGGGAAAGGTGAGTTGGGGTGCTGCATAAAACCAGAGATTGAAATGAGCACAGATAAAGTTCCTTAAGCCAAATATGGAATAGACAAGAGCTACTCCTTGCTCAACGAAATGGACTCAACACCCCATATTAAATGCCTAAGAGTGTACCTGACTAGGAAGTATCTTAAAACCTATGGATTGCTATGTCTCTGAAAGAGAATCAAGTGTGTGTACAGGGGCATAAACGCAGCAGTGATAGGACTGGAGAGGTTCGGTGAGCAAATGAAGACCCTTTGAAGTCATATTGCATGGTACCCATTCCACGGGTCTCAACTCTCCAGGTTGAAGGTATTCTTCCTTCAGCTAAAACATGCATGTGGAACCCAGAGTATGATCAACCGTGTGATTGGGAGACGTGTTCCAATATGTGTCAGTTTTCGTCCCCTGGTACTCGGGTGCAACATTCCAGACGCTTTACTAACACTCTCCCGACTTGGAGAGTCAGTGCCTTTAACCTCCTGTTTGGCCCAGTTTGCAATTTCTGCGGAAGATGAACAGGAATAGGGAGAACCAATGACAGACTAGCTGGAGGTGTCTGGACGGGCAAATTTAACTCTCATTTCCCACCAGGAAGAGGAATTAACCAAAGGCTCAGCGTGCCGTGCCGGAACCAGATTAGGGCCTGAAGCCATCCTGCGGTGTTGCGGCCAGCTCACGAGAAAGCGAGTTGAAGAAAGGAGCTCAGGGGCACTGTAATTCACAAACCTGCAGAGTTATAAATGACAGCTATCGTCCAAAAATATACTGAAGTAAGGCTGCCAAGAGGACTTGAAAGCGGGGCAGAATTGCAGGAAACCGATTTCAGGAGGTAGACTGGAATTGCATTGAAAGCATAGGAAAAGAGGCAGAACGTCCACAATGATGCACTTGGCCAAAAAGGGCGTATGCGTTTTCTCCTGAATATATTCAGGAAAAAACGCATACGCCCTTTTCGGCCAACCAAGCAAGCTTGCAAAGGAAATCTGCACTACAATGAAGTCTCACTTCCCCCCGGTCAAAAGGGCCATCTGAAAAAAGTGTAAAATCCAGAAAGGCAGGACAGGCCATGGAGAACTGGGAGCCTTGTTATGCGGATGGGCGGGATGTAAATGGCCAACAGCCACTCGGGAGAAGTGTATGGTGTTTCCTGAAACATCTAAAAAACAAAGCAACAGAGCCTAGGGCACTTCCACTTATGGTCCTATAGCTTAGGGAAATTAAAATCAAAAAGACACAGCCACCCCTAAGGTTGGGACGGCTCTGTTTACAAGAACCTGGTTTACGGTACAAGTCCAATATCGCAGAAAGTGAAAAATGGATAAAGAAGTTGTGGTACTTACGTACAATGCAGTATCACTCAGCAATGAAATCTATGTCATCAGGCCCGTAGCAGCATAATGAGTGGATTCAGGTATGATGATTCTAACTGAAATGTCACACAGAAAAAGAAACATCATAAGATATCACTAATACACGGAATGTAAACTTGGCTACACAGGAACTGAATTACAAAACAGAACAGGGTCTCAAATTTAGAAACCCAACTTATGCTTGCTTAAGGGGAAAGGTGAGTTGGGGTGCTGCATAAAACCAGAGATTGAAATGAGCACAGATAAAGTTCCTTAAGCCAAATATGGAATAGACAAGAGCTACTCCTTGCTCAACGAAATGGACTCAACACCCCATATTAAATGCCTAAGAGTGTACCTGACTAGGAAGTATCTTAAAACCTATGGATTGCTATGTCTCTGAAAAAGAATCAAGTGTGTGCACAGGGGCATAAACGCAGCAGTGATAGGACTGGAGAGGTTCGGTGAGCAAATGAAGACCCTTTGAAGTCATATTGCATGGTACCCATTCCACGGGTCTCAACTCTCCAGGTTTAAGGTATTCTTCCTTCAGCTAAAACATGCATGTGGAACCCAGAGTATGATCAACCGTGTGATCGGGAGACGTGTTCCAATATGTGTCAGTTTTCGTCCCCTGGTACTCGGGTGCAACATTCCAGACGCTTTACTAACACTCTCCCGACTTGGAGAGTCAGTGCCTTTAACCTCCTGTTTGGCCCAGTTTGCAATTTCTGCGGAAGATGAACAGGAATAGGGAGAACCAATGACAGACTAGCTGGAGGTGTCTGGACGGGCAAATTTAACTCTCATTTCCCACCAGGAAGAGGAATTAACCAAAGGCTCAGCGTGCCGTGCCGGAACCAGATTAGGGCCTGAAGCCATCCTGCGGTGTTGCGGCCAGCTCACGAGAAAGCGAGTTGAAGAAAGGAGCTCAGGGGCACTGTAATTCACAAACCTGCAGAGTTATAAATGACAGCTATCGTCCAAAAATATACTGAAGTAAGGCTGCCAAGAGGACTTGAAAGCGGGGCAGAATTGCAGGAAACCGATTTCAGGAGGTAGACTGGAATTGCATTTAAAGCATAGGAAAAGAGGCAGAACGTCCACAATGATGCACTTGGCCAAAAAGGGCGTATGCGTTTTCTCCTGAATATATTCAGGAAAAAACGCATACGCCCTTTTTGGCCAACCAAGCAAGTTTGCAAAGGAAATCTGCACTACAATGAAGTCTCACTTCCCCCCGGTCAAAAGGGCCATCTGAAAAAAGTGTAAAATCCAGAAAGGCAGGCCAGGCCATGGAGAACTGGGAGCCTTGTTATGCTGATGGGCGGGATGTAAATTGCCAACAGCCACTCGGGAGAAGTGTATGGTGTTTCCTGAAACATCTAAAAAACAAAGCAACAGAGCCTAGGGCACTTCCACTTATGGTCCTATAGCTTAGGGAAATTAAAATCAAAATGACACAGCCACCCCAAAGGTTGGGACGGCTCTGTTTACAAGAACCTGGTTTACGGTACAAGTTCAATATCGCAGAAAGTGAAAAATGGATAAAGAAGTTGTGGTACTTACGTACAATGCAGTATCACTCAGCAATGAAATCTATGTCATCAGGCCCGTAGCAGCATAATGAGTGGATTCAGGTATGATGATTCTAACTGAAATAAGTCACACAGGAAAAGAAACATCATAAGATATCACTAATACACGGAATGTAACCTTGGCTACACAGGAACTGAATTCCAAAACAGAACAGGGTCTCAAATTTAGAAACCCAACTTATGCTTGCTTAAGGGGAAAGGTGAGTTGGGGTGCTGCATAAAACCAGAGATTGAAATGAGCACAGATAAAGTTCCTTAAGCCAAATATGGAATAGACAAGAGCTACTCCTTGCTCAACGAAATGGACTCAACACCCCATATTAAATGCCTAAGAGTGTACCTGACTAGGAAGTATCTTAAAACCTATGGATTGCTATGTCTCTGAAAGAGAATCAAGTGTGTGTACAGGGGCATAAACGCAGCAGTGATAGGATTGGAGAGGTTCGGTGAGCAAATGAAGACCCTTTGAAGTCATATTGCATGGTACCCATTCCACGGGTCTCAACTCTCCAGGTTTAAGGTATTCTTCCTTCAGCTAAAACATGCATGTGGAACCCAGAGTATGATCAACCGTGTGATCGGGAGACGTGTTCCAATATGTGTCAGTTTTCGTCCCCTGGTACTCGGGTGCAACATTCCAGACGCTTTACTAACACTCTCCCGACTTGGAGAGTCAGTGCCTTTAACCTCCTGTTTGGCCCAGTTTGCAATTTCTGCGGAAGATGAACAGGAATAGGGAGAACCAATGACAGACTAGCTGGAGGTGTCTGCACGGGCAAATGTAACTCTCATTTCCCACCAGGAAGGGGAATTAACCAAAGGCTCAGCGTGCCGTGCCGGAACCAGATTAGGGCCTGAAGCCATCCTGCGGTGTTGCGGCCAGCTCACGAGAAAGCGAGTTGAAGAAAGGAGCTCAGGGGCACTGTAATTCACAAACCTGCAGAGTTATAAATGACAGCTATCGTCCAAAAATATACTGAAGTAAGGCTGCCAAGAGGACTTGAAAGCGGGGCAGAATTGCAGGAAACCGATTTCAGGAGGTAGACTGGAATTGCATTGAAAGCATAGGAAAAGAGGCAGAACGTCCACAATGATGCACTTGGCCAAAAAGGGCGTATGCGTTTTTTCCTGAATATATTCAGGAAAAAACGCATACGCCCTTTTTGGCCAACCAAGCAAGCTTGCAAAGGAAATCTGCACTACAATGAAGTCTCACTTCCCCCCGGTAAAAAGGGCCATCTGAAAAAAGTGTAAAATCCAGAAAGGCAGGACAGGCCATGGAGAACTGGGAGCCTTGTTATGCTGATGGGTGGGATGTCAATTGCCAACAGCCACTCGGGAGAAGTGTATGGTGTTTCCTGAAACATCTAAAAAACAAAGCAACAGAGCCTAGGGCACTTCCACTTATGGTCCTATAGCTTAGGGAAATTAAAATCAAAAGACACAGCCACCCCAAATGTTGGGACGGCTCTGTTTACAAGAACCTGGTTTACGGTACAAGTTCAATATCGCAGAAAGTGAAAAATGGATAAAGAAGTTGTGGTACTTACGTACAATGCAATATCACTCAGCAATGAAATCTATGTCATCAGGTCCGTAGCAGCATAATGAGTGGATTCAGGTACGATGATTCTAACTGAAATAAGTCACACAGAAAAAGAAACATCATAAGATATCACTAATACACGGAATGTAAACTTGGCTACATAGGAACTGAATTACAAAACAGAACAGGGTCTCAAATTTAGAAAACCAACTTATGCTTGCTTAAGGGGAAAGGTGAGTTGGGGTGCTGCATAAAACCAGAGATTGAAATGAGCACAGATAAAGTTCCTTAAGCCAAATATGGAATAGACAAGAGCTACTCCTTGCTCAACGAAATGGACTCAACACCCCATATTAAATGCCTAAGAGTGTACCTGACTAGGAAGTATCTTAAAACCTATGGATTGCTATGTCTCTGAAAGAGAATCAAGTGTGTGTACAGGGGCATAAACGCAGCAGTGATAGGATTGGAGAGGTTCGGTGAGCAAATGAAGACCCTTTGAAGTCATATTGCATGGTACCCATTCCACGGGTCTCAACTCTCCAGGTTTAAGGTATTCTTCCTTCAGCTAAAACATGCATGTGGAACCCAGAGTATGATCAACCGTGTGATCGGGAGACGTGTTCCAATATGTGTCAGTTTTCGTCCCCTGGTACTCGGGTGCAACATTCCAGACGCTTTACTAACACTCTCCCGACTTGGAGAGTCAGTGCCTTTAACCTCCTGTTTGGCCCAGTTTGCAATTTCTGCGGAAGATGAACAGGAATAGGGAGAACCAATGAGAGACTAGCTGGAGGTGTCTGGACGGGCAAATTTAACTCTCATTTCCCACCAGGAAGGGGAATTAACCAAAGGCTCAGCGTGCCGTGCCGGAACCAGATTAGGGCCTGAAGCCATCCTGCGGTGTTGCGGCCAGCTCACGAGAAAGCGAGTTGAAGAAAGGAGCTCAGGGGCACTGTAATTCACAAACCTGCAGAGTTATAAATGACAGCTATCGTCCAAAAATATACTGAAGTAAGGCTGCCAAGAGGACTTGAAAGCGGGGCAGAATTGCAGGAAACCGATTTCAGGAGGTAGACTGGAATTGCATTTAAAGCATAGGAAAAGAGGCAGAACGTCCACAATGATGCACTTGGCCAAAAAGGGCGTATGCGTTTTTTCCTGAATATATTCAGGAAAAAACGCATACGCCCTTTTTGGCCAACCAAGCAAGCTTGCAAAGGAAATCTGCACTACAATGAAGTCTCACTTCCCCCCGGTCAAAAGGGCCATCTGAAAAAAGTGTAAAATCCAGAAAGGCAGGACAGGCCATGGAGAACTGGGAGCCTTGTTATGCTGATGGGCGGGATGTCAATTGCCAACAGCCACTCGGGAGAAGTGTATGGTGTTTCCTGAAACATCTAAAAAACAAAGCAACAGAGCCTAGGGCACTTCCACTTATGGTCCTATAGCTTAGGGAAATTAAAATCAAAAGACACAGCCACCCCAAATGTTGGGACGGCTCTGTTTACAAGAACCTGGTTTACGGTACAAGTTCAATATCGCAGAAAGTGAAAAATGGATAAAGAAGTTGTGGTACTTACGTACAATGCAATATCACTCAGCAATGAAATCTATGTCATCAGGTCCGTAGCAGCATAATGAGTGGATTCAGGTACGATGATTCTAACTGAAATAAGTCACACAGAAAAAGAAACATCATAAGATATCACTAATACACGGAATGTAAACTTGGCTACATAGGAACTGAATTACAAAACAGAACAGGGTCTCAAATTTAGAAAACCAACTTATGCTTGCTTAAGGGGAAAGGTGAGTTGGGGTGCTGCATAAAACCAGAGATTGAAATGAGCACAGATAAAGTTCCTTAAGCCAAATATGGAATAGACAAGAGCTACTCCTTGCTCAACGAAATGGACTCAACACCCCATATTAAATGCCTAAGAGTGTACCTGACTAGGAAGTATCTTAAAACCTATGGATTGCTATGTCTCTGAAAGAGAATCAAGTGTGTGTACAGGGGCATAAACGCAGCAGTGATAGGATTGGAGAGGTTCGGTGAGCAAATGAAGACCCTTTGAAGTCATATTGCATGGTACCCATTCCACGGGTCTCAACTCTCCAGGTTTAAGGTATTCTTCCTTCAGCTAAAACATGCATGTGGAACCCAGAGTATGATCAACCGTGTGATCGGGAGACGTGTTCCAATATGTCTCAGTTTTCGTCCCCTGGTACTCGGGTGCAACATGCCAGACGCTTTACTAACACTCTCCCGACTTGGAGAGTCAGTGCCTTTAACCTCCTGTTTGGCCCAGTTTGCAATTTCTGCGGAAGATGAACAGGAATAGGGAGAACCAATGACAGACTAGCTGGAGGTGTCTGGACGGGCAAATTTAACTCTCATTTCCCACCAGGAAGGGGAATTAACCAAAGGCTCAGCGTGCCGTGCCGGAACCAGATTAGGGCCTGAAGCCATCCTGCGGTGTTGCGGCCAGCTCACGAGAAAGCGAGTTGAAGAAAGGAGCTCAGGGGCACTGTAATTCACAAACCTGCAGAGTTATAAATGACAGCTATCGTCCAAAAATATACTGAAGTAAGGCTGCCAAGAGGACTTGAAAGCGGGGCAGAATTGCAGGAAACCGATTTCAGGAGGTAGACTGGAATTGCATTTAAAGCATAGGAAAAGAGGCAGAACGTCCACAATGATGCACTTGGCCAAAAAGGGCGTATGCGTTTTTTCCTGAATATATTCAGGAAAAAACGCATACGCCCTTTTTGGCCAACCAAGCAAGCTTGCAAAGGAAATCTGCACTACAATGAAGTCTCACTTCCCCCCGGTCAAAAGGGCCATCTGAAAAAAGTGTAAAATCCAGAAAGGCAGGACAGGCCATGGAGAACTGGGAGCCTTGTTATGCTGATGGGCGGGATGTCAATTGCCAACAGCCACTCGGGAGAAGTGTATGGTGTTTCCTGAAACATCTAAAAAACAAAGCAACAGAGCCTAGGGCAATTCCACTTATGGTCCTATAGCTTAGGGAAATTAAAATCAAAAGACACAGCCACCCCAAAGGTTGGGACGGCTCTGTTTACAAGAACCTGGTTTACGGTACAAGTTCAATATCGCAGAAAGTGAAAAATGGATAAAGAAGTTGTGGTACTTACGTACAATGCAATATCACTCAGCAATGAAATCTATGTCATCAGGCCCGTAGCACCATAATGAGTGGATTCAGGTACGATGATTCTAATTGAAATAAGTCACACAGAAAAAGAAACATCATAAGATATCACTAATACACGGAATGTAACCTTGGCTACATAGGAACAGAATTACAAAACAGAACAGGGTCTCAAATTTAGAAACCCAACTTATGCTTGCTTAAGGGGAAAGGTGAGTTGGGGTGCTGCATAAAACCAGAGATTGAAATGAGCACAGATAAAGTTCCTTAAGCCAAATATGGAATAGACAAGAGCTACTCCTTGCTCAAGGAAATGGACTCAACACCCCATATTAAATGCCTAAGAGTGTACCTGACTAGGAAGTATCTTAAAACCTATGGATTGCTATGTCTCCGAAAGAGAACCAAGCGTGTGTACAGGGGCATAAACGCAGCAGTGATAGGACTGGAGAGGTTCGGTGAGCAAATGAAGACCCTTTGAAGTCATATTGCATGGTACCCATTCCACGGGTCTCAACTCTCCAGGTTTAAGGTATTCTTCCTTCAGCTAAAACATGCATGTGGAACCCAGAGTATGATCAACCGTGTGATCGGGAGACGTGTTCCAATATGTCTCAGTTTTCGTCCCCTGGTACTCGGGTGCAACATTCCAGACGCTTTACTAACACTCTCCCGACTTGGAGAGTCAGTGCCTTTAACCTCCTGTTTGGCCCAGTTTGCAATTTCTGCGGAAGATGAACAGGAATAGGGAGAACCAATGACAGACTAGCTGGAGGTGTCTGGAAGGGCAAATTTAACTCTCATTTCCCACCAGGAAGAGGAATTAACCAAAGGCTCAGCATGCCGTGCCGAAACCAGATTAGGGCCTGAAGCCATCCTGCGGTGTTGCGGCCAGCTCACGAGAAAGCGAGTTGAAGAAAGGAGCTCAGGGGCACTGTAATTCACAAACCTGCAGAGTTATAAATGACAGCTATCGTCCAAAAATATACTGAAGTAAGGCTGCCAAGAGGACTTGAAAGCGGGGCAGAATTGCAGGAAACCGATTTCAGGAGGTAGACTGGAATTGCATTGAAAGCATAGGAAAAGAGGCAGAACGTCCACAATGATGCACTTGGCCCAAAAGGGCGTATGCGTTTTTTCCTGAATATATTCAGGAAAAAACGCATACGCCCTTTTTGGCCAACCAAGCAAGCTTGCAAAGGAAATATGCACTACAATGAAGTCTCACTTCCCCGCGGTCAAAAGGGCCATCTGAAAAAAGTGTAAAATCCAGAAAGGCAGGACAGGCCATGGAGAACTGGGAGCCTTGTTATGCGGATGGGCGGGATGTAAATTGCCAACAGCCACTCGGGAGAAGTGTATGGTGTTTCCTGAAACATCTAAAAAACAAAGCAACAGAGCCTAGGGCACTTCCACTTATGGTCCTATAGCTTAGGGAAATTAAAATCAAAAAGACACAGCCACCCCAAAGGTTGGGACGGCTCTGTTTACAAGAACCTGGTTTACGGTACAAGTTCAATATCGCAGAAAGTGAAAAATGGATAAAGAAGTTGTGGTACTTACGTACAATGCAGTATCACTCAGCAATGAAATCTATGTCATCAGGCCCGTAGCAGCATAATGAGTGGATTCAGGTATGATGATTCTAACTGAAATAAGTCACACAGGAAAAGAAACATCATAAGATATCACTAATACACGGAATGTAAACTTGGCTACACAGGAACTGAATTCCAAAACAGAACAGGGTCTCAAATTTAGAAACCCAACTTATGCTTGCTTAAGGGGAAAGGTGAGTTGGGGTGCTGCATAAAACCAGAGATTGAAATGAGCACAGATAAAGTTCCTTAAGCCAAATATGGAATAGACAAGAGCTACTCCTTGCTCAACGAAATGGACTCAACACCCCATATTAAATGCCTAAGAGTGTACCTGACTAGGAAGTATCTTAAAACCTATGGATTGCTATGTCTCTGAAAGAGAATCAAGTGTGTGTACAGGGGCATAAACGCAGCAGTGATAGGACTGGAGAGGTTCGGTGAGCAAATGAAAACCCTTTGAAGTCATATTGCATGGTACCCATTCCACGGGTCTCAACTCTCCAGGTTTAAGGTATTCTTCCTTCAGCTAAAACATGCATGTGGAACCCAGAGTATGATCAACCGTGTGATCGGGAGACGTGTTCCAATATGTCTCAGTTTTCGTCCCCTGGTACTCGGGTGCAACATTCCAGACGCTTTACTAACACTCTCCCGACTTGGAGAGTCAGTGCCTTTAACCTCCTGTTTGGCCCAGTTTGCAATTTCTGCGGAAGATGAACAGGAATAGGGAGAACCAATGACAGACTAGCTGGAGGTGTCTGGACGGGCAAATTTAACTCTCATTTCCCACCAGGAAGGGGAATTAACCAAAGGCTCAGCGTGCCGTGCCGGAACCAGATTAGGGCCTGAAGCCATCCTGCGGTGTTGCGGCCAGCTCACGAGAAAGCGAGTTGAAGAAAGGAGCTCAGGGGCACTGTAATTCACAAACCTGCAGAGTTATAAATGACAGCTATCGTCCAAAAATATACTGAAGTAAGGCTGCCAAGAGGACTTGAAAGCGGGGCAGAATTGCAGGAAACCGATTTCAGGAGGTAGACTGGAATTGCATTTAAAGCATAGGAAAAGAGGCAGAACGTCCACAATGATGCACTTGGCCCAAAAGGGCGTATGCGTTTTTTCCTGAATATATTCAGGAAAAAACGCATACGCCCTTTTTGGCCAACCAAGCAAGCTTGCAAAGGAAATCTGCACTACAATGAAGTCTCACTTCCCCCTGGTCAAAAGGGCCATCTGAAAAAAGTGTAAAATCCAGAAAGGCAGGACAGACCATGGAGAACTGGGAGCCTTGTTATGCTGATGGGCGGGATGTAAATTGCCAACAGCCACTCGGGAGAAGTGTATGGTGTTTCCTGAAACATCTAAAAAACAAAGCAACAGAGCCTAGGGCACTTCCACTTATGGTCCTATAGCTTAGGGAAATTAAAATCAAAAAGACACAGCCACCCCAAAGGTTGGGACGGCTCTGTTTACAAGAACCTGGTTTACGGTACAAGTTCAATATCGCAGAAAGTGAAAAATGGATAAAGAAGTTGTGGTACTTACGTACAATGCAGTATCACTCAGCAATGAAATCTATGTCATCAGGCCCGTAGCAGCATAATGAGTGGATTCAGGTATGATGATTCTAACTGAAGTAAGTCACACAGGAAAAGAAACATCATAAGATATCACTAATACACGGAATGTAACGTTGGCTACACAGGAACTGAATTACAAAACAGAACAGGGTCTCAAATTTAGAAACCCAACTTATGCTTGCTTAAGGGGAAAGGTGAGTTGGGGTGCTGCATAAAACCAGAGATTGAAATGAGCACAGATAAAGTTCCTTAAGCCAAATATGGAATAGACCAGAGCTACTCCTTGCTCAAGGAAATGGACTCAACACCCCATATTAAATGCCTAAGAGTGTACCTGACTAGGAAGTATCTTAAAACCTATGGATTGCTATGTCTCTGAAAGAGAATCAAGTGTGTGTACAGGGGCATAAACGCAGCAGTGATAGGATTGGAGAGGTTCGGTGAGCAAATGAAGACCCTTTGAAGTCATATTGCATGGTACCCATTCCACGGGTCTCAACTCTCCAGGTTTAAGGTATTCTTCCTTCAGCTAAAACATGCATGTGGAACCCAGAGTATGATCAACCGTGTGATCGGGAGACGTGTTCCAATATGTGTCAGTTTTCGTCCCCTGGTACTCGGGTGCAACATTCCAGACGCTTTACTAACACTCTCCCGACTTGGAGAGTCAGTGCCTTTAACCTCCTGTTTGGCCCAGTTTGCAATTTCTGCGGAAGATGAACAGGAATAGGGAGAACCAATGACAGACTAGCTGGAGGTGTCTGGACGGGCAAATTTAACTCTCATTTCCCACCAGGAAGAGGAATTAACCAAAGGCTCAGCGTGCCGTGCCGGAACCAGATTAGGGCCTGAAGCCATCCTGCGGTGTTGCGGCCAGCTCACGAGAAAGCGAGTTGAAGAAAGGAGCTCAGGGGCACTGTAATTCACAAACCTGCAGAGTTATAAATGACAGCTATCGTCCAAAAATATACTGAAGTAAGGCTGCCAAGAGGACTTGAAAGCGGGGCAGAATTGCAGGAAACCGATTTCAGGAGGTAGACTGGAATTGCATTGAAAGCATAGGAAAAGAGGCAGAACGTCCACAATGATGCACTTGGCCAAAAAGGGCGTATGCGTTTTTTCCTGAATATATTCAGGAAAAAACGCATACGCCCTTTTTGGCCAACCAAGCAAGCTTGCAAAGGAAATCTGCACTACAATGAAGTCTCACTTCCCCCCGGTCAAAAGGGCCATCTGAAAAAAGTGTAAAATCCAGAAAGGCAGGACAGGCCATGGAGAACTGGGAGCCTTGTAATGCTGATGGGCGGGATGTAAATTGCCAACAGCCACTCGGGAGAAGTGTATGGTGTTTCCTGAAACATCTAAAAAACAAAGCAACAGAGCCTAGGGCACTTCCACTTATGGTCCTATAGCTTAGGGAAATTAAAATCAAAAAGACACAGCCACCCCAATGGTTGGGACGGCTCTGTTTACAAGAACCTGGTTTACGGTACAAGTTCAATATCGCAGAAAGTGAAAAATGGATAAAGAAGTTGTGGTACTTACGTACAATGCAGTATCACTCAGCAATGAAATCTATGTCATCAGGCCCGTAGCAGCATAATGAGTGGATTCAGGTATGATGATTCTAACTGAAATGTCACACAGAAAAAAAACATCATAAGATATCACTAATACACGGAATGTAAACTTGGCTACACAGGAACTGAATTACAAAACAGAACAGGGTCTCAAATTTAGAAACCCAACTTATGCTTGCTTAAGGGGAAAGGTGAGTTGGGGTGCTGCATAAAACCAGAGATTGAAATGAGCACAGATAAAGTTCCTTAAACCAAATATGGAATAGACAAGAGCTACACCTTGCTCAACGAAATGGACTCAACACCCCATATTAAATGCCTAAGAGTGTACCTGACTAGGAAGTATCTTAAAACCTATGGATTGCTATGTCTCTGAAAGAGAATCAAGTGTGTGTACAGGGGCATCAACGCAGCAGTGATAGGATTGGAGAGGTTCGGTGAGCAAATGAAGACCCTTTGAAGTCATAGTGCATGGTACCCATTCCACGGGTCTCAACTCTCCAGGTTTAAGGTATTCTTCCTTCAGCTAAAACATGCATGTGGAACCCAGAGTATGATCAACCGTGTGATCGGGAGACGTGTTCCAATATGTGTCAGTTTTCGTCCCCTGGTACTCGGGTGCAACATTCCAGACGCTTTACTAACACTCTCCCGACTTGGAGAGTCAGTGCCTTTAACCTCCTGTTTGGCCCAGTTTGCAATTTCTGCGGAAGATGAACAGGAATAGGGAGAACCAATGACAGACTAGCTGGAGGTGTCTGGACGGGCAAATTTAACTCTCATTTCCCACCAGGAAGAGGAATTAACCAAAGGCTCAGCGTGCCGTGCCGGAACCAGATTAGGGCCTGAAGCCATCCTGCGGTGTTGCGGCCAGCTCACGAGAAAGCGAGTTGAAGAAAGGAGCTCAGGGGCACTGTAATTCACAAACCTGCAGAGTTATAAATGACAGCTATCGTCCAAAAATATACTGAAGTAAGGCTGCCAAGAGGACTTGAAAGCGGGGCAGAATTGCAGGAAACCGATTTCAGGAGGTAGACTGGAATTGCATTTAAAGCATAGGAAAAGAGGCAGAAAGTCCACAATGATGCACTTGGCCAAAAAGGGCGTATGCGTTTTCTCCTGAATATATTCAGGAAAAAACGCATACGCCCTTTTTGGCCAACCAAGCAAGCTTGCAAAGGAAATCTGCACTACAATGAAGTCTCACTTCCCCCCGGTCAAAAGGGCCATCTGAAAAAAGTGTAAAATCCAGAAAGGCAGGACAGGCCATGGAGAACTGGGAGCCTTGTAATGCGGATGGGCGGGATGTAAATTGCCAACAGCCACTCGGGAGAAGTGTATGGTGTTTCCTGAAACATCTAAAAAACAAAGCAACAGAGCCTAGGGCACTTCCACTTATGGTCCTATAGCTTAGGGAAATTAAAATCAAAAAGACACAGCCACCCCAAAGGTTGGGACGGCTCTGTTTACAAGAACCTGGTTTACGGTACAAGTTCAATATCGCAGAAAGTGAAAAATGGATAAAGAAGTTGTGGTACTTACGTACAATGCAGTATCACTCAGCAATGAAATCTATGTCATCAGGCCCGTAGCAGCATAATGAGTGGATTCAGGTATGATGATTCTAACTGAAATGTCACACAGAAAAAGAAACATCATAAGATATCACTAATACACGGAATGTAAACTTGGCTACACAGGAACTGAATTACAAAACAGAACAGGGTCTCAAATTTAGAAACCCAACTTATGCTTGCTTAAGGGGAAAGGTGAGTTGGGGTGCTGCATAAAACCAGAGATTGAAATGAGCACAGATAAAGTTCCTTAAGCCAAATATGGAATAGACAAGAGCTACTCCTTGCTCAACGAAATGGACTCAACACCCCATATTAAATGCCTAAGAGTGTACCTGACTAGGAAGTATCTTAAAACCTATGGATTGCTATGTCTCTGAAAGAGAATCAAGTGTGTGTACAGGGGCATAAACGCAGCAGTGATAGGACTGGAGAGGTTCGGTGAGCAAATGAAGACCCTTTGAAGTCATATTGCATGGTACCCATTCCACGGGTCTCAACTCTCCAGGTTGAAGGTATTCTTCCTTCAGCTAAAACATGCATGTGGAACCCAGAGTATGATCAACCGTGTGATCGGGAGACGTGTTCCAATATGTGTCAGTTTTCGTCCCCTGGTACTCGGGTGCAACATTCCAGACGCTTTACTAACACTCTCCCGACTTGGAGAGTCAGTGCCTTTAACCTCCTGTTTGGCCCAGTTTGCAATTTCTGCGGAAGATGAACAGGAATAGGGAGAACCAATGACAGACTAGCTGGAGGTGTCTGGACGGGCAAATTTAACTCTCATTTCCCACCAGGAAGAGGAATTAACCAAAGGCTCAGCGTGCCGTGCCGGAACCAGATTAGGGCCTGAAGCCATCCTGCGGTGTTGCGGCCAGCTCACGAGAAAGCGAGTTGAAGAAAGGAGCTCAGGGGCACTGTAATTCACAAACCTGCAGAGTTATAAATGACAGCTATCGTCCAAAAATATACTGAAGTAAGGCTGCCAAGAGGACTTGAAAGCGGGGCAGAATTGCAGGAAACCGATTTCAGGAGGTAGACTGGAATTGCATTGAAAGCATAGGAAAAGAGGCAGAACGTCCACAATGATGCACTTGGCCAAAAAGGGCGTATGCGTTTTTTCCTGAATATATTCAGGAAAAAACGCATACGCCCTTTTTGGCCAACCAAGCAAGCTTGCAAAGGAAATCTGCACTACAATGAAGTCTCACTTCCCCCCGGTCAAAAGGGCCATCTGAAAAAAGTGTAAAATCCAGAAAGGCAGGACAGGCCATGGAGAACTGGGAGCCTTGTTATGCTGATGGGCGGGATGTCAATTGCCAACAGCCACTCGGGAGAAGTGTATGGTGTTTCCTGAAACATCTAAAAAACAAAGCAACAGAGCCTAGGGCACTTCCACTTATGGTCCTATAGCTTAGGGAAATTAAAATCAAAAAGACACAGCCACCCCAAAGGTTGGGACGGCTCTGTTTACAAGAACCTGGTTTACGGTACAAGTTCAATATCGCAGAAAGTGAAAAATGGATAAAGAAGTTGTGGTACTTACGTACAATGCAGTATCACTCAGCAAGGAAATCTATGTCATCAGGCCCGTAGCAGCATAATGAGTGGATTCAGGTATGATGATTCTAACTGAAATAAGTCACACAGAAAAAGAAACATCATAAGATATCACTAATACACGGAATGTAAACTTGGCTACACAGGAACTGAATTACAAAACAGAACAGGGTCTCAAATTTAGAAACCCAACTTATGCTTGCTTAAGGGGAAAGGTGAGTTGGGGTGCTGCATAAAACCAGAGATTGAAATGAGCACAGATAAAGTTCCTTAAGCCAAATATGGAACAGACAACAGCTACTCCTTGCTCAACGAAACGGACTCATCACCCCATATTAAACACCTAAGAATGTACCTGACTATTAAGTAGCTTAAAACCTAAGGAATGCTATGTGTCCGAAAGAGAATCAAGCGTGTGTACAGGGGCATAAACGCAGCAGTGATAGGATTGGAGAGGTTCAGTGAGCAAATGAAGACCCTTTGAAGTCATATTGCATGGTACCCATTCCACGGGTCTCAACTCTCCAGGTTTAAGGTATTCTTCCTTCAGCTAAAACATGCATGTGGAACCCAGAGTATGATCAACCGTGTGATCGGGAGACGTGTTCCAATATGTGTCAGTTTTCGTCCCCTGGTACTCGGGTGCAACATTCCAGACGCTTTACTAACACTCTCCCGACTTGGAGAGTCAGTGCCTTTAACCTCCTGTTTGGCCCAGTTTGCAATTTCTGCGGAAGATGAACAGGAAGAGCGAGAACCAATGAGAGACTAGCTGGAGGTGTCTGGACGGGCAAATTTAACTCTCATTTCCCACCAGGAAGAGGAATTAACCAAAGGCTCAGCGTGCCGTGCCGGAACCAGATTAGGGCCTGAAGCAATCCTGCGGTGTTGCGGCCAGCTCACGAGAAAGCGAGTTGAAGAAAGGAGCTCAGGGGCACTGTAATTCACAAACCTGCAGAGTTATAAATGACAGCTATCGTCCAAAAATATACTGAAGTAAGGCTGCCAAGAGGACTTGAAAGCGGGGCAGAATTGCAGGAAACCGATTTCAGGAGGTAGACTGGAATTGCATTGAAAGCATAGGAAAAGAGGCAGAACGTCCACAATGATGCACTTGGCCAAAAAGGGCATATGCGTTTTTTCCTGAATATATTCAGGAAAAAACGCATACGCCCTTTTTGGCCAACCAAGCAAGCTTGCAAAGGAAATCTGCACTACAATGAAGTCTCACTTCCCCCCGGTCAAAAGGGCCATCTGAAAAAAGTGTAAAATCCAGAAAGGCAGGACAGGCCATGGAGAACTGGGAGCCTTGTTATGCTGATGGGCGGGATGTAAATTGCCAACAGCCACTCGGGAGAAGTGTATGGTGTTTCCTGAAACATCTAAAAAACAAAGCAACAGAGCCTAGGGCACTTCCACTTATGGTCCTATAGCTTAGGGAAATTAAAATCAAAAAAACACAGCCACCCCAAAGTTTGGCACGGCTGTGTTTACAAGAACCACGTTTACGGTACAAGTTCAATATCGCAGAAAGTGAAAAATGGATAAAGAAGTTGTGGTACTTACGTACAATGCAATATCACTCAGCAATGAAATCTATGTCATCAGGCCCGTAGCAGCATAATGAGTGGATTCAGGTATGATGATTCTAACTGAAATAAGTCACACAGGAAAAGAAACATCATAAGATATCACTAATACACGGAATGTAACCTTGGCTACACAGGAACAGAATTATAAAACAGAACAGGGTCTCAAATTTAGAAACCCAACTTATGCTTGCTTAAGGGGAAAGGTGAGTTGGGGTGCTGCATAAAACCAGAGATTGAAATGAGCACAGATAAAGTTCCTTAAGCCAAATATGGAATAGACAAGAGCTACTCCTTGCTCAACGAAATGGACTCAACACCCCATATTAAATGCCTAAGAGTGTACCTGACTAGGAAGTATCTTAAAACCTATGGATTGCTATGTCTCTGAAAGAGAATCAAGTGTGTGTACAGGGGCATAAACGCAGCAGTGATAGGACTGGAGAGGTTCGGTGAGCAAATGAAGACCCTTTGAAGTCATATTGCATGGTACCCATTCCACGGGTCTCAACTCTCCAGGTTGAAGGTATTCTTCCTTCAGCTAAAACATGCATGTGGAACCCAGAGTATGATCAACCGTGTGATCGGGAGACGTGTTCCAATATGTGTCAGTTTTCGTCCCCTGGTACTCGGGTGCAACATTCCAGACGCTTTACTAACACTCTCCCGACTTGGAGAGTCAGTGCCTTTAACCTCCTGTTTGGCCCAGTTTGCAATTTCTGCGGAAGATGAACAGGAATAGGGAGAACCAATGACAGACTAGCTGGAGGTGTCTGGACGGGCAAATTTAACTCTCATTTCCCACCAGGAAGAGGAATTAACCAAAGGCTCAGCGTGCCGTGCCGGAACCAGATTAGGGCCTGAAGCCATCCTGCGGTGTTGCGGCCAGCTCACGAGAAAGCGAGTTGAAGAAAGGAGCTCAGGGGCACTGTAATTCACAAACCTGCAGAGTTATAAATGACAGCTATCGTCCAAAAATATACTGAAGTAAGGCTGCCAAGAGGACTTGAAAGCGGGGCAGAATTGCAGGAAACCGATTTCAGGAGGTAGACTGGAATTGCATTGAAAGCATAGGAAAAGAGGCAGAACGTCCACAATGATGCACTTGGCCAAAAAGGGCGTATGCGTTTTTTCCTGAATATATTCAGGAAAAAACGCATACGCCCTTTTTGGCCAACCAAGCAAGCTTGCAAAGGAAATCTGCACTACAATGAAGTCTCACTTCCCCCCGGTCAAAAGGGCCATCTGAAAAAAGTGTAAAATCCAGAAAGGCAGGACAGGCCATGGAGAACTGGGAGCCTTGTTATGCTGATGGGCGGGATGTAAATTGCCAACAGCCACTCCGGAGAAGTGTATGGTGTTTCCTGAAACATCTAAAAAACAAAGCAACAGAGCCTAGGGCACTTCCACTTATGGTCCTATAGCTTAGGGAAATTAAAATCAAAAAGACACAGCCACCCCAATGGTTGGGACGGCTCTGTTTACAAGAACCTGGTTTACGGTACAAGTTCAATATCGCAGAAAGTGAAAAATGGATAAAGAAGTTGTGGTACTTACGTACAATGCAGTATCACTCAGCAATGAAATCTATGTCATCAGGCCCGTAGCAGCATAATGAGTGGATTCAGGTACGATGATTCTAAGTGAAATAAGTCACACAGGAAAAGAAACATCATAAGATATCACTAATACACGGAATGTAAACTTGGCTACACAGGAACTGAATTACAAAACAGAAAAGGGTCTCAAATTTAGAAAACCAACTTATGCTTGCTTAAGGGGAAAGGTGAGTTGGGGTGCTGCATAAAACCAGAGATTGAAATGAGCACAGATAAAGTTCCTTAAGCCAAATATGGAATAGACAAGAGCTACTCCTTGCTCAACGAAATGGACTCAACACCCCATATTAAATGCCTAAGAGTGTACCTGACTAGGAAGTATCTTAAAACCTATGGATTGCTATGTCTCTGAAAGAGAATCAAGTGTGTGTACAGGGGCATAAACGCAGCAGTGATAGGACTGGAGAGGTTCGGTGAGCAAATGAAGACCCTTTGAAGTCATATTGCATGGTACCCATTCCACGGGTCTCAACTCTCCAGGTTTAAGGTATTCTTCCTTCAGCTAAAACATGCATGTGGAACCCAGAGTATGATCAACCGTGTGATCGGGAGACGTGTTCCAATAGGTCTCAGTTTTCGTCCCCTGGTACTCGGGTGCAACATTCCAGACGCTTTACTAACACTCTCCCGACTTGGAGAGTCAGTGCCTTTAACCTCCTGTTTGGCCCAGTTTGCAATTTCTGCGGAAGATGAACAGGAATAGGGAGAACCAATGACAGACTAGCTGGAGGTGTCTGGACGGGCAAATTTAACTCTCATTTCCCACCAGGAAGAGGAATTAACCAAAGGCTCAGCGTGCCGTGCCGGAACCAGATTAGGGCCTGAAGCCATCCTGCGGTGTTGCGGCCAGCTCACGAGAAAGCGAGTTGAAGAAAGGAGCTCAGGGGCACTGTAATTCACAAACCTGCAGAGTTATAAATGACAGCTATCGTCCAAAAATATACTGAAGTAAGGCTGCCAAGAGGACTTGAAAGCGGGGCAGAATTGCAGGAAACCGATTTCAGGAGGTAGACTGGAATTGCATTGAAAGCATAGGAAAAGAGGCAGAACGTCCACAATGATGCACTTGGCCAAAAAGGGCGTATGCGTTTTTTCCTGAATATATTCAGGAAAAAACGCATACGCCCTTTTTGGCCAACCAAGCAAGCTTGCAAAGGAAATCTGCACTACAATGAAGTCTCACTTCCCCCCGGTCAAAAGGGCCATCTGAAAAAAGTGTAAAATCCAGAAAGGCAGGACAGGCCATGGAGAACTGGGAGCCTTGTTATGCTGATGGGCGGGATGTAAATTGCCAACAGCCACTCGGGAGAAGTGTATGGTGTTTCCTGAAACATCTAAAAAACAAAGCAACAGAGCCTAGGGCACTTCCACTTATGGTCCTATAGCTTAGGGAAATTAAAATCAAAAAGACACAGCCACCCCAATGGTTGGGACGGCTCTGTTTACAAGAACCTGGTTTACGGTACAAGTTCAATATCGCAGAAAGTGAAAAATGGATAAAGAAGTTGTGGTACTTACGTACAATGCAGTATCACTCAGCAATGAAATCTATGTCATCAGGCCCGTAGCAGCATAATGAGTGGATTCAGGTACGATGATTCTAAGTGAAATAAGTCACACAGGAAAAGAAACATCATAAGATATCACTAATACACGGAATGTAAACTTGGCTACACAGGAACTGAATTACAAAACAGAAAAGGGTCTCAAATTTAGAAAACCAACTTATGCTTGCTTAAGGGGAAAGGTGAGCTGGGGTGCTGCATAAAACCAGAGATTGAAATGAGCACAGATAAAGTTCCTTAAGCCAAATATGGAATAGACAAGAGCTACTCCTTGCTCAACGAAATGGACTCAACACCCCATATTAAATGCCTAAGAGTGTACCTGACTAGGAAGTATCTTAAAACCTATGGATTGCTATGTCTCTGAAAGAGAATCAAGTGTGTGTACAGGGGCATAAACGCAGCAGTGATAGGATTGGAGAGGTTCGGTGAGCAAATGAAGACCCTTTGAAGTCATATTGCATGGTACCCATTCCACGGGTCTCAACTCTCCAGGTTTAAGGTATTCTTCCTTCAGCTAAAACATGCATGTGGAACCCAGAGTATGATCAACCGTGTGATCGGGAGACGTGTTCCAATAGGTCTCAGTTTTCGTCCCCTGGTACTCGGGTGCAACATTCCAGACGCTTTACTAACACTCTCCCGACTTGGAGAGTCAGTGCCTTTAACCTCCTGTTTGGCCCAGTTTGCAAATTCTGCGGAAGATGAACAGGAATAGGGAGAACCAATGACAGACTAGCTGGAGGTGTCTGGACGGGCAAATATAACTCTCATTTCCCACCAGGAAGAGGAATTAACCAAAGGCTCAGCGTGCCGTGCCGGAACCAGATTAGGGCCTGAAGCCATCCTGCGGTGTTGCGGCCAGCTCACGAGAAAGCGAGTTGAAGAAAGGAGCTCAGGGGCACTGTAATTCACAAACCTGCAGAGTTATAAATGACAGCTATCGTCCAAAAATATACTGAAGTAAGGCTGCCAAGAGGACTTGAAAGTGGGGCAGAATTGCAGGAAACCGATTTCAGGAGGTAGACTGGAATTGCATTGAAAGCATAGGAAAAGAGGCAGAACGTCCACAATGATGCACTTGGCCAAAAAGGGCGTATGCGTTTTTTCCTGAATATATTCAGGAAAAAACGCATACGCCCTTTTTGGCCAACCAAGCAAGCTTGCAAAGGAAATCTGCACTACAATGAAGTCTCACTTCCCCCCGGTCAAAAGGGCCATCTGAAAAAAGTGTAAAATCCAGAAAGGCAGGACAGGCCATGGAGAACTGGGAGCCTTGTTATGCTGATGGGCGGGATGTCAATTGCCAACAGCCACTCGGGAGAAGTGTATGGTGTTTCCTGAAACATCTAAAAAACAAAGCAACAGAGCCTAGGGCACTTCCACTTATGGTCCTATAGCATAGGGAAATTAAAATCAAAAAGACACAGCCACCACAAAGGTTGGGACGGCTCTGTTTACAAGAACCTGGTTTACGGTACAAGTTCAATATCGCAGAAAGTGAAAAATGGATAAAGAAGTTGTGGTACTTACGTACAATGCAGTATCACTCAGCAATGAAATCTATGTCATCAGGCCCGTAGCAGCATAATGAGTGGATTCAGGTACGATGATTCTAAGTGAAATAAGTCACACAGGAAAAGAAACATCATAAGATATCACTAATACACGGAATGTAACCTTGGCTACACAGGAACTGAATTACAAAACAGAAAAGGGTCTCAAATTTAGAAACCCAACTTATGCTTGCTTAAGGGGAAAGGTGAGTTGGGGTGCTGCATAAAACCAGAGATTGAAATGAGCACAGATAAAGTTCCTTAAGCCAAATATGGAATAGACAAGAGCTACTCCTTGCTCAACGAAATGGACTCAACACCCCATATTAAATGCCTAAGAGTGTACCTGACTAGGAAGTATCTTAAAACCTATGGATTGCTATGTCTCTGAAAGAGAATCAAGTGTGTGTACAGGGGCATAAACGCAGCAGTGATAGGATTGGAGAGGTTCGGTGAGCAAATGAAGACCCTTTGAAGTCATATTGCATGGTACCCATTCCACGCGTCTCAACTCTCCAGGTTTAAGGTATTCTTCCTTCAGCTAAAACATGCATGTGGAACCCAGAGTATGATCAACCGTGTGATCGGGAGACGTGTTCCAATAGGTCTCAGTTTTCGTCCCCTGGTACTCGGGTGCAACATTCCAGACGCTTTACTAACACTCTCCCGACTTGGAGAGTCAGTGCCTTTAACCTCCTGTTTGGCCCAGTTTGCAATTTCTGCGGAAGATGAACAGGAATAGGGAGAACCAATGACAGACTAGCTGGAGGTGTCTGGACGGGCAAATATAACTCTCATTTCCCACCAGGAAGAGGAATTAACCAAAGGCTCAGCGTGCCGTGCCGGAACCAGATTAGGGCCTGAAGCCATCCTGCAGTGTTGCGGCCAGCTCACGAGAAAGCGAGTTGAAGAAAGGAGCTCAGGGGCACTGTAATTCACAAACCTGCAGAGTTATAAATGACAGCTATCGTCCAAAAATATACTGAAGTAAGGCTGCCAAGAGGATTTGAAAGTGGGGCAGAATTGCAGGAAACCGATTTCAGGAGGTAGACTGGAATTGCATTGAAAGCATAGGAAAAGAGGCAGAACGTCCACAATGATGCACTTGGCCAAAAAGGGCGTATGCGTTTTTTCCTGAATATATTCAGGAAAAAACGCATACGCCCTTTTTGGCCAACCAAGCAAGCTTGCAAAGGAAATCTGCACTACAATGAAGTCTCACTTCCCCCCGGTCAAAAGGGCCATCTGAAAAAAGTGTAAAATCCAGAAAGGCAGGACAGGCCATGGAGAACTGGGAGCCTTGTTATGCTGATGGGCGGGATGTCAATTGCCAACAGCCACTCGGGAGAAGTGTATGGTGTTTCCTGAAACATCTAAAAAACAAAGCAACAGAGCCTAGGGCACTTCCACTTATGGTCCTATAGCTTAGGGAAATTAAAATCAAAAAGACACAGCCACCCCAAAGGTTGGGACGGCTCTGTTTACAAGAACCTGGTTTACGGTACAAGTTCAATATCGCAGAAAGTGAAAAATGGATAAAGAAGTTGTGGTACTTACGTACAATGCAGTATCACTCAGCAATGAAATCTATGTCATCAGGCCCGTAGCAGCATAATGAGTGGATTCAGGTACGATGATTCTAACTGAAATAAGTCACACAGGAAAAGAAACATCATAAGATATCACTAATACACGGAATGTAACCTTGGCTACACAGGAACTGAATTACAAAACAGAAAAGGGTCTCAAATTTAGAAACCCAACTTATGCTTGCTTAAGGGGAAAGGTGAGTTGGGGTGCTGCATAAAACCAGAGATTGAAATGAGCACAGATAAAGTTCCTTAAGCCAAATATGGAATAGACAAGAGCTACTCCTTGCTCAACGAAATGGACTCAACACCCCATATTAAATGCCTAAGAGTGTACCTGACTAGGAAGTATCTTAAAACCTATGGATTGCTATGTCTCTGAAAGAGAATCAAGTGTGTGTACAGGGGCATAAACGCAGCAGTGATAGGACTGGAGAGGTTCGGTGAGCAAATGAAGACCCTTTGAAGTCATATTGCATGGTACCCATTCCACGGGTCTCAACTCTCCAGGTTGAAGGTATTCTTCCTTCAGCTAAAACATGCATGTGGAACCCAGAGTATGATCAACCGTGTGATTGGGAGACGTGTTCCAATATGTGTCAGTTTTCGTCCCCTGGTACTCGGGTGCAACATTCCAGACGCTTTACTAACACTCTCCCGACTTGGAGAGTCAGTGCCTTTAACCTCCTGTTTGGCCCAGTTTGCAATTTCTGCGGAAGATGAACAGGAATAGGGAGAACCAATGACAGACTAGCTGGAGGTGTCTGGACGGGCAAATTTAACTCTCATTTCCCACCAGGAAGAGGAATTAACCAAAGGCTCAGCGTGCCGTGCCGGAACCAGATTAGGGCCTGAAGCCATCCTGCGGTGTTGCGGCCAGCTCACGAGAAAGCGAGTTGAAGAAAGGAGCTCAGGGGCACTGTAATTCACAAACCTGCAGAGTTATAAATGACAGCTATCGTCCAAAAATATACTGAAGTAAGGCTGCCAAGAGGACTTGAAAGCGGGGCAGAATTGCAGGAAACCGATTTCAGGAGGTAGACTGGAATTGCATTGAAAGCATAGGAAAAGAGGCAGAAAGTCCACAATGATGCACTTGGCCAAAAAGGGCGTATGCGTTTTTTCCTGAATATATTCAGGAAAAAACGCATACGCCCTTTTTGGCCAACCAAGCAAGCTTGCAAAGGAAATCTGCACTACAATGAAGTCTCACTTCCCCCCGGTCAAAAGGGCCATCTGAAAAAAGTGTAAAATCCAGAAAGGCAGGACAGGCCATGGAGAACTGGGAGCCTTGTTATGCGGATGGGCGGGATGTAAATTGCCAACAGCCACTCGGGAGAAGTGTATGGTGTTTCCTGAAACATCTAAAAAACAAAGCAACAGAGCCTAGGGCACTTCCACTTATGGTCCTATAGCTTAGGGAAATTAAAATCAAAAAGACACAGCCACCCCAAAGGTTAGGACGGCTCTGTTTACAAGAACCTGGTTTACGGTACAAGTCCAATATCGCAGAAAGTGAAAAATGGATAAAGAAGTTGTGGTACTTACGTACAATGCAGTATCACTCAGCAATGAAATCTATGTCATCAGGCCCGTAGCAGCATAATGAGTGGATTCAGGTATGATGATTCTAACTGAAATGTCACACAGAAAAAGAAACATCATAAGATATCACTAATACACGGAATGTAAACTTGGCTACACAGGAACTGAATTACAAAACAGAACAGGGTCTCAAATTTAGAAACCCAACTTATGCTTGCTTAAGGGGAAAGGTGAGTTGGGGTGCTGCATAAAACCAGAGATTGAAATGAGCACAGATAAAGTTCCTTAAGCCAAATATGGAATAGACAAGAGCTACTCCTTGCTCAACGAAATGGACTCAACACCCCATATTAAATGCCTAAGAGTGTACCTGACTAGGAAGTATCTTAAAACCTATGGATTGCTATGTCTCTGAAAAAGAATCAAGTGTGTGTACAGGGGCATAAACGCAGCAGTGATAGGACTGGAGAGGTTCGGTGAGCAAATGAAGACCCTTTGAAGTCATATTGCATGGTACCCATTCCACGGGTCTCAACTCTCCAGGTTTAAGGTATTCTTCCTTCAGCTAAAACATGCATGTGGAACCCAGAGTATGATCAACCGTGTGATTGGGAGACGTGTTCCAATATGTGTCAGTTTTCGTCCCCTGGTACTCGGGTGCAACATTCCAGACGCTTTACTAACACTCTCCCGACTTGGAGAGTCAGTGCCTTTAACCTCCTGTTTGGCCCAGTTTGCAATTTCTGCGGAAGATGAACAGGAATAGGGAGAACCAATGACAGACTAGCTGGAGGTGTCTGGACGGGCAAATTTAACTCTCATTTCCCACCAGGAAGAGGAATTAACCAAAGGCTCAGCGTGCCGTGCCGGAACCAGATTAGGGCCTGAAGCCATCCTGCGGTGTTGCGGCCAGCTCACGAGAAAGCGAGTTGAAGAAAGGAGCTCAGGGGCACTGTAATTCACAAACCTGCAGAGTTATAAATGACAGCTATCGTCCAAAAATATACTGAAGTAAGGCTGCCAAGAGGACTTGAAAGCGGGGCAGAATTGCAGGAAACCGATTTCAGGAGGTAGACTGGAATTGCATTGAAAGCATAGGAAAAGAGGCAGAACGTCCACAATGATGCACTTGGCCAAAAAGGGCGTATGCGTTTTCTCCTGAATATATTCAGGAAAAAACGCATACGCCCTTTTCGGCCAACCAAGCAAGCTTGCAAAGGAAATCTGCACTACAATGAAGTCTCACTTCCCCCCGGTCAAAAGGGCCATCTGAAAAAAGTGTAAAATCCAGAAAGGCAGGACAGGCCATGGAGAACTGGGAGCCTTGTTATGCGGATGGGCGGGATGTAAATTGCCAACAGCCACTCGGGAGAAGTGTATGGTGTTTCCTGAAACATCTAAAAAACAAAGCAACAGAGCCTAGGGCACTTCCACTTATGGTCCTATAGCTTAGGGAAATTAAAATCAAAAAGACACAGCCACCCCAAAGGTTGGGACGGCTCTGTTTACAAGAACCTGGTTTACGGTACAAGTCCAATATCGCAGAAAGTGAAAAATGGATAAAGAAGTTGTGGTACTTACGTACAATGCAGTATCACTCAGCAATGAAATCTATGTCATCAGGCCCGTAGCAGCATAATGAGTGGATTCAGGTATGATGATTCTAACTGAAATGTCACACAGAAAAAGAAACATCATAAGATATCACTAATACACGGAATGTAAACTTGGCTACACAGGAACTGAATTACAAAACAGAACAGGGTCTCAAATTTAGAAACCCAACTTATGCTTGCTTAAGGGGAAAGGTGAGTTGGGGTGCTGCATAAAACCAGAGATTGAAATGAGCACAGATAAAGTTCCTTAAGCCAAATATGGAATAGACAAGAGCTACTCCTTGCTCAACGAAATGGACTCAACACCCCATATTAAATGCCTAAGAGTGTACCTGACTAGGAAGTATCTTAAAACCTATGGATTGCTATGTCTCTGAAAAAGAATCAAGTGTGTGCACAGGGGCATAAACGCAGCAGTGATAGGACTGGAGAGGTTCGGTGAGCAAATGAAGACCCTTTGAAGTCATATTGCATGGTACCCATTCCACGGGTCTCAACTCTCCAGGTTTAAGGTATTCTTCCTTCAGCTAAAACATGCATGTGGAACCCAGAGTATGATCAACCGTGTGATCGGGAGACGTGTTCCAATATGTGTCAGTTTTCGTCCCCTGGTACTCGGGTGCAACATTCCAGACGCTTTACTAACACTCTCCCGACTTGGAGAGTCAGTGCCTTTAACCTCCTGTTTGGCCCAGTTTGCAATTTCTGCGGAAGATGAACAGGAATAGGGAGAACCAATGACAGACTAGCTGGAGGTGTCTGGACGGGCAAATTTAACTCTCATTTCCCACCAGGAAGAGGAATTAACCAAAGGCTCAGCGTGCCGTGCCGGAACCAGATTAGGGCCTGAAGCCATCCTGCGGTGTTGCGGCCAGCTCACGAGAAAGCGAGTTGAAGAAAGGAGCTCAGGGGCACTGTAATTCACAAACCTGCAGAGTTATAAATGACAGCTATCGTCCAAAAATATACTGAAGTAAGGCTGCCAAGAGGACTTGAAAGCGGGGCAGAATTGCAGGAAACCGATTTCAGGAGGTAGACTGGAATTGTATTGAAAGCATAGGAAAAGAGGCAGAACGTCCACAATGATGCACTTGGCCAAAAAGGGCGTATGCGTTTTCTCCTGAATATATTCAGGAAAAAACGCATACGCCCTTTTTGGCCAACCAAGCAAGTTTGCAAAGGAAATCTGCACTACAATGAAGTCTCACTTCCCCCCGGTCAAAAGGGCCATCTGAAAAAAGTGTAAAATCCAGAAAGGCAGGCCAGGCCATGGAGAACTGGGAGCCTTGTTATGCTGATGGGCGGGATGTAAATTGCCAACAGCCACTCGGGAGAAGTGTATGGTGTTTCCTGAAACATCTAAAAAACAAAGCAACAGAGCCTAGGGCACTTCCACTTATGGTCCTATAGCTTAGGGAAATTAAAATCAAAATGACACAGCCACCCCAAAGGTTGGGACGGCTCTGTTTACAAGAACCTGGTTTACGGTACAAGTTCAATATCGCAGAAAGTGAAAAATGGATAAAGAAGTTGTGGTACTTACGTACAATGCAGTATCACTCAGCAATGAAATCTATGTCATCAGGCCCGTAGCAGCATAATGAGTGGATTCAGGTATGATGATTCTAACTGAAATAAGTCACACAGGAAAAGAAACATCATAAGATATCACTAATACACGGAATGTAACCTTGGCTACACAGGAACTGAATTCCAAAACAGAACAGGGTCTCAAATTTAGAAACCCAACTTATGCTTGCTTAAGGGGAAAGGTGAGTTGGGGTGCTGCATAAAACCAGAGATTGAAATGAGCACAGATAAAGTTCCTTAAGCCAAATATGGAATAGACAAGAGCTACTCCTTGCTCAACGAAATGGACTCAACACCCCATATTAAATGCCTAAGAGTGTACCTGACTAGGAAGTATCTTAAAACCTATGGATTGCTATGTCTCTGAAAGAGAATCAAGTGTGTGTACAGGGGCATAAACGCAGCAGTGATAGGATTGGAGAGGTTCGGTGAGCAAATGAAGACCCTTTGAAGTCATATTGCATGGTACCCATTCCACGGGTCTCAACTCTCCAGGTTTAAGGTATTCTTCCTTCAGCTAAAACATGCATGTGGAACCCAGAGTATGATCAACCGTGTGATCGGGAGACGTGTTCCAATATGTGTCAGTTTTCGTCCCCTGGTACTCGGGTGCAACATTCCAGACGCTTTACTAACACTCTCCCGACTTGGAGAGTCAGTGCCTTTAACCTCCTGTTTGGCCCAGTTTGCAATTTCTGCGGAAGATGAACAGGAATAGGGAGAACCAATGACAGACTAGCTGGAGGTGTCTGCACGGGCAAATGTAACTCTCATTTCCCACCAGGAAGGGGAATTAACCAAAGGCTCAGCGTGCCGTGCCGGAACCAGATTAGGGCCTGAAGCCATCCTGCGGTGTTGCGGCCAGCTCACGAGAAAGCGAGTTGAAGAAAGGAGCTCAGGGGCACTGTAATTCACAAACCTGCAGAGTTATAAATGACAGCTATCGTCCAAAAATATACTGAAGTAAGGCTGCCAAGAGGACTTGAAAGCGGGGCAGAATTGCAGGAAACCGATTTCAGGAGGTAGACTGGAATTGCATTGAAAGCATAGGAAAAGAGGCAGAACGTCCACAATGATGCACTTGGCCAAAAAGGGCGTATGCGTTTTTTCCTGAATATATTCAGGAAAAAACGCATACGCCCTTTTTGGCCAACCAAGCAAGCTTGCAAAGGAAATCTGCACTACAATGAAGTCTCACTTCCCCCCGGTCAAAAGGGCCATCTGAAAAAAGTGTAAAATCCAGAAAGGCAGGACAGGCCATGGAGAACTGGGAGCCTTGTTATGCTGATGGGTGGGATGTCAATTGCCAACAGCCACTCGGGAGAAGTGTATGGTGTTTCCTGAAACATCTAAAAAACAAAGCAACAGAGCCTAGGGCACTTCCACTTATGGTCCTATAGCTTAGGGAAATTAAAATCAAAAGACACAGCCACCCCAAATGTTGGGACGGCTCTGTTTACAAGAACCTGGTTTACGGTACAAGTTCAATATCGCAGAAAGTGAAAAATGGATAAAGAAGTTGTGGTACTTACGTACAATGCAATATCACTCAGCAATGAAATCTATGTCATCAGGTCCGTAGCAGCATAATGAGTGGATTCAGGTACGATGATTCTAACTGAAATAAGTCACACAGAAAAAGAAACATCATAAGATATCACTAATACACGGAATGTAAACTTGGCTACATAGGAACTGAATTACAAAACAGAACAGGGTCTCAAATTTAGAAAACCAACTTATGCTTGCTTAAGGGGAAAGGTGAGTTGGGGTGCTGCATAAAACCAGAGATTGAAATGAGCACAGATAAAGTTCCTTAAGCCAAATATGGAATAGACAAGAGCTACTCCTTGCTCAACGAAATGGACTCAACACCCCATATTAAATGCCTAAGAGTGTACCTGACTAGGAAGTATCTTAAAACCTATGGATTGCTATGTCTCTGAAAGAGAATCAAGTGTGTGTACAGGGGCATAAACGCAGCAGTGATAGGATTGGAGAGGTTTGGTGAGCAAATGAAGACCCTTTGAAGTCATATTGCATGGTACCCATTCCACGGGTCTCAACTCTCCAGGTTTAAGGTATTCTTCCTTCAGCTAAAACATGCATGTGGAACCCAGAGTATGATCAACCGTGTGATCGGGAGACGTGTTCCAATATGTGTCAGTTTTCGTCCCCTGGTACTCGGGTGCAACATTCCAGACGCTTTACTAACACTCTCCCGACTTGGAGAGTCAGTGCCTTTAACCTCCTGTTTGGCCCAGTTTGCAATTTCTGCGGAAGATGAACAGGAATAGGGAGAACCAATGACAGACTAGCTGGAGGTGTCTGGACGGGCAAATTTAACTCTCATTTCCCACCAGGAAGGGGAATTAACCAAAGGCTCAGCGTGCCGTGCCGGAACCAGATTAGGGCCTGAAGCCATCCTGCGGTGTTGCGGCCAGCTCACGAGAAAGCGAGTTGAAGAAAGGAGCTCAGGGGCACTGTAATTCACAAACCTGCAGAGTTATAAATGACAGCTATCGTCCAAAAATATACTGAAGTAAGGCTGCCAAGAGGACTTGAAAGCGGGGCAGAATTGCAGGAAACCGATTTCAGGAGGTAGACTGGAATTGTATTGAAAGCATAGGAAAAGAGGCAGAACGTCCACAATGATGCACTTGGCCAAAAAGGGCGTATGCGTTTTCTCCTGAATATATTCAGGAAAAAACGCATACGCCCTTTTTGGCCAACCAAGCAAGTTTGCAAAGGAAATCTGCACTACAATGAAGTCTCACTTCCCCCCGGTCAAAAGGGCCATCTGAAAAAAGTGTAAAATCCAGAAAGGCAGGCCAGGCCATGGAGAACTGGGAGCCTTGTTATGCTGATGGGCGGGATGTAAATTGCCAACAGCCACTCGGGAGAAGTGTATGGTGTTTCCTGAAACATCTAAAAAACAAAGCAACAGAGCCTAGGGCACTTCCACTTATGGTCCTATAGCTTAGGGAAATTAAAATCAAAATGACACAGCCACCCCAAAGGTTGGGACGGCTCTGTTTACAAGAACCTGGTTTAAGGTACAAGTTCAATATCGCAGAAAGTGAAAAATGGATAAAGAAGTTGTGGTACTTACGTACAATGCAGTATCACTCAGCAATGAAATCTATGTCATCAGGCCCGTAGCAGCATAATGAGTGGATTCAGGTATGATGATTCTAACTGAAATAAGTCACACAGGAAAAGAAACATCATAAGATATCACTAATACACGGAATGTAACCTTGGCTACACAGGAACTGAATTCCAAAACAGAACAGGGTCTCAAATTTAGAAACCCAACTTATGCTTGCTTAAGGGGAAAGGTGAGTTGGGGTGCTGCATAAAACCAGAGATTGAAATGAGCACAGATAAAGTTCCTTAAGCCAAATATGGAATAGACAAGAGCTACTCCTTGCTCAACGAAATGGACTCAACACCCCATATTAAATGCCTAAGAGTGTACCTGACTAGGAAGTATCTTAAAACCTATGGATTGCTATGTCTCTGAAAGAGAATCAAGTGTGTGTACAGGGGCATAAACGCAGCAGTGATAGGATTGGAGAGGTTCGGTGAGCAAATGAAGACCCTTTGAAGTCATATTGCATGGTACCCATTCCACGGGTCTCAACTCTCCAGGTTTAAGGTATTCTTCCTTCAGCTAAAACATGCATGTGGAACCCAGAGTATGATCAACCGTGTGATCGGGAGACGTGTTCCAATATGTGTCAGTTTTCGTCCCCTGGTACTCGGGTGCAACATTCCAGACGCTTTACTAACACTCTCCCGACTTGGAGAGTCAGTGCCTTTAACCTCCTGTTTGGCCCAGTTTGCAATTTCTGCGGAAGATGAACAGGAATAGGGAGAACCAATGACAGACTAGCTGGAGGTGTCTGCACGGGCAAATGTAACTCTCATTTCCCACCAGGAAGGGGAATTAACCAAAGGCTCAGCGTGCCGTGCCGGAACCAGATTAGGGCCTGAAGCCATCCTGCGGTGTTGCGGCCAGCTCACGAGAAAGCGAGTTGAAGAAAGGAGCTCAGGGGCACTGTAATTCACAAACCTGCAGAGTTATAAATGACAGCTATCGTCCAAAAATATACTGAAGTAAGGCTGCCAAGAGGACTTGAAAGCGGGGCAGAATTGCAGGAAACCGATTTCAGGAGGTAGACTGGAATTGCATTGAAAGCATAGGAAAAGAGGCAGAACGTCCACAATGATGCACTTGGCCAAAAAGGGCGTATGCGTTTTTTCCTGAATATATTCAGGAAAAAACGCATACGCCCTTTTTGGCCAACCAAGCAAGCTTGCAAAGGAAATCTGCACTACAATGAAGTCTCACTTCCCCCCGGTCAAAAGGGCCATCTGAAAAAAGTGTAAAATCCAGAAAGGCAGGACAGGCCATGGAGAACTGGGAGCCTTGTTATGCTGATGGGTGGGATGTCAATTGCCAACAGCCACTCGGGAGAAGTGTATGGTGTTTCCTGAAACATCTAAAAAACAAAGCAACAGAGCCTAGGGCACTTCCACTTATGGTCCTATAGCTTAGGGAAATTAAAATCAAAAGACACAGCCACCCCAAATGTTGGGACGGCTCTGTTTACAAGAACCTGGTTTACGGTACAAGTTCAATATCGCAGAAAGTGAAAAATGGATAAAGAAGTTGTGGTACTTACGTACAATGCAATATCACTCAGCAATGAAATCTATGTCATCAGGTCCGTAGCAGCATAATGAGTGGATTCAGGTACGATGATTCTAACTGAAATAAGTCACACAGAAAAAGAAACATCATAAGATATCACTAATACACGGAATGTAAACTTGGCTACATAGGAACTGAATTACAAAACAGAACAGGGTCTCAAATTTAGAAAACCAACTTATGCTTGCTTAAGGGGAAAGGTGAGTTGGGGTGCTGCATAAAACCAGAGATTGAAATGAGCACAGATAAAGTTCCTTAAGCCAAATATGGAATAGACAAGAGCTACTCCTTGCTCAACGAAATGGACTCAACACCCCATATTAAATGCCTAAGAGTGTACCTGACTAGGAAGTATCTTAAAACCTATGGATTGCTATGTCTCTGAAAGAGAATCAAGTGTGTGTACAGGGGCATAAACGCAGCAGTGATAGGATTGGAGAGGTTTGGTGAGCAAATGAAGACCCTTTGAAGTCATATTGCATGGTACCCATTCCACGGGTCTCAACTCTCCAGGTTTAAGGTATTCTTCCTTCAGCTAAAACATGCATGTGGAACCCAGAGTATGATCAACCGTGTGATCGGGAGACGTGTTCCAATATGTGTCAGTTTTCGTCCCCTGGTACTCGGGTGCAACATTCCAGACGCTTTACTAACACTCTCCCGACTTGGAGAGTCAGTGCCTTTAACCTCCTGTTTGGCCCAGTTTGCAATTTCTGCGGAAGATGAACAGGAATAGGGAGAACCAATGACAGACTAGCTGGAGGTGTCTGGACGGGCAAATTTAACTCTCATTTCCCACCAGGAAGGGGAATTAACCAAAGGCTCAGCGTGCCGTGCCGGAACCAGATTAGGGCCTGAAGCCATCCTGCGGTGTTGCGGCCAGCTCACGAGAAAGCGAGTTGAAGAAAGGAGCTCAGGGGCACTGTAATTCACAAACCTGCAGAGTTATAAATGACAGCTATCGTCCAAAAATATACTGAAGTAAGGCTGCCAAGAGGACTTGAAAGCGGGGCAGAATTGCAGGAAACCGATTTCAGGAGGTAGACTGGAATTGCATTTAAAGCATAGGAAAAGAGGCAGAACGTCCACAATGATGCACTTGGCCAAAAAGGGCGTATGCGTTTTTTCCTGAATATATTCAGGAAAAAACGCATACGCCCTTTTTGGCCAACCAAGCAAGCTTGCAAAGGAAATCTGCACTACAATGAAGTCTCACTTCCCCCCGGTCAAAAGGGCCATCTGAAAAAAGTGTAAAATCCAGAAAGGCAGGACAGGCCATGGAGAACTGGGAGCCTTGTTATGCTGATGGGCGGGATGTCAATTGCCAACAGCCACTCGGGAGAAGTGTATGGTGTTTCCTGAAACATCTAAAAAACAAAGCAACAGAGCCTAGGGCAATTCCACTTATGGTCCTATAGCTTAGGGAAATTAAAATCAAAAGACACAGCCACCCCAAAGGTTGGGACGGCTGTGTTTACAAGAACCTGGTTTACGGTACAAGTTCAATATCGCAGAAAGTGAAAAATGGATAAAGAAGTTGTGGTACTTACGTACAATGCAATATCACTCAGCAATGAAATCTATGTCATCAGGCCCGTAGCACCATAATGAGTGGATTCAGGTACGATGATTCTAATTGAAATAAGTCACACAGAAAAAGAAACATCATAAGATATCACTAATACACGGAATGTAACCTTGGCTACATAGGAACAGAATTACAAAACAGAACAGGGTCTCAAATTTAGAAACCCAACTTATGCTTGCTTAAGGGGAAAGGTGAGTTGGGGTGCTGCATAAAACCAGAGATTGAAATGAGCACAGATAAAGTTCCTTAAGCCAAATATGGAATAGACCAGAGCTACTCCTTGCTCAAGGAAATGGACTCAACACCCCATATTAAATGCCTAAGAGTGTACTTGACTAGGAAGTATCTTAAAACCTATGGATTGCTATGTCTCTGAAAGAGAATCAAGTGTGTGTACAGGGGCATAAACGCAGCAGTGATAGGATTGGAGAGGTTCGGTGAGCAAATGAAGACCCTTTGAAGTCATATTGCATGGTACCCATTCCACGGGTCTCAACTCTCCAGGTTTAAGGTATTCTTCCTTCAGCTAAAACATGCATGTGGAACCCAGAGTATGATCAACCGTGTGATCGGGAGACGTGTTCCAATATGTCTCAGTTTTCGTCCCCTGGTACTCGGGTGCAATATTCCAGACGCTTTACTAACACTCTCCCGACTTGGAGAGTCAGTGCCTTTAACCTCCTGTTTGGCCCAGTTTGCAATTTCTGCGGAAGATGAACAAGAATAGGGAGAACCAATGACAGACTAGCTGGAGGTGTCTGGACGGGCAAATTTAACTCTCATTTCCCACCAGGAAGGGGAATTAACCAAAGGCTCAGCGTGCCGTGCCGGAACCAGATTAGGGCCTGAAGCCATCCTGCGGTGTTGCGGCCAGCTCACGAGAAAGCGAGTTGAAGAAAGGAGCTCAGGGGCACTGTAATTCACAAACCTGCAGAGTTATAAATGACAGCTATCGTCCAAAAATATACTGAAGTAAGGCTGCCAAGAGGACTTGAAAGCAGGGCAGAATTGCAGGAAACCGATTTCAGGAGGTAGACTGGAATTGCATTTAAAGCATAGGAAAAGAGGCAGAACGTCCACAATGATGCACTTGGCCAAAAAGGGCGTATGCGTTTTTTCCTGAATATATTCAGGAAAAAACGCATACGCCCTTTTTGGCCAACCAAGCAAGCTTGCAAAGGAAATCTGCACTACAATGAAGTCTCACTTCCCCCCGGTCAAAAGGGCCATCTGAAAAAAGTGTAAAATCCAGAAAGGCAGGACAGGCCATGGAGAACTGGGAGCCTTGTTATGCTGATGGGCGGGATGTAAATTGCCAACAGCCACTCGGGAGAAGTGTATGGTGTTTCCTGAAACATCTAAAAAACAAAGCAACAGAGCCTAGGGCACTTCCACTTATGGTCCTATAGCTTAGGGAAATTAAAATCAAAAGACACAGCCACCCCAAAGGTTGGGACGGCTCTGTTTACAAGAACCTGGTTTACGGTACAAGTTCAATATCGCAGAAAGTGAAAAATGGATAAAGAAGTTGTGGTACTTACGTACAATGCAGTATCACTCAGCAATGAAATCTATGTCATCAGGCCCGTAGCAGCATAATGAGTGGATTCAGGTACGATGATTCTAACTGAAATAAGTCACACAGGAAAAGAAACATCATAAGATATCACTAATACACGGAATGTAAACTTGGCTACACAGGAACAGAATTACAAAACAGAACAGGGTCTCAAATTTAGAAACCCAACTTATGCTTGCTTAAGGGGAAAGGTGAGTTGGGGTGCTGCATAAAATCAGAGATTGAAATGAGCACAGATAAAGTTCCTTAAGCCAAATATGGAATAGACAAGAGCTACTCCTTGCTCAACGAAATGGACTCAACACCCCATATTAAATGCCTAAGAGTGTACCTGACTAGGAAGTATCTTAAAACCTATGGATTGCTATGTCTCTGAAAGAGAATCAAGTGTGTGTACAGGGGCATAAACGCAGCAGTGATAGGACTGGAGAGGTTCGGTGAGCAAATGAAGACCCTTTGAAGTCATATTGCATGGTACCCATTCCACGGGTCTCAACTCTCCAGGTTTAAGGTATTCTTCCTTCAGCTAAAACATGCATGTGGAACCCAGAGTATGATCAACCGTGTGATCGGGAGACGTGTTCCAATATGTGTCAGTTTTCGTCCCCTGGTACTCGGGTGCAACATTCCAGACGCTTTACTAACACTCTCCCGACTTGGAGAGTCAGTGCCTTTAACCTCCTGTTTGGCCCAGTTTGCAATTTCTGCGGAAGATGAACAGGAAGAGCGAGAACCAATGACAGACTAGCTGGAGGTGTCTGGACGGGCAAATTTAACTCTCATTTCCCACCAGGAAGGGGAATTAACCAAAGGCTCAGCGTGCCGTGCCGGAACCAGATTAGGGCCTGAAGCCATCCTGCGGTGTTGCGGCCAGCTCACGAGAAAGCGAGTTGAAGAAAGGAGCTCAGGGGCACTGTAATTCACAAACCTGCAGAGTTATAAATGACAGCTATCGTCCAAAAATATACTGAAGTAAGGCTGCCAAGAGGACTTGAAAGCGGGGCAGAATTGCAGGAAACCGATTTCAGGAGGTAGACTGGAATTGCATTGAAAGCATAGGAAAAGAGGCAGAACGTCCACAATGATGCACTTGGCCAAAAAGGGCGTATGCGTTTTTTCCTGAATATATTCAGGAAAAAACGCATACGCCCTTTTTGGCCAACCAAGCAAGCTTGCAAAGGAAATCTGCACTACAATGAAGTCTCACTTCCCCCCGGTCAAAAGGGCCATCTGAAAAAAGTGTAAAATCCAGAAAGGCAGGACAGGCCATGGAGAACTGGGAGCCTTGTTATGCTGATGGGCGGGATGTAAATTGCCAACAGCCACTCGGGAGAAGTGTATGGTGTTTCCTGAAACATCTAAAAAACAAAGCAACAGAGCCTAGGGCACTTCCACTTATGGTCCTATAGCTTAGGGAAATTAAAATCAAAAGACACAGCCACCCCAAAGGTTGGGACGGCTCTGTTTACAAGAACCTGGTTTACGGTACAAGTTCAATATCGCAGAAAGTGAAAAATGGATAAAGAAGTTGTGGTACTTACGTACAATGCAATATCACTCAGCAATGAAATCTATGTCATCAGGCCCGTAGCAGCATAATGAGTGGATTCAGGTACGATGATTCTAACTGAAATAAGTCACACAGAAAAAGAAACATCATAAGATATCACTAATACACGGAATGTAAACTTGGCTACATAGGAACTGAATTACAAAACAGAACAGGGTCTCAAATTTAGAAAACCAACTTATGCTTGCTTAAGGGGAAAGGTGAGTTGGGGTGCTGCATAAAACCAGAGATTGAAATGAGCACAGATAAAGTTCCTTAAGCCAAATATGGAATAGACAAGAGCTACTCCTTGCTCAACGAAATGGACTCAACACCCCATATTAAATGCCTAAGAGTGTACCTGACTAGGAAGTATCTTAAAACCTATGGATTGCTATGTCTCTGAAAGAGAATCAAGTGTGTGTACAGGGGCATAAACGCAGCAGTGATAGGATTGGAGAGGTTCGGTGAGCAAATGAAGACCCTTTGAAGTCATATTGCATGGTACCCATTCCACGGGTCTCAACTCTCCAGGTTTTAGGTATTCTTTCTTCAGCTAAAACATGCATGTGGAACCCAGAGTATGATCAACCGTGTGATCGGGAGACGTGTTCCAATATGTGTCAGTTTTCGTCCCCTGGTACTCGGGTGCAACATTCCAGACGCTTTACTAACACTCTCCCGACTTGGAGAGTCAGTGCCTTTAACCTCCTGTTTGGCCCAGTTTGCAATTTCTGCGGAAGATGAACAGGAATATGGAGAACCAATGACAGACTAGCTGGAGGTGTCTGGACGGGCAAATTTAACTCTCATTTCCCACCAGGAAGGGGAATTAACCAAAGGCTCAGCGTGCCGTGCCGGAACCAGATTAGGGCCTGAAGCCATCCTGCGGTGTTGCGGCCAGCTCACGAGAAAGCGAGTTGAAGAAAGGAGCTCAGGGGCACTGTAATTCACAAACCTGCAGAGTTATAAATGACAGCTATCGTCCAAAAATATACTGAAGTAAGGCTGCCAAGAGGACTTGAAAGCGGGGCAGAATTGCAGGAAACCGATTTCAGGAGGTAGACTGGAATTGCATTGAAAGCATAGGAAAAGAGGCAGAACGTCCACAATGATGCACTTGGCCAAAAAGGGCGTATGCGTTTTTTCCTGAATATATTCAGGAAAAAACGCATACGCCCTTTTTGGCCAACCAAGCAAGCTTGCAAAGGAAATCTGCACTACAATGAAGTCTCACTTCCCCCCGGTCAAAAGGGCCATCTGAAAAAAGTGTAAAATCCAGAAAGGCAGGACAGGCCATGGAGAACTGGGAGCCTTGTTATGCTGATGGGCGGGATGTCAATTGCCAACAGCCACTCGGGAGAAGTGTATGGTGTTTCCTGAAACATCTAAAAAACAAAGCAACAGAGCCTAGGGCACTTCCACTTATGGTCCTATAGCTTAGGGAAATTAAAATCAAAAGACACAGCCACCCCAAAGGTTGGGACGGCTCTGTTTACAAGAACCTGGTTTACGGTACAAGTTCAATATCGCAGAAAGTGAAAAATGGATAAAGAAGTTGTGGTACTTACGTACAATGCAATATCACTCAGCAATGAAATCTATGTCATCAGGCCCGTAGCAGCATAATGAGTGGATTCAGGTACGATGATTCTAAGTGAAATAAGTCACACAGGAAAAGAAACATCATAAGATATCACTAATACACGGAATGTAACCTTGGCTACACAGGAACTGAATTACAAAACAGAAAAGGGTCTCAAATTTAGAAACCCAACTTATGCTTGCTTAAGGGGAAAGGTGAGTTGGGGTGCTGCATAAAACCAGAGATTGAAATGAGCACAGATAAAGTTCCTTAAGCCAAATATGGAATAGACAAGAGCTACTCCTTGCTCAACGAAATGGACTCAACACCCCATATTAAATGCCTAAGAGTGTACCTGACTAGGAAGTATCTTAAAACCTATGGATTGCTATGTCTCTGAAAGAGAATCAAGTGTGTGTACAGGGGCATAAACGCAGCAGTGATAGGATTGGAGAGGTTCGGTGAGCAAATGAAGACCCTTTGAAGTCATATTGCATGGTACCCATTCCACGGGTCTCAACTCTCCAGGTTTAAGGTATTCTTCCTTCAGCTAAAACATGCATGTGGAACCCAGAGTATGATCAACCGTGTGATCGGGAGACGTGTTCCAATAGGTCTCAGTTTTCGTCCCCTGGTACTCGGGTGCAACATTCCAGACGCTTTACTAACACTCTCCCGACTTGGAGAGTCAGTGCCTTTAACCTCCTGTTTGGCCCAGTTTGCAATTTCTGCGGAAGATGAACAGGAATAGGGAGAACCAATGACAGACTAGCTGGAGGTGTCTGGACGGGCAAATTTAACTCTCATTTCCCACCAGGAAGGGGAATTAACCAAAGGCTCAGCGTGCCGTGCCGGAACCAGATTAGGGCCTGAAGCCATCCTGCGGTGTTGCGGCCAGCTCACGAGAAAGCGAGTTGAAGAAAGGAGCTCAGGGGCACTGTAATTCACAAACCTACAGAGTTATAAATGACAGCTATCGTCCAAAAATATACTGAAGTAAGGCTGCCAAGAGGACTTGAAAGCGGGGCAGAATTGCAGGAAACCGATTTCAGGAGGTAGACTGGAATTGCATTGAAAGCATAGGAAAAGAGGCAGAACGTCCACAATGATGCACTTGGCCCAAAAGGGCGTATGCGTTTTTTCCTGAATATATTCAGGAAAAAACGCATACGCCCTTTTTGGCCAACCAAGCAAGCTTGCAAAGGAAATCTGCACTACAATGAAGTCTCACTTCCCCCCGGTCAAAAGGGCCATCTGAAAAAAGTGTAAAATCCAGAAAGGCAGGACAGGCCATGGAGAACTGGGAGCCTTGTTATGCTGATGGGCGGGATGTCAATTGCCAACAGCCACTCGGGAGAAGTGTATGGTGTTTCCTGAAACATCTAAAAAACAAAGCAACAGAGCCTAGGGCACTTCCACTTATGGTCCTATAGCTTAGGGAAATTAAAATCAAAAAGACACAGCCACCCCAAAGGTTGGGACGGCTCTGTTTACAAGAACCTGGTTTACGGTACAAGTTCAATATCGCAGAAAGTGAAAAATGGATAAAGAAGTTGTGGTACTTACGTACAATGCAGTATCACTCAGCAAGGAAATCTATGTCATCAGGCCCGTAGCAGCATAATGAGTGGATTCAGGTATGATGATTCTAACTGAAGTAAGTCACACAGGAAAAGAAACATCATAAGATATCACTAATACACGGAATGTAACCTTGGCTACACAGGAACTGAATTACAAAACAGAACAGGGTCTCAAATTTAGAAACCCAACTTATGCTTGCTTAAGGGGAAAGGTGAGTTGTGGTGCTGCATAAAACCAGAGATTGAAATGAGCACAGATAAAGTTCCTTAAGCCAAATATGGAATAGACAAGAGCTACTCCTTGCTCAACGAAATGGACTCAACACCCCATATTAAATGCCTAAGAGTGTACCTGACTAGGAAGTATCTTAAAACCTATGGATTGCTATGTCTCTGAAAGAGAATCAAGTGTGTGTACAGGGGCATAAACGCAGCAGTGATAGGATTGGAGAGGTTCGGTGAGCAAATGAAGACCCTTTGAAGTCATATTGCATGGTACCCATTCCACGGGTCTCAACTCTCCAGGTTTAAGGTATTCTTCCTTCAGCTAAAACATGCATGTGGAACCCAGAGTATGATCAACCGTGTGATCGGGAGACGTGTTCCAATATGTCTCAGTTTTCGTCCCCTGGTACTCGGGTGCAACATTCCAGACGCTTTACTAACACTCTCCCGACTTGGAGAGTCAGTGCCTTTAACCTCCTGTTTGGCCCAGTTTGCAATTTCTGCGGAAGATGAACAGGAATAGGGAGAACCAATGACAGACTAGCTGGAGGTGTCTGGACGGGCAAATTTAACTCTAATTTCCCACCAGGAAGGGGAATTAACCAAAGGCTCAGCGTGCCGTGCCGGAACCAGATTAGGGCCTGAAGCCATCCTGCGGTGTTGCGGCCAGCTCACGAGAAAGCGAGTTGAAGAAAGGAGCTCAGGGGCACTGTAATTCACAAACCTGCAGAGTTATAAATGACAGCTATCGTCCAAAAATATACTGAAGTAAGGCTGCCAAGAGGACTTGAAAGCGGGGCAGAATTGCAGGAAACCGATTTCAGGAGGTAGACTGGAATTGCATTGAAAGCATAGGAAAAGAGGCAGAACGTCCACAATGATGCACTTGGCCAAAAAGGGCGTATGCGTTTTTTCCTGAATATATTCAGGAAAAAACGCATACGCCCTTTTTGGCCAACCAAGCAAGCTTGCAAAGGAAATCTGCACTACAATGAAGTCTCACTTCCCCCCGGTCAAAAGGGCCATCTGAAAAAAGTGTAAAATCCAGAAAGGCAGGACAGGCCATGGAGAACTGGGAGCCTTGTTATGCTGATGGGCGGGATGTCAATTGCCAACAGCCACTCGGGAGAAGTGTATGGTGTTTCCTGAAACATCTAAAAAACAAAGCAACAGAGCCTAGGGCACTTCCACTTATGGTCCTATAGCTTAGGGAAATTAAAATCAAAAGACACAGCCACCCCAAAGGTTGGGACGGCTCTGTTTACAAGAACCTGGTTTACGGTACAAGTTCAATATCGCAGAAAGTGAAAAATGGATAAAGAAGTTGTGGTACTTACGTACAATGCAATATCACTCAGCAATGAAATCTATGTCATCAGGCCCGTAGCAGCATAATGAGTGGATTCAGGTACGATGATTCTAACTGAAATAAGTCACACAGAAAAAGAAACATCATAAGATATCACTAATACACGGAATGTAAACTTGGCTACACAGGAACAGAATTACAAAACAGAACAGGGTCTCAAATTTAGAAAACCAACTTATGCTTGCTTAAGGGGAAAGGTGAGTTGGGGTGCTGCATAAAACCAGAGATTGAAATGAGCACAGATAAAGTTCCTTAAGCCAAATATGGAATAGACAAGAGCTACTCCTTGCTCAACGAAATGGACTCAACACCCCATATTAAATGCCTAAGAGTGTACCTGACTAGGAAGTATCTTAAAACCTATGGATTGCTATGTCTCTGAAAGAGAATCAAGTGTGTGTACAGGGGCATAAACGCAGCAGTGATAGGACTGGAGAGGTTCGGTGAGCAAATGAAGACCCTTTGAAGTCATATTGCATGGTACCCATTCCACGGGTCTCAACTCTCCAGGTTTAAGGTATTCTTCCTTCAGCTAAAACATGCATGTGGAACCCAGAGTATGATCAACCGTGTGATCGGGAGACGTGTTCCAATATGTCTCAGTTTTCGTCCCCTGGTACTCGGGTGCAACATTCCAGACGCTTTACTAACACTCTCCCGACTTGGAGAGTCAGTGCCTTTAACCTCCTGTTTGGCCCAGTTTGCAATTTCTGCGGAAGATGAACAGGAATAGGGAGAACCAATGACAGACTAGCTGGAGGTGTCTGGACGGGCAAATTTAACTCTCATTTCCCACCAGGAAGAGGAATTAACCAAAGGCTCAGCATGCCGTGCCGGAACCAGATTAGGGCCTGAAGCCATCCTGCGGTGTTGCGGCCAGCTCACGAGAAAGCGAGTTGAAGAAAGGAGCTCAGGGGCACTGTAATTCACAAACCTGCAGAGTTATAAATGACAGCTATCGTCCAAAAATATACTGAAGTAAGGCTGCCAAGAGGACTTGAAAGCGGGGCAGAATTGCAGGAAACCGATTTCAGGAGGTAGACTGGAATTGCATTGAAAGCATAGGAAAAGAGGCAGAACGTCCACAATGATGCACTTGGCCAAAAAGGGCGTATGCGTTTTTTCCTTAATATATTCAGGAAAAAACGCATACGCCCTTTTTGGCCAACCAAGCAAGCTTGCAAAGGAAATATGCACTACAATGAAGTCTCACTTCCCCCCGGTCAAAAGGGCCATCTGAAAAAAGTGTAAAATCCAGAAAGGCAGGACAGGCCATGGAGAACTGGGAGCCTTGTTATGCGGATGGGCGGGATGTAAATTGCCAACAGCCACTCGGGAGAAGTGTATGGTGTTTCCTGAAACATCTAAAAAACAAAGCAACAGAGCCTAGGGCACTTCCACTTATGGTCCTATAGCTTAGGGAAATTAAAATCAAAAAGACACAGCCACCCCAAAGGTTGGGACGGCTCTGTTTACAAGAACCTGGTTTACGGTACAAGTTCAATATCGCAGAAAGTGAAAAATGGATAAAGAAGTTGTGGTACTTACGTACAATGCAGTATCACTCAGCAATGAAATCTATGTCATCAGGCCCGTAGCAGCATAATGAGTGGATTCAGGTATGATGATTCTAACTGAAATAAGTCACACAGAAAAAGAAACATCATAAGATATCACTAATACACGGAATGTAACCTTGGCGACACAGGAACTGAATTACAAAACAGAACAGGGTCTCAAATTTAGAAACCCAACTTATGCTTGCTTAAGGGGAAAGGTGAGTTGGGGTGCTGCATAAAACCAGAGATTGAAATGAGCACAGATAAAGTTCCTTAAGCCAAATATGGAATAGACAAGAGCTACTCCTTGCTCAACGAAATGGACTCAACACCCCATATTAAATGCCTAAGAGTGTACCTGACTAGGAAGTATCTTAAAACCTATGGATTGCTATGTCTCTGAAAGAGAATCAAGTGTGTGTACAGGGGCATAAACGCAGCAGTGATAGGATTGGAGAGGTTCGGTGAGCAAATGAAGACCCTTTGAAGTCATATTGCATGGTACCCATTCCACGGGTCTCAACTCTCCAGGTTTAAGGTATTCTTCCTTCAGCTAAAACATGCATGTGGAACCCAGAGTATGATCAACCGTGTGATCGGGAGACGTGTTCCAATATGTCTCAGTTTTCGTCCCCTGGTACTCGGGTGCAACATTCCAGACGCTTTACTAACACTCTCCCGACTTGGAGAGTCAGTGCCTTTAACCTCCTGTTTGGCCCAGTTTGCAATTTCTGCGGAAGATGAACAGGAATAGGGAGAACCAATGACAGACTAGCTGGAGGTGTCTGGACGGGCAAATTTAACTCTCATTTCCCACCAGGAAGAGGAATTAACCAAAGGCTCAGCGTGCCGTGCCGGAACCAGATTAGGGCCTGAAGCACTCCTGCGGTGTTGCGGCCAGCTCACGAGAAAGCGAGTTGAAGAAAGGAGCTCAGGGGCACTGTAATTCACAAACCTGCAGAGTTATAAATGACAGCTATCGTCCAAAAATATACTGAAGTAAGGCTGCCAAGAGGACTTGAAAGCGGGGCAGAATTGCAGGAAACCGATTTCAGGAGGTAGACTGGAATTGCATTGAAAGCATAGGAAAAGAGGCAGAACGTCCACAATGATGCACTTGGCCAAAAAGGGCGTATGCGTTTTTTCCTGAATATATTCAGGAAAAAACGCATACGCCCTTTTTGGCCAACCAAGCAAGCTTGCAAAGGAAATCTGCACTACAATGAAGTCTCACTTCCCCCCGGTCAAAAGGGCCATCTGAAAAAAGTGTAAAATCCAGAAAGGCAGGACAGGCCATGGAGAACTGGGAGCCTTGTTATGCGGATGGGCGGGATGTCAATTGCCAACAGCCACTCGGGAGAAGTGTATGGTGTTTCCTGAAACATCTAAAAAACAAAGCAACAGAGCCTAGGGCACTTCCACTTATGGTCCTATAGCTTAGGGAAATTAAAATCAAAAAGACACAGCCACCCCAAAGGTTGGGACGGCTCTGTTTACAAGAACCTGGTTTACGGTACAAGTTCAATATCGCAGAAAGTGAAAAATGGATAAAGAAGTTGTGGTACTTACGTACAATGCAGTATCACTCAGCAAGGAAATCTATGTCATCAGGCCCGTAGCAGCATAATGAGTGGATTCAGGTATGATGATTCTAACTGAAGTAAGTCACACAGGAAAAGAAACATCATAAGATATCACTAATACACGGAATGTAACCTTGGCTACACAGGAACTGAATTACAAAACAGAACAGGGTCTCAAATTTAGAAACCCAACTTATGCTTGCTTAAGGGGAAAGGTGAGTTGGGGTGCTGCATAAAACCAGAGATTGAAATGAGCACAGATAAAGTTCCTTAAGCCAAATATGGAATAGACAAGAGCTACTCCTTGCTCAACGAAATGGACTCAACACCCCATATTAAATGCCTAAGAGTGTACCTGACTAGGAAGTATCTTAAAACCTATGGATTGCTATGTCTCTGAAAGAGAATCAAGTGTGTGTACAGGGGCATAAACGCAGCAGTGATAGGACTGGAGAGGTTCGGTGAGCAAATGAAGACCCTTTGAAGTCATATTGCATGGTACCCATTCCACGGGTCTCAACTCTCCAGGTTTAAGGTATTCTTCCTTCAGCTAAAACATGCATGTGGAACCCAGAGTATGATCAACCGTGTGATCGGGAGACGTGTTCCAATATGTGTCAGTTTTCGTCCCCTGGTACTCGGGTGCAACATTCCAGACGCTTTACTAACACTCTCCCGACTTGGAGAGTCAGTGCCTTTAACCTCCTGTTTGGCCCAGTTTGCAATTTCTGCGGAAGATGAACAGGAATAGGGAGAACCAATGAGAGACTAGCTGGAGGTGTCTGGACGGGCAAATTTAACTCTCATTTCCCACCAGGAAGGGGAATTAACCAAAGGCTCAGCGTGCCGTGCCGGAACCAGATTAGGGCCTGAAGCCATCCTGCGGTGTTGCGGCCAGCTCACGAGAAAGCGAGTTGAAGAAAGGAGCTCAGGGGCACTGTAATTCACAAACATGCAGAGTTATAAATGACAGCTATCGTCCAAAAATATACTGAAGTAAGGCTGCCAAGAGGACTTGAAAGCGGGGCAGAATTGCAGGAAACCGATTTCAGGAGGTAGACTGGAATTGCATTTAAAGCATAGGAAAAGAGGCAGAACGTCCACAATGATGCACTTGGCCAAAAAGGGCGTATGCGTTTTTTCCTGGATATATTCAGGAAAAAACGCATACGCCCTTTTTGGCCAACCAAGCAAGCTTGCAAAGGAAATATGCACTACAATGAAGTCTCACTTCCCCCCGGTCAAAAGGGCCATCTGAAAAAAGTGTAAAATCCAGAAAGGCAGGACAGGCCATGGAGAACTGGGAGCCTTGTTATGCTGATGGGCGGGATGTAAATTGCCAACAGCCACTCGGGAGAAGTGTATGGTGTTTCCTGAAACATCTAAAAAACAAAGCAACAGAGCCTAGGGCACTTCCACTTATGGTCCTATAGCTTAGGGAAATTAAAATCAAAAAGACACAGCCACCCCAAAGGTTGGGACGGCTCTGTTTACAAGAACCTGGTTTACGGTACAAGTTCAATATCGCAGAAAGTGAAAAATGGATAAAGAAGTTGTGGTACTTACGTACAATGCAATATCACTCAGCAAGGAAATCTATGTCATCAGGCCCGTAGCAGCATAATGAGTGGATTCAGGTACGATGATTCTAACTGAAATAAGTCACACAGAAAAAGAAACATCATAAGATATCACTAATACACGGAATGTAAACTTGGCTACACAGGAACTGAATTACAAAACAGAACAGGGTCTCAAATTTAGAAACCCAACTTATGCTTGCTTAAGGGGAAAGGTGAGTTGGGGTGCTGCATAAAACCAGAGATTGAAATGAGCACAGATAAAGTTCCTTAAGCCAAATATGGAATAGACAAGAGCTACTCCTTGCTCAACGAAATGGACTCAACACCCATATTAAATGCCTAAGAGTGTACCTGACTAGGAAGTATCTTAAAACCTATGGATTGCTATGTCTCTGAAAGAGAATCAAGTGTGTGTACAGGGGCATAAACGCAGCAGTGATAGGACTGGAGAGGTTCGGTGAGCAAATGAAAACCCTTTGAAGTCATATTGCATGGTACCCATTCCACGGGTCTCAACTCTCCAGGTTGAAGGTATTCTTCCTTCAGCTAAAACATGCATGTGGAACCCAGAGTATGATCAACCGTGTGATCGGGAGACGTGTTCCAATATGTCTCAGTTTTCATCCCCTGGTACTCGGGTGCAACATTCCAGAAGCTTTACTAACACTCTCCCGACTTGGAGAGTCAGTGCCTTTAACCTCCTGTTTGGCCCAGTTTGCAATTTCTGCGGAAGATGAACAGGAAGAGGGAGAACCAATGACAGACTAGCTGGAGGTGTCTGGACGGGCAAATTTAACTCTCATTTCCCACCAGGAAGGGGAATTAACCAAAGGCTCAGCGTGCCGTGCCGGAACCAGATTAGGGCCTGAAGCCATCCTGCGGTGTTGCGGCCAGCTCACGAGAAAGCGAGTTGAAGAAAGGAGCTCAGGGGCACTGTAATTCACAAACCTGCAGAGTTATAAATGACAGCTATCATCCAAAAATATACTGAAGTAAGGCTGCCAAGAGGACTTGAAAGCGGGGCAGAATTGCAGGAAACCGATTTCAGGAGGTAGACTGGAATTGCATTGAAAGCATAGGAAAAGAGGCAGAACGTCCACAATGATGCACTTGGCCAAAAAGGGCGTATGCGTTTTTTCCTGAATATATTCAGGAAAAAACGCATACGCCCTTTTTGGCCAACCAAGCAAGCTTGCAAAGGAAATCTGCACTACAATGAAGTCTCACTTCCCCCCGGTCAAAAGGGCCATCTGAAAAAAGTGTAAAATCCAGAAAGGCAGGACAGGCCAAGGAGAACTGGGAGCCTTGTTATGCTGATGGGCGGTATGTAAATTGCCAACAGCCACTCGGGAGAAGTGTATGGTGTTTCCTGAAACATCTAAAAAACAAAGCAACAGAGCCTAGGGCACTTCCACTTATGGTCCTATAGCTTAGGGAAATTAAAATCAAAAAGACACAGCCACCCCAAAGGTTGGGACGGCTCTGTTTACAAGAACCTGGTTTACGGTACAAGTTCAATATTGCAGAAAGTGAAAAATGGATAAAGAAGTTGTGGTACTTACGTACAATGCAGTATCACTCAGCAAGGAAATCTATGTCATCAGGCCCGTAGCAGCATAATGAGTGGATTCAGGTACGATGATTCTAACTGAAATAAGTCACACAGAAAAAGAAACATCATAAGATATCACTAATACACGGAATGTAACCTTGGCTACACAGGAACTGAATTACAAAACAGAACAGGGTCTCAAATTTAGAAACCCAACTTATGCTTGCTTAAGGGGAAAGGTGAGTTGGGGTGCTGCATAAAACCAGAGATTGAAATGAGCACAGATAAAGTTCCTTAAGCCAAATATGGAATAGACAAGAGCTACTCCTTGCTCAACGAAATGGACTCAACACCCCATATTAAATGCCTAAGAGTGTACCTGACTAGGAAGTATCTTAAAACCTATGGATTGCTATGTCTCTGAAAGAGAATCAAGTGTGTGTACAGGGGCATAAACGCAGCAGTGATAGGATTGGAGAGGTTCGGTGAGCAAATGAAGACCCTTTGAAGTCATATTGCATGGTACCCATTCCACGGGTCTCAACTCTCCAGGTTTAAGGTATTCTTCCTTCAGCTAAAACATGCATGTGGAACCCAGAGTATGATCAACCGTGTGATCGGGAGACGTGTTCCAATATGTCTCAGTTTTCGTCCCCTGGTACTCGGGTGCAACATTCCAGACGCTTTACTAACACTCTCCCGACTTGGAGAGTCAGTGCCTTTAACCTCCTGTTTGGCCCAGTTTGCAATTTCTGCGGAAGATGAACAGGAATAGGGAGAACCAATGACAGACTAGCTGGAGGTGTCTGGACGGGCAAATTTAACTCTCATTTCCCACCAGGAAGGGGAATTAACCAAAGGCTCAGCGTGCCGTGCCGGAACCAGATTAGGGCCTGAAGCCATCCTGCGGTGTTGCGGCCAGCTCACGAGAAAGCGAGTTGAAGAAAGGAGCTCAGGGGCACTGTAATTCACAAACCTGCAGAGTTATAAATGACAGCTATCGTCCAAAAATATACTGAAGTAAGGCTGCCAAGAGGACTTGAAAGCGGGGCAGAATTGCAGGAAACCGATTTCAGGAGGTAGACTGGAATTGCATTGAAAGCATAGGAAAAGAGGCAGAACGTCCACAATGATGCACTTGGCCAAAAAGGGCGTATGCGTTTTTTCCTGAATATATTCAGGAAAAAACGCATACGCCCTTTTTGGCCAACCAAGCAAGCTTGCAAAGGAAATCTGCACTACAATGAAGTCTCACTTCCCCCCGGTCAAAAGGGCCATCTGAAAAAAGTGTAAAATCCAGAAAGGCAGGACAGGCCATGGAGAACTGGGAGCCTTGTTATGCTGATGGGCGGTATGTAAATTGCCAACAGCCACTCGGGAGAAGTGTATGGTGTTTCCTGAAACATCTAAAAAACAAAGCAACAGAGCCTAGGGCACTTCCACTTATGGTCCTATAGCTTAGGGAAATTAAAATCAAAAAGACACAGCCACCCCAAAGGTTGGGACGGCTCTGTTTACAAGAACCTGGTTTACGGTACAAGTTCAATATCGCAGAAAGTGAAAAATGGATAAAGAAGTTGTGGTACTTACGTACAATGCAGTATCACTCAGCAAGGAAATCTATGTCATCAGGCCCGTAGCAGCATAATGAGTGGATTCAGGTACGATGATTCTAACTGAAATAAGTCACACAGAAAAAGAAACATCATAAGATATCACTAATACACGGAATGTAACCTTGGCTACACAGGAACTGAATTACAAAACAGAACAGGGTCTCAAATTTAGAAACCCAACTTATGCTTGCTTAAGGGGAAAGGTGAGTTGGGGTGCTGCATAAAACCAGAGATTGAAATGAGCACAGATAAAGTTCCTTAAGCCAAATATGGAATAGACAAGAGCTACTCCTTGCTCAACGAAATGGACTCAACACCCCATATTAAATGCCTAAGAGTGTACCTGACTAGGAAGTATCTTAAAACCTATGGATTGCTATGTCTCTGAAAGAGAATCAAGTGTGTGTACAGGGGCATAAACGCAGCAGTGATAGGATTGGAGAGGTTCGGTGAGCAAATGAAGACCCTTTGAAGTCATATTGCATGGTACCCATTCCACGGGTCTCAACTCTCCAGGTTTAAGGTATTCTTCCTTCAGCTAAAACATGCATGTGGAACCCAGAGTATGATCAACCGTGTGATCGGGAGACGTGTTCCAATATGTCTCAGTTTTCGTCCCCTGGTACTCGGGTGCAACATTCCAGACGCTTTACTAACACTCTCCCGACTTGGAGAGTCAGTGCCTTTAACCTCCTGTTTGGCCCAGTTTGCAATTTCTGCGGAAGATGAACAGGAATAGGGAGAACCAATGACAGACTAGCTGGAGGTGTCTGGACGGGCAAATTTAACTCTCATTTCCCACCAGGAAGGGGAATTAACCAAAGGCTCAGCGTGCCGTGCCGGAACCAGATTAGGGCCTGAAGCCATCCTGCGGTGTTGCGGCCAGCTCACGAGAAAGCGAGTTGAAGAAAGGAGCTCAGGGGCACTGTAATTCACAAACCTGCAGAGTTATAAATGACAGCTATCGTCCAAAAATATACTGAAGTAAGGCTGCCAAGAGGACTTGAAAGCGGGGCAGAATTGCAGGAAACCGATTTCAGGAGGTAGACTGGAATTGCATTGAAAGCATAGGAAAAGAGGCAGAACGTCCACAATGATGCACTTGGCCAAAAAGGGCGTATGCGTTTTTTCCTGAATATATTCAGGAAAAAACGCATACGCCCTTTTTGGCCAACCAAGCAAGCTTGCAAAGGAAATCTGCACTACAATGAAGTCTCACTTCCCCCCGGTCAAAAGGGCCATCTGAAAAAAGTGTAAAATCCAGAAAGGCAGGACAGGCCATGGAGAACTGGGAGCCTTGTTATGCTGATGGGCGGTATGTAAATTGCCAACAGCCACTCGGGAGAAGTGTATGGTGTTTCCTGAAACATCTAAAAAACAAAGCAACAGAGCCTAGGGCACTTCCACTTATGGTCCTATAGCTTAGGGAAATTAAAATCAAAAAGACACAGCCACCCCAAAGGTTGGGACGGCTCTGTTTACAAGAACCTGGTTTACGGTACAAGTTCAATATCGCAGAAAGTGAAAAATGGATAAAGAAGTTGTGGTACTTACGTACAATGCAGTATCACTCAGCAAGGAAATCTATGTCATCAGGCCCGTAGCAGCATAATGAGTGGATTCAGGTACGATGATTCTAACTGAAATAAGTCACACAGAAAAAGAAACATCATAAGATATCACTAATACACGGAATGTAACCTTGGCTACACAGGAACTGAATTCCAAAACAGAACAGGGTCTCAAATTTAGAAACCCAACTTATGCTTGCTTAAGGGGAAAGGTGAGTTGGGGTGCTGCATAAAACCAGAGATTGAAATGAGCACAGATAAAGTTCCTTAAGCCAAATATGGAATAGACAAGAGCTACTCCTTGCTCAACGAAATGGACTCAACACCCCATATTAAATGCCTAAGAGTGTACCTGACTAGGAAGTATCTTAAAACCTATGGATTGCTATGTCTCTGAAAGAGAATCAAGTGTGTGTACAGGGGCATAAACGCAGCAGTGATAGGATTGGAGAGGTTCGGTGAGCAAATGAAGACCCTTTGAAGTCATATTGCATGGTACCCATTCCACGGGTCTCAACTCTCCAGGTTTAAGGTATTCTTCCTTCAGCTAAAACATGCATGTGGAACCCAGAGTATGATCAACCGTGTGATCGGGAGACGTGTTCCAATATGTCTCAGTTTTCGTCCCCTGGTACTCGGGTGCAACATTCCAGACGCTTTACTAACACTCTCCCGACTTGGAGAGTCAGTGCCTTTAACCTCCTGTTTGGCCCAGTTTGCAATTTCTGCGGAAGATGAACAGGAATAGGGAGAACCAATGACAGACTAGCTGGAGGTGTCTGGACGGGCAAATTTAACTCTCATTTCCCACCAGGAAGGGGAATTAACCAAAGGCTCAGCGTGCCGTGCCGGAACCAGATTAGGGCCTGAAGCCATCCTGCGGTGTTGCGGCCAGCTCACGAGAAAGCGAGTTGAAGAAAGGAGCTCAGGGGCACTGTAATTCACAAACCTGCAGAGTTATAAATGACAGCTATCGTCCAAAAATATACTGAAGTAAGGCTGCCAAGAGGACTTGAAAGCGGGGCAGAATTGCAGGAAACCGATTTCAGGAGGTAGACTGGAATTGCATTGAAAGCATAGGAAAAGAGGCAGAACGTCCACAATGATGCACTTGGCCAAAAAGGGCGTATGCGTTTTTTCCTGAATATATTCAGGAAAAAACGCATACGCCCTTTTTGGCCAACCAAGCAAGCTTGCAAAGGAAATCTGCACTACAATGAAGTCTCACTTCCCCCCGGTCAAAAGGGCCATCTGAAAAAAGTGTAAAATCCAGAAAGGCAGGACAGGCCATGGAGAACTGGGAGCCTTGTTATGCTGATGGGCGGTATGTAAATTGCCAACAGCCACTCGGGAGAAGTGTATGGTGTTTCCTGAAACATCTAAAAAACAAAGCAACAGAGCCTAGGGCACTTCCACTTATGGTCCTATAGCTTAGGGAAATTAAAATCAAAAAGACACAGCCACCCCAAAGGTTGGGACGGCTCTGTTTACAAGAACCTGGTTTACGGTACAAGTTCAATATCGCAGAAAGTGAAAAATGGATAAAGAAGTTGTGGTACTTACGTACAATGCAGTATCACTCAGCAAGGAAATCTATGTCATCAGGCCCGTAGCAGCATAATGAGTGGATTCAGGTACGATGATTCTAACTGAAATAAGTCACACAGAAAAAGAAACATCATAAGATATCACTAATACACGGAATGTAACCTTGGCTACACAGGAACTGAATTACAAAACAGAACAGGGTCTCAAATTTAGAAACCCAACTTATGCTTGCTTAAGGGGAAAGGTGAGTTGGGGTGCTGCATAAAACCAGAGATTGAAATGAGCACAGATAAAGTTCCTTAAGCCAAATATGGAATAGACAAGAGCTACTCCTTGCTCAACGAAATGGACTCAACACCCCATATTAAATGCCTAAGAGTGTACCTGACTAGGAAGTATCTTAAAACCTATGGATTGCTATGTCTCTGAAAGAGAATCAAGTGTGTGTACAGGGGCATAAACGCAGCAGTGATAGGATTGGAGAGGTTCGGTGAGCAAATGAAGACCCTTTGAAGTCATATTGCATGGTACCCATTCCACGGGTCTCAACTCTCCAGGTTTAAGGTATTCTTCCTTCAGCTAAAACATGCATGTGGAACCCAGAGTATGATCAACCGTGTGATCGGGAGACGTGTTCCAATATGTCTCAGTTTTCGTCCCCTGGTACTCGGGTGCAACATTCCAGACGCTTTACTAACACTCTCCCGACTTGGAGAGTCAGTGCCTTTAACCTCCTGTTTGGCCCAGTTTGCAATTTCTGCGGAAGATGAACAGGAATAGGGAGAACCAATGACAGACTAGCTGGAGGTGTCTGGACGGGCAAATTTAACTCTCATTTCCCACCAGGAAGGGGAATTAACCAAAGGCTCAGCGTGCCGTGCCGGAACCAGATTAGGGCCTGAAGCCATCCTGCGGTGTTGCGGCCAGCTCACGAGAAAGCGAGTTGAAGAAAGGAGCTCAGGGGCACTGTAATTCACAAACCTGCAGAGTTATAAATGACAGCTATCGTCCAAAAATATACTGAAGTAAGGCTGCCAAGAGGACTTGAAAGCGGGGCAGAATTGCAGGAAACCGATTTCAGGAGGTAGACTGGAATTGCATTGAAAGCATAGGAAAAGAGGCAGAACGTCCACAATGATGCACTTGGCCAAAAAGGGCGTATGCGTTTTTTCCTGAATATATTCAGGAAAAAACGCATACGCCCTTTTTGGCCAACCAAGCAAGCTTGCAAAGGAAATCTGCACTACAATGAAGTCTCACTTACCCCCGGTCAAAAGGGCCATCTGAAAAAAGTGTAAAATCCAGAAAGGCAGGACAGGCCATGGAGAACTGGGAGCCTTGTTATGCTGATGGGCGGGATGTAAATTGCCAACAGCCACTCGGGAGAAGTGTATGGTGTTTCCTGAAACATCTAAAAAACAAAGCAACAGAGCCTAGGGCACTTCCACTTATGGTCCTATAGCTTAGGGAAATTAAAATCAAAAGACACAGCCACCCCAAATGTTGGGACGGCTCTGTTTACAAGAACCTGGTTTACGGTACAAGTTCAATATCGCAGAAAGTGAAAAATGGATAAAGAAGTTGTGGTACTTACGTACAATGCAATATCACTCAGCAATGAAATCTATGTCATCAGGCCCGTAGCAGCATAATGAGTGGATTCAGGTACGATGATTCTAACTGAAATAAGTCACACAGAGAAAGAAACATCATAAGATATCACTAATACACGGAATGTAACCTTGGCTACACAGGAACTGAATTACAAAACAGAACAGGGTCTCAAATTTAGAAACCCAACTTATGCTTGCTTAAGGGGAAAGGTGAGTTGGGGTGCTGCATAAAACCAGAGATTGAATTGAGCACAGATAAAGTTCCTTAAGCCAAATATGGAATAGACAAGAGCTACTCCTTGCTCAACGAAATGGACTCAACACCCCATATTAAATGCCTAAGAGTGTACCTGACTAGGAAGTATCTTAAAACCTATGGATTGCTATGTCTCTGAAAGAGAATCAAGTGTGTGTACAGGGACATAAACGCAGCAGTGATAGAATTGGAGAGGTTCGGTGAGCAAATGAAGACCCTTTGAAGTCATATTGCATGGTACCCATTCCACGGGTCTCAACTCTCCAGGTTTAAGGTATTCTTCCTTCAGCTAAAACATGCATGTGGAACCCAGAGTATGATCAACCGTGTGATCGGGAGACGTGTTCCAATATGTCTCAGTTTTCGTCCCCTGGTACTCGGGTGCAATATTCCAGACGCTTTACTAACACTCTCCCGACTTGGAGAGTCAGTGCCTTTAACCTCCTGTTTGGCCCAGTTTGCAATTTCTGCGGAAGATGAACAGGAATAGGGAGAACCAATGACAGACTAGCTGGAGGTGTCTGGACGGGCAAATTTAACTCTCATTTCCCACCAGGAAGGGGAATTAACCAAAGGCTCAGCGTGCCGTGCCGGAACCAGATTAGGGCCTGAAGCCATCCTGCGGTGTTGCGGCCAGCTCACGAGAAAGCGAGTTGAAGAAAGGAGCTCAGGGGCACTGTAATTCACAAACCTGCAGAGTTATAAATGACAGCTATCGTCCAAAAATATACTGAAGTAAGGCTGCCAAGAGGACTTGAAAGCGGGGCAGAATTGCAGGAAACCGATTTCAGGAGGTAGACTGGAATTGCATTGAAAGCATAGGAAAAGAGGCAGAACGTCCACAATGATGCACTTGGCCAAAAAGGGCGTATGCGTTTTTTCCTGAATATATTCAGGAAAAAACGCATACGCCCTTTTTGGCCAACCAAGCAAGCTTGCAAAGGAAATCTGCACTACAATGAAGTCTCACTTCCCCCCGGTCAAAAGGGCCATCTGAAAAAAGTGTAAAATCCAGAAAGGCAGGACAGGCCATGGAGAACTGGGAGCCTTGTTATGCTGATGGGCGGGATGTAAATTGCCAACAGCCACTCGGGAGAAGTGTATGGTGTTTCCTGAAACATCTAAAAAACAAAGCAACAGAGCCTAGGGCACTTCCACTTATGGTCCTATAGCTTAGGGAAATTAAAATCAAAAGACAAAGCCACCCCAAATGTTGGGACGGCTCTGTTTACAAGAACCTGGTTTACGGTACAAGTTCAATATCGCAGAAAGTGAAAAATGGATAAAGAAGTTGTGGTACTTACGTACAATGCAGTATCACTCAGCAATGAAATCTATGTCATCAGGCCCGTAGCAGCATAATGAGTGGATTCAGGTATGATGATTCTAACTGAAGTAAGTCACACAGGAAAAGAAACATCATAAGATATCACTAATACACGGAATGTAACCTTGGCTACACAGGAACTGAATTACAAAACAGAACAGGGTCTCAAATTTAGAAAACCAACTTATGCTTGCTTAAGGGGAAAGGTGAGTTGGGGTGCTGCATAAAACCAGAGATTGAAATGAGCACAGATAAAGTTCCTTAAGCCAAATATGGAATAGACAAGAGCTACTCCTTGCTCAACGAAATGGACTCAACACCCCATATTAAATGCCTAAGAGTGTACCTGACTAGGAAGTATCTTAAAACCTATGGATTGCTATGTCTCTGAAAGAGAATCAAGTGTGTGTACAGGGGCATAAACGCAGCAGTGATAGGATTGGAGAGGTTCGGTGAGCAAATGAAGACCCTTTGAAGTCATATTGCATGGTACCCATTCCACGGGTCTCAACTCTCCAGGTTTAAGGTATTCTTCCTTCAGCTAAAACATGCATGTGGAACCCAGAGTATGATCAACCGTGTGATCGGGAGACGTGTTCCAATAGGTCTCAGTTTTCGTCCCCTGGTACTCGGGTGCAACATTCCAGACGCTTTACTAACACTCTCCCGACTTGGAGAGTCAGTGCCTTTAACCTCCTGTTTGGCCCAGTTTGCAATTTCTGCGGAAGATGAACAGGAATAGGGAGAACCAATGACAGACTAGCTGGAGGTGTCTGGACGGGCAAATTTAACTCTCATTTCCCACCAGGAAGAGGAATTAACCAAAGGCTCAGCGTGCCATGCCGGAACCAGATTAGGGCCTGAAGCCATCTTGCGGTGTTGCGGCCAGCTCACGAGAAAGCGAGTTGAAGAAAGGAGCTCAGGGGCACTGTAATTCACAAACCTGCAGAGTTATAAATGACAGCTATCGTCCAAAAATATACTGAAGTAAGGCTGCCAAGAGGACTTGAAAGCGGGGCAGAATTGCAGGAAACCGATTTCAGGAGGTAGACTGGAATTGCATTGAAAGCATAGGAAAAGAGGCAGAACGTCCACAATGATGCACTTGGCCAAAAAGGGCGTATGCGTTTTTTCCTGAATATATTCAGGAAAAAACGCATACGCCCTTTTTGGCCAACCAAGCAAGCTTGCAAAGGAAATCTGCACTACAATGAAGTCTCACTTCCCCCCGGTCAAAAGGGCCATCTGAAAAAAGTGTAAAATCCAGAAAGGCAGGACAGGCCATGGAGAACTGGGAGCCTTGTTATGCTGATGGGCGGGATGTAAATTGCCAACAGCCACTCGGGAGAAGTGTATGGTGTTTCCTGAAACATCTAAAAAACAAAGCAACAGAGCCTAGGGCACTTCCACTTATGGTCCTATAGCTTAGGGAAATTAAAATCAAAAGACACAGCCACCCCAAATGTTGGGACGGCTCTGTTTACAAGAACCTGGTTTACGGTACAAGTTCAATATCGCAGAAAGTGAAAAATGGATAAAGAAGTTGTGGTACTTACGTACAATGCAATATCACTCAGCAAGGAAATCTATGCCATCAGGCCCGTAGCAGCATAATGAGTGGATTCAGGTACGATGATTCTAACTGAAATAAGTCACACAGAAAAAGAAACATCATAAGATATCACTAATACACGGAATGTAAACTTGGCTACACAGGAACTGAATTACAAAACAGAACAGGGTCTCAAATTTAGAAACCCAACTTATGCTTGCTTAAGGGGAAAGGTGAGTTGGGGTGCTGCATAAAACCAGAGATTGAAATGAGCACAGATAAAGTTCCTTAAGCCAAATATGAAATAGACAAGAGCTACTCCTTGCTCAACGAAATGGACTCAACACCCCATATTAAATGCCTAAGAGTGTACCTGACTAGGAAGTATCTTAAAACCTATGGATTGCTATGTCTCTGAAAGAGAATCAAGTGTGTGTACAGGGGCATAAACGCAGCAGTGATAGGACTGGAGAGGTTCGGTGAGCAAATGAAGACCCTTTGAAGTCATATTGCATGGTACCCATTCCACGGGTCTCAACTCTCCAGGTTTAAGGTATTCTTCCTTCAGCTAAAACATGCATGTGGAACCCAGAGTATGATCAACCGTGTGATCGGGAGACGTGTTCCAATAGGTCTCAGTTTTCGTCCCCTGGTACTCGGGTGCAACATTCCAGACGCTTTACTAACACTCTCCCGAGTTGGAGAGTCAGTGCCTTTAACCTCCTGTTTGGCCCAGTTTTCAATTTCTGCGGAAGATGAACAGGAATAGGGAGAACCAATGACAGACTAGCTGGAGCTGTCTGGACGGGCAAATTTAACTCTCATTTCCCACCAGGAAGAGGAATTAACCAAAGGCTCAGCATGCCGTGCCGGAACCAGATTAGGGCCTGAAGCCATCCTGCGGTGTTGCGGCCAGCTCACGAGAAAGCGAGTTGAAGAAAGGAGCTCAGGGGCACTGTAATTCACAAACCTGCAGAGTTATAAATGACAGCTATCGTCCAAAAATATACTGAGGTAAGGCTGCCAAGAGGACTTGAAAGCGGGGCAGAATTGCAGGAAACCGATTTCAGGAGGTAGACTGGAATTGCATTGAAAGCATAGGAAAAGAGGCAGAACGTCCACAATGATGCACTTGGCCAAAAAGGGCGTATGCGTTTTTTCCTGAATATATTCAGGAAAAAACGCATACGCCCTTTTTGGCCAACCAAGCAAGCTTGCAAAGGAAATCTGCAATACAATGAAGTCTCACTTCCCCCCGGTCAAAAGGGCCATCTGAAAAAAGTGTAAAATCCAGAAAGGCAGGACAGGCCATGGAGAACTGGGAGCCTTGTTATGCGGATGGGCGGGATGTAAATTGCCAACAGCCACTCGGGAGAAGTGTATGGTGTTTCCTGAAACATCTAAAAAACAAAGCAACAGAGCCTAGGGCACTTCCACTTATGGTCCTATAGCTTAGGGAAATTAAAATCAAAAAGACACAGCCACCCCAAAGGTTGGGACGGCTCTGTTTACAAGAACCTGGTTTACGGTACAAGTTCAATATCGCAGAAAGTGAAAAATGGATAAAGAAGTTGTGGTACTTACGTACAATGCAGTATCACTCAGCAATGAAATCTATGTCATCAGGCCCGTAGCAGCATAATGAGTGGATTCAGGTATGATGATTCTAACTGAAATAAGTCACACAGAAAAAGAAACATCATAAGATATCACTAATACACGGAATGTAACCTTGGCGACACAGGAACTGAATTACAAAACAGAACAGGGTCTCAAATTTAGAAAACCAACTTATGCTTGCTTAAGGGGAAAGGTGAGTTGGGGTGCTGCATAAAACCAGAGATTGAAATGAGCACAGATAAAGTTTCTTAAGCCAAATATGGAATAGACAAGAGCTACTCCTTGCTCAACGAAATGGACTCAACACCCCATATTAAATGCCTAAGAGTGTACCTGACTAGGAAGTATCTTAAAACCTATGGATTGCTATGTCTCTGAAAGAGAATCAAGTGTGTGTACAGGGGCATAAACGCAGCAGTGATAGGATTGGAGAGGTTCGGTGAGCAAATGAAGACCCTTTGAAGTCATATTGCATGGTACCCATTCCACGGGTCTCAACTCTCCAGGTTTAAGGTATTCTTCCTTCAGCTAAAACATGCATGTGGAACCCAGAGTATGATCAACCGTGTGATCGGGAGACGTGTTCAAATATGTCTCAGTTTTCGTCCCCTGGTACTCGGGTGCAACATTCCAGACGCTTTACTAACACTCTCCCGACTTGGAGAGTCAGTGCCTTTAACCTCCTGTTTGGCCCAGTTTGGAATTTCTGCGGAAGATGAACAGGAATAGGGAGAACCAATGACAGACTAGCTGGAGGTGTCTGGACGGGCAAATTTAACTCTCATTTCCCACCAGGAAGGGGAATTAACCAAAGGCTCAGCGTGCCGTGCCGGAACCAGATTAGGGCCTGAAGCCATCCTGCGGTGTTGCGGCCAGCTCACGAGAAAGCGAGTTGAAGAAAGGAGCTCAGGGGCACTGTAATTCACAAACCTGCAGAGTTATAAATGACAGCTATCGTCCAAAAATATACTGAAGTAAGGCTGCCAAGAGGACTTGAAAGCGGGGCAGAATTGCAGGAAACCGATTTCAGGAGGTAGACTGGAATTGCATTGAAAGCATAGGAAAAGAGGCAGAACGTCCACAATGATGCACTTGGCCAAAAAGGGCGTATGCGTTTTTTCCTGAATATATTCAGGAAAAAACGCATACGCCCTTTTTGGCCAACCAAGCAAGCTTGCAAAGGAAATCTGCACTACAATGAAGTCTCACTTCCCCCTGGTCAAAAGGGCCATCTGAAAAAAGTGTAAAATCCAGAAAGGCAGGACAGGCCATGGAGAACTGGGAGCCTTGTTATGCGGATGGGCGGGATGTAAATTGCCAACAGCCACTCGGGAGAAGTGTATGGTGTTTCCTGAAACATCTAAAAAACAAAGCAACAGAGCCTAGGGCACTTCCACTTATGGTCCTATAGCTTAGGGAAATTAAAATCAAAAAGACACAGCCACCCCAAAGGTTGGGACGGCTCTGTTTACAAGAACCTGGTTTATGGTACAAGTTCAATATCGCAGAAAGTGAAAAATGGATAAAGAAGTTGTGGTACTTACGTACAATGCAGTATCACTCAGCAATGAAATCTATGTCATCAGGCCCGTAGCAGCATAATGAGTGGATTCAGGTACGATGATTCTAACTGAAATAAGTCACACAGAAAAAGAAACATCATAAGATATCACTAATACACGGAATGTAACCTTGGCGACACAGGAACTGAATTACAAAACAGAACAGGGTCTCAAATTTAGAAAACCAACTTATGCTTGCTTAAGGGGAAAGGTGAGTTGGGGTGCTGCATAAAACCAGAGATTGAAATGAGCACAGATAAAGTTCCTTAAGCCAAATATGGAATAGACAAGAGCTACTCCTTGCTCAACGAAATGGACTCAACACCCCATATTAAATGCCTAAGAGTGTACCTGACTAGGAAGTATCTTAAAACCTATGGATTGCTATGTCTCTGAAAGAGAATCAAGTGTGTGTACAGGGGCATAAACGCAGCAGTGATAGGATTGGAGAGGTTCGGTGAGCAAATGAAGACCCTTTGAAGTCATATTGCATGGTACCCATTCCACGGGTCTCAACTCTCCAGGTTTAAGGTATTCTTCCTTCAGCTAAAACATGCATGTGGAACCCAGAGTATGATCAACCGTGTGATCGGGAGACGTGTTCAAATATGTCTCAGTTTTCGTCCCCTGGTACTCGGGTGCAACATTCCAGACGCTTTACTAACACTCTCCAGACTTGGAGAGTCAGTGCCTTTAACCTCCCTTTTGGCCCAGTTTGCAATTTCTGCGGAAGATGAACAGGAATAGGGAGAACCAATGACAGACTAGCTGGAGGTGTCTGGACGGGCAAATTTAACTCTCATTTCCCACCAGGAAGGGGAATTAACCAAAGGCTCAGCGTGCCGTGCCGGAACCAGATTAGGGCCTGAAGCCATCCTGCGGTGTTGCGGCCAGCTCACGAGAAAGCGAGTTGAAGAAAGGAGCTCAGGGGCACTGTAATTCACAAACCTGCAGAGTTATAAATGACAGCTATCGTCCAAAAATATACTGAGGTAAGGCTGCCAAGAGGACTTGAAAGCGGGGCAGAATTGCAGGAAACCGATTTCAGGAGGTAGACTGGAATTGCATTGAAAGCATAGGAAAAGAGGCAGAACGTCCACAATGATGCACTTGGCCAAAAAGGGCGTATGCGTTTTTTCCTGAATATATTCAGGAAAAAACGCATACGCCCTTTTTGGCCAACCAAGCAAGCTTGCAAAGGAAATCTGCACTACAATGAAGTCTCACTTCCCCCCGGTCAAAAGGGCCATCTGAAAAAAGTGTAAAATCCAGAAAGGCAGGACAGGCCATGGAGAACTGGGAGCCTTGTTATGCGGATGGGCGGGATGTAAATTGCCAACAGCCACTCGGGAGAAGTGTATGGTGTTTCCTGAAACATCTAAAAAACAAAGCAACAGAGCCTAGGGCACTTCCACTTATGGTCCTATAGCTTAGGGAAATTAAAATCAAAAAGACACAGCCACCCCAAAGGTTGGGACGGCTCTGTTTACAAGAACCTGGTTTACGGTACAAGTTCAATATCGCAGAAAGTGAAAAATGGATAAAGAAGTTGTGGTACTTACGTACAATGCAGTATCACTCAGCAATGAAATCTATGTCATCAGGCCCGTAGCAGCATAATGAGTGGATTCAGGTACGATGATTCTAACTGAAATAAGTCACACAGAAAAAGAAACATCATAAGATATCACTAATACACGGAATGTAACCTTGGCGACACAGGAACTGAATTACAAAACAGAACAGGGTCTCAAATTTAGAAAACCAACTTATGCTTGCTTAAGGGGAAAGGTGAGTTGGGGTGCTGCATAAAACCAGAGATTGAAATGAGCACAGATAAAGTTCCTTAAGCCAAATATGGAATAGACAAGAGCTACTCCTTGCTCAACGAAATGGACTCAACACCCCATATTAAATGCCTAAGAGTGTACCTGACTAGGAAGTATCTTAAAACCTATGGATTGCTATGTCTCTGAAAGAGAATCAAGTGTGTGTACAGGGGCATAAACGCAGCAGTGATAGGATTGGAGAGGTTCGGTGAGCAAATGAAGACCCTTTGAAGTCATATTGCATGGTACCCATTCCACGGGTCTCAACTCTCCAGGTTTAAGGTATTCTTCCTTCAGCTAAAACATGCATGTGGAACCCAGAGTATGATCAACCGTGTGATCGGGAGACGTGTTCAAATATGTCTCAGTTTTCGTCCCCTGGTACTCGGGTGCAACATTCCAGACGCTTTACTAACACTCTCCCGACTTGGAGAGTCAGTGCCTTTAACCTCCCGTTTGGCCCAGTTTGCAATTTCTGCGGAAGATGAACAGGAATAGGGAGAACCAATGACAGACTAGCTGGAGGTGTCTGGACGGGCAAATTTAACTCTCATTTCCCACCAGGAAGAGGAATTAACCAAAGGCTCAGCGTGCCGTGCCGGAACCAGATTAGGGCCTGAAGCCATCCTGCGGTGTTGCGGCCAGCTCACGAGAAAGCGAGTTGAAGAAAGGAGCTCAGGGGCACTGTAATTCACAAACCTGCAGAGTTATAAATGACAGCTATCGTCCAAAAATATACTGAAGTAAGGCTGCCAAGAGGACTTGAAAGCGGGGCAGAATTGCAGGAAACCGATTTCAGGAGGTAGACTGGAATTGCATTGAAAGCATAGGAAAAGAGGCAGAACGTCCACAATGATGCACTTGGCCAAAAAGGGCGTATGCGTTTTTTCCTGAATATATTCAGGAAAAAACGCATACGCCCTTTTTGGCCAACCAAGCAAGCTTGCAAAGGAAATCTGCACTACAATGAAGTCTCACTTCCCCCCGGTCAAAAGGGCCATCTGAAAAAAGTGTAAAATCCAGAAAGGCAGGACAGGCCATGGAGAACTGGGAGCCTTGTTATGCGGATGGGCGGGATGTAAATTGCCAACAGCCACTCGGGAGAAGTGTATGGTGTTTCCTGAAACATCTAAAAAACAAAGCAACAGAGCCTAGGGCACTTCCACTTATGGTCCTATAGCTTAGGGAAATTAAAATCAAAAAGACACAGCCACCCCAAAGGTTGGGACGGCTCTGTTTACAAGAACCTGGTTTACGGTACAAGTTCAATATCGCAGAAAGTGAAAAATGGATAAAGAAGTTGTGGTACTTACGTACAATGCAGTATCACTCAGCAATGAAATCTATGTCATCAGGCCCGTAGCAGCATAATGAGTGGATTCAGGTATGATGATTCTAACTGAAATAAGTCACACAGAAAAAGAAACATCATAAGATATCACTAATACACGGAATGTAACCTTGGCGACACAGGAACTGAATTACAAAACAGAACAGGGTCTCAAATTTAGAAAACCAACTTATGCTTGCTTAAGGGGAAAGGTGAGTTGGGGTGCTGCATAAAACCAGAGATTGAAATGAGCACAGATAAAGTTTCTTAAGCCAAATATGGAATAGACAAGAGCTACTCCTTGCTCAACGAAATGGACTCAACACCCCATATTAAATGCCTAAGAGTGTACCTGACTAGGAAGTATCTTAAAACCTATGGATTGCTATGTCTCTGAAAGAGAATCAAGTGTGTGTACAGGGGCATAAACGCAGCAGTGATAGGATTGGAGAGGTTCGGTGAGCAAATGAAGACCCTTTGAAGTCATATTGCATGGTACCCATTCCACGGGTCTCAACTCTCCAGGTTTAAGGTATTCTTCCTTCAGCTAAAACATGCATGTGGAACCCAGAGTATGATCAACCGTGTGATCGGGAGACGTGTTCAAATATGTCTCAGTTTTCGTCCCCTGGTACTCGGGTGCAACATTCCAGACGCTTTACTAACACTCTCCCGACTTGGAGAGTCAGTGCCTTTAACCTCCTGTTTGGCCCAGTTTGCAATTTCTGCGGAAGATGAACAGGAATAGGGAGAACCAATGACAGACTAGCTGGAGGTGTCTGGACGGGCAAATTTAACTCTCATTTCCCACCAGGAAGGGGAATTAACCAAAGGCTCAGCGTGCCGTGCCGGAACCAGATTAGGGCCTGAAGCCATCCTGCGGTGTTGCGGCCAGCTCACGAGAAAGCGAGTTGAAGAAAGGAGCTCAGGGGCACTGTAATTCACAAACCTGCAGAGTTATAAATGACAGCTATCGTCCAAAAATATACTGAAGTAAGGCTGCCAAGAGGACTTGAAAGCGGGGCAGAATTGCAGGAAACCGATTTCAGGAGGTAGACTGGAATTGCATTGAAAGCATAGGAAAAGAGGCAGAACGTCCACAATGATGCACTTGGCCAAAAAGGGCGTATGCGTTTTTTCCTGAATATATTCAGGAAAAAACGCATACGCCCTTTTTGGCCAACCAAGCAAGCTTGCAAAGGAAATCTGCACTACAATGAAGTCTCACTTCCCCCCGGTCAAAAGGGCCATCTGAAAAAAGTGTAAAATCCAGAAAGGCAGGACAGGCCATGGAGAACTGGGAGCCTTGTTATGCGGATGGGCGGGATGTAAATTGCCAACAGCCACTCGGGAGAAGTGTATGGTGTTTCCTGAAACATCTAAAAAACAAAGCAACAGAGCCTAGGGCACTTCCACTTATGGTCCTATAGCTTAGGGAAATTAAAATCAAAAAGACACAGCCACCCCAAAGGTTGGGACGGCTCTGTTTACAAGAACCTGGTTTACGGTACAAGTTCAATATCGCAGAAAGTGAAAAATGGATAAAGAAGTTGTGGTACTTACGTACAATGCAGTATCACTCAGCAATGAAATCTATGTCATCAGGCCCGTAGCAGCATAATGAGTGGATTCAGGTATGATGATTCTAACTGAAATAAGTCACACAGAAAAAGAAACATCATAAGATATCACTAATACACGGAATGTAACCTTGGCGACACAGGAACTGAATTACAAAACAGAACAGGGTCTCAAATTTAGAAAACCAACTTATGCTTGCTTAAGGGGAAAGGTGAGTTGGGGTGCTGCATAAAACCAGAGATTGAAATGAGCACAGATAAAGTTCCTTAAGCCAAATATGGAATAGACAAGAGCTACTCCTTGCTCAACGAAATGGACTCAACACCCCATATTAAATGCCTAAGAGTGTACCTGACTAGGAAGTATCTTAAAACCTATGGATTGCTATGTCTCTGAAAGAGAATCAAGTGTGTGTACAGGGGCATAAACGCAGCAGTGATAGGATTGGAGAGGTTCGGTGAGCAAATGAAGACCCTTTGAAGTCATATTGCATGGTACCCATTCCACGGGTCTCAACTCTCCAGGTTTAAGGTATTCTTCCTTCAGCTAAAACATGCATGTGGAACCCAGAGTATGATCAACCGTGTGATCGGGAGACGTGTTCAAATATGTCTCAGTTTTCGTCCCCTGGTACTCGGGTGCAACATTCCAGACGCTTTACTAACACTCTCCAGACTTGGAGAGTCAGTGCCTTTAACCTCCCTTTTGGCCCAGTTTGCAATTTCTGCGGAAGATGAACAGGAATAGGGAGAACCAATGACAGACTAGCTGGAGGTGTCTGGACGGGCAAATTTAACTCTCATTTCCCACCAGGAAGGGGAATTAACCAAAGGCTCAGCGTGCCGTGCCGGAACCAGATTAGGGCCTGAAGCCATCCTGCGGTGTTGCGGCCAGCTCACGAGAAAGCGAGTTGAAGAAAGGAGCTCAGGGGCACTGTAATTCACAAACCTGCAGAGTTATAAATGACAGCTATCGTCCAAAAATATACTGAAGTAAGGCTGCCAAGAGGACTTGAAAGCGGGGCAGAATTGCAGGAAACCGATTTCAGGAGGTAGACTGGAATTGCATTGAAAGCATAGGAAAAGAGGCAGAACGTCCACAATGATGCACTTGGCCAAAAAGGGCGTATGCGTTTTTTCCTGAATATATTCAGGAAAAAACGCATACGCCCTTTTTGGCCAACCAAGCAAGCTTGCAAAGGAAATCTGCACTATAATGAAGTCTCACTTTCCCCCGGTCAAAAGGGCCATCTGAAAAAAGTGTAAAATCCAGAAAGGCAGGACAGGCCATGGAGAACTGGGAGCCTTGTTATGCTGATGGGCGGGATGTAAATTGCCAACAGCCACTTGGGAGAAGTGTATGGTGTTTCCTGAAACATCTAAAAAACAAAGCAACAGAGCCTAGGGCACTTCCACTTATGGTCCTATAGCTTAGGGAAATTAAAATCAAAAAGACACAGCCACCCCAAAGGTTGGGACGGCTCTGTTTACAAGAACCTGGTTTATGGTACAAGTTCAATATCGCAGAAAGTGAAAAATGGATAAAGAAGTTGTGGTACTTACGTACAATGCAGTATCACTCAGCAATGAAATCTATGTCATCAGGCCCGTAGCAGCATAATGAGTGGATTCAGGTACGATGATTCTAACTGAAATAAGTCACACAGGAAAAGAAACATCATAAGATATCACTAATACACGGAATGTAACCTTGGCTACACAGGAACTGAATTACAAAACAGAACAGGGTCTCAAATTTAGAAACCCAACTTATGCTTGCTTAAGGGGAAAGGTGAGTTGGGGTGCTGCATAAAACCAGAGATTGAAATGAGCACAGATAAAGTTCCTTAAGCCAAATATGGAATAGACAAGAGCTACTCCTTGCTCAACGAAATGGACTCAACACCCCATATTAAATGCCTAAGAGTGTACCTGACTAGGAAGTATCTTAAAACCTATGGATTGCTATGTCTCTGAAAGAGAATCAAGTGTGTGTACAGGGGCATAAACGCAGCAGTGATAGGATTGGAGAGGTTCGGTGAGCAAATGAAGACCCTTTGAAGTCATATTGCATGGTACCCATTCCACGGGTCTCAACTCTCCAGGTTTAAGGTATTCTTCCTTCAGCTAAAACATGCATGTGGAACCCAGAGTATGATCAGCTGTGTGATCGGGAGACGTGTTCCAATATGTGTCAGTTTTCGTCCCCTGGTACTCGGGTGCAACATTCCAGACGCTTTACTAACACTCTCCCGACTTGGAGAGTCAGTGCCTTTAACCTCCTGTTTGGCCCAGTTTGCAATTTCTGCGGAAGATGAACAGGAATAGGGAGAACCAATGACAGACTAGCTGGAGGTGTCTGGACGGGCAAATTTAACTCTCATTTCCCACCAGGAAGAGGAATTAACCAAAGGCTCAGCGTGCCGTGCCGGAACCAGATTAGCGCCTGAAGCCATCCTGCGGTGTTGCGGCCAGCTCACGAGAAAGCGAGTTGAAGAAAGGAGCTCAGGGGCACTGTAATTCACAAACCTGCAGAGTTATAAATGACAGCTATCGTCCAAAAATATACTGAAGTAAGGCTGCCAAGAGGACTTGAAAGCGGGGCAGAATTGCAGGAAACCGATTTCAGGAGGTAGACTGGAATTGCATTGAAAGCATAGGAAAAGAGGCAGAACGTCCACAATGATGCACTTGGCCAAAAAGGGCGTATGCGTTTTTTCCTGAATATATTCAGGAAAAAACGCATACGCCCTTTTTGGCCAACCAAGCAAGCTTGCAAAGGAAATCTGCACTACAATGAAGTCTCACTTCCCCCCGGTCAAAAGGGCCATCTGAAAAAAGTGTAAAATGCAGAAAGGCAGGACAGGCCATGGAGAACTGGGAGCCTTGTTATGCTGATGGGCGGGATGTAAATTGCCAACAGCCACTGGGGAGAAGTGTATGGTGTTTCCTGAAACATCTAAAAAACAAAGCAACAGAGCCTAGGGCACTTCCACTTATGGTCCTATAGCTTAGGGAAATTAAAATCAAAAGACACAGCCACCCCAAAGGTTGGGACGGCTCTGTTTACAAGAACCTGGTATACGGTACAAGTTCAATATCGCAGAAAGTGAAAAATGGATAAAGAAGTTGTGGTACTTACGTACAATGCAGTATCACTCAGCAATGAAATCTATGTCATCAGGCCCGTAGCAGCATAATGAGTGGATTCAGGTACGATGATTCTAACTGAAATAAGTCACACAGGAAAAGAAACATCATAAGATATCACTAATACACGGAATGTAACCTTGGCTACACAGGAACTGAATTACAAAACAGAACAGGGTCTCAAATTTAGAAAACCAACTTATGCTTGCTTAAGGGGAAAGGTGAGTTGGGGTGCTGCATAAAACCAGAGATTGAAATGAGCACAGATAAAGTTCCTTAAGCCAAATATGGAATAGACAAGAGCTACTCCTTGCTCAACGAAATGGACTCAACACCCCATATTAAATGCCTAAGAGTGTACCTGACTAGGAAGTATCTTAAAACCTATGGATTGCTATGTCTCTGAAAGAGAATCAAGTGTGTGTACAGGGGCATAAACGCAGCAGTGATAGGATTGGAGAGGTTCGGTGAGCAAATGAAGACCCTTTGAAGTCATATTGCATGGTACCCATTCCACGGGTCTCAACTCTCCAGGTTTAAGGTATTCTTCCTTCAGCTAAAACATGCATGTGGAACCCAGAGTATGATCAACCGTGTGATCGGGAGACGTGTTCCAATATGTCTCAGTTTTCGTCTCCTGGTACTCGGGTGCAACATTCCAGACGCTTTACTAACACTCTCCCGACTTGGAGAGTCAGTGCCTTTAACCTCCTGTTTGGCCCAGTTTGCAATTTCTGCGGAAGATGAACAGGAATAGGGAGAACCCATGACAGACTAGCTGGAGGTGTCTGGACGGGCAAATTTAACTCTCATTTCCCACCAGGAAGAGGAATTAACCAAAGGCTCAGCGTGCCGTGCCGGAACCAGATTAGGGCCTGAAGCCATCCTGCGGTGTTGCGGCCAGCTCACAAGAAAGCGACTTGAAGAAAGGAGCTCAGGGGCACTGTAATTCACAAACCTGCAGAGTTATAAATGACAGCTATCGTCCAAAAATATACTGAAGTAAGGCTGCCAAGAGGACTTGAAAGCGGGGCAGAATTGCAGGAAACCGATTTCAGGAGGTAGACTGGAATTGCATTGAAAGCATAGGAAAAGAGGCAGAACGTCCACAATGATGCACTTGGCCAAAAAGGGCGTATGCGTTTTTTCCTGAATATATTCAGGAAAAAACGCATACGCCCTTTTTGGCCAACCAAGCAAGCTTGCAAAGGAAATCTGCACTACAATGAAGTCTCACTTCCCCCCGGTCAAAAGGGCCATCTGAAAAAAGTGTAAAATCCAGAAAGGCAGGACAGGCCATGGAGAACTGGGAGCCTTGTTATGCTGATGGGCGGGATGTCAATTGCCAACAGCCACTCGGGAGAAGTGTATGGTGTTTCCTGAAACATCTAAAAAACAAAGCAACAGAGCCTAGGGCACTTCCACTTATGGTCCTATAGCTTAGGGAAATTAAAATCAAAAGACACAGCCACCCCAAAGGTTGGGACGGCTCTGTTTACAAGAACCTGGTTTACGGTACAAGTCCAATATCGCAGAAAGTGAAAAATGGATAAAGAAGTTGTGGTACTTACGTACAATGCAATATCACTCAGCAATGAAATCTATGTCATCAGGCCCGTAGCAGCATAATGAGTGGATTCAGGTATGATGATTCTAACTGAAATAAGTCACACAGAAAAAGAAACATCATAAGATATCACTAATACACGGAATGTAAACTTGGCGACACAGGAACTGAATTACAAAACAGAACAGGGTCTCAATTTTAGAAACCCAACTTATGCTTGCTTAAGGGGAAAGGTGAGTTGGGGTGCTGCATAAAACCAGAGATTGAAATGAGCACAGATAAAGTTCCTTAAGCCAAATATGGAATAGACAAGAGCTACTCCTTGCTCAACGAAATGGACTCAACACCCCATATTAAATGCCTAAGAGTGTACCTGACTAGGAAGTATCTTAAAACCTATGGATTGCTATGTCTCTGAAAGAGAATCAAGTGTGTGTACAGGGGCATAAACGCAGCAGTGATAGGATTGGAGAGGTTCGGTGAGCAAATGAAGACCCTTTGAAGTCATATTGCATGGTACCCATAACACGGGACTCAACTCTCCAGGTTTAAGGTATTCTTCCTTCAGCTAAAACATGCATGTGGAACCCAGAGTATGATCAACCGTGTGATCGGGAGACGTGTTCCAATATGTGTCAGTTTTCGTCCCCTGGTACTCGGGTGCAACATTCCAGACGCTTTACTAACACTCTCCCGACTTGGAGAGTCAGTGCCTTTAACCTCCTGTTTGGCCCAGTTTGCAATTTCTGCGGAAGATGAACAGGAATAGGGAGAACCAATGACAGACTAGCTGGAGGTGTCTGGACGGGCAAATTTAACTCTCATTTCCCACCAGGAAGAGGAATTAACCAAAGGCTCAGCGTGCCGTGCCGGAACCAGATTAGCGCCTGAAGCCATCCTGCGGTGTTGCGGCCAGCTCACGAGAAAGCGAGTTGAAGAAAGGAGCTCAGGGGCACTGTAATTCACAAACCTGCAGAGTTATAAATGACAGCTATCGTCCAAAAATATACTGAAGTAAGGCTGCCAAGAGGACTTGAAAGCGGGGCAGAATTGCAGGAAACCGATTTCAGGAGGTAGACTGGAATTGCATTGAAAGCATAGGAAAAGAGGCAGAACGTCCACAATGATGCACTTGGCCAAAAAGGGCGTATGCGTTTTTTCCTGAATATATTCAGGAAAAAACGCATACGCCCTTTTTGGCCAACCAAGCAAGCTTGCAAAGGAAATCTGCACTACAATGAAGTCTCACTTCCCCCCGGTCAAAAGGGCCATCTGAAAAAAGTGTAAAATGCAGAAAGGCAGGACAGGCCATGGAGAACTGGGAGCCTTGTTATGCTGATGGGCGGGATGTCAATTGCCAACAGCCACTGGGGAGAAGTGTATGGTGTTTCCTGAAACATCTAAAAAACAAAGCAACAGAGCCTAGGGCACTTCCACTTATGGTCCTATAGCTTAGGGAAATTAAAATCAAAAGACACAGCCACCCCAAAGGTTGGGACGGCTCTGTTTACAAGAACCTGGTTTACGGTACAAGTTCAATATCGCAGAAAGTGAAAAATGGATAAAGAAGTTGTGGTACTTACGTACAATGCAATATCACTCAGCAATGAAATCTATGTCATCAGGCCCGTAGCAGCATAATGAGTGGATTCAGGTACGATGATTCTAACTGAAATAAGTCACACAGGAAAAGAAACATCATCAGATATCACTAATACACGGAATGTAACCTTGGCTACACAGGAACTGAATTACAAAACAGAACAGGGTCTCAAATTTAGAAAACCAACTTATGCTTGCTTAAGGGGAAAGGTGAGTTGGGGTGCTGCATAAAACCAGAGATTGAAATGAGCACAGATAAAGTTCCTTAAGCCAAATATGGAATAGACAAGAGCTACTCCTTGCTCAACGAAATGGACTCAACACCCCATATTAAATGCCTAAGAGTGTACCTGACTAGGAAGTATCTTAAAACCTATGGATTGCTATGTCTCTGAAAGAGAATCAAGTGTGTGTACAGGGGCATAAACGCAGCAGTGATAGGATTGGAGAGGTTCGGTGAGCAAATGAAGACCCTTTGAAGTCATATTGCATGGTACCCATTCCACGGGTCTCAACTCTCCAGGTTTAAGGTATTCTTCCTTCAGCTAAAACATGCATGTGGAACCCAGAGTATGATCAACCGTGTGATCGGGAGACGTGTTCCAATATGTCTCAGTTTTCGTCTCCTGGTACTCGGGTGCAACATTCCAGACGCTTTACTAACACTCTCCCGACTTGGAGAGTCAGTGCCTTTAACCTCCTGTTTGGCCCAGTTTGCAATTTCTGCGGAAGATGAACAGGAATAGGGAGAACCCATGACAGACTAGCTGGAGGTGTCTGGACGGGCAAATTTAACTCTCATTTCCCACCAGGAAGAGGAATTAACCAAAGGCTCAGCGTGCCGTGCCGGAACCAGATTAGGGCCTGAAGCCATCCTGCGGTGTTGCGGCCAGCTCACAAGAAAGCGACTTGAAGAAAGGAGCTCAGGGGCACTGTAATTCACAAACCTGCAGAGTTATAAATGACAGCTATCGTCCAAAAATATACTGAAGTAAGGCTGCCAAGAGGACTTGAAAGCGGGGCAGAATTGCAGGAAACCGATTTCAGGAGGTAGACTGGAATTGCATTGAAAGCATAGGAAAAGAGGCAGAACGTCCACAATGATGCACTTGGCCAAAAAGGGCGTATGCGTTTTTTCCTGAATATATTCAGGAAAAAACGCATACGCCCTTTTTGGCCAACCAAGCAAGCTTGCAAAGGAAATCTGCACTACAATGAAGTCTCACTTCCCCCCGGTCAAAAGGGCCATCTGAAAAAAGTGTAAAATCCAGAAAGGCAGGACAGGCCATGGAGAACTGGGAGCCTTGTTATGCTGATGGGCGGGATGTCAATTGCCAACAGCCACTCGGGAGAAGTGTATGGTGTTTCCTGAAACATCTAAAAAACAAAGCAACAGAGCCTAGGGCACTTCCACTTATGGTCCTATAGCTTAGGGAAATTAAAATCAAAAGACACAGCCACCCCAAAGGTTGGGACGGCTCTGTTTACAAGAACCTGGTTTACGGTACAAGTCCAATATCGCAGAAAGTGAAAAATGGATAAAGAAGTTGTGGTACTTACGTACAATGCAATATCACTCAGCAATGAAATCTATGTCATCAGGCCCGTAGCAGCATAATGAGTGGATTCAGGTATGATGATTCTAACTGAAATAAGTCACACAGAAAAAGAAACATCATCAGATATCACTAATACACGGAATGTAAACTTGGCGACACAGGAACTGAATTACAAAACAGAACAGGGTCTCAATTTTAGAAACCCAACTTATGCTTGCTTAAGGGGAAAGGTGAGTTGGGGTGCTGCATAAAACCAGAGATTGAAATGAGCACAGATAAAGTTCCTTAAGCCAAATATGGAATAGACAAGAGCTACTCCTTGCTCAACGAAATGGACTCAACACCCCATATTAAATGCCTAAGAGTGTACCTGACTAGGAAGTATCTTAAAACCTATGGATTGCTATGTCTCTGAAAGAGAATCAAGTGTGTGTACAGGGGCATAAACGCAGCAGTGATAGGATTGGAGAGGTTCGGTGAGCAAATGAAGACCCTTTGAAGTCATATTGCATGGTACCCATAACACGGGACTCAACTCTCCAGGTTTAAGGTATTCTTCCTTCAGCTAAAACATGCATGTGGAACCCAGAGTATGATCAACCGTGTGATCGGGAGACGTGTTCCAATATGTCTCAGTTTTCGTCTCCTGGTACTCGGGTGCAACATTCCAGACGCTTTACTAACACTCTCCCGACTTGGAGAGTCAGTGCCTTTAACCTCCTGTTTGGCCCAGTTTGCAATTTCTGCGGAAGATGAACAGGAATAGGGAGAACCCATGACAGACTAGCTGGAGGTGTCTGGACGGGCAAATTTAACTCTCATTTCCCACCAGGAAGAGGAATTAACCAAAGGCTCAGCGTGCCGTGCCGGAACCAGATTAGGGCCTGAAGCCATCCTGCGGTGTTGCGGCCAGCTCACAAGAAAGCGACTTGAAGAAAGGAGCTCAGGGGCACTGTAATTCACAAACCTGCAGAGTTATAAATGACAGCTATCGTCCAAAAATATACTGAAGTAAGGCTGCCAAGAGGACTTGAAAGCAGGGCAGAATTGCAGGAAACCGATTTCAGGAGGTAGACTGGAATTGCATTTAAAGCATAGGAAAAGAGGCAGAACGTCCACAATGATGCACTTGGCCAAAAAGGGCGTATGCGTTTTTTCCTGAATATATTCAGGAAAAAACGCATACGCCCTTTTTGGCCAACCAAGCAAGCTTGCAAAGGAAATCTGCACTACAGTGAAGTCTCACTTCCCCCCGGTCAAAAGGGCCATCTGAAAAAAGTGTAAAATCCAGAAAGGCAGGACAGGCCATGGAGAACTGGGAGCCTTGTTATGCTGATGGGCAGGATGTCAATTGCCAACAGCCACTGGGGAGAAGTGTATGGTGTTTCCTGAAACATCTAAAAAACAAAGCAACAGAGCCTAGGGCACTTCCACTTATGGTCCTATAGTTTAGGGAAATTAAAATCAAAAGACACAGCCACCCCAAAGGTTGGGACGGCTCTGTTTACAAGAACCTGGTTTACGGTACAAGTTCAATATCGCAGAAAGTGAAAAATGGATAAAGAAGTTGTGGTACTTACGTACAATGCAATATCACTCAGCAATGAAATCTATGTCATCAGGCCCGTAGCAGCATAATGAGTGGATTCAGGTATGATGATTCTAACTGAAATAAGTCACACAGGAAAAGAAACATCATAAGATATCACTAATACACGGAATGTAACCTTGGCGACACAGGAACTGAATTACAAAACAGAACAGGGTCTCAAATTTAGAAAACCAACTTATGCTTGCTTAAGGGGAAAGGTGAGTTGGGGTGCTGCATAAAACCAGAGATTGAAATGAGCACAGATAAAGTTCCTTAAGCCAAATATGGAATAGACAAGAGCTACTCCTTGCTCAACGAAATGGACTCAACACCCCATATTAAATGCCTAAGAGTGTACCTGACTAGGAAGTATCTTAAAACCTATGGATTGCTATGTCTCTGAAAGAGAATCAAGTGTGTGTACAGGGGCATAAACGCAGCAGTGATAGGATTGGAGAGGTTCGGTGAGCAAATGAAGACCCTTTGAAGTCATATTGCATGGTACCCATTCCACGGGTCTCAACTCTCCAGGTTTAAGGTATTCTTCCTTCAGCTAAAACATGCATGTGGAACCCAGAGTATGATCAACCGTGTGATCGGGAGACGTGTTCCAATATGTGTCAGTTTTCGTCCCCTGGTACTCGTGTGCAACATTCCAGACGCTTTACTAACACTCTCCCGACTTGGAGAGTCAGTGCCTTTAACCTCCTGTTTGGCCCAGTTTGCAATTTCTGCGGAAGATGAACAGGAATAGGGAGAACCCATGACAGACTAGCTGGAGGTGTCTGGACGGGCAAATTTAACTCTCATTTCCCACCAGGAAGAGGAATTAACCAAAGGCTCAGCGTGCCGTGCCGGAACCAGATTAGGGCCTGAAGCCATCCTGCGGTGTTGCGGCCAGCTCACAAGAAAGCGACTTGAAGAAAGGAGCTCAGGGGCACTGTAATTCACAAACCTGCAGAGTTATAAATGACAGCTATCGTCCAAAAATATACTGAAGTAAGGCTGCCAAGAGGACTTGAAAGCGGGGCAGAATTGCAGGAAACCGATTTCAGGAGGGAGACTGGAATTGCATTTAAAGCATAGGAAAAGAGGCAGAACGTCCACAATGATGCACTTGGCCAAAAAGGGCGTATGCGTTTTTTCCTGAATATATTCAGGAAAAAACGCATACGCCCTTTTTGGCCAACCAAGCAAGCTTGCAAAGGAAATCTGCACTACAGTGAAGTCTCACTTCCCCCCGGTCAAAAGGGCCATCTGAAAAAAGTGTAAAATCCAGAAAGGCAGGACAGGCCATGGAGAACTGGGAGCCTTGTTATGCTGATGGGCAGGATGTCAATTGCCAACAGCCACTGGGGAGAAGTGTATGGTGTTTCCTGAAACATCTAAAAAACAAAGCAACAGAGCCTAGGGCACTTCCACTTATGGTCCTATAGCTTAGGGAAATTAAAATGAAAAGACACAGCCACCCCAAAGGTTGGGACTGCTCTGTTTACAAGAACCTGGTTTACGGTACAAGTTCAATATCGCAGAAAGTGAAAAATGGATAAAGAAGTTGTGGTACTTACGTACAATGCAATATCACTCAGCAATGAAATCTATGTCATCAGGCCCGTAGCAGCATAATGAGTGGATTCAGGTATGATGATTCTAACTGAAATAAGTCACACAGGAAAAGAAACATCATAAGATATCACTAATACACGGAATGTAACCTTGGCTACACAGGAACTGAATTACAAAACAGAACAGGGTCTCAAATTTAGAAACCCAACTTATGCTTGCTTAAGGGGAAAGGTGAGTTGGGGTGCTGCATAAAACCAGAGATTGAAATGAGCACAGATAAAGTTTCTTAAGCCAAATATGGAATAGACAAGAGCTACTCCTTGCTCAACGAAATGGACTCAACACCCCATATTAAATGCCTAAGAGTGTACCTGACTAGGAAGTATCTTAAAACCTATGGATTGCTATGTCTCTGAAAGAGAATCAAGTGTGTGTACAGGGGCATAAACGCAGCAGTGATAGGACTGGAGAGGTTCGGTGAGCAAATGAAGACCCTTTGAAGTCATATTGCATGGTACCCATTCCACGGGTCTCAACTCTCCAGGTTTAAGGTATTCTTCCTTCAGCTAAAACATGCATGTGGAACCCAGAGTATGATCAACCGTGTGATCGGGAGACGTGTTCCAATATGTGTCAGTTTTCGTCCCCTGGTACTCGGGTGCAACATTCCAGACGCTTTACTAACACTCTCCCGACTTGGAGAGTCAGTGCCTTTAACCTCCTGTTTGGCCCAGTTTGCAATTTCTGCGGAAGATGAACAGGAATAGGGAGAACCAATGACAGACTAGCTGGAGGTGTCTGGACGGGCAAATTTAACTCTCATTTCCCACCAGGAAGGGGAATTAACCAAAGGCTCAGCGTGCCGTGCCGGAACCAGATTAGGGCCTGAAGCCATCCTGCGGTGTTGCGGCCAGCTCACGAGAAAGCGAGTTGAAGAAAGGAGCTCAGGGGCACTGTAATTCACAAACCTGCAGAGTTATAAATGACAGCTATCGTCCAAAAATATACTGAAGTAAGGCTGCCAAGAGGACTTGAAAGCGGGGCAGAATTGCAGGAAACCGATTTCAGGAGGTAGACTGGAATTGCATTGAAAGCATAGGAAAAGAGGCAGAACGTCCACAATGATGCACTTGGCCAAAAAGGGCGTATGCGTTTTTTCCTGAATATATTCAGGAAAAAACGCATACGCCCTTTTTGGCCAACCAAGCAAGCTTGCAAAGGAAATCTGCACTACAATGAAGTCTCACTTCCCCCCGGTCAAAAGGGCCATCTGAAAAAAGTGTAAAATCCAGAAAGGCAGGCCAGGCCATGGAGAACTGGGAGCCTTGTTATGCTGATGGGCGGGATGTCAATTGCCAACAGCCACTCGGGAGAAGTGTGTGGTGTTTCCTGAAACATCTAAAAAACAAAGCAACAGAGCCTAGGGCACTTCCACTTATGGTCCTATAGCTTAGGGAAATTAAAATCAAAAAGACACAGCCACCCCAAAGGTTGGGACGGCTCTGTTTACAAGAACCTGGTTTACGGTACAAGTTCAATATCGCAGAAAGTGAAAAATGGATAAAGAAGTTGTGGTACTTACATACAATGCAGTATCACTCAGCAATGAAATCTATGTCATCAGGCCCATAGCAGCATAATGAGTGGATTCAGGTACGATGATTCTAACTGAAATAAGTCACACAGAGAAAGAAACATCATAAGATATCACTAATACACGGAATGTAACCTTGGCTACACAGGAACTGAATTCCAAAACAGAACAGGGTCTCAAATTAAGAAAACAAACTTATGCTTCCTTAAGGGGAAAGGTGAGTTGGGGTAATGCATAAAACCAGAGATTGAAATGAGCACAGATAAAGTTCCTTAAGCCAAATATGGAATAGACAAGAGCTACTCCTTGCTCAAGGAAATGGACTCAACACCCCATATTAAACGCCTAAGCATGTACCTGACTAGGAAGTATCTTAAAACCTATGGATTGCTATGTCTCCGAAAGAGAACCAAGCGTGTGTACAGGGGCATAAACGCAGCAGTGATAGGACTGGAGAGGTTCGGTGAGCAAATGAAGACCCTTTGAAGTCATATTGCATGGTACCCATTCCACGGGTGTCAACTCTCCAGGTTTAAGGTATTCTTCCTTCAGCTAAAACATGCATGTGGAACCCAGAGTATGATCAACCGTGTGATCGGGAGACGTGTTCCAATATGTGTCAGTTTTCGTCCCCTGGTACTCGGGTGCAACATTCCAGACGCTTTACTAACACTCTCCCGACTTGGAGAGTCAGTGCCTTTAACCTCCTGTTTGGCCCAGTTTGCAATTTCTGCGGAAGATGAACAGGAATAGGGAGAACCAATGACAGACTAGCTGGAGGTGTCTGGACGGGTAAATTTAACTCTCATTTCCCACCAGGAAGAGGAATTAACCAAAGGCTCAGCGTGCCGTGCCGGAACCAGATTAGGGCCTGAAGCCATCCTGCGGTGTTGCGGCCAGCTCACGAGAAAGCGAGTTGAAGAAAGGAGCTCAGGGGCACTGTAATTCACAAACCTGCAGAGTTATAAATGACAGCTATCGTCCAAAAATATACTGAAGTAAGGCTGCCAAGAGGACTTGAAAGCGGGGCAGAATTGCAGGAAAACGATTTCAGGAGGTAGACTGGAATTGCATTTAAAGCATAGGAAAAGAGGCAGAACGTCCACAATGATGCACTTGGCCAAAAAGGGCGTATGCGTTTTTTCCTGAATATATTCAGGAAAAAACGCATACGCCCTTTTTGGCCAACCAAGCAAGCTTGCAAAGGAAATCTGCACTACAATGAAGTCTCACTTCCCCCCGGTCAAAAGGGCCATCTGAAAAAAGTGTAAAATCCAGAAAGGCAGGACAGGCCATGGAGAACTGGAAGCCTTGTTATGCTGATGGGCGGGATGTCAATTGCCAACAGCCACTCGGGAGAACTGTATGGTGTTTCCTGAAACATCTAAAAAACAAAGCAACAGAGCCTAGGGCACTTCCACTTATGGTCCTATAGCTTAGGGAAATTAAAATCAAAAAGACACAGCCACCCCAAAGGTTGGGACGGCTCTGTTTACAAGAACCTGGTTTACGGTACAAGTTCAATATCGCAGAAAGTGAAAAATGGATAAAGAAGTTGTGGTACTTACTTACAATGCAATATGACTCAGCAAGGATATCTATGTCATCAGGCCCGTAGCAGCATAATGAGTGGATTCAGGTATGATGATTCTAACTGAAATAATTCACACAGAAAAAGAAACATCATAAGATATCACTAATACACGGAATGTAACCTTGGCTACCCAGGAACTGAATTACAGAACAAAACAGGGTCTCAAATTAAGAAAACCAACTTATGCTTGCTTAAGGGGAAAGGTGAGTTGGGGTGCTACATAAAACCAGAGATTGAAATGAGCACAGATAAAGTTCCTTAAGCCAAATATGGAATAAACAAGAGCTACTCCTTGCTCAACGAAATGGACTCAACACCCCATATTAAACGCCTAAGAATGTACCTGACTAGGAAGTATCTTAAAACCTATGGACTGCTATGTCTCCGAAAGAGAATCAAGCGTGTGTACAGGGGCATAAACGCAGCAGTGATAGGATTGGAGAGGTTCGGTGAGCAAATGAAAACCCTTTGAAGTCATATTGCATGGTACCCATTCCACGGGTCTCAACTCTCCAGGTTTAAGGTATTCTTCCTTCAGCTAAAACATGCATGTGGAACCCAGATTATGATCAACCGTGTGAGTGGGAGACGTGTTCAAATATGTGTAAGTTTTCGTCCCCTGGTACTCGGGTGCAACATTCCAGACGCTTTACTAACACTCTCCCGACTTGGAGAGTCAGTGCCTTTAACCTCCTGTTTGGCCCAGTTTGCAATTTCTGCGGAAGATGAACAGGAATAGGGAGAACCAATGACAGACTAGCTGGAGGTGTCTGGACGGGCAAATTTAACTCTCATTTCCCACCAGGAAGGGGAATTAACCAAAGGCACAGCGTGCCGTGCCGGAACCAGATTAGGGCCTGAAGCAATCCTGCGGTGTTGCGGCCAGCTCACGAGAAAGCGAGTTGAAGAAAGGAGCTCAGGGGCACTGTAATTCACAAACCTGCAGAGTTATAAGTGATGGCTATCGTCCAAAAATATACTGAAGTAAGACTGCCAAGAGGACTTGAAAGCGGGGCAGAATTGCAGGAAACCGATTTCAGGAGGTAGACTGGAATTGCATTTAAAGCATAGGAAAAGAGGAAGAACGTCCACAATGATGCACTTGGCCAAAAAGTGTGTATGCGTTTTTTCCTGAATATATTCAGGAAAAAACGCATACGCCCTTTTTGGCCAACCAAGCAAGCTTGCAAAGGAAATCTGCACTACAATGAAGTCTCACTTCCCCCCGGTCAAAAGGGCCATCTGAAAAAAGTGTAAAATCCAGAAAGGCAGGACAGGCCATGGAGAACTGGGAGCCTTGTTATGCTGATGGGCGGGATGTCAATTGCCAACAGCCACTCGGGAGAACTGTATGGTGTTTCCTGAAACATCTAAAAAACAAAGCAACAGAGCCTAGGGCACTTCCACTTTGATCCTATAGCTTAGGGAAATTAAAATCAAAAAGACACAGCCACCCCAAAGGTTGGGACGGCTCTGTTTACAAGAACCTGATTTACGGTACAAGTTCAATATCGCAGAAAGTGAAAAATGGATAAAGAATTTGTGGTACTTACGTACAATGCAATATCACTCAGCAAGGAAATCTATGACATCAGGCCCGTAGCAGCATAATGAGTGGATTCAGGTATGATGATTCTAACTGAAATAAGTCACACAGAAAAAGAAACATCATAAGATATCACTAATACACGGAATGTAAACTTGGCTACACAGGAACTGAATTACAAAACAGAACAGGGTCTCAAATTAAGAAACCCAACTTATGCTTGCTTAAGGGGAAAGGTGAGTTGGGGTAATGCATAAAACCAGAGATTGAAATGAGCACAGATAAAGTTCCTAAAGCCAAATATGGAATAGACAAGAGCTACTCCTTGCTCAACGAAATGGACTCAACACCCCATATTAAACGCCTAAGAATGTACCTGACTAGGAAGTATCTTAAAACCTATGGACTGCTATGTCTCCGAAAGAGAACCAAGCGTGTGTACAGGGGCATAAACGCAGCAGTGATAGGATTGGAGAGGTTCGGTGAGCAAATGAAGACCCTTTGAAGTCATATTGCATGGTACCCATTCCACGGGTCTCAACTCTCCAGGTTTAAGGTATTCTTCCTTCAGCTAAAACATGCATGTGGAACCCAGAGTATGATCAACCGTGTGATCAGGAGACGTGTTCCAATATGTGTCAGTTTTCGTCCCCTGGTACTCGGGTGCAACATTCCAGACGCTTTACTAACACTCTCCCGACTTGGAGAGTCAGTGCCTTTAACCTCCTGTTTGGCCCAGTTTGCAATTTCTGCGGAAGATGAACAGGAATAGGGAGAACCAATGACAGACTAGCTGGAGGTGTCTGGACGGGCAAATTTAACTCTCATTTCCCACCAGGAAAGGGAATTAACCAAAGGCTCAGCGTGCCGTGCCGGAACCAGATTAGGGCCTGAAGCCATCCTGCGGTGTTGCGGCCAGCTCACGAGAAAGCGAGTTGAAGAAAGGAGCTCAGGGGCACTGTAATTCACAAACCTGCAGAGTTATAAGTGATGGCTATCGTCCAAAAATATACTGAAGTAAGACTGCCAAGAGGACTTGAAAGCGGGGCAGAATTGCAGGAAACCGATTTCAGGAGGTAGACTGGAATTGCATTTAAAGCATAGGAAAAGAGGAAGAACGTCCACAATGATGCACTTGGCCAAAAAGTGCGTATGCGTTTTTTCCTGAATATATTCAGGAAAAAACGCATACACCCTTTTTGGCCAACCAAGCAAGCTTGCAAAGGAAATCTGCACTACAATGAAGTCTCACTTCCCCCCGGTCAAAAGGGCCATCTGAAAAAAGTGTAAAATCCAGAAAGGCAGGACAGGCCATGGAGAACTGGGAGCCTTGTTATGCGGATGGGCGGGATGTAAATTGCCAACAGCCACTCGGGAGAAGTGTATGGTGTTTCCTGAAACATCTAAAAAACAAAGCAACAGAGCCTAGGGCACTTCCACTTATGGTCCTATAGCTTAGGGAAATTAAAATCAAAAAGACACAGACACCCCAACGGTTGGGACGGCTCTGTTTACAAGAACCTGGTTTACGGTACAAGTTCAATATCACAGAAAGTGAAAAATGGATAAAGAAGTTGTGGTACTTACGTACAATGCAATATCACTCAGCAGTGAAATCTATGTCATCAGGCCCGTAGCAGCATAATGAGTGGATTCAGGTATGATGATTCTAACTGAAATAATTCACACAGAAAAAGAAACATCATAAGATATCACTAATACACGGAATGTAACCTTGGCTACCCAGGAACTGAATTACAGAACAAAACAGGGTCTCAAATTAAGAAAACCAACTTATGCTTGCTTAAGGGGAAAGGTGAGTTGGGGTGCTGCATAAAACCAGAGATTGAAATGAGCACAGATAAAGTTCCTTAAGCCAAATATGGAATAGACAAGAGCTACTCCTTGCTCAACGAAATGGACTCAACACCCCATATTAAACGCCTAAGAATGTACCTGACTAGGAAGTATCTTAAAACCTATGGACTGCTATGTCTCCGAAAGAGAATCAAGCGTGTGTACAGGGGCATAAACGCAGCAGTGATAGGATTGGAGAGGTTCGGTGAGCAAATGAAGACCCTTTGAAGTCATATTGCATGGTACCCATTCCACGGGTCTCAACTCTCCAGGTTTAAGGTATTCTTCCTTCAGCTAAAACATGCATGTGGAACCCAGATTATGATCAACCGTGTGAGTGGGAGACGTGTTCAAATATGTGTCAGTTTTCGTCCCCTGGTACTCGGGTGCAACATTCCAGACGCTTTACTAACACTCTCCCGACTTGGAGAGTCAGTGCCTTTAACCTCCTGTTTGGCCCAGTTTGCAATTTCTGCGGAAGATGAACAGGAATAGGGAGAACCAATGACAGACTAGCTGGAGGTGTCTGGACGGGCAAATTTAACTCTCATTTCCCACCAGGAAGGGGAATTAACCAAAGGCACAGCATGCCGTACCGGAACCAGATTAGGGCCTGAAGCAATCCTGCGGTGTTGCGGCCAGCTCACGAGAAAGCGAGTTGAAGAAAGGAGCTCAGGGGCACTGTAATTCACAAACCTGCAGAGTTATAAGTGATGGCTATCGTCCAAAAATATACTGAAGTAAGACTGCCAAGAGGACTTGAAAGCGGGGCAGAATTGCAGGAAACCGATTTCAGGAGGTAGACTGGAATTGCATTTAAAGCATAGGAAAAGAGGAAGAACGTCCACAATGATGCACTTGGCCAAAAAGTGTGTATGCGTTTTTTCCTGAATATATTCAGGAAAAAACGCATACGCCCTTTTTGGCCAACCAAGCAAGCTTGCAAAGGAAATCTGCACTACAATGAAGTCTCACTTCCCCCCGGTCAAAAGGGCCATCTGAAAAAAGTGTAAAATCCAGAAAGGCAGGACAGGCCATGGAGAACTGGGAGCCTTGTTATGCTGATGGGCGGGATGTAAATTGCCAACAGCCACTCGGGAGAAGTGTATGGTGTTTCCTGAAACATCTAAAAAACAAAGCAACAGAGCCTATGCACTTCCACTTATGGTCCTATAGCTTAGGGAAATTAAAATCAAAAAGACACAGCCACCCCAAAGGTTGGGACGGCTCTGTTTACAAGAACCTGGTTTACGGTACAAGTTCAATATCGCAGAAAGTGAAAAATGGATAAAGAAGTTGTGGTACTTACGTACAATGCAATATCACTCAGCAAGGAAATCTATGACATCAGGCCCGTAGCAGCATAATGAGTGGATTCAGGTATGATGATTCTAACTGAAATAATTCACACAGAAAAAGAAACATCATAAGATATCACTAATACACGGAATGTAACCTTGGCTACCCAGGAACTGAATTACAGAACAAAACAGGGTCTCAAATTAAGAAAACCAACTTATGCTTGCTTAAGGGGAAAGGTGAGTTGGGGTAATGCATAAAACCAGAGATTGAAATGAGCACAGATAAAGTTCCTAAAGCCAAATATGGAATAGACAAGAGCTACTCCTTGCTCAACGAAATGGACTCAACACCCCATATTAAACGCCTAAGAATGTACCTGACTAGGAAGTATCTTAAAACCTATGGACTGCTATGTCTCCGAAAGAGAACCAAGCGTGTGTACAGGGGCATAAACGCAGCAGTGATAGGATTGGAGAGGTTCGGTGAGCAAATGAAGACCCTTTGAAGTCATATTGCATGGTACCCATTCCACGGGTCTCAACTCTCCAGGTTTAAGGTATTCTTCCTTCAGCTAAAACATGCATGTGGAACCCAGAGTATGATCAACCGTGTGATCGGGAGACGTGTTCCAATATGTGTCAGTTTTCGTCCCCTGGTACTCGGGTGCAACATTCCAGACGCTTTACTAACACTCTCCCGACTTGGAGAGTCAGTGCCTTTAACCTCCTGTTTGGCCCAGTTTGCAATTTCTGCGGAAGATGAACAGGAATAGGGAGAACCAATGACAGACTAGCTGGAGGTGTCTGGACGGGCAAATTTAACTCTCATTTCCCACCAGGAAAGGGAATTAACCAAAGGCTCAGCGTGCCGTGCCGGAACCAGATTAGGGCCTGAAGCAATCCTGCGGTGTTGCAGCCAGCTCACGAGAAAGCGAGTTGAAGAAAGGAGCTCAGGGGCACTGTAATTCACAAACCTGCAGAGTTATAAGTGATGGCTATCGTCCAAAAATATACTGAAGTAAGACTGCCAAGAGGACTTGAAAGCGGGGCAGAATTGCAGGAAACCGATTTCAGGAGGTAGACTGGAATTGCATTTAAAGCATAGGAAAAGAGGAAGAACGTCCACAATGATGCACTTGGCCAAAAAATGCGTATGCGTTTTTTCCTGAATATATTCAGGAAAAAACGCATACACCCTTTTTGGCCAACCAAGCAAGCTTGCAAAGGAAATCTGCACTACAATGAAGTCTCACTTCCCCCCGGTCAAAAGGGCCATCTGAAAAAAGTGTAAAATCCAGAAAGGCAGGACAGGCCATGGAGAACTGGGAGCCTTGTTATGCGGATGGGCGGGATGTAAATTGCCAACAGCCACTCGGGAGAAGTGTATGGTGTTTCCTGAAACATCTAAAAAACAAAGCAACAGAGCCTAGGGCACTTCCACTTATGGTCCTATAGCTTAGGGAAATTAAAATCAAAAAGACACAGACACCCCAACGGTTGGGACGGCTCTGTTTACAAGAACCTGGTTTACGGTACAAGTTCAATATCACAGAAAGTGAAAAATGGATAAAGAAGTTGTGGTACTTACGTACAATGCAATATCACTCAGCAGTGAAATCTATGTCATCAGGCCCGTAGCAGCATAATGAGTGGATTCAGGTATGATGATTCTAACTGAAATAATTCACACAGAAAAAGAAACATCATAAGATATCACTAATACACGGAATGTAACCTTGGCTACCCAGGAACTGAATTACAGAACAAAACAGGGTCTCAAATTAAGAAAACCAACTTATGCTTGCTTAAGGGGAAAGGTGAGTTGGGGTGCTGCATAAAACCAGAGATTGAAATGAGCACAGATAAAGTTCCTTAAGCCAAATATGGAATAGACAAGAGCTACTCCTTGCTCAACGAAATGGACTCAACACCCCATATTAAACGCCTAAGAATGTACCTGACTAGGAAGTATCTTAAAACCTATGGACTGCTATGTCTCCGAAAGAGAATCAAGCGTGTGTACAGGGGCATAAACGCAGCAGTGATAGGATTGGAGAGGTTCGGTGAGCAAATGAAGACCCTTTGAAGTCATATTGCATGGTACCCATTCCACGGGTCTCAACTCTCCAGGTTTAAGGTATTCTTCCTTCAGCTAAAACATGCATGTGGAACCCAGATTATGATCAACCGTGTGAGTGGGAGACGTGTTCAAATATGTGTCAGTTTTCGTCCCCTGGTACTCGGGTGCAACATTCCAGACGCTTTACTAACACTCTCCCGACTTGGAGAGTCAGTGCCTTTAACCTCCTGTTTGGCCCAGTTTGCAATTTCTGCGGAAGATGAACAGGAATAGGGAGAACCAATGACAGACTAGCTGGAGGTGTCTGGACGGGCAAATTTAACTCTCATTTCCCACCAGGAAGGGGAATTAACCAAAGGCACAGCATGCCGTACCGGAACCAGATTAGGGCCTGAAGCAATCCTGCGGTGTTGCGGCCAGCTCACGAGAAAGCGAGTTGAAGAAAGGAGCTCAGGGGCACTGTAATTCACAAACCTGCAGAGTTATAAGTGATGGCTATCGTCCAAAAATATACTGAAGTAAGACTGCCAAGAGGACTTGAAAGCGGGGCAGAATTGCAGGAAACCGATTTCAGGAGGTAGACTGGAATTGCATTTAAAGCATAGGAAAAGAGGAAGAACGTCCACAATGATGCACTTGGCCAAAAAGTGTGTATGCGTTTTTTCCTGAATATATTCAGGAAAAAACGCATACGCCCTTTTTGGCCAACCAAGCAAGCTTGCAAAGGAAATCTCCACTACAATGAAGTCTCACTTCCCCCCGGTCAAAAGGGCCATCTGAAAAAAGTGTAAAATCCAGAAAGGCAGGACAGGCCATGGAGAACTGGGAGCCTTGTTATGCTGATGGGCGGGATGTAAATTGCCAACAGCCACTCGGGAGAAGTGTATGGTGTTTCCTGAAACATCTAAAAAACAAAGCAACAGAGCCTAGGGCACTTCCACTTATGGTCCTATAGCTTAGGGAAATTAAAATCAAAAAGACACAGCCACCCCAAAGGTTGGGACGGCTCTGTTTACAAGAACCTGATTTACGGTACAAGTTCAATATCGCAGAAAGTGAAAAATGGATAAAGAAGTTGTGGTACTTACGTACAATGCAATATCACTCAGCAAGGAAATCTATGACATCAGGCCCGTAGCAGCATAATGAGTGGATTCAGGTATGATGATTCTAACTGAAATAAGTCACACAGAAAAAGAAACATCATAAGATATCACTAATACACGGAATGTAAACTTGGCTACACAGGAACTGAATTACAAAACAGAACAGGGTCTCAAATTAAGAAACCCAACTTATGCTTGCTTAAGGGGAAAGGTGAGTTGGGGTAATGCATAAAACCAGAGATTGAAATGAGCACAGATAAAGTTCCTAAAGCCAAATATGGAATAGACAAGAGCTACTCCTTGCTCAACGAAATGGACTCAACACCCCATATTAAACGCCTAAGAATGTACCTGACTAGGAAGTATCTTAAAACCTATGGACTGCTATGTCTCCGAAAGAGAATCAAGCGTGTGTACAGGGGCATAAACGCAGAAGTGATAGGATTGGAGAGGTTCGGTGAGCAAATGAAGACCCTTTGAAGTCATATTGCATGGTACCCATTCCACGGGTCTCAACTCTCCAGGTTTAAGGTATTCTTCCTTCAGCTAAAACATGCATGTGGAACCCAGAGTATGATCAACCGTGTGATCGGTAGACGTGTTCAAATATGTCTCAGTTTTCGTCCCCTGGTACTCGGGTGCAACATTCCAGACGCTTTACTAACACTCTCCCGACTTGGAGAGTCAGTGCCTTTAACCTCCTGTTTGGCCCAGTTTGCAATTTCTGCGGAAGATGAACAGGAATAGGGAGAACCAATGAGAGACTAGCTGGAGGTGTCTGGACGGGTAAATTTAACTCTCATTTCCCACCAGGAAGAGGAATTAACCAAAGGCTCAGCGTGCCGTGCCGGAACCAGATTAGGGCCTGAAGCCATCCTGCGGTGTTGCGGCCAGCTCACGAGAAAGCGAGTTGAAGAAAGGAGCTCAGGGGCACTGTAATTCACAAACCTGCAGAGTTATAAATGACAGCTATCGTCCAAAAATATACTGAAGTAAGGCTGCCAAGAGGACTTGAAAGCGGGGCAGAATTGCAGGAAACCGATTTCAGGAGGTAGACTGGAATTGCATTGAAAGCATAGGAAAAGAGGCAGAACGTCCACAATGATGCACTTGGCCAAAAAGGGCGTATGCGTTTTTTCCTGAATATATTCAGGAAAAAACGCATACGCCCTTTTTGGCCAACCAAGCAAGCTTGCAAAGGAAATCTGCACTACAATGAAGTCTCACTTCCCCCCGGTCAAAAGGGCCATCTGAAAAAAGTGTAAAATCCAGAAAGGCAGGACAGGCCATGGAGAACTGGGAGCCTTGTTATGCTGATGGGCGGGATGTCAATTGCCAACAGCCACTCGGGAGAAGTGTATGGTGTTTCCTGAAACATCTAAAAAACAAAGCACCAGAGCCTAGGGCACTTCCACTTATGGTCCTATAGCTTAGGGAAATTAAAGTCAAAAAGACACAGCCACCCCAAAGGTTGGGACGGCTCTGTTTACAAGAACCTGATTTACGGTACAAGTTCAATATCGCAGAAAGTGAAAAATGGATAAAGAAGTTGTGGTACTTACGTACAATGCAATATCACTCAGCAAGGAAATCTATGTCATCAGGCCCGTAGCAGCATAATGAGTGGATTCAGGTATGATGATTCTAACTGAAATAAGTCACACAGAGAAAGAAACATCATAAGATATCACTAATACACGGAATGTAAACTTGGCTACACAGGAACTGAATTCCAAAACAGAACAGGGTCTCAAATTAAGAAAACAAACTTATGCTTCCTTAAGGGGAAAGGTGAGTTGGGGTGCTGCATAAAACCAGAGATTGAAATGAGCACAGATAAAGTTCCTTAAGCCAAATATGGAAGAGACAAGAGCTACTCCTTGTTCAACGAAATGGACTCAACACCCCATATTAAACGCCTAAGAATGTACCTGACTAGGAAGTATCTTAAAACCTATGGATTGCTATGTCTCCGAAGGAGAATCAAGCGTGTGTACAGGGGCATATACGCAGCAGTGATAGGACTGAAGAGGTTCGGTGAGCAAATGAAGACACTTTGATGTCATATTGCATGGTACCCATTCCACGGGTCTCAACTCTCCAGGTTTAAGGTATTCTTCCTTCAGCTAAAACATGCATGTGGAACCCAGAGTATGATCAACCGTGTGATCGGGAGACGTGTTCCAATATGTGTCAGTTTTCGTCCCCTGGTACTCGGGTGCAACATTCCAGACGCTTTACTAACACTCTCCCGACTTGGAGAGTCAGTGCCTTTAACCTCCTGTTTGGCCCAGTTTGCAATTTCTGTGGAAGATGAACAGGAATAGGGAGAACCAATGACAGACTAGCTGGAGGTGTCTGGACGGGCAAATTTAACTCTCATTTCCCACCAGGAATGGGAATTAACCAAAGGCTCAGCGTGCCGTGCCGGAAACAGATTAGAGCCTGAAGCCATCCTGCGGTGTTGCGGCCAGCTCACGAGAAAGCGAGTTGAAGAAAGGAGCTCAGGGGCACTGTAATTCAGAAACCTGCAGAGTTATAAATGACAGCTATCGTCCAAAAATATACTGAAGTAAGGCTGCCAAGAGGACTTGAAAGCGGGGCAGAATTGCAGGAAACCGATTTCAGGAGGTAGACTGGAATTGCATTTAAAGCATAGGAAAAGAGGCAGAACGTCCACAATGATGCACTTGGCCAAAAAGGGCGTATGCGTTTTTTCCTGAATATATTCAGGAAAAAACGCATACGCCCTTTTTGGCCAACCAAGCAAGCTTGCAAAGGAAATCTGCACTACAATGAAGTCTCACTTCCCCCCGGTCAAAAGGGCCATCTGAAAAAAGTGTAAAATCCAGAAAGGCAGGACAGGCCATGGAGAACTGGGAGCCTTGTTATGCTGATGGGCGGGATGTAAATTGCCAACAGCCACTCGGGAGAAGTGTATGGTGTTTCCTGAAACATCTAAAAAACAATGCAACAGAGCCTATGCACTTCCACTTATGGTCCTATAGCTTAGGGAAATTAAAATCAAAAAGACACAGCCACCCCAAAGGTTGGGACGGCTCTGTTTACAAGAACCTGGTTTACGGTACAAGTTCAATATCGCAGAAAGTGAAAAATGGATAAAGAAGTTGTGGTACTTACGTACAATGCAATATCACTCAGCAATGAAATCTATGTCATCAGGCCCGTAGCAGCATAATGAGTGGATTCAGGTATGATGATTCTAACTGAAATAAGTCACACAGAAAAAGAAACATCATAAGATATCACTAATACACGGAATGTAAACTTGGCTACACAGGAACTGAATTACAAAACAGAACAGGGTCTCAAATTTAGAAACCCAACTTATGCTTGCTTAAGGGGAAAGGTGAGTTGGGGTGCTGCATAAAACCAGAGATTGAAATGAGCACAGATAAAGTTCCTTAAGCCAAATATGGAAGAGACAAGAGCTACTCCTTGTTCAACGAAATGGACTCAACACCCCATATTAAACGCCTAAGAATGTACCTGACTAGGAAGTATCTTAAAACCTATGGATTGCTATGTCTCCGAAAGAGAATCAAGCGTGTGTACAGGGGCATAAACGCAGCAGTGATAGGATTGGAGAGGTTCGGTGAGCAAATGAAGACCCTTTGAAGTCATATTGCATGGTACCCATTCCACGGGTCTCAACTCTCCAGGTTTAAGGTATTCTTCCTTCAGCTAAAACATGCATGTGGAACCCAGAGTATGATCAGCTGTGTGATCGGGAGACGTGTTCCAATATGTGTCAGTTTTCGTCCCCTGGTACTCGGGTGCAACATTCCAGACGCTTTACTAACACTCTCCCGACTTGGAGAGTCAGTGCCTTTAACCTCCTGTTTGGCCCAGTTTGCAATTTCTGCGGAAGATGAACAGGAAAAGGGAGAACCAATGAGAGTCTAGCTGGAGGTGTGTGGACAGGCAAATTTAACTCTCATTTCCCACCAGGAAGAGGAATTAACCAAAGGCTCAGCATGCCGTGCCGGAACCAGATTAGGGCCTGAAGCAATCCTGCGGTGTTGCGGCCAGCTCACGAGAAAGCGAGTTGAAGAAAGGAGCTCAGGGGCACTATAATTCACAAACCTGCAGAGTTATAAGTGATGGCTATCGTCCAAAAATATACTGAAGTAAGACTGCCAAGAGGACTTGAAAGCGGGGCAGAATTGCAGGAAACCGATTTCAGGAGGTAGACTGGAATTGCATTTAAAGCATAGGAAAAGAGGAAGAACGTCCACAATGATGCACTTGGCCAAAAAGTGTGTATGCGTTCTTTCCTGAATATATTCAGGAAAAAACGCATACACCCTTTTTGGCCAACCAAGCAAGCTTGCAAAGGAAATCTGCACTACAATGAAGTCTCACTTCCCCCCGGTCAAAAGGGCCATCTGAAAAAAGTGTAAAATCCAGAAAGGCAGGACAGGCCATGGAGAACTGGGAGCCTTGTTATGCTGATGGGCGGGATGTAAATTGCCAACAGCCACTCGGGAGAAGTGTATGGTGTTTCCTGAAACATCTAAAAAACAAAGCAACAGAGCCTATGCACTTCCACTTATGGTCCTATAGCTTAGGGAAATTAAAATCAAAAAGACACAGCCACCCCAAAGGTTGGGACGGCTCTGTTTACAAGAACCTGGTTTACGGTACAAGTTCAATATCGCAGAAAGTGAAAAATGGATAAAGAAGTTGTGGTACTTACGTACAATGCAATATCACTCAGCAAGGAAATCTATGACATCAGGCCCGTAGCAGCATAATGAGTGGATTCAGGTATGATGATTCTAACTGAAATAATTCACACAGAAAAAGAAACATCATAAGATATCACTAATACACGGAATGTAACCTTGGCTACCCAGGAACTGAATTACAGAACAAAACAGGGTCTCAAATTAAGAAAACCAACTTATGCTTGCTTAAGGGGAAAGGTGAGTTGGGGTAATGCATAAAACCAGAGATTGAAATGAGCACAGATAAAGTTCCTAAAGCCAAATATGGAATAGACAAGAGCTACTCCTTGCTCAACGAAATGGACTCAACACCCCATATTAAACGCCTAAGAATGTACCTGACTAGGAAGTATCTTAAAACCTATGGACTGCTATGTCTCCGAAAGAGAACCAAGCGTGTGTACAGGGGCATAAACGCAGCAGTGATAGGATTGGAGAGGTTCGGTGAGCAAATGAAGACCCTTTGAAGTCATATTGCATGGTACCCATTCCACGGGTCTCAACTCTCCAGGTTTAAGGTATTCTTCCTTCAGCTAAAACATGCATGTGGAACCCAGAGTATGATCAACCGTGTGATCGGGAGACGTGTTCCAATATGTGTCAGTTTTCGTCCCCTGGTACTCGGGTGCAACATTCCAGACGCTTTACTAACACTCTCCCGACTTGGAGAGTCAGTGCCTTTAACCTCCTGTTTGGCCCAGTTTGCAATTTCTGCGGAAGATGAACAGGAATAGGGAGAACCAATGACAGACTAGCTGGAGGTGTCTGGACGGGCAAATTTAACTCTCATTTCCCACCAGGAAAGGGAATTAACCAAAGGCTCAGCGTGCCGTGCCGGAACCAGATTAGGGCCTGAAGCAATCCTGCGGTGTTGCGGCCAGCTCACGAGAAAGCGAGTTGAAGAAAGGAGCTCAGGGGCACTGTAATTCACAAACCTGCAGAGTTATAAGTGATGGCTATCGTCCAAAAATATACTGAAGTAAGACTGCCAAGAGGACTTGAAAGCGGGGCAGAATTGCAGGAAACCGATTTCAGGAGGTAGACTGGAATTGCATTTAAAGCATAGGAAAAGAGGAAGAACGTCCACAATGATGCACTTGGCCAAAAAATGCGTATGCGTTTTTTCCTGAATATATTCAGGAAAAAACGCATACACCCTTTTTGGCCAACCAAGCAAGCTTGCAAAGGAAATCTGCACTACAATGAAGTCTCACTTCCCCCCGGTCAAAAGGGCCATCTGAAAAAAGTGTAAAATCCAGAAAGGCAGGACAGGCCATGGAGAACTGGGAGCCTTGTTATGCGGATGGGCGGGATGTAAATTGCCAACAGCCACTCGGGAGAAGTGTATGGTGTTTCCTGAAACATCTAAAAAACAAAGCAACAGAGCCTAGGGCACTTCCACTTATGGTCCTATAGCTTAGGGAAATTAAAATCAAAAAGACACAGACACCCCAACGGTTGGGACGGCTCTGTTTACAAGAACCTGGTTTACGGTACAAGTTCAATATCACAGAAAGTGAAAAATGGATAAAGAAGTTGTGGTACTTACGTACAATGCAATATCACTCAGCAGTGAAATCTATGTCATCAGGCCCGTAGCAGCATAATGAGTGGATTCAGGTATGATGATTCTAACTGAAATAATTCACACAGAAAAAGAAACATCATAAGATATCACTAATACACGGAATGTAACCTTGGCTACCCAGGAACTGAATTACAGAACAAAACAGGGTCTCAAATTAAGAAAACCAACTTATGCTTGCTTAAGGGGAAAGGTGAGTTGGGGTGCTGCATAAAACCAGAGATTGAAATGAGCACAGATAAAGTTCCTTAAGCCAAATATGGAATAGACAAGAGCTACTCCTTGCTCAACGAAATGGACTCAACACCCCATATTAAACGCCTAAGAATGTACCTGACTAGGAAGTATCTTAAAACCTATGGACTGCTATGTCTCCGAAAGAGAATCAAGCGTGTGTACAGGGGCATAAACGCAGCAGTGATAGGATTGGAGAGGTTCGGTGAGCAAATGAAGACCCTTTGAAGTCATATTGCATGGTACCCATTCCACGGGTCTCAACTCTCCAGGTTTAAGGTATTCTTCCTTCAGCTAAAACATGCATGTGGAACCCAGATTATGATCAACCGTGTGAGTGGGAGACGTGTTCAAATATGTGTCAGTTTTCGTCCCCTGGTACTCGGGTGCAACATTCCAGACGCTTTACTAACACTCTCCCGACTTGGAGAGTCAGTGCCTTTAACCTCCTGTTTGGCCCAGTTTGCAATTTCTGCGGAAGATGAACAGGAATAGGGAGAACCAATGACAGACTAGCTGGAGGTGTCTGGACGGGCAAATTTAACTCTCATTTCCCACCAGGAAGGGGAATTAACCAAAGGCACAGCATGCCGTACCGGAACCAGATTAGGGCCTGAAGCAATCCTGCGGTGTTGCGGCCAGCTCACGAGAAAGCGAGTTGAAGAAAGGAGCTCAGGGGCACTGTAATTCACAAACCTGCAGAGTTATAAGTGATGGCTATCGTCCAAAAATATACTGAAGTAAGACTGCCAAGAGGACTTGAAAGCGGGGCAGAATTGCAGGAAACCGATTTCAGGAGGTAGACTGGAATTGCATTTAAAGCATAGGAAAAGAGGAAGAACGTCCACAATGATGCACTTGGCCAAAAAGTGTGTATGCGTTTTTTCCTGAATATATTCAGGAAAAAACGCATACGCCCTTTTTGGCCAACCAAGCAAGCTTGCAAAGGAAATCTCCACTACAATGAAGTCTCACTTCCCCCCGGTCAAAAGGGCCATCTGAAAAAAGTGTAAAATCCAGAAAGGCAGGACAGGCCATGGAGAACTGGGAGCCTTGTTATGCTGATGGGCGGGATGTAAATTGCCAACAGCCACTCGGGAGAAGTGTATGGTGTTTCCTGAAACATCTAAAAAACAAAGCAACAGAGCCTAGGGCACTTCCACTTATGGTCCTATAGCTTAGGGAAATTAAAATCAAAAAGACACAGCCACCCCAAAGGTTGGGACGGCTCTGTTTACAAGAACCTGATTTACGGTACAAGTTCAATATCGCAGAAAGTGAAAAATGGATAAAGAAGTTGTGGTACTTACGTACAATGCAATATCACTCAGCAAGGAAATCTATGACATCAGGCCCGTAGCAGCATAATGAGTGGATTCAGGTATGATGATTCTAACTGAAATAAGTCACACAGAAAAAGAAACATCATAAGATATCACTAATACACGGAATGTAAACTTGGCTACACAGGAACTGAATTACAAAACAGAACAGGGTCTCAAATTAAGAAACCCAACTTATGCTTGCTTAAGGGGAAAGGTGAGTTGGGGTAATGCATAAAACCAGAGATTGAAATGAGCACAGATAAAGTTCCTAAAGCCAAATATGGAATAGACAAGAGCTACTCCTTGCTCAACGAAATGGACTCAACACCCCATATTAAACGCCTAAGAATGTACCTGACTAGGAAGTATCTTAAAACCTATGGACTGCTATGTCTCCGAAAGAGAATCAAGCGTGTGTACAGGGGCATAAACGCAGAAGTGATAGGATTGGAGAGGTTCGGTGAGCAAATGAAGACCCTTTGAAGTCATATTGCATGGTACCCATTCCACGGGTCTCAACTCTCCAGGTTTAAGGTATTCTTCCTTCAGCTAAAACATGCATGTGGAACCCAGAGTATGATCAACCGTGTGATCGGTAGACGTGTTCAAATATGTCTCAGTTTTCGTCCCCTGGTACTCGGGTGCAACATTCCAGACGCTTTACTAACACTCTCCCGACTTGGAGAGTCAGTGCCTTTAACCTCCTGTTTGGCCCAGTTTGCAATTTCTGCGGAAGATGAACAGGAATAGGGAGAACCAATGAGAGACTAGCTGGAGGTGTCTGGACGGGTAAATTTAACTCTCATTTCCCACCAGGAAGGGGAATTAACCAAAGGCTCAGCGTGCCGTGCCGGAACCAGATTAGGGCCTGAAGCCATCCTGCGGTGTTGCGGCCAGCTCACGAGAAAGCGAGTTGAAGAAAGGAGCTCAGGGGCACTGTAATTCACAAACCTGCAGAGTTATAAATGACAGCTATCGTCCAAAAATATACTGAAGTAAGGCTGCCAAGAGGACTTGAAAGCGGGGCAGAATTGCAGGAAACCGATTTCAGGAGGTAGACTGGAATTGCATTGAAAGCATAGGAAAAGAGGCAGAACGTCCACAATGATGCACTTGGCCAAAAAGGGCGTATGCGTTTTTTCCTGAATATATTCAGGAAAAAACGCATACGCCCTTTTTGGCCAACCAAGCAAGCTTGCAAAGGAAATCTGCACTACAATGAAGTCTCACTTCCCCCCGGTCAAAAGGGCCATCTGAAAAAAGTGTAAAATCCAGAAAGGCAGGACAGGCCATGGAGAACTGGGAGCCTTGTTATGCTGATGGGCGGGATGTCAATTGCCAACAGCCACTCGGGAGAAGTGTATGGTGTTTCCTGAAACATCTAAAAAACAAAGCACCAGAGCCTAGGGCACTTCCACTTATGGTCCTATAGCTTAGGGAAATTAAAGTCAAAAAGACACAGCCACCCCAAAGGTTGGGACGGCTCTGTTTACAAGAACCTGATTTACGGTACAAGTTCAATATCGCAGAAAGTGAAAAATGGATAAAGAAGTTGTGGTACTTACGTACAATGCAATATCACTCAGCAAGGAAATCTATGTCATCAGGCCCGTAGCAGCATAATGAGTGGATTCAGGTATGATGATTCTAACTGAAATAAGTCACACAGAGAAAGAAACATCATAAGATATCACTAATACACGGAATGTAAACTTGGCTACACAGGAACTGAATTCCAAAACAGAACAGGGTCTCAAATTAAGAAAACAAACTTATGCTTCCTTAAGGGGAAAGGTGAGTTGGGGTGCTGCATAAAACCAGAGATTGAAATGAGCACAGATAAAGTTCCTTAAGCCAAATATGGAAGAGACAAGAGCTACTCCTTGTTCAACGAAATGGACTCAACACCCCATATTAAACGCCTAAGAATGTACCTGACTAGGAAATATCTTAAAACCTATGGATTGCTATGTCTCCGAAGGAGAATCAAGCGTGTGTACAGGGGCATACACGCAGCAGTGATAGGACTGAAGAGGTTCGGTGAGCAAATGAAGACACTTTGATGTCATATTGCATGGTACCCATTCCACGGGTCTCAACTCTCCAGGTTTAAGGTATTCTTCCTTCAGCTAAAACATGCATGTGGAACCCAGAGTATGATCAACCGTGTGATCGGGAGACGTGTTCCAATATGTGTCAGTTTTCGTCCCCTGGTACTCGGGTGCAACATTCCAGACGCTTTACTAACACTCTCCCGACTTGGAGAGTCAGTGCCTTTAACCTCCTGTTTGGCCCAGTTTGCAATTTCTGTGGAAGATGAACAGGAATAGGGAGAACCAATGACAGACTAGCTGGAGGTGTCTGGACGGGCAAATTTAACTCTCATTTCCCACCAGGAATGGGAATTAACCAAAGGCTCAGCGTGCCGTGCCGGAAACAGATTAGAGCCTGAAGCCATCCTGCGGTGTTGCGGCCAGCTCACGAGAAAGCGAGTTGAAGAAAGGAGCTCAGGGGCACTGTAATTCAGAAACCTGCAGAGTTATAAATGACAGCTCTCGTCCAAAAATATACTGAAGTAAGGCTGCCAAGAGGACTTGAAAGCGGGGCAGAATTGCAGGAAACCGATTTCAGGAGGTAGACTGGAATTGCATTGAAAGCATAGGAAAAGAGGCAGAACGTCCACAATGATGCACTTGGCCAAAAAGGGCGTATGCGTTTTTTCCTGAATATATTCAGGAAAAAACGCATACGCCCTTTTTGGCCAACCAAGCAAGCTTGCAAAGGAAATCTGCACTACAATGAAGTCTCACTTCCCCCCGGTCAAAAGGGCCATCTGAAAAAAGTGTAAAATCCAGAAAGGCAGGACAGGCCATGGAGAACTGGGAGCCTTGTTATGCTGATGGGCGGGATGTAAATTGCCAACAGCCACTCGGGAGAAGTGTATGGTGTTTCCTGAAACATCTAAAAAACAATGCAACAGAGCCTATGCACTTCCACTTATGGTCCTATAGCTTAGGGAAATTAAAATCAAAAAGACACAGCCACCCCAAAGGTTGGGACGGCTCTGTTTACAAGAACCTGGTTTACGGTACAAGTTCAATATCGCAGAAAGTGAAAAATGGATAAAGAAGTTGTGGTACTTACGTACAATGCAATATCACTCAGCAATGAAATCTATGTCATCAGGCCCGTAGCAGCATAATGAGTGGATTCAGGTATGATGATTCTAACTGAAATAAGTCACACAGAAAAAGAAACATCATAAGATATCACTAATACACGGAATGTAAACTTGGCTACACAGGAACTGAATTACAAAACAGAACAGGGTCTCAAATTTAGAAACCCAACTTATGCTTGCTTAAGGGGAAAGGTGAGTTGGGGTGCTGCATAAAACCAGAGATTGAAATGAGCACAGATAAAGTTCCTTAAGCCAAATATGGAAGAGACAAGAGCTACTCCTTGTTCAACGAAATGGACTCAACACCCCATATTAAACGCCTAAGAATGTACCTGACTAGGAAGTATCTTAAAACCTATGGATTGCTATGTCTCCGAAAGAGAATCAAGCGTGTGTACAGGGGCATAAACGCAGCAGTGATAGGATTGGAGAGGTTCGGTGAGCAAATGAAGACCCTTTGAAGTCATATTGCATGGTACCCATTCCACGGGTCTCAACTCTCCAGGTTTAAGGTATTCTTCCTTCAGCTAAAACATGCATGTGGAACCCAGAGTATGATCAGCTGTGTGATCGGGAGACGTGTTCCAATATGTGTCAGTTTTCGTCCCCTGGTACTCGGGTGCAACATTCCAGACGCTTTACTAACACTCTCCCGACTTGGAGAGTCAGTGCCTTTAACCTCCTGTTTGGCCCAGTTTGCAATTTCTGCGGAAGATGAACAGGAAAAGGGAGAACCAATGAGAGTCTAGCTGGAGGTGTGTGGACAGGCAAATTTAACTCTCATTTCCCACCAGGAAGAGGAATTAACCAAAGGCTCAGCATGCCGTGCCGGAACCAGATTAGGGCCTGAAGCAATCCTGCGGTGTTGCGGCCAGCTCACGAGAAAGCGAGTTGAAGAAAGGAGCTCAGGGGCACTGTAATTCACAAACCTGCAGAGTTATAAGTGATGGCTATCGTCCAAAAATATACTGAAGTAAGACTGCCAAGAGGACTTGAAAGCGGGGCAGAATTGCAGGAAACCGATTTCAGGAGGTAGACTGGAATTGCATTTAAAGCATAGGAAAAGAGGAAGAACGTCCACAATGATGCACTTGGCCAAAAAGTGTGTATGCGTTCTTTCCTGAATATATTCAGGAAAAAACGCATACACCCTTTTTGGCCAACCAAGCAAGCTTGCAAAGGAAATCTGCACTACAATGAAGTCTCACTTCCCCCCGGTCAAAAGGGCCATCTGAAAAAAGTGTAAAATCCAGAAAGGCAGGACAGGCCATGGAGAACTGGGAGCCTTGTTATGCTGATGGGTGGGATGTAAATTGCCAACAGCCACTCGGGAGAAGTGTATGGTGTTTCCTGAAACATCTAAAAAACAAAGCACCAGAGCCTATGCACTTCCACTTATGGTCCTATAGCTTAGGGAAATTAAAATCAAAAAGACACAGCCACCCCAAAGGTTGGGACGGCTCTGTTTACAAGAACCTGGTTTACGGTACAAGTTCAATATCGCAGAAAGTGAAAAATGGATAAAGAAGTTGTGGTACTTACGTACAATGCAATATCACTCAGCAATGAAATCTATGTCATCAGGCCCGTAGCAGCATAATGAGTGGATTCAGGTATGATGATTCTAACTGAAATAAGTCACACAGAAAAAGAAACATCATAAGATATCACTAATACACGGAATGTAAACTTGGCTACACAGGAACTGAATTACAAAACAGAACAGGGTCTCAAATTTAGAAACCCAACTTATGCTTGCTTAAGGGGAAAGGTGAGTTGGGGTGCTGCATAAAACCAGAGATTGAAATGAGCACAGATAAAGTTCCTTAAGCCAAATATGGAAGAGACAAGAGCTACTCCTTGTTCAACGAAATGGACTCAACACCCCATATTAAACGCCTAAGAATGTACCTGACTAGGAAGTATCTTAAAACCTATGGACTGCTATGTCTCCGAAAGAGAATCAAGCGTGTGTACAGGGGCATAAACGCAGCAGTGATAGGATTGGAGAGGTTCGGTGAGCAAATGAAGACCCTTTGAAGTCATATTGCATGGTACCCATTCCACGGGTCTCAACTCTCCAGGTTTAAGGTATTCTTCCTTCAGCTAAAACATGCATGTGGAACCCAGAGTATGATCAACCGTGTGATCGGGAGACGTGTTCCAATATGTCTCAGTTTTCGTCCCCTGGTACTCGGGTGCAACATTCCAGACGCTTTACTAACACTCTCCCGACTTGGAGAGTCAGTGCCTTTAACCTCCTGTTTGGCCCAGTTTGCAATTTCTGCGGAAGATGAACAGGAATAGGGAGAACCAATGACAGACTAGCTGGAGGTGTCTGGACGGGCAAATTTAACTCTCATTTCCCACCAGGAAGGGGAATTAACCAAAGGCTCAGCGTGCCGTGGCGGAACCAGATTAGGGCCTGAAGCAATCCTGCGGTGTTGCGGCCAGCTCACGAGAAAGCGAGTTGAAGAAAGGAGCTCAGGGGCACTGTAATTCACAAACCTGCAGAGTTATAAGTGAAGGCTATCGTCCAAAAATATACTGAAGTAAGGCTGCCAAGAGGACTTGAAAGCGGGGCAGAATTGCAGGAAACCGATTTCAGGACATAGACTGGAATTGCATTGAAAGCATAGGAAAAGAGGCAGAACGTCCACAATGATGCACTTGGCCAAAAAGGGCGTATGCATTTTTTCCTGAATATATTCAGGAAAAAACGCATACGCCCTTTTTGGCCAACCAAGCAAGCTTGCAAAAGAAATCTGCACTACAATGAAGTCTCACTTCCCCCCGGTCAAAAGGGCCATCTGAAAAAAGTGTAAAATCCAGAAAGGCAGGACAGGCCATGGAGAACTGGGAGCCTTGTTATGCTGATGGGCGGGATGTAAATTGCCAACAGCCACTCGGGAGAAGTGTATGGTGTTTCCTGAAACATCTAAAAAACAAAGCAACAGAGCCTATGCACTTCCACTTATGGTCCTATAGCTTAGGGAAATTAAAATCAAAAAGACACAGCCACCCCAAAGGTTGGGACGGCTCTGTTTACAAGAACCTGGTTTACGGTACAAGTTCAATATCGCAGAAAGTGAAAAATGGATAAAGAAGTTGTGGTACTTACGTACAATGCAATATCACTCAGCAAGGAAATCTATGTCATCAGGCCCGTAGCAGCATAATGAGTGGATTCAGGTATGATGATTCTAACTGAAATAAGTCACACAGAAAAAGAAACATCATAAGATATCACTAATACACGGAATGTAACCTTGGCTACACAGGAGCTGAATTACAAAACAAAACAGGGTCTCAAATTTGAAACCCAACTTATGCTTGCTTAAGGGGAAAGGTGAGTTGGGGTGCTGCATAAAACCAGAGATTGAAATGAGCACAGATAAAATTCCTTAAGCCAAGTATGGAATAGACAAGAGCTACTCCTTGCTCAACGAAATGGACTCAACACCCCATATTAAACGCCTAAGAATGTACCTGACTAGGAAGTATCTTAAAACCTATGGATTGCTATGTCTCCAAAAGAGAATCAAGCGTGTGTACAGGGGCATAAACGCAGCAGTGATAGGATTGGAGAGGTTCGGTGAGCAAATGAAGACCCTTTGAAGTCATATTGCATGGTACCCATTCCACGGGTCTCAACTCTCCAGGTTTAAGGTATTCTTCCTTCAGCTAAAACATGCATGTGGAACCCAGAGTATGATCAGCTGTGTGATCGGGAGACGTGTTCCAATATGTGTCAGTTTTCGTCCCCTGGTACTCGGGTGCAACATTCCAGACGCTTTACTAACACTCTCCCGACTTGGAGAGTCAGTGCCTTTAACCTCCTGTTTGGCCCAGTTTGCAATTTCTGCGGAAGATGAACAGGAATAGGGAGAACCAATGAGAGTCTAGCTGGAGGTGTGTGGACAGGCAAATTTAACTCTCATTTCCCACCAGGAAGAGGAATTAACCAAAGGCTCAGCATGCCGTGCCGGAACCAGATTAGGGCCTGAAGCAATCCTGCGGTGTTGCGGCCAGCTCACGAGAAAGCGAGTTGAAGAAAGGAGCTCAGGGGCACTGTAATTCACAAACCTGCAGAGTTATAAGTGATGGCTATCGTCCAAAAATATACTGAAGTAAGACTGCCAAGAGGACTTGAAAGCGGGGCAGAATTGCAGGAAACCGATTTCAGGAGGTAGACTGGAATTGCATTTAAAGCATAGGAAAAGAGGAAGAACGTCCACAATGATGCACTTGGCCAAAAAGTGTGTATGCGTTCTTTCCTGAATATATTCAGGAAAAAACGCATACACCCTTTTTGGCCAACCAAGCAAGCTTGCAAAGGAAATCTGCACTACAATGAAGTCTCACTTCCCCCCGGTCAAAAGGGCCATCTGAAAAAAGTGTAAAATCCAGAAAGGCAGGACAGGCCATGGAGAACTGGGAGCCTTGTTATGCTGATGGGTGGGATGTAAATTGCCAACAGCCACTCGGGAGAAGTGTATGGTGTTTCCTGAAACATCTAAAAAACAAAGCACCAGAGCCTATGCACTTCCACTTATGGTCCTATAGCTTAGGGAAATTAAAATCAAAAAGACACAGCCACCCCAAAGGTTGGGACGGCTCTGTTTACAAGAACCTGGTTTACGGTACAAGTTCAATATCGCAGAAAGTGAAAAATGGATAAAGAAGTTGTGGTACTTACGTACAATGCAATATCACTCAGCAATGAAATCTATGTCATCAGGCCCGTAGCAGCATAATGAGTAGATTCAGGTATGATGATTCTAACTGAAATAAGTCACACAGAAAAAGAAACATCATAAGATATCACTAATACACGGAATGTAACCTTGGCTACACAGGAGCTGAATTACAAAACAAAACAGGGTCTCAAATTTAGAAACCCAACTTATGCTTGCTTAAGGGGAAAGGTGAGTTGGGGTGCTGCATAAAACCAGAGATTGAAATGAGCACAGATAAAGTTCCTTAAGCCAAGTATGGAATAGACAAGAGCTACTCCTTGCTCAACGAAATGGACTCAACACCCCATATTAAACGCCTAAGAATGTACCTGACTAGGAAGTATCTTAAAACCTATGGATTGCTATGTCTCCGAAAGAGAATCAAGCGTGTGTACAGGGGCATAAACGCAGCAGTGATAGGATTGGAGAGGTTCGGTGAGCAAATGAAGACCCTTTGAAGTCATATTGCATGGTACCCATTCCACGGGTCTCAACTCTCCAGGTTTAAGGTATTCTTCCTTCAGCTAAAACATGCATGTGGAACCCAGAGTATGATCAGCTGTGTGATCGGGAGACGTGTTCCAATATGTGTCAGTTTTCGTCCCCTGGTACTCGGGTGCAACATTCCAGACGCTTTACTAACACTCTCCCGACTTGGAGAGTCAGTGCCTTTAACCTCCTGTTTGGCCCAGTTTGCAATTTCTGCGGAAGATGAACAGGAATAGGGAGAACCAATGAGAGTCTAGCTGGAGGTGTGTGGACAGGCAAATTTAACTCTCATTTCCCACCAGGAAGAGGAATTAACCAAAGGCTCAGCATGCCGTGTCGGAACCAGATTAGGGCCTGAAGCAATCCTGCGGTGTTGCGGCCAGCTCACGAGAAAGCGAGTTGAAGAAAGGAGCTCAGGGGCACTGTAATTCACAAACCTGCAGAGTTATAAGTGAAGGCTATCGTCCAAAAATATACTGAAGTAAGGCTGCCAAGAGGACTTGAAAGCGGGGCAGAATTGCAGGAAACCGATTTCAGGAGATAGACTGGAATTGCATTGAAAGCATAGGAAAAGAGGCAGAACGTCCACAATGATGCACTTGGCCAAAAAGGGCGTATGCATTTTTTCCTGAATATATTCAGGAAAAAACGCATACGCCCTTTTTGGCCAACCAAGCAAGCTTGCAAAGGAAATCTGCACTACAATGAAGTCTCACTTCCCCCCGGTCAAAAGGGCCATCTGAAAAAAGTGTAAAATCCAGAAAGGCAGGACAGGCCATGGAGAACTGGGAGCCTTGTTATGCTGATGGGCGGGATGTAAATTGCCAACAGCCACTCGGGAGAAGTGTATGGTGTTTCCTGAAACATCTAAAAAACAAAGCAACAGAGCCTATGCACTTCCACTTATGGTCCTATAGCTTAGGGAAATTAAAATCAAAAAGACACAGCCACCCCAAAGGTTGGGACGGCTCTGTTTACAAGAACCTGGTTTACGGTACAAGTTCAATATCGCAGAAAGTGAAAAATGGATAAAGAAGTTGTGGTACTTACGTACAATGCAATATCACTCAGCAAGGAAATCTATGTCATCAGGCCCGTAGCAGCATAATGAGTGGATTCAGGTATGATGATTCTAACTGAAATAAGTCACACAGAAAAAGAAACATCATAAGATATCACTAATACACGGAATGTAACCTTGGCTACACAGGAGCTGAATTACAAAACAAAACAGGGTCTCAAATTTAGAAACCCAACTTATGCTTGCTTAAGGGGAAAGGTGAGTTGGGGTGCTGCATAAAACCAGAGATTGAAATGAGCACAGATAAAGTTCCTTAAGCCAAGTATGGAATAGACAAGAGCTACTCCTTGCTCAACGAAATGGACTCAACACCCCATATTAAACGCCTAAGAATGTACCTGACTAGGAAGTATCTTAAAACCTATGGATTGCTATGTCTCCGAAAGAGAATCAAGCGTGTGTACAGGGGCATAAACGCAGCAGTGATAGGATTGGAGAGGTTCGGTGAGCAAATGAAGACCCTTTGAAGTCATATTGCATGGTACCCATTCCACGGGTCTCAACTCTCCAGGTTTAAGGTATTCTTCCTTCAGCTAAAACATGCATGTGGAACCCAGAGTATGATCAGCTGTGTGATCGGGAGACGTGTTCCAATATGTGTCAGTTTTCGTCCCCTGGTACTCGGGTGCAACATTCCAGACGCTTTACTAACACTCTCCCGACTTGGAGAGTCAGTGCCTTTAACCTCCTGTTTGGCCCAGTTTGCAATTTCTGCGGAAGATGAACAGGAATAGGGAGAACCAATGAGAGTCTAGCTGGAGGTGTGTGGACAGGCAAATTTAACTCTCATTTCCCACCAGGAAGAGGAATTAACCAAAGGCTCAGCATGCCGTGCCGGAACCAGATTAGGGCCTGAAGCAATCCTGCGGTGTTGCGGCCAGCTCACGAGAAAGCGAGTTGAAGAAAGGAGCTCAGGGGCACTGTAATTCACAAACCTGCAGAGTTATAAGTGATGGCTATCGTCCAAAAATATACTGAAGTAAGACTGCCAAGAGGACTTGAAAGCGGGGCAGAATTGCAGGAAACCGATTTCAGGAGGTAGACTGGAATTGCATTTAAAGCATAGGAAAAGAGGAAGAACGTCCACAATGATGCACTTGGCCAAAAAGTGTGTATGCGTTCTTTCCTGAATATATTCAGGAAAAAACGCATACACCCTTTTTGGCCAACCAAGCAAGCTTGCAAAGGAAATCTGCACTACAATGAAGTCTCACTTCCCCCCGGTCAAAACGGCCATCTGAAAAAAGTGTAAAATCCAGAAAGGCAGGACAGGCCATGGAGAACTGGGAGCCTTGTTATGCTGATGGGTGGGATGTAAATTGCCAACAGCCACTCGGGAGAAGTGTATGGTGTTTCCTGAAACATCTAAAAAACAAAGCACCAGAGCCTATGCACTTCCACTTATGGTCCTATAGCTTAGGGAAATTAAAATCAAAAAGACACAGCCACCCCAAAGGTTGGGACGGCTCTGTTTACAAGAACCTGGTTTACGGTACAAGTTCAATATCGCAGAAAGTGAAAAATGGATAAAGAAGTTGTGGTACTTACGTACAATGCAATATCACTCAGCAATGAAATCTATGTCATCAGGCCCGTAGCAGCATAATGAGTGGATTCAGGTATGATGATTCTAACTGAAATAAGTCACACAGAAAAAGAAACATCATAAGATATCACTAATACACGGAATGTAAACTTGGCTACACAGGAACTGAATTACAAAACAGAACAGGGTCTCAAATTTAGAAACCCAACTTATGCTTGCTTAAGGGGAAAGGTGAGTTGGGGTGCTGCATAAAACCAGAGATTGAAATGAGCACAGATAAAGTTCCTTAAGCCAAATATGGAAGAGACAAGAGCTACTCCTTGTTCAACGAAATGGACTCAACACCCCATATTAAACGCCTAAGAATGTACCTGACTAGGAAGTATCTTAAAACCTATAGACTGCTATGTCTCCGAAAGAGAATCAAGCATGTGTACAGGGGCATAAACGCAGCAGTGATAGGATTGGAGAGGTTCGGTGAGCAAATGAAGACCCTTTGAAGTCATATTGCATGGTACCCATTCCACGGGTCTCAACTCTCCAGGTTTAAGGTATTCTTCCTTCAGCTAAAACATGCATGTGGAACCCAGAGTATGATCAACCGTGTGATCGGGAGACGTGTTCCAATATGTCTCAGTTTTCGTCCCCTGGTACTCGGGTGCAACATTCCAGACGCTTTACTAACACTCTCCCGACTTGGAGAGTCAGTGCCTTTAACCTCCTGTTTGGCCCAGTTTGCAATTTCTGCGGAAGATGAACAGGAATAGGGAGAACCAATGACAGACTAGCTGGAGGTGTCTGGACGGGCAAATTTAACTCTCATTTCCCACCAGGAAGGGGAATTAACCAAAGGCTCAGCGTGCCGTGGCGGAACCAGATTAGGGCCTGAAGCAATCCTGCGGTGTTGCGGCCAGCTCACGAGAAAGCGAGTTGAAGAAAGGAGCTCAGGGGCACTGTAATTCACAAACCTGCAGAGTTATAAGTGAAGGCTATCGTCCAAAAATATACTGAAGTAAGGCTGCCAAGAGGACTTGAAAGCGGGGCAGAATTGCAGGAAACCGATTTCAGGAGATAGACTGGAATTGCATTGAAAGCATAGGAAAAGAGGCAGAACGTCCACAATGATGCACTTGGCCAAAAAGGGCGTATGCATTTTTTCCTGAATATATTCAGGAAAAAACGCATACGCCCTTTTTGGCCAACCAAGCAAGCTTGCAAAGGAAATCTGCACTACAATGAAGTCTCACTTCCCCCCGGTCAAAAGGGCCATCTGAAAAAAGTGTAAAATCCAGAAAGGCAGGACAGGCCATGGAGAACTGGGAGCCTTGTTATGCTGATGGGCGGGATGTAAATTGCCAACAGCCACTCGGGAGAAGTGTATGGTGTTTCCTGAAACATCTAAAAAACAAAGCAACAGAGCCTATGCACTTCCACTTATGGTCCTATAGCTTAGGGAAATTAAAATCAAAAAGACACAGCCACCCCAAAGGTTGGGACGGCTCTGTTTACAAGAACCTGGTTTACGGTACAAGTTCAATATCGCAGAAAGTGAAAAATGGATAAAGAAGTTGTGGTACTTACGTACAATGCAATATCACTCAGCAAGGAAATCTATGTCATCAGGCCCGTAGCAGCATAATGAGTGGATTCAGGTATGATGATTCTAACTGAAATAAGTCACACAGAAAAAGAAACATCATAAGATATCACTAATACACGGAATGTAACCTTGGCTACACAGGAGCTGAATTACAAAACAAAACAGGGTCTCAAATTTAGAAACCCAACTTATGCTTGCTTAAGGGGAAAGGTGAGTTGGGGTGCTGCATAAAACCAGAGATTGAAATGAGCACAGATAAAGTTCCTTAAGCCAAGTATGGAATAGACAAGAGCTACTCCTTGCTCAACGAAATGGACTCAACACCCCATATTAAACGCCTAAGAATGTACCTGACTAGGAAGTATCTTAAAACCTATGGATTGCTATGTCTCCGAAAGAGAATCAAGCGTGTGTACAGGGGCATAAACGCAGCAGTGATAGGATTGGAGAGGTTCGGTGAGCAAATGAAGACCCTTTGAAGTCATATTGCATGGTACCCATTCCACGGGTCTCAACTCTCCAGGTTTAAGGTATTCTTCCTTCAGCTAAAACATGCATGTGGAACCCAGAGTATGATCAGCTGTGTGATCGGGAGACGTGTTCCAATATGTGTCAGTTTTCGTCCCCTGGTACTCGGGTGCAACATTCCAGACGCTTTACTAACACTCTCCCGACTTGGAGAGTCAGTGCCTTTAACCTCCTGTTTGGCCCAGTTTGCAATTTCTGCGGAAGATGAACAGGAATAGGGAGAACCAAAGAGAGTCTAGCTGGAGGTGTGTGGACAGGCAAATTTAACTCTCATTTCCCACCAGGAAGAGGAATTAACCAAAGGCTCAGCATGCCGTGCCGGAACCAGATTAGGGCCTGAAGCAATCCTGCGGTGTTGCGGCCAGCTCACGAGAAAGCGAGTTGAAGAAAGGAGCTCAGGGGCACTGTAATTCACAAACCTGCAGAGTTATAAGTGATGGCTATCGTCCAAAAATATACTGAAGTAAGACTGCCAAGAGGACTTGAAAGCGGGGCAGAATTGCAGGAAACCGATTTCAGGAGGTAGACTGGAATTGCATTGAAAGCATAGGAAAAGAGGCAGAACGTCCACAATGATGCACTTGGCCAAAAAGTGTGTATGCGTTCTTTCCTGAATATATTCAGGAAAAAACGCATACACCCTTTTTGGCCAACCAAGCAAGCTTGCAAAGGAAATCTGCACTACAATGAAGTCTCACTTCCCCCCGGTCAAAAGGGCCATCTGAAAAAAGTGTAAAATCCAGAAAGGCAGGACAGGCCATGGAGAACTGGGAGCCTTGTTATGCTGATGGGTGGGATGTAAATTGCCAACAGCCACTCGGGAGAAGTGTATGGTGTTTCCTGAAACATCTAAAAAACAAAGCACCAGAGCCTATGCACTTCCACTTATGGTCCTATAGCTTAGGGAAATTAAAATCAAAAAGACACAGCCACCCCAAAGGTTGGGACGGCTCTGTTTACAAGAACCTGGTTTACGGTACAAGTTCAATATCGCAGAAAGTGAAAAATGGATAAAGAAGTTGTGGTACTTACGTACAATGCAATATCACTCAGCAATGAAATCTATGTCATCAGGCCCGTAGCAGCATAATGAGTGGATTCAGGTATGATGATTCTAACTGAAATAAGTCACACAGAAAAAGAAACATCATAAGATATCACTAATACACGGAATGTAAACTTGGCTACACAGGAACTGAATTACAAAACAGAACAGGGTCTCAAATTTAGAAACCCAACTTATGCTTGCTTAAGGGGAAAGGTGAGTTGGGGTGCTGCATAAAACCAGAGATTGAAATGAGCACAGATAAAGTTCCTTAAGCCAAATATGGAAGAGACAAGAGCTACTCCTTGTTCAACGAAATGGACTCAACACCCCATATTAAACGCCTAAGAATGTACCTGACTAGGAAGTATCTTAAAACCTATGGACTGCTATGTCTCCGAAAGAGAATCAAGCATGTGTACAGGGGCATAAACGCAGCAGTGATAGGATTGGAGAGGTTCGGTGAGCAAATGAAGACCCTTTGAAGTCATATTGCATGGTACCCATTCCACGGGTCTCAACTCTCCAGGTTTAAGGTATTCTTCCTTCAGCTAAAACATGCATGTGGAACCCAGAGTATAATCAACCGTGTGATCGGGAGACGTGTTCCAATATGTCTCAGTTTTCGTCCCCTGGTACTCGGGTGCAACATTCCAGACGCTTTACTAACACTCTCCCGACTTGGAGAGTCAGTGCCTTTAACCTCCTGTTTGGCCCAGTTTGCAATTTCTGCGGAAGATGAACAGGAATAGGGAGAACCAATGACAGACTAGCTGGAGGTGTCTGGACGGGCAAATTTAACTCTCATTTCCCACCAGGAAGGGGAATTAACCAAAGGCTCAGCGTGCCGTGTCGGAACCAGATTAGGGCCTGAAGCAATCCTGCGGTGTTGCGGCCAGCTCACGAGAAAGCGAGTTGAAGAAAGGAGCTCAGGGGCACTGTAATTCACAAACCTGCAGAGTTATAAGTGAAGGCTATCGTCCAAAAATATACTGAAGTAAGGCTGCCAAGAGGACTTGAAAGCGGGGCAGAATTGCAGGAAACCGATTTCAGGAGATAGACTGGAATTGCATTGAAAGCATAGGAAAAGAGGCAGAACGTCCACAATGATGCACTTGGCCAAAAAGGGCATATGCATTTTTTCCTGAATATATTCAGGAAAAAACGCATACGCCCTTTCTGGCCAACCAAGCAAGCTTGCAAAGGAAATCTGCACTACAATGAAGTCTCACTTCCCCCCGGTCAAAAGGGCCATCTGAAAAAAGTGTAAAATCCAGAAAGGCAGGACAGGCCATGGAGAACTGGGAGCCTTGTTATGCTGATGGGCGGGATGTAAATTGCCAACAGCCACTCGGGAGAAGTGTATGGTGTTTCCTGAAACATCTAAAAAACAAAGCAACAGAGCCTATGCACTTCCACTTATGGTCCTATAGCTTAGGGAAATTAAAATCAAAAAGACACAGCCACCCCAAAGGTTGGGACGGCTCTGTTTACAAGAACCTGGTTTACGGTACAAGTTCAATATCGCAGAAAGTGAAAAATGGATAAAGAAGTTGTGGTACTTACGTACAATGCAATATCACTCAGCAAGGAAATCTATGTCATCAGGCCCGTAGCAGCATAATGAGTGGATTCAGGTATGATGATTCTAACTGAAATAAGTCACACAGAAAAAGAAACATCATAAGATATCACTAATACACGGAATGTAACCTTGGCTACACAGGAGCTGAATTACAAAACAAAACAGGGTCTCAAATTTAGAAACCCAACTTATGCTTGCTTAAGGGGAAAGGTGAGTTGGGGTGCTGCATAAAACCAGAGATTGAAATGAGCACAGATAAAGTTCCTTAAGCCAAGTATGGAATAGACAAGAGCTACTCCTTGCTCAACGAAATGGACTCAACACCCCATATTAAACGCCTAAGAATGTACCTGACTAGGAAGTATCTTAAAACCTATGGATTGCTATGTCTCCGAAAGAGAATCAAGCGTGTGTACAGGGGCATAAACGCAGCAGTGATAGGATTGGAGAGGTTCGGTGAGCAAATGAAGACCCTTTGAAGTCATATTGCATGGTACCCATTCCACGGGTCTCAACTCTCCAGGTTTAAGGTATTCTTCCTTCAGCTAAAACATGCATGTGGAACCCAGAGTATGATCAGCTGTGTGATCGGGAGACGTGTTCCAATATGTGTCAGTTTTCGTCCCCTGGTACTCGGGTGCAACATTCCAGACGCTTTACTAACACTCTCCCGACTTGGAGAGTCAGTGCCTTTAACCTCCTGTTTGGCCCAGTTTGCAATTTCTGCGGAAGATGAACAGGAATAGGGAGAACCAATGAGAGTCTAGCTGGAGGTGTGTGGACAGGCAAATTTAACTCTCATTTCCCACCAGGAAGAGGAATTAACCAAAGGCTCAGCATGCCGTGCCGGAACCAGATTAGGGCCTGAAGCAATCCTGCGGTGTTGCAGCCAGCTCACGAGAAAGCGAGTTGAAGAAAGGAGCTCAGGGGCACTGTAATTCACAAACCTGCAGAGTTATAAGTGATGGCTATCGTCCAAAAATATACTGAAGTAAGACTGCCAAGAGGCCTTGAAAGCGGGGCAGAATTGCAGGAAACCGATTTCAGGAGGTAGACTGGAATTGCATTTAAAGCATAGGAAAAGAGGAAGAACGTCCACAATGATGCACTTGGCCAAAAAGGGTGTATGCGTTCTTTCCTGAATATATTCAGGAAAAAACGCATACACCCTTTTTGGCCAACCAAGCAAGCTTGCAAAGGAAATCTGCACTACAATGAAGTCTCACTTCCCCCCGCTCAAAAGGGCCATCTGAAAAAAGTGTAAAATCCAGAAAGGCAGGACAGGCCATGGAGAACTGGGAGCCTTGTTATGCTGATGGGTGGGATGTAAATTGCCAACAGCCACTCGGGAGAAGTGTATGGTGTTTCCTGAAACATCTAAAAAACAAAGCACCAGAGCCTATGCACTTCCACTTATGGTCCTATAGCTTAGGGAAATTAAAATCAAAAAGACACAGCCACCCCAAAGGTTGGGACGGCTCTGTTTACAAGAACCTGGTTTACGGTACAAGTTCAATATCGCAGAAAGTGAAAAATGGATAAAGAAGTTGTGGTACTTACGTACAATGCAATATCACTCAGCAATGAAATCTATGTCATCAGGCCCGTAGCAGCATAATGAGTGGATTCAGGTATGATGATTCTAACTGAAATAAGTCACACAGAAAAAGAAACATCATAAGATATCACTAATACACGGAATGTAAACTTGGCTACACAGGAACTGAATTACAAAACAGAACAGGGTCTCAAATTTAGAAACCCAACTTATGCTTGCTTAAGGGGAAAGGTGAGTTGGGGTGCTGCATAAAACCAGAGATTGAAATGAGCACAGATAAAGTTCCTTAAGCCAAATATGGAAGAGACAAGAGCTACTCCTTGTTCAACGAAATGGACTCAACACCCCATATTAAACGCCTAAGAATGTACCTGACTAGGAAGTATCTTAAAACCTATGGACTGCTATGTCTCCGAAAGAGAATCAAGCATGTGTACAGGGGCATAAACGCAGCAGTGATAGGATTGGAGAGGTTCGGTGAGCAAATGAAGACCCTTTGAAGTCATATTGCATGGTACCCATTCCACGGGTCTCAACTCTCCAGGTTTAAGGTATTCTTCCTTCAGCTAAAACATGCATGTGGAACCCAGAGTATGATCAACCGTGTGATCGGGAGACGTGTTCCAATAGGTCTCAGTTTTCGTCCCCTGGTACTCGGGTGCAACATTCCAGACGCTTTACTAACACTCTCCCGACTTGGAGAGTCAGTGCCTTTAACCTCCTGTTTGGCCCAGTTTGCAATTTCTGCGGAAGATGAACAGGAATAGGGAGAACCAATGACAGACTAGCTGGAGGTGTCTGGACGGGCAAATTTAACTCTCATTTCCCACCAGGAAGGGGAATTAACCAAAGGCTCAGCGTGCCGTGTCGGAACCAGATTAGGGCCTGAAGCAATCCTGCGGTGTTGCGGCCAGCTCACGAGAAAGCGAGTTGAAGAAAGGAGCTCAGGGGCACTGTAATTCACAAACCTGCAGAGTTATAAGTGAAGGCTATCGTCCAAAAATATACTGAAGTAAGGCTGCCAAGAGGACTTGAAAGCGGGGCAGAATTGCAGGAAACCGATTTCAGGAGATAGACTGGAATTGCATTGAAAGCATAGGAAAAGAGGCAGAACGTCCACAATGATGCACTTGGGCAAAAAGGGCGTATGCATTTTTTCCTGAATATATTCAGGAAAAAACGCATACGCCCTTTTTGGCCAACCAAGCAAGCTTGCAAAGGAAATCTGCACTACAATGAAGTCTCACTTCCCCCCGGTCAAAAGGGCCATCTGAAAAAAGTGTAAAATCCAGAAAGGCAGGACAGGCCATGGAGAACTGGGAGCCTTGTTATGCTGATGGGCGGGATGTCAATTGCCAACAGCCACTCGGGAGAAGTGTATGGTGTTTCCTGAAACATCTAAAAAACAAAGCAACAGAGCCTATGCACTTCCACTTATGGTCCTATAGCTTAGGGAAATTAAAATCAAAAAGACACAGCCACCCCAAAGGTTGGGACGGCTCTGTTTACAAGAACCTGGTTTACGGTACAAGTTCAATATCGCAGAAAGTGAAAAATGGATAAAGAAGTTGTGGTACTTACGTACAATGCAATATCACTCAGCAAGGAAATCTATGTCATCAGGCCCGTAGCAGCATAATGAGTGGATTCAGGTATGATGATTCTAACTGAAATAAGTCACACAGAAAAAGAAACATCATAAGATATCACTAATACACGGAATGTAACCTTGGCTACACAGGAGCTGAATTACAAAACAAAACAGAGTCTCAAATTTAGAAACCCAACTTATGCTTGCTTAAGGGGAAAGGTGAGTTGGGGTGCTGCATAAAACCAGAGATTGAAATGAGCACAGATAAAGTTCCTTAAGCCAAGTATGGAATAGACAAGAGCTACTCCTTGCTCAACGAAATGGACTCAACACCCCATATTAAACGCCTAAGAATGTACCTGACTAGGAAGTATCTTAAAACCTATGGATTGCTATGTCTCCGAAAGAGAATCAAGCGTGTGTACAGGGGCATAAACGCAGCAGTGATAGGATTGGAGAGGTTCGGTGAGCAAATGAAGACCCTTTGAAGTCATATTGCATGGTACCCATTCCACGGGTCTCAACTCTCCAGGTTTAAGGTATTCTTCCTTCAGCTAAAACATGCATGTGGAACCCAGAGTATGATCAGCTGTGTGATCGGGAGACGTGTTCCAATATGTGTCAGTTTTCGTCCCCTGGTACTCGGGTGCAACATTCCAGACGCTTTACTAACACTCTCCCGACTTGGAGAGTCAGTGCCTTTAACCTCCTGTTTGGCCCAGTTTGCAATTTCTGCGGAAGATGAACAGGAATAGGGAGAACCAATGAGAGTCTAGCTGGAGGTGTGTGGACAGGCAAATTTAACTCTCATTTCCCACCAGGAAGAGGAATTAACCAAAGGCTCAGCATGCCGTGCCGGAACCAGATTAGGGCCTGAAGCAATCCTGCGGTGTTGCGGCCAGCTCACGAGAAAGCGAGTTGAAGAAAGGAGCTCAGGGGCACTGTAATTCACAAACCTGCAGAGTTATAAGTGATGGCTATCGTCCAAAAATATACTGAAGTAAGACTGCCAAGAGGACTTGAAAGCGGGGCAGAATTGCAGGAAACCGATTTCAGGAGGTAGACTGGAATTGCATTTAAAGCATAGGAAAAGAGGAAGAACGTCCACAATGATGCACTTGGCCAAAAAGTGTGTATGCGTTCTTTCCTGAATATATTCAGGAAAAAACGCATACACCCTTTTTGGCCAACCAAGCAAGCTTGCAAAGGAAATCTGCACTACAATGAAGTCTCACTTCCCCCCAGTCAAAAGGGCCATCTGAAAAAAGTGTAAAATCCAGAAAGGCAGGACAGGCCATGGAGAACTGGGAGCCTTGTTATGCTGATGGGTGGGATGTAAATTGCCAACAGCCACTCGGGAGAAGTGTATGGTGTTTCCTGAAACATCTAAAAAACAAAGCACCAGAGCCTATGCACTTCCACTTATGGTCCTATAGCTTAGGGAAATTAAAATCAAAAAGACACAGCCACCCCAAAGGTTGGGACGGCTCTGTTTACAAGAACCTGGTTTACGGTACAAGTTCAATATCGCAGAAAGTGAAAAATGGATAAAGAAGTTGTGGTACTTACGTACAATGCAATATCACTCAGCAATGAAATCTATGTCATCAGGCCCGTAGCAGCATAATGAGTGGATTCAGGTATGATGATTCTAACTGAAATAAGTCACACAGAAAAAGAAACATCATAAGATATCACTAATACACGGAATGTAAACTTGGCTACACAGGAACTGAATTACAAAACAGAACAGGGTCTCAAATTTAGAAACCCAACTTATGCTTGCTTAAGGGGAAAGGTGAGTTGGGGTGCTGCATAAAACCAGAGATTGAAATGAGCACAGATAAAGTTCCTTAAGCCAAATATGGAAGAGACAAGAGCTACTCCTTGTTCAACGAAATGGACTCAACACCCCATATTAAACGCCTAAGAATGTACCTGACTAGGAAGTATCTTAAAACCTATGGACTGCTATGTCTCCGAAAGAGAATCAAGCATGTGTACAGGGGCATAAACGCAGCAGTGATAGGATTGGAGAGGTTCGGTGAGCAAATGAAGACCCTTTGAAGTCATATTGCATGGTACCCATTCCACGGGTCTCAACTCTCCAGGTTTAAGGTATTCTTCCTTCAGCTAAAACATGCATGTGGAACCCAGAGTATGATCAACCGTGTGATCGGGAGACGTGTTCCAATATGTCTCAGTTTTCGTCCCCTGGTACTCGGGTGCAACATTCCAGACGCTTTACTAACACTCTCCCAACTTGGAGAGTCAGTTCCTTTAACCTCCTGTTTGGCCCAGTTTGCAATTTCTGCGGAAGATGAACAGGAATAGGGAGAACCAATGACAGACTAGCTGGAGGTGTCTGGACGGGCAAATTTAACTCTCATTTCCCACCAGGAAGGGGAATTAACCAAAGGCTCAGCGTGCCGTGTCGGAACCAGATTAGGGCCTGAAGCAATCCTGCGGTGTTGCGGCCAGCTCACGAGAAAGCGAGTTGAAGAAAGGAGCTCAGGGGCACTGTAATTCACAAACCTGCAGAGTTATAAGTGAAGGCTATCGTCCAAAAATATACTGAAGTAAGGCTGCCAAGAGGACTTGAAAGCGGGGCAGAATTGCAGGAAACCGATTTCAGGAGATAGACTGGAATTGCATTGAAAGCATAGGAAAAGAGGCAGAACGTCCACAATGATGCACTTGGCCAAAAAGGGCGTATGCATTTTTTCCTGAATATATTCAGGAAAAAATGCATACGCCCTTTCTGGCCAACCAAGCAAGCTTGCAAAGGAAATCTGCACTACAATGAAGTCTCACTTCCCCCCGGTCAAAAGGGCCATCTGAAAAAAGTGTAAAATCCAGAAAGGCAGGACAGGCCATGGAGAACTGGGAGCCTTGTTATGCTGATGGGCGGGATGTAAATTGCCAACAGCCACTCGGGAGAAGTGTATGGTGTTTCCTGAAACATCTAAAAAACAAAGCAACAGAGCCTATGCACTTCCACTTATGGTCCTATAGCTTAGGGAAATTAAAATCAAAAAGACACAGCCACCCCAAAGGTTGGGACGGCTCTGTTTACAAGAACCTGGTTTACGGTACAAGTTCAATATCGCAGAAAGTGAAAAATGGATAAAGAAGTTGTGGTACTTACGTACAATGCAATATCACTCAGCAAGGAAATCTATGTCATCAGGCCCGTAGCAGCATAATGAGTGGATTCAGGTATGATGATTCTAACTGAAATAAGTCACACAGAAAAAGAAACATCATAAGATATCACTAATACACGGAATGTAACCTTGGCTACACAGGAGCTGAATTACAAAACAAAACAGGGTCTCAAATTTAGAAACCCAACTTATGCTTGCTTAAGGGGAAAGGTGAGTTGGGGTGCTGCATAAAACCAGAGATTGAAATGAGCACAGATAAAGTTCCTTAAGCCAAGTATGGAATAGACAAGAGCTACTCCTTGCTCAACGAAATGGACTCAACACCCCATATTAAACGCCTAAGAATGTACCTGACTAGGAAGTATCTTAAAACCTATGGATTGCTATGTCTCCGAAAGAGAATCAAGCGTGTGTACAGGGGCATAAACGCAGCAGTGATAGGATTGGAGAGGTTCGGTGAGCAAATGAAGACCCTTTGAAGTCATATTGCATGGTACCCATTCCACGGGTCTCAACTCTCCAGGTTTAAGGTATTCTTCCTTCAGCTAAAACATGCATGTGGAACCCAGAGTATGATCAACCGTGTGATCGGGAGACGTGTTCCAATATGTGTCAGTTTTCGTCCCCTGGTACTCGGGTGCAACATGCCAGACGCTTTACAAACACTCTCCCGATTTCGAGAGTCAGTGCCTTTAACCTCCTGTTTGGCCCAGTTTGCAATTTCTGCGGAAGATGAACAGGAATAGGGAGAACCAATGACAGACTAGCTGGAGGTGTCTGGACGGGCAAATTTAACTCTCATTTCCCACCAGGAAGAGGAATTAACCAAAGGCTCAGCATGCCGTGCCGGAACCAGATTAGGGCCTGAAGCCAACATGCGGTGTTGCGGCCAGCTCACGAGAAAGCGAGTTGAAGAAAGGAGCTCAGGGGCACTGTAATTCACAAACCTGCAGAGTTATAAATGACAGCTCTCGTCCAAAAATATACTGAAGTAAGGCTGCCAAGAGGACTTGAAAGCGGGGCAGAATTGCAGGAAACCAATTTCAGGAGGTAGACTGGAATTGCATTTAAAGCATAGGAAAAGAGGCAGAACGTCCACAATGATGCACTTGGCCAAAAAGGGCGTATGCGTTTTTTCCTGAATATATTCAGGAAAAAACGCATACGCCCTTTTTGGCCAACCAAGCAAGCTTGCAAAGGAAATCTGCACTACAATGAAGTCTCACTTCCCCCCGGTCAAAAGGGCCATCTGAAAAAAGTGTAAAATCCAGAAAGGCAGGACAGGCCATGGAGAACTGGGAGCCTTGTTATGCTGATGGGCGGGATGTAAATTGCCAACAGCCACTCGGGAGAAGTGTATGGTGTTTCCTGAAACATCTAAAAAACAAAGCAACAGAGCCTAGGGCACTTCCACTTATGGTCCTATAGATTAAGGAAATTAAAATCAAAAAGACACAGCCACCCCAAAGGTTGGGACGGCTCTGTTTACAAGAACCTGGTTTACAGTACAAGTTCAATATCGCAGAAAGTGAAAAATGGATAAAGAAGTTGTGGTACTTACGTACAATGCAGTATCACTCAGCAATGAAATCTATGTCATCAGGCCCGTAGCAGCATAATGAGTGGATTCAGGTATGATGATTCTAACTGAAATAAGTCACACAGAAAAAGAAACATCATAAGATATCACTAATACACGGAATGTAAACTTGGCTACACAGGAACTGAATTACAAAACAGAACAGGGTCTCAAATTTAGAAAACCAACTTATGCTTGCTTAAGGGGAAAGGTGAGTTGGGGTGCTGCATAAAACCAGAGATTGAAATGAGCACAGATAAAGTTCCTTAAGCCAAATATGGAATAGACAAGAGCTACTCCTTGCTCAACGAAATGGACTCAACACCCCATATTAAACGCCTAAGAGTGTACCTGACGAGGAAGTATCTTAAAACCTATGGATTGCTATGTCTCCGAAAGAGAATCAAGCGTGTGTACAGGGGCATAAACGCAGCAGTGATAGGATTGGAGAGGTTCGGTGAGCAAATGAAGACCCTTTGAAGTCATATTGCATGGTACCCATTCCACGGGTCTCAACTCTCCAGGATTAAGGCATTCTTCCTTCAGCTAAAACATGCATGTGGAACCCAGAGTATGATCAACCGTGTGATCGGGAGACGTGTTCCAATATGTGTCAGTTTTCGTCCCCTGGTACTCGGGTGCAACATTCCAGACGCTTTACTAACACTCTCCCGACTTGGAGAGTCAGTGCCTTTAACCTCCTGTTTGGCCCAGTTTGCAATTTCTGCGGAAGATGAACAGGAATAGGGAGAACCAATGACAGACTAGCTGGAGGTGTCTGGACGGGCAAATTTAACTCTCATTTCCCACCAGGAAGAGGAATTAACCAAAGGCTCAGCGTGCCGTGCCGGAACCAGATTAGGGCCTGAAGCCATCCTGCGGTGTTGCGGCCAGCTCACGAGAAAGCGAGTTGAAGAAAGGAGCTCAGGGGCACTGTAATTCACAAACCTGCAGAGTTATAAATGACAGCTATCGTCCAAAAATATACTGAAGTAAGGCTGCCTAGAGGACTTGAAAGCGGGGCAGAATTGCAGGAAACCGATTTCAGGAGGTAGACTGGAATTGCATTGAAAGCATAGGAAAAGAGGCAGAACGTCCACAATGATGCACTTGGCCAAAAAGGGCGTATGCGTTTTTTCCTGAATATATTCAGGAAAAAACGCATACGCCCTTTTTGGCCAACCAAGCAAGCTTGCAAAGGAAATCTGCACTACAATGAAGTCTCACTTCCCCCCGGTCAAAAGGGCCATCTGAAAAAAGTGTAAAATCCAGAAAGGCAGGACAGGCCATGGAGAACTGGGAGCCTTGTTATGCTGATGGGCGGGATGTAAATTGCCAACAGCCACTCGGGAGAAGTGTATGGTGTTTCCTGAAACATCTAAAAAACAAAGCAACAGAGCCTAGGGCACTTCCACTTATGGTCCTATAGCTTAGGGAAATTAAAATCAAAAAGACACAGCCACCCCAAAGGTTGGGACGGCTCTGTTTACAAGAACCACGATTACGGTACAAGTTCAATATCGCAGAAAGTGAAAAATGGATAAAGAAGTTGTGGTACTTACGTACAATGCAATATCACTCAGCAAGGAAATCTATGTCATCAGGCCCGTAGCAGCATAATGAGTGGATTCAGGTATGATGATTCTAACTGAAATAAGTCACACAGAAAAAGAAACATCATAAGATATCACTAATACACGGAATGTAACCTTTTCTACACAGGAACTGAATTACAAAACAGAACAGGGTCTCAAATTTAGAAACCCAACTTATGCTTGCTTAAGGGGAAAGGTGAGTTGGGGTGCTGCATAAAACCAGAGATTGAAATGAGCACAGATAAAGTTCCTTAAGCCAAATATGGAATAGACAAGAGCTACTCCTTGCTCAACGAAATGGACACAACACCCCATATTAAATGCCTAAGAGTGTACCTGACTAGGAAGTATCTTAAAACCTATGGATTGCTATGTCTCTGAAAGAGAATCAAGTGTGTGTACAGGGGCATAAACGCAGCAGTGATAGGATTGGAGAGGTTCGGTGAGCAAATGAAGACCCTTTGAAGTCATAGTGCATGGTACCCATTCCACGGGTCTCAACTCTCCAGGTTTAAGGTATTCTTCCTTCAGCTAAAACATGCATGTGGAACCCAGAGTATGATCAACCGTGTGATCGGGAGACGTGTTCCAATATGTCTCAGTTTTCGTCCCCTGGTACTCGGGTGCAACATTCCAGACGCTTTACTAACACTCTCCCGACTTGGAGAGTCAGTGCCTTTAACCTCCTGTTTGGCCCAGTTTGCAATTTCTGCGGAAGATGAACAGGAATAGGGAGAACCAATGACAGACTAGCTGGAGGTGTCTGGACGGGCAAATTTAACTCTCATTTCCCACCAGGAAGAGGAATTAACCAAAGGCTCAGCGTGCCGTGCCGGAACCAGATTAGGGCCTGAAGCCATCCTGCGGTGTTGCGGCCAGCTCACGAGAAAGCGAGTTGAAGAAAGGAGCTCAGGGGCACTGTAATTCACAAACCTGCAGAGTTATAAATGACAGCTATCGTCCAAAAATATACTGAAGTAAGGCTGCCAAGAGGACTTGAAAGCGGGGCAGAATTGCAGGAAACCAATTTCAGGAGGTAGACTGGAATTGCATTTAAAGCATAGGAAAAGAGGCAGAACGTCCACAATGATGCACTTGGCCAAAAAGGGCGTATGCGTTTTTTCCTGAATATATTCAGGAAAAAACGCATACGCCCTTTTTGGCCAACCAAGCAAGCTTGCAAAGGAAATCTGCACTACAATGAAGTCTCACTTCCCCCCGGTCAAAAGGGCCATCTGAAAAAAGTGTAAAATCCAGAAAGGCAGGACAGGCCATGGAGAACTGGGAGCCTTGTTATGCTGATGGGCGGGATGTAAATTGCCAACAGCCACTCGGGAGAAGTGTATGGTGTTTCCTGAAACATCTAAAAAACAAAGCAACAGAGCCTAGGGCACTTCCACTTATGGTCCTATAGATTAAGGAAATTAAAATCAAAAAGACACAGCCACCCCAAAGGTTGGGACGGCTCTGTTTACAAGAACCTGGTTTACAGTACAAGTTCAATATCGCAGAAAGTGAAAAATGGATAAAGAAGTTGTGGTACTTACGTACAATGCAGTATCACTCAGCAATGAAATCTATGTCATCAGGCCCGTAGCAGCATAATGAGTGGATTCAGGTATGATGATTCTAACTGAAATAAGTCACACAGAAAAAGAAACATCATAAAATATCACTAATACACGGAATGTAAACTTGGCTACACAGGAACTGAATTACAAAACAGAACAGGGTCTCAAATTTAGAAAACCAACTTATGCTTGCTTAAGGGGAAAGGTGAGTTGGGGTGCTGCATAAAACCAGAGATTGAAATGAGCACAGATAAAGTTCCTTAAGCCAAATATGGAATAGACAAGAGCTACTCCTTGCTCAACGAAATGGACTCAACACCCCATATTAAACGCCTAAGAGTGTACCTGACGAGGAAGTATCTTAAAACCTATGGATTGCTATGTCTCCGAAAGAGAATCAAGCGTGTGTACAGGGGCATAAACGCAGCAGTGATAGGATTGGAGAGGTTCGGTGAGCAAATGAAGACCCTTTGAAGTCATATTGCATGGTACCCATTCCACGGGTCTCAACTCTCCAGGATTAAGGCATTCTTCCTTCAGCTAAAACATGCATGTGGAACCCAGAGTATGATCAACCGTGTGATCGGGAGACGTGTTCCAATATGTGTCAGTTTTCGTCCCCTGGTACTCGGGTGCAACATTCCAGACGCTTTACTAACACTCTCCCGACTTGGAGAGTCAGTGCCTTTAACCTCCTGTTTGGCCCAGTTTGCAATTTCTGCGGAAGATGAACAGGAATAGGGAGAACCAATGACAGACTAGCTGGAGGTGTCTGGACGGGCAAATTTAACTCTCATTTCCCACCAGGAAGAGGAATTAACCAAAGGCTCAGCGTGCCGTGCCGGAACCAGATTAGGGCCTGAAGCCATCCTGCGGTGTTGCGGCCAGCTCACGAGAAAGCGAGTTGAAGAAAGGAGCTCAGGGGCACTGTAATTCACAAACCTGCAGAGTTATAAATGACAGCTATCGTCCAAAAATATACTGAAGTAAGGCTGCCAAGAGGACTTGAAAGCGGGGCAGAATTGCAGGAAACCGATTTCAGGAGGTAGACTGGAATTGCATTGAAAGCATAGGAAAAGAGGCAGAACGTCCACAATGATGCACTTGGCCAAAAAGGGCGTATGCGTTTTTTCCTGAATATATTCAGGAAAAAACGCATACGCCCTTTTTGGCCAACCAAGCAAGCTTGCAAAGGAAATCTGCACTACAATGAAGTCTCACTTCCCCCCGGTCAAAAGGGCCATCTGAAAAAAGTGTAAAATCCAGAAAGGCAGGACAGGCCATGGAGAACTGGGAGCCTTGTTATGCTGATGGGCGGGATGTAAATTGCCAACAGCCACTCGGGAGAAGTGTATGGTGTTTCCTGAAACATCTAAAAAACAAAGCAACAGAGCCTAGGGCACTTCCACTTATGGTCCTATAGCTTAGGGAAATTAAAATCAAAAAGACACAGCCACCCCAAAGGTTGGGACGGCTCTGTTTACAAGAACCACGATTACGGTACAAGTTCAATATCGCAGAAAGTGAAAAATGGATAAAGAAGTTGTGGTACTTACGTACAATGCAATATCACTCAGCAAGGAAATCTATGTCATCAGGCCCGTAGCAGCATAATGAGTGGATTCAGGTATGATGATTCTAACTGAAATAAGTCACACAGAAAAAGAAACATCATAAGATATCACTAATACACGGAATGTAACCTTGGCTACACAGGAACTGAATTACAAAACAGAACAGGGTCTCAAATTTAGAAACCCAACTTATGCTTGCTTAAGGGGAAAGGTGAGTTGGGGTGCTGCATAAAACCAGAGATTGAAATGAGCACAGATAAAGTTCCTTAAGCCAAATATGGAAGAGACAAGAGCTACTCCTTGCTCAACGAAATGGACACAACACCCCATATTAAATGCCTAAGAGTGTACCTGACTAGGAAGTATCTTAAAACCTATGGATTGCTATGTCTCTGAAACAGAATCAAGTGTGTGTACAGGGGCATAAACGCAGCAGTGATAGGATTGGAGAGGTTCGGTGAGCAAATGAAGACCCTTTGAAGTCATAGTGCATGGTACCCATTCCACGGGTCTCAACTCTCCAGGTTTAAGGTATTCTTCCTTCAGCTAAAACATGCATGTGGAACCCAGAGTATGATCAACCGTGTGATCGGGAGACGTGTTCCAATATGTCTCAGTTTTCGTCCCCTGGTACTCGGGTGCAACATTCCAGACGCTTTACTAACACTCTCCCGACTTGGAGAGTCAGTGCCTTTAACCTCCTGTTTGGCCCAGTTTGCAATTTCTGCGGAAGATGAACAGGAATAGGGAGAACCAATGACAGACTAGCTGGAGGTGTCTGGACGGGCAAATTTAACTCTCATTTCCCACCAGGAAGAGGAATTAACCAAAGGCTCAGCGTGCCATGCCGGAACCAGATTAGGGCCTGAAGCCATCCTGCGGTGTTGCGGCCAGCTCACGAGAAAGCGAGTTGAAGAAAGGAGCTCAGGGGCACTGTAATTCACAAACCTGCAGAGTTATAAATGACAGCTATCGTCCAAAAATATACTGAAGTAAGGCTGCCAAGAGGACTTGAAAGCGGGGCAGAATTGCAGGAAACCGATTTCAGGAGGTAGACTGGAATTGCATTTAAAGCATAGGAAAAGAGGCAGAACGTCCACAATGATGCACTTGGCCAAAAAGGGCGTATGCGTTTTTTCCTGAATATATTCAGGAAAAAACGCATACGCCCTTTTTGGCCAACCAAGCAAGCTTGCAAAGGAAATCTGCACTACAATGAAGTCTCACTTCCCCCCGGTCAAAAGGGCCATCTGAAAAAAGTGTAAAATCCAGAAAGGCAGGACAGGCCATGGAGAACTGGGAGCCTTGTTATGCTGATGGGCGGGATGTAAATTGCCAACAGCCACTCGGGAGAAGTGTATGGTGTTTCCTGAAACATCTAAAAATCAAAGCAACAGAGCCTAGGGCACTTCCACTTATGGTCCTATAGCTTAGGGAAATTGAAATCAAAAAGACACAGCCACCCCAAAGGTTGGGACGGCTCTGTTTACAAGAACCTGGTTTACGGTACACGTTCAATATCGCAGAAAGTGAAAAATGGATAAAGAAGTTGTGGTACTTACGTACAATGCAGTATCACTCAGCAATGAAATCTATGTCATCAGGCCCGTAGCAGCATAATGAGTGGATTCAGGTACGATGATTCTAACTGAAATAAGTCACACAGGAAAAGAAACATCATAAGATATCACTAATACACAGAATGTAACCTTGGCTACACAGGAACTGAATTACAAAACAGAACAGGGTCTCAAATTTAGAAACCCAACTTATGCTTGCTTAAGGGGAAAGGTGAGTTGGGGTGCTGCATAAAACCAGAGATTGAAATGAGCACAGATAAAGTTCCTTAAGCCAAATATGGAATAGACAAGAGCTACTCCTTGCTCAACGAAATGGACTCAACACCCCATATTAAATGCCTAAGAGTGTACCTGACTAGGAAGTATCTTAAAACCTATGGATTGCTATGTCTCTGAAAGAGAATCAAGTGTGTGTACAGGGGTATAAACGCAGCAGTGATAGGACTGGAGAGGTTCGGTGAGCAAATGAAGACCCTTTGAAGTCATATTGCATGGTACCCATTCCACGGGTCTCAACTCTCCAGGTTTAAGGTATTCTTCCTTCAGCTAAAACATGCATGTGGAACCCAGAGTATGATCAACCGTGTGATCGGGAGACGTGTTCCAATATGTGTCAGTTTTCGTCCCCTGGTACTCGGGTGCAACATTCCAGACGCTTTACTAACACTCTCCCGACTTGGAGAGTCAGTGCCTTTAACCTCCTGTTTGGCCCAGTTTGCAATTTCTGCGGAAGATGAACAGGAATAGGGAGAACCAATGACAGACTAGCTGGAGGTGTCTGGACGGGCAAATTTAACTCTCATTTCCCACCAGGAAGAGGAATTAACCAAAGGCTCAGCGTGCCGTGCCGGAACCAGATTAGGGCCTGAAGCCATCCTGCGGTGTTGCGGCCAGCTCACGAGAAAGCGAGTTGAAGAAAGGAGCTCAGGGGCACTGTAATTCACAAACCTGCAGAGTTATAAATGACAGCTATCGTCCAAAAATATACTGAAGTAAGGCTGCCAAGAGGACTTGAAAGCGGGGCAGAATTGCAGGAAACCGATTTCAGGAGGTAGACTGGAATTGCATTGAAAGCATAGGAAAAGAGGCAGAACGTCCACAATGATGCACTTGGCCAAAAAGGGCGTATGCGTTTTTTCCTGAATATATTCAGGAAAAAACGCATACGCCCTTTTTGGCCAACCAAGCAAGCTTGCAAAGGAAATATGCACTACAATGAAGTCTCACTTACCCCCGGTCAAAAGGGCCATCTGAAAAAAGTGTAAAATCCAGAAAGGCAGGACAGGCCATGGAGAACTGGGAGCCTTGTTATGCTGATGGGCGGGATGTAAATTGCCAACAGCCACTCGGGAGAAGTGTATGGTGTTTCCTGAAACATCTAAAAAACAAAGCAACAGAGCCTAGGGCACTTCCACTTATGGTCCTATAGCTTAGGGAAATTAAAATCAAAAGACACAGCCACCCAAAGGTTGGGACGGCTCTGTTTACAAGAACCACGTTTACGGTACAAGTTCAATATCGCAGAAAGTGAAAAATGGATAAAGAAGTTGTGGTACTTACGTACAATGCAATATCACTCAGCAATGAAATCTATGTCATCAGGCCCGTAGCAGCATAATGAGTGGATTCAGGTACGATGATTCTAACTGAAATAAGTCACACAGGAAAAGAAACATCATAAGATATCACTAATACACGGAATGTAACCTTGGCTACACAGGAACTGAATTACAAAACAGAACAGGGTCTCAAATTTAGAAACCCAACTTATGCTTGCTTAAGGGGAAAGGTGAGTTGGGGTGCTGCATAAAACCAGAGATTGAAATGAGCACAGATAAAGTTCCTTAAGCCAAATATGGAATAGACAAGAGCTACTCCTTGCTCAACGAAATGGACACAACACCCCATATTAAATGCCTAAGAGTGTACCTGACTAGGAAGTATCTTAAAACCTATGGATTGCTATGTCTCCAAAAGAGAATCAAGCATGTGTACAGGGGCATAAACGCAGCAGTGATAGGATTGGAGAGGTTCGGTGAGCAAATGAAGACCCTTTGAAGTCATATTGCATGGTACCCATTCCACGGGTCTCAACTCTCCAGGTTTAAGGTATTCTTCCTTCAGCTAAAACATGCATGTGGAACCCAGAGTATGATCAACCGTGTGATCGGGAGACGTGTTCCAATATGTGTCAGTTTTCGTCCCCTGGTACTCGGGTGCAACATTCCAGACGCTTTACTAACACTCTCCCGACTTGGAGAGTCAGTGCCTTTAACCTCCTGTTTGGCCCAGTTTGCAATTTCTGCGGAAGATGAACAGGAATAGGGAGAACCAATGACAGACTAGCTGGAGGTGTCTGGACGGGCAAATTTAACTCTCATTTCCCACCAGGAAGAGGAATTAACCAAAGGCTCAGCGTGCCATGCCGGAACCAGATTAGGGCCTGAAGCCATCCTGCGGTGTTGCGGCCAGCTCACGAGAAAGCGAGTTGAAGAAAGGAGCTCAGGGGCACTGTAATTCACAAACCTGCAGAGTTATAAATGACAGCTATCGTCCAAAAATATACTGAAGTAAGGCTGCCAAGAGGACTTGAAAGCGGGGCAGAATTGCAGGAAACCGATTTCAGGAGGTAGACTGGAATTGCATTTAAAGCATAGGAAAAGAGGCAGAACGTCCACAATGATGCACTTGGCCAAAAAGGGCGTATGCGTTTTTTCCTGAATATATTCAGGAAAAAACGCATACGCCCTTTTTGGCCAACCAAGCAAGCTTGCAAAGGAAATCTGCACTACAATGAAGTCTCACTTCCCCCCGGTCAAAAGGGCCATCTGAAAAAAGTGTAAAATCCAGAAAGGCAGGACAGGCCATGGAGAACTGGGAGCCTTGTTATGCTGATGGGCGGGATGTAAATTGCCAACAGCCACTCGGGAGAAGTGTATGGTGTTTCCTGAAACATCTAAAAATCAAAGCAACAGAGCCTAGGGCACTTCCACTTATGGTCCTATAGCTTAGGGAAATTGAAATCAAAAAGACACAGCCACCCCAAAGGTTGGGACGGCTCTGTTTACAAGAACCTGGTTTACGGTACACGTTCAATATCGCAGAAAGTGAAAAATGGATAAAGAAGTTGTGGTACTTACGTACAATGCAGTATCACTCAGCAATGAAATCTATGTCATCAGGCCCGTAGCAGCATAATGAGTGGATTCAGGTACGATGATTCTAACTGAAATAAGTCACACAGGAAAAGAAACATCATAAGATATCACTAATACACAGAATGTAACCTTGGCTACACAGGAACTGAATTACAAAACAGAACAGGGTCTCAAATTTAGAAACCCAACTTATGCTTGCTTAAGGGGAAAGGTGAGTTGGGGTGCTGCATAAAACCAGAGATTGAAATGAGCACAGATAAAGTTCCTTAAGCCAAATATGGAATAGACAAGAGCTACTCCTTGCTCAACGAAATGGACTCAACACCCCATATTAAATGCCTAAGAGTGTACCTGACTAGGAAGTATCTTAAAACCTATGGATTGCTATGTCTCTGAAAGAGAATCAAGTGTGTGTACAGGGGTATAAACGCAGCAGTGATAGGACTGGAGAGGTTCGGTGAGCAAATGAAGACCCTTTGAAGTCATATTGCATGGTACCCATTCCACGGGTCTCAACTCTCCAGGTTTAAGGTATTCTTCCTTCAGCTAAAACATGCATGTGGAACCCAGAGTATGATCAACCGTGTGATCGGGAGACGTGTTCCAATATGTGTCAGTTTTCGTCCCCTGGTACTCGGGTGCAACATTCCAGACGCTTTACTAACACTCTCCCGACTTGGAGAGTCAGTGCCTTTAACCTCCTGTTTGGCCCAGTTTGCAATTTCTGCGGAAGATGAACAGGAATAGGGAGAACCAATGACAGACTAGCTGGAGGTGTCTGGACGGGCAAATTTAACTCTCATTTCCCACCAGGAAGAGGAATTAACCAAAGGCTCAGCGTGCCGTGCCGGAACCAGATTAGGGCCTGAAGCCATCCTGCGGTGTTGCGGCCAGCTCACGAGAAAGCGAGTTGAAGAAAGGAGCTCAGGGGCACTGTAATTCACAAACCTGCAGAGTTATAAATGACAGCTATCGTCCAAAAATATACTGAAGTAAGGCTGCCAAGAGGACTTGAAAGCGGGGCAGAATTGCAGGAAACCGATTTCAGGAGGTAGACTGGAATTGCATTGAAAGCATAGGAAAAGAGGCAGAACGTCCACAATGATGCACTTGGCCAAAAAGGGCGTATGCGTTTTTTCCTGAATATATTCAGGAAAAAACGCATACGCCCTTTTTGGCCAACCAAGCAAGCTTGCAAAGGAAATATGCACTACAATGAAGTCTCACTTACCCCCGGTCAAAAGGGCCATCTGAAAAAAGTGTAAAATCCAGAAAGGCAGGACAGGCCATGGAGAACTGGGAGCCTTGTTATGCTGATGGGCGGGATGTAAATTGCCAACAGCCACTCGGGAGAAGTGTATGGTGTTTCCTGAAACATCTAAAAAACAAAGCAACAGAGCCTAGGGCACTTCCACTTATGGTCCTATAGCTTAGGGAAATTAAAATCAAAAGACACAGCCACCCAAAGGTTGGGACGGCTCTGTTTACAAGAACCACGTTTACGGTACAAGTTCAATATCGCAGAAAGTGAAAAATGGATAAAGAAGTTGTGGTACTTACGTACAATGCAATATCACTCAGCAATGAAATCTATGTCATCAGGCCCGTAGCAGCATAATGAGTGGATTCAGGTACGATGATTCTAACTGAAATAAGTCACACAGGAAAAGAAACATCATAAGATATCACTAATACACGGAATGTAACCTTGGCTACACAGGAACTGAATTACAAAACAGAACAGGGTCTCAAATTTAGAAACCCAACTTATGCTTGCTTAAGGGGAAAGGTGAGTTGGGGTGCTGCATAAAACCAGAGATTGAAATGAGCACAGATAAAGTTCCTTAAGCCAAATATGGAATAGACAAGAGCTACTCCTTGCTCAACGAAATGGACACAACACCCCATATTAAATGCCTAAGAGTGTACCTGACTAGGAAGTATCTTAAAACCTATGGATTGCTATGTCTCCAAAAGAGAATCAAGCATGTGTACAGGGGCATAAACGCAGCAGTGATAGGATTGGAGAGGTTCGGTGAGCAAATGAAGACCCTTTGAAGTCATATTGCATGGTACCCATTCCACGGGTCTCAACTCTCCAGGTTTAAGGTATTCTTCCTTCAGCTAAAACATGCATGTGGAACCCAGAGTATGATCAACCGTGTGATCGGGAGACGTGTTCCAATATGTGTCAGTTTTCGTCCCCTGGTACTCGGGTGCAACATTCAAGACGCTTTACTAACACTCTCCCGACTTGGAGAGTCAGTGCCTTTAACCTCCTGTTTGGCCCAGTTTGCAATTTCTGCGGAAGATGAACAGGAATAGGGAGAACCAATGACAGACTAGCTGGAGGTGTCTGGACGGGCAAATTTAACTCTCATTTCCCACCAGGAAGGGGAATTAACCAAAGGCTCAGCGTGCCGTGCGGGAACCAGAATAGGGCCTGAAGCCATCCTGCGGTGTTGTGGCCAGCTCACGAGAAAGCGAGTTGAAGAAAGGAGCTCAGGGGCACTGTAATTCACAAACCTACAGAGTTATAAAGGACAGCTATCGTCCAAAAATATACTGAAGTAAGGCTGCCAAGAGGACTTGAAAGCGGGGCAGAATTGCAGGAAACCGATTTCAGGAGGTAGACTGGAATTGCATTTAAAGCATAGGAAAAGAGGCAGAACGTCCACAATGATGCACTTGGCCAAAAAGGGCGTATGCGTTTTTTCCTGAATATATTCAGGAAAAAACGCATACGCCCTTTTTGGCCAACCAAGCAAGCTTGCAAAGGAAATATGCACTACAATGAAGTCTCACTTCCCCCCGGTCAAAAGGGCCATCTGAAAAAAGTGTAAAATCCAGAAAGGCAGGCCAGGCCATGGAGAACTGGGAGCCTTGTTATGCTGATGGGCGGGATGTAAATTGCCAACAGCCACTCGGGAGAAGTGTATGGTGTTTCCTGAAACATCTAAAAAACAAAGCAACAGAGCCTAGGGCACTTCCACTTATGGTCCTATAGCTTAGGGAAATTAAAATCAAAAAGACACAGCCACCCCAAAGGTTGGGACGGCTCTGTTTACAAGAACCTGGTTTACGGTACAAGTTCAATATCGCAGAAAGTGAAAAATGGATAAAGAAGTTGTGGTACTTACGTACAATGCAGTATCACTCAGCAATGAAATCTATGTCATCAGGCCCGTAGCAGCATAATGAGTGGATTCAGGTATGATGATTCTAACTGAAATAAGTCACACAGGAAAAGAAACATCATAAGATATCACTAATACACGGAATGTAAACTTGGCTACACAGGAACTGAATTCCAAAACAGAACAGGGTCTCAAATTTAGAAACCCAACTTATGCTTGCTTAAGGGGAAAGGTGAGTTGGGGTGCTGCATAAAACCAGAGATTGAAATGAGCACAGATAAAGTTCCTTAAGCCAAATATGGAATAGACAAGAGCTACTCCTTGCTCAAGGAAATGGACTCAACACCCCATATTAAACGCCTAAGCATGTACCTGACTAGGAAGTATCTTAAAACCTATGGATTGCTATGTCTCCGAAAGAGAACCAAGCGTGTGTACAGGGGCATAAACGCAGCAGTGATAGGACTGGAGAGGTTCGGTGAGCAAATGAAGACCCTTTGAAGTCATATTGCATGGTACCCATTCCACGGGTCTCAACTCTCCAGGTTTAAGGTATTCTTCCTTCAGCTAAAACATGCATGTGGAACCCAGAGTATGATCAACCGTGTGATCGGGAGACGTGTTCCAATATGTGTCAGTTTTCGTCCCCTGGTACTCGGGTGCAACATTCCAGACGCTTTACTAACACTCTCCCGACTTGGAGAGTCAGTGCCTTTAACCTCCTGTTTGGCCCAGTTTGCAATTTCTGTGGAAGATGAACAGGAATAGGGAGAACCAATGAGAGACTAGCTGGAGGTGTCTGGACGGGCATATTTAACTCTCATTTCCCACCAGGAAGAGGAATTAACCAAAGGCTCAGCGTGCCGTGCTGGAACCAGATTAGGGCCTGAAGCCATCCTGCGGTGTTGCGGCCAGCTCACGAGAAAGCGAGTTGAAGAAAGGAGCTCAGGGGCACTGTAATTCACAAACCTGCAGAGTTATAAATGACAGCTATCGTCCAAAAATATACTGAAGTAAGGCTGCCAAGAGGACTTGAAAGCGGGGCAGAATTGCAGGAAACCGATTTCAGGAGGTAGACTGGAATTGCATTTAAAGCATAGGAAAAGAGGCAGAACGTCCACAATGATGCACTTGGCCAAAAAGGGCGTATGCGTTTTTTCCTGAATATATTCAGGAAAAAACGCATACGCCCTTTTGGGCCAACCAAGCAAGCTTGCAAAGGAAATCTGCACTACAATGAAGTCTCACTTCCCCCCGGTCAAAAGGGCCATCTGAAAAAAGTGTAAAATACAGAAAGCCAGGACAGGCCACGGAGAACTGGGAGCCTTGTTATGCTGATGGGCGGGATGTAAATTGCCAACAGCCACTCGGGAGAAGTGTATGGTGTTTCCTGAAACATCTAAAAAACAAAGCAACAGAGACAAGGGCACTTCCACTTATGGTCCTATAGCTTAGGGAAATTAAAATCAAAAAGACACAGCCACCCCAAAGGTTGGGACGGCTCTGTTTACAAGAACCTGGTTTACGGTACAAGTTCAATATCGCAGAAAGTGAAAAATGGATAAAGAAGTTGTGGTACTTACTTACAATGCAATAACACTCAGCAAGGAAATCTATGTCATCAGGCCCGTAGCAGCATAATGAGTGGATTCAGGTACGATGATTCTAACTGAAATAAGTCACACAGAAACAGAAACATCATAAGATATCACTAATACACGGAATGTAACCTTGGCTACACAGGAACTGAATTCCAAAACAGAACAGGGTCTCAAATTTAGAAACCCAACTTATGCTTGCTTAAGGGGAAAGGTGAGTTGGGGTGCTGCATAAAACCAGAGATTGAAATGAGCACAGATAAAGTTCCTTAAGCCAAATATGGAATAGACAAGAGCTACTCCTTGCTCAAGGAAATGGACTCAACACCCCATATTAAACGCCTAAGCATGTACCTGACTAGGAAGTATCTTAAAACCTATGGATTGCTATGTCTCCGAAAGAGAACCAAGCGTGTGTACAGGGGCATAAACGCAGCAGTGATAGGACTGGAGAGGTTCGGTGAGCAAATGAAGACCCTTTGAAGTCATATTGCATGGTACCCATTCCACGGGTCTCAACTCTCCAGGTTTAAGGTATTCTTCCTTCAGCTAAAACATGCATGTGGAACCCAGAGTATGATCAACCGTGTGATCGGGAGACGTGTTCCAATATGTCTCAGTTTTCGTCCCCTGGTACTCGGGTGCAACATTCCAGACGCTTTACTAACACTCTCCCGACTTGGAGAGTCAGTGCCTTTAACCTCCTGTTTGGCCCAGTTTGCAATTTCTGCGGAAGATGAACAGGAATAGGGAGAACCAATGACAGACTAGCTGGAGGTGTCTGGACGGGCAAATTTAACTCTCATTTCCCACCAGGAAGAGGAATTAACCAAAGGCTCAGCGTGCCATGCCGGAACCAGATTAGGGCCTGAAGCCATCCTGCGGTGTTGCGGCCAGCTCACGAGAAAGCGAGTTGAAGAAAGGAGCTCAGGGGCACTGTAATTCACAAACCTGCAGAGTTATAAATGACAGCTATCGTCCAAAAATATACTGAAGTAAGGCTGCCAAGAGGACTTGAAAGCGGGGCAGAATTGCAGGAAACCGATTTCAGGAGGTAGACTGGAATTGCATTTAAAGCATAGGAAAAGAGGCAGAACGTCCACAATGATGCACTTGGCCAAAAAGGGCGTATGCGTTTTTTCCTGAATATATTCAGGAAAAAACGCATACGCCCTTTTTGGCCAACCAAGCAAGCTTGCAAAGGAAATCTGCACTACAATGAAGTCTCACTTCCCCCCGGTCAAAAGGGCCATCTGAAAAAAGTGTAAAATCCAGAAAGGCAGGACAGGCCATGGAGAACTGGGAGCCTTGTTATGCTGATGGGCGGGATGTAAATTGCCAACAGCCACTCGGGAGAAGTGTATGGTGTTTCCTGAAACATCTAAAAATCAAAGCAACAGAGCCTAGGGCACTTCCACTTATGGTCCTATAGCTTAGGGAAATTGAAATCAAAAAGACACAGCCACCCCAAAGGTTGGGACGGCTCTGTTTACAAGAACCTGGTTTACGGTACACGTTCAATATCGCAGAAAGTGAAAAATGGATAAAGAAGTTGTGGTACTTACGTACAATGCAGTATCACTCAGCAATGAAATCTATGTCATCAGGCCCGTAGCAGCATAATGAGTGGATTCAGGTACGATGATTCTAACTGAAATAAGTCACACAGGAAAAGAAACATCATAAGATATCACTAATACACGGAATGTAACCTTGGCTACACAGGAACTGAATTCCAAAACAGAACAGGGTCTCAAATTTAGAAACCCAACTTATGCTTGGTTAAGGGGAAAGGTGAGTTGGGGTGCTGCATAAAACCAGAGATTGAAATGAGCACAGATAAAGTTCCTTAAGCCAAATATGGAATAGACAAGAGCTACTCCTTGCTCAACGAAATGGACTCAACACCCCATATTAAATGCCTAAGAGTGTACCTGACTAGGAAGTATCTTAAAACCTATGGATTGCTATGTCTCTGAAAGAGAATCAAGTGTGTGTACAGGGGCATAAACGCAGCAGTGATAGGATTGGAGAGGTTCGGTGAGCAAATGAAGACCCTTTGAAGTCATATTGCATGGTACCCATTCCACGGGTCTCAACTCTCCAGGTTTAAGGTATTCTTCCTTCAGCTAAAACATGCATGTGGAACCCAGAGTATGATCAACCGTGTGATCGGGAGACGTGTTCCAATATGTCTCAGTTTTCGTCCCCTGGTACTCGGGTGCAACATTCCAGACGCTTTACTAACACTCTCCCGACTTGGAGAGTCAGTGCCTTTAACCTCCTGTTTGGCCCAGTTTGCAATTTCTGCGGAAGATGAACAGGAATAGGGAGAACCAATGACAGACTAGCTGGAGGTGTCTGGACGGGCAAATTTAACTCTCATTTCCCACCAGGAAGAGGAATTAACCAAAGGCTCAGCGTGCCGTGCCGGAACCAGATTAGGGCCTGAAGCCATCCTGCGGGGTTGCGGCCAGCTCACGAGAAAGCGAGTTGAAGAAAGGAGCTCAGGGGCACTGTAATTCACAAACCTGCAGAGTTATAAATGACAGCTATCGTCCAAAAATATACTGAAGTAAGGCTGCCAAGAGGACTTGAAAGCGGGGCAGAATTGCAGGAAACCGATTTCAGGAGGTAGACTGGAATTGCATTGAAAGCATAGGAAAAGAGGCAGAACGTCCACAATGATGCACTTGGCCAAAAAGGGCGTATGCGTTTTTTCCTGAATATATTCAGGAAAAAACGCATACGCCCTTTTTGGCCAACCAAGCAAGCTTGCAAAGGAAATCTGCACTACAATGAAGTCTCACTTACCCCCGGTCAAAAGGGCCATCTGAAAAAAGTGTAAAATCCAGAAAGGCAGGACAGGCCATGGAGAACTGGGAGCCTTGTTATGCTGATGGGCGGGATGTAAATTGCCAACAGCCACTCGGGAGAAGTGTATGGTGTTTCCTGAAACATCTAAAAAACAAAGCAACAGAGCCTAGGGCACTTCCACTTATGGTCCTATAGCTTAGGGAAATTAAAATCAAAAAGACACAGCCACCCCAAAGGTTGGGACGGCTCTGTTTACAAGAACCACGTTTACGGTACAAGTTCAATATCGCAGAAAGTGAAAAATGGATAAAGAAGTTGTGGTACTTACATACAATGCAATATCACTCAGCAATGAAATCTATGTCATCAGGCCCGTAGCAGCATAATGAGTGGATTCAGGTACGATGATTCTAACTGAAATAAGTCACACAGGAAAAGAAACATCATAAGATATCACTAATACACGGAATGTAACCTTGGCTACACAGGAACTGAATACAAAACAGAACAGGGTCTCAAATTTAGAAACCCAACTTATGCTTGCTTAAGGGGAAAGGTGAGTTGGGGTGCTGCATAAAACCAGAGATTGAAATGAGCACAGATAAAGTTCCTTAAGCCAAATATGGAATAGACAAGAGCTACTCCTTGCTCAACGAAATGGACACAACACCCCATATTAAATGCCTAAGAGTGTACCTGACTAGGAAGTATCTTAAAACCTATGGATTGCTATGTCTCTGAAAGAGAATCAAGTGTGTGTACAGGGGCATAAACGCAGCAGTGATAGGATTGGAGAGGTTCGGTGAGCAAATGAAGACCCTTTGAAGTCATAGTGCATGGTACCCATTCCACGGGTCTCAACTCTCCAGGTTTAAGGTATTCTTCCTTCAGATAAAACATGCATGTGGAACCCAGAGTATGATCAACCGTGTGATCGGGAGACGTGTTCCAATATGTGTCAGTTTTCGTCCCCTGGTACTCGGGTGCAACATTCCAGACGCTTTACTAACACTCTCCCGACTTGGAGAGTCAGTGCCTTTAACCTCCTGTTTGGTCCAGTTTGCAATTTCTGTGGAAGATGAACAGGAATAGGGAGAACCAATGAGAGACTAGCTGGAGGTGTCTGGACGGGCAAATTTAACTCTCATTTCCCACCAGGAAGAGGAATTAACCAAAGGCTCAGCGTGCCGTGCCGGAACCAGATTAGGGCCTGAAGCACTCCTGCGGTGTTGCGGCCAGCTCACGAGAAAGCGAGTTGAAGAAACGAGCTCAGGGGCACTGTAATTCACAAACCTGCAGAGTTATAAATGACAGCTATCGTCCAAAAATATACTGAAGTAAGGCTGCCAAGAGGACTTGAAAGCGGGGCAGAATTGCAGGAAACCGATTTCAGGAGGTAGACTGGAATTGCATTGAAAGCATAGGAAAAGAGGCAGAACGTCCACAATGATGCACTTGGCCAAAAAGGGCGTATGCGTTTTTTCCTGAATATATTCAGGAAAAAACGCATACGCCCTTTTTGGCCAACCAAGCAAGCTTGCAAAGGAAATCTGCACTACAATGAAGTCTCACTTCCCCCCGGTCAAAAGGGCCATCTGAAAATAGTGTAAAATCCAGAAAGGCAGGACAGGCCATGGAGAACTGGGAGCCTTGTTATGCTGATGGGCGGGATGTCAATTGCCAACAGCCACTCGGGAGAAGTGTATGGTGTTTCCTGAAACATCTAAAAAACAAAGCAACAGAGCCTAGGGCACTTCCACTTATGGTCCTATAGCTTAGGGAAATTAAAATCAAAAAGACACAGCCACCCCAAAGGTTGGGACGGCTCTGTTTACAAGAACCTGATTTACGGTACAAGTTCAATATCACAGAAAGTGAAAAATGGATAAAGAAGTTGTGGTACTTACGTACAATGCAATATCACTCAGCAAGGAAATCTATGTCATCAGGCCCGTAGCAGCATAATGAGTGGATTCAGGTACGATGATTCTAACTGAAATAAGTCACACAGAAAAAGAAACATCATAAGATATCACTAATACACGGAATGTAAACTTGGCTACACAGGAACTGAATTACAAAACAGAACAGGGTCTCAAAATTAGAAACCCACCTTATGCTTGCTTAAGGGGAAAGGTGAGTTGGGGTGCTGCATAAAACCAGAGATTGAAATGAGCACAGATAAAGTTCCTTAAGCCAAGTATGGAATAGACAAGAGCTACTCCTTGCTCAACGAAATGGACTCAACACCCCATATTAAATGCCTAAGAGTGTACCTGACTAGGAAGTATCTTAAAACCTATGGATTGCTATGTCTCCAAAAGAGAATCAAGCATGTGTACAGGGGCATAAACGCAGCAGTGATAGGATTGGAGAGGTTCGGTGAGCAAATGAAGACCCTTTGAAGTCATATTGCATGGTACCCATTCCACGGGTCTCAACTCTCCAGGTTTAAGGTATTCTTCCTTCAGCTAAAACATGCATGTGGAACCCAGAGTATGATCAACCGTGTGATCGGGAGACGTGTTCCAATATGTGTCAGTTTTCGTCCCCTGGTACTCGGGTGCAACATTCCAGACGCTTTACTAACACTCTCCCGACTTGGAGAGTCAGTGCCTTTAACCTCCTGTTTGGCCCAGTTTGCAATTTCTGCGGAAGATGAACAGGAATAGGGAGAACCAATGACAGACTAGCTGGAGGTGTCTGGACGGGCAAATTTAACTCTCATTTCCCACCAGGAAGGGGAATTAACCAAAGGCTCAGCGTGCCGTGCGGGAACCAGAATAGGGCCTGAAGCCATCCTGCGGTGTTGTGGCCAGCTCACGAGAAAGCGAGTTGAAGAAAGGAGCTCAGGGGCACTGTAATTCACAAACCTACAGAGTTATAAAGGACAGCTATCGTCCAAAAATATACTGAAGTAAGGCTGCCAAGAGGACTTGAAAGCGGGGCAGAATTGCAGGAAACCGATTTCAGGAGGTAGACTGGAATTGCATTTAAAGCATAGGAAAAGAGGCAGAACGTCCACAATGATGCACTTGGCCAAAAAGTGCGTATGCGTTTTTTCCTGAATATATTCAGGAAAAAACGCATACGCCCTTTTTGGCCAACCAAGCAAGCTTGCAAAGGAAATATGCACTACAATGAAGTCTCACTTCCCCCCGGTCAAAAGGGCCATCTGAAAAAAGTGTAAAATCCAGAAAGGCAGGCCAGGCCATGGAGAACTGGGAGCCTTGTTATGCTGATGGGCGGGATGTAAATTGCCAACAGCCACTCGGGAGAAGTGTATGGTGTTTCCTGAAACATCTAAAAAACAAAGCAACAGAGCCTAGGGCACTTCCACTTATGGTCCTATAGCTTAGGGAAATTAAAATCAAAAAGACACAGCCACCCCAAAGGTTGGGACGGCTCTGTTTACAAGAACCTGGTTTACGGTACAAGTTCAATATCGCAGAAAGTGAAAAATGGATAAAGAAGTTGTGGTACTTACGTACAATGCAGTATCACTCAGCAATGAAATCTATGTCATCAGGCCCGTAGCAGCATAATGAGTGGATTCAGGTATGATGATTCTAACTGAAATAAGTCACACAGGAAAAGAAACATCATAAGATATCACTAATACACGGAATGTAAACTTGGCTACACAGGAACTGAATTCCAAAACAGAACAGGGTCTCAAATTTAGAAACCCAACTTATGCTTGCTTAAGGGGAAAGGTGAGTTGGGGTGCTGCATAAAACCAGAGATTGAAATGAGCACAGATAAAGTTCCTTAAGCCAAATATGGAATAGACAAGAGCTACTCCTTGCTCAACGAAATGGACTCAACACCCCATATTAAACGCCTAAGAATGTACCTGACTAGGAAGTATCTTAAAACCTATGGACTGCTATGTCTCCGAAAGAGAATCAAGCGTGTGTACAGGGGCATAAACGCAGCAGTGATAGGATTGGAGAGGTTCGGTGAGCAAATGAAGACCCTTTGAAGTCATATTGCATGGTACCCATTCCACGGGTCTCAACTCTCCAGGTTTAAGGTATTCTTCCTTCAGCTAAAACATGCATGTGGAACCCAGAGTATGATCAACCGTGTGATCGGGAGACGTGTTCCAATATGTGTCAGTTTTCGTCCCCTGGTACTCGGGTGCAACATTCCAGACGCTTTACTAACACTCTCCCGACTTGGAGAGTCAGTGCCTTTAACCTCCTGTTTGGCCCAGTTTGCAATTTCTGCGGAAGATGAACAGGGATATGGAGAACCAATGAGAGACTAGCTGGAGGTTTCTGGACGGGCAAATTTAACTCTCATTTCCCACCAGGAAGAGGAATTAACCAAAGGCTCAGCGTGCCGTGCCGGAACCAGATTAGGGCCTGAAGCCATCCTGCGGTGTTGCGGCCAGCTCACGAGAAAGCGAGTTGAAGAAAGGAGCTCAGGGGCACTGTAATTCACAAACCTGCAGAGTTATAAATGACAGCTATCGTCCAAAAATATACTGAAGTAAGGCTGCCAAGAGGACTTGAAAGCGGGGCAGAATTGCAGGAAACCGATTTCAGGAGGTAGACTGGAATTGCATTGAAAGCATAGGAAAAGAGGCAGAACGTCCACAATGATGCACTTGGCCAAAAAGGGCGTATGCGTTTTTTCCTGAATATATTCAGGAAAAAACGCATACGCCCTTTTTGGCCAACCAAGCAAGCTTGCAAAGGAAATCTGCACTACAATGAAGTCTCACTTCCCCCCGGTCAAAAGGGCCATCTGAAAAAAGTGTAAAATCCAGAAAGGCAGGACAGGCCATGGAGAACTGGGAGCCTTGTTATGCTGATGGGCGGGATGTCAATTGCCAACAGCCACTCGGGAGAAGTGTATGGTGTTTCCTGAAACATCTAAAAAACAAAGCACCAGAGCCTAGGGCACTTCCACTTATGGTCCTATAGCTTAGGGAAATTAAAGTCAAAAAGACACAGCCACCCCAAAGGTTGGGACGGCTCTGTTTACAAGAACCTGATTTACGGTACAAGTTCAATATCGCAGAAAGTGAAAAATGGATAAAGAAGTTGTGGTACTTACGTACAATGCAATATCACTCAGCAAGGAAATCTATGTCATCAGGCCCGTAGCAGCATAATGAGTGGATTCAGGTATGATGATTCTAACTGAAATAAGTCACACAGAGAAAGAAACATCATAAGATATCACTAATACACGGAATGTAAACTTGGCTACACAGGAACTGAATTCCAAACAGAACAGGGTCTCAAATTAAGAAAACAAACTTATGCTTCCTTAAGGGGAAAGGTGAGTTGGGGTAATGCATAAAACCAGAGATTGAAATGAGCACAGATAAAGTTCCTTAAGCCAAATATGGAATAGACAAGAGCTACTCCTTGCTCAAGGAATGGACTCAACACCCCATATTAAACGCCTAAGCATGTACCTGACTAGGAAGTATCTTAAAACCTATGGATTGCTATGTCTCCGAAAGAGAACCAAGCGTGTGTACAGGGGCATAAACGAAGAAGTGATAGGGACTGGAGAGGTTCGGTGAGCAAATGAAGACCCTTTGAAGTCATATTGCATGGTACCCATTCCACGGGTCTCAACTCTCCAGGTTTAAGGTATTCTTCCTTCAGCTAAACATGCATGTGGAACCCAGAGTATGATCAACCGTGTGATCGGGAGACGTGTTCCAATATGTGTCAGTTTTCGTCCCCTGGTACTCGGGTGCAACATTCCAGACGCTTTACTAACACTCTCCCGACTTGGAGAGTCAGTGCCTTTAACCTCCTGTTTGGCCCAGTTTGCAATTTCTGCGGGAAGATGAACAGGAATAGGGAGAACCATGACAGACTAGCTGGAGGTGTCTGGACGGGCAAATTTAACTCTCATTTCCCACCAGGAAGAGGAATTAACCAAAGGCTCAGCGTGCCGTGCCGGAACCAGAATAGGGCCTGAAGCCATCCTGCGGTGTTGCGGCCAGCTCACGAGGAAAGCGAGTTGAAGAAAGGAGCTCAGGGGCACTGTAATTCACAAACCTGCAGAGTTATAAATGACAGCTATCGTCCAAAAATATACTGAAGTAAGGCTGCCAAGAGGACTTGAAAGCGGGGCAGAATTGCAGGAAACCGATTTCAGGAGGTAGACTGGAATTGCATTGAAAGCATAGGAAAAGAGGCAGAACGTCCACAATGATGCACTTGGCCAAAAAGGGCGTATGCGTTTTTTCCTGAATATATTCAGGAAAAAACGCATACGCCCTTTTTGGCCAACCAAGCAAGCTTGCAAAGGAAATCTGCACTACAATGAAGTCTCACTTCCCCCCGGTCAAAAGGGCCATCTGAAAAAAGTGTAAAATCCAGAAAGGCAGGACAGGCCATGGAGAACTGGGAGCCTTGTTATGCTGATGGGCGGGATGTAAATTGCCAACAGCCACTCGGGAGAAGTGTATGGTGTTTCCTGAAACATCTAAAAAACAAAGCACCAGAGCCTAGGGCACTTCCACTTATGGTCCTATAGCTTAGGGAAATTAAAGTCAAAAAGACACAGCCACCCCAAAGGTTGGGACGGCTCTGTTTACAAGAACCTGATTTACGGTACAAGTTCAATATCGCAGAAAGTGAAAAATGGATAAAGAAGTTGTGGTACTTACGGACAATGCAATATCACTCAGCAAGGAAATCTATGTCATCAGGCCCGTAGCAGCATAATGAGTGGATTCAGGTATGATGATTCTAACTGAAATAAGTCACACAGAGAAAGAAACATCATAAGATATCACTAATACACGGAATGTAAACTTGGCTACACAGGAACTGAATTCCAAAACAGAACAGGGTCTCAAATTAAGAAAACAAACTTATGCTTCCTTAAGGGGAAAGGTGAGTTGGGGTAATGCATAAAACCAGAGATTGAAATGAGCACAGATAAAGTTCCTTAAGCCAAATATGGAATAGACAAGAGCTACTCCTTGCTCAAGGAAATGGACTCAACACCCCATATTAAACGCCTAAGCATGTACCTGACTAGGAAGTATCTTAAAACCTATGGATTGCTATGTCTCCCGAAGAGAACCAAGCGTGTGTACAGGGGCATAAACGCAGCAGTGATAGGACTGGAGAGGTTCGGTGAGCAAATGAAGACCCTTTGAAGTCATATTGCATGGTACCCATTCCACGGGTCTCAACTCTCCAGGTTTAAGGTATTCTTCCTTCAGCTAAAACATGCATGTGGAACCCAGAGTATGATCAACCGTGTGATCGGGAGACGTGTTCCAATATGTGTCAGTTTTCGTCCCCTGGTACTCGGGTGCAACATTCCAGACGCTTTACTAACATTCTCCCGACTTGGAGAGTCAGTGCCTTTAACCTCCTGTTTGGCCCAGTTTGCAATTTCTGCGGAAGATGAACAGGAATAGGGAGAACCAATGACAGACTAGCTGGAGGTGTCCTGGACGGGCAAATTTAACTCTCATTTCCCACCAGGAAGAGGAATTAACCAAAGGCTCAGCGTGCCGTGCCGGAACCAGAATAGGGCCTGAAGCCATCCTGCGGTGTTGCGGCCAGCTCACGAGAAAGCGAGTTGAAGAAAGGAGCTCAGGGGCACTGTAATTCACAAACCTGCAGAGTTATAAATGACAGCTATCGTCCAAAAATATACTGAAGTAAGGCTGCCAAGAGGACTTGAAAGCGGGGCAGAATTGCAGGAAACCGATTTCAGGAGGTAGACTGGAATTGCATTGAAAGCATAGGAAAAGAGGCAGAACGTCCACAATGATGCACTTGGCAAAAAGGGCGTATGCGTTTTTTTCCTGAATATATTCAGGAAAAAACGCATACGCCCTTTTTGGCCAACCAAGCAAGCTTGCAAAGGAAATCTGCACTACAATGAAGTCTCACTTCCCCCCGGTCAAAAGGGCCATCTGAAAAAAAGTGTAAAATCCAGAAAGGCAGGACAGGCCATGGAGAACTGGGAGCCTTGTTATGCTGATGGGCGGGATGTCAATTGCCAACAGCCACTCGGGAGAAGTGTATGGTGTTTCCTGAAACATCTAAAAAACAAAGCACCAGAGCCTAGGGCACTTCCACTTATGGTCCTATAGCTTAGGGAAATTAAAATCAAAAAAACACAGCCACCCCAAAGTTTGGCACGGCTGTGTTTACAAGAACCACGTTTACGGTACAAGTTCAATATCGCAGAAAGTGAAAAATGGATAAAGAAGTTGTGGTACTTACGTACAATGCAATATCACTCAGCAAGGAAATCTATGTCATCAGGCCCGTAGCAGCATAATGAGTGGATTCAGGTATGATGATTCTAACTGAAATAAGTCACACAGAGAAAGAAACATCATAAGATATCACTAATACACGGAATGTAAACTTGGCTACACAGGAACTGAATTCCAAAACAGAACAGGGTCTCAAATTAAGAAAACAAACTTATGCTTGCTTAAGGGGAAAGGTGAGTTGGGGTAATGCATAAAACCAGAGATTGAAATGAGCACAGATAAAGTTCCTTAAGCCAAGTATGGAATAGACAAGAGCTACTCCTTGCTCAAGGAAATGGACTCAACACCCCATATTAAACGCCTAAGAATGTACCTGACTAGGAAGTATCTTAAAACCTATGGATTTCTATGTCACCAAAAGAGAATCAAGCATGTGTACAGGGGCATAAACGCAGCAGTGATAGGATTGGAGAGGTTCGGTGAGCAAATGAAGACCCTTTGAAGTCATATTGCATGGTACCCATTCCACGGGTCTCAACTCTCCAGGTTTAAGGTATTCTTCCTTCAGCTAAAACATGCATGTGGAACCCAGAGTATGATCAACCGTGTGATCGGGAGACGTGTTCCAATATGTGTCAGTTTTCGTCCCCTGGTACTCGGGTGCAACATTCCAGACGCTTTACTAACACTCTCCCGACTTGGAGAGTCAGTGCCTTTAACCTCCTGTTTGGCCCAGTTTGCAATTTCTGCGGAAGATGAACAGGAATAGGGAGAACCAATGACAGACTAGCTGGAGGTGTCTGGACGGGCAAATTTAACTCTCATTTCCCACCAGGAAGAGGAATTAACCAAAGGCTCAGCGTGCCGTGCGGGAACCAGAATAGGGCCTGAAGCCATCCTGCGGTGTTGTGGCCAGCTCACGAGAAAGCGAGTTGAAGAAAGGAGCTCAGGGGCACTGTAATTCACAAACCTACAGACTTATAAATGACAGCTATCGTCCAAAAATATACTGAAGTAAGGCTGCCAAGAGGACTTGAAAGCGGGGCAGAATTGCAGGAAACCGATTTCAGGAGGTAGACTGGAATTGCATTGAAAGCATAGGAAAAGAGGCAGAACGTCCACAATGATGCACTTGGCCAAAAAGGGCGTATGCGTTTTTTCCTGAATATATTCAGGAAAAAACGCATACGCCCTTTTTGGCCAACCAAGCAAGCTTGCAAAGGAAATCTGCACTACAATGAAGTCTCACTTCCCCCCGGTCAAAAGGGCCATCTGAAAAAAGTGTAAAATCCAGAAAGGCAGGACAGGCCATGGAGAACTGGGAGCCTTGTTATGCTGATGGGCGGGATGTCAATTGCCAACAGCCACTCGGGAGAAGTGTATGGTGTTTCCTGAAACATCTAAAAAACAAAGCACCAGAGCCTAGGGCACTTCCACTTATGGTCCTATAGCTTAGGGAAATTAAAGTCAAAAAGACACAGCCACCCCAAAGGTTGGGACGGCTCTGTTTACAAGAACCTGATTTACGGTACAAGTTCAATATCGCAGAAAGTGAAAAATGGATAAAGAAGTTGTGGTACTTACGTACAATGCAATATCACTCAGCAAGGAAATCTATGTCATCAGGCCCGTAGCAGCATAATGAGTGGATTCAGGTATGATGATTCTAACTGAAATAAGTCACACAGAGAAAGAAACATCATAAGATATCACTAATACATCGAATGTAAACTTGGCTACACAGGAACTGAATTCCAAAACAGAACAGGGTCTCAAATTAAGAAAACAAACTTATGCTTCCTTAAGGGGAAAGGTGAGTTGGGGTAATGCATAAAACCAGAGATTGAAATGAGCACAGATAAAGTTCCTTAAGCCAAATATGGAATAGACAAGAGCTACTCCTTGCTCAAGGAAATGGACTCAACACCCCATATTAAACGCCTAAGCATGTACCTGACTAGGAAGTATCTTAAAACCTATGGATTGCTATATCTCCGAAAGAGAACCAAGCGTGTGTACAGGGGCATAAACGCAGCAGTGATAGGACTGGAGAGGTTCGGTGAGCAAATGAAGACCCTTTGAAGTCATATTGCATGGTACCCATTCCACGGGTCTCAACTCTCCAGGTTTAAGGTATTCTTCCTTCAGCTAAAACATGCATGTGGAACCCAGAGTATGATCAACCGTGTGATCGGGAGACGTGTTCAAATATGTCTCAGTTTTCGTCCCCTGGTACTCGGGTGCAACATTCCAGATGCTTTACTAACACTCTCCCGAGTTGGAGAGTCAGTGCCTTTAACCTCCTGTTTGGCCCAGTTTGCAATTTCTGCGGAAGATGAACAGGAATAGGGAGAACCAATGACAGACTAGCTGGAGGTGTCTGGACGGGCATATTTAACTCTCATTTCCCACCAGGAAGAGGAATTAACCAAAGGCTCAGCGTGCCGTGCCAGAACCAGATTAGGGACTGAAGCACTCCTGCGGTGTTGCGGCCAGCTCACGAGAAAGCGAGTTGAAGAAAGGAGCTCAGGGGCACTGTAATTCACAAACCTGCAGAGTTATAAATGACAGCTATCGTCCAAAAATATACTGAAGTAAGGCTGCCAAGAGGGCTTGAAAGCGGGGCAGAATTGCAGGAAACCGATTTCAGGAGGTAGACTGGAATTGCATTGAAAGCATAGGAAAAGAGGCAGAACGTCCACAATGATGCACTTGGCCAAAAAGGGCGTATGCGTTTTTTCCTGAATATATTCAGGAAAAAACGCATACGCCCTTTTTGGCCAACCAAGCAAGCTTGCAAAGGAAATATGCACTACAATGAAGTCTCACTTCCCCCGGGTCAAAAGGGCCATCTGAAAAAAGTGTAAAATCCAGAAAGGCAGGACAGGCCATGGAGAACTGGGAGCCTTGTTATGCTGATGGGCGGGATGTCAATTGCCAACAGCCACTCGGGAGAAGTGTATGGTGTTTCCTGAAACATCTAAAAAACAAAGCAACAGAGCCTAGGGCACTTCCACTTATGGTCCTATAGCTTAGGGAAATTAAAATCAAAAAGACACAGCCACCCAAAATGTTGGGACGGCTCTGTTTACAAGAACCTGATTTACGGTACAAGTTCAATATCGCAGAAAGTGAAAAATGGATAAAGAAGTTGTGGTACTTACGTACAATGCAATATCACTCAGCAAGGAAATCTATGTCATCAGGCCCGTAGCAGCATAATGAGTGGATTCAGGTATGATGATTCTAACTGAAATAAGTCACACAGAGAAAGAAACATCATAAGATATCACTAATACACGGAATGTAAACTTGGCTACACAGGAACTGAATTCCAAAACAGAACAGGGTCTCAAATTAAGAAAACAAACTTATGCTTGCTTAAGGGGAAAGGTGAGTTGGGGTAATGCATAAAACCAGAGATTGAAATGAGCACAGATAAAGTTCCTTAAGCCAAATATGGAATAGACAAGAGCTACTCCTTGCTCAAGGAAATGGACTCAACACCCCATATTAAACGCCTAAGCATGTACCTGACTAGGAAGTATCTTAAAACCTATGGATTGCTATGTCTCCGAAAGAGAACCAAGCGTGTGTACAGGGGCATAAACGCAGCAGTGATAGGACTGGAGAGGTTCGGTGAGCAAATGAAGACCCTTTGAAGTCATATTGCATGGTACCCATTCCACGGGTCTCAACTCTCCAGGTTTAAGGTATTCTTCCTTCAGCTAAAACATGCATGTGGAACCCAGAGTATGATCAACCGTGTGATCGGGAGACGTGTTCAAATATGTCTCAGTTTTCGTCCCCTGGTACTCGGGTGCAACATTCCAGACGCTTTACTAACACTCTCCCGAGTTGGAGAGTCAGTGCCTTTAACCTCCTGTTTGGCCCAGTTTGCAATTTCTGCGGAAGATGAACAGGAATAGGGAGAACCAATGACAGACTAGCTGGAGGTGTCTGGACGGGCAAATTTAACTCTCATTTCCCACCAGGAAGAGGAATTAACCAAAGGCTCAGCGTGCCGTGCAGGAACCAGAATAGGGCCTGAAGCCATCCTGCGGTGTTGTGGCCAGCTCACGAGAAAGCGAGTTGAAGAAAGGAGCTCAGGGGCACTGTAATTCACAAACCTGCAGAGTTATAAATGACAGCTATCGTCCAAAAATATACTGAAGTAAGGCTGCCAAGAGGACTTGAAAGCGGGGCAGAATTGCAGGAAACCGATTTCAGGAGGTAGACTGGAATTGCATTTAAAGCATAGGAAAAGAGGCAGAACGTCCACAATGATGCACTTGGCCAAAAAGGGCGTATGCGTTTTTTCCTGAATATATTCAGGAAAAAACGCATACGCCCTTTTTGGCCAACCAAGCAAGCTTGCAAAGGAAATCTGCACTACAATGAAGTCACACTTCCCCGCGGTCAAAAGGGCCATCTGAAAAAAGTGTAAAATCCAGAAAGGCAGGACAGGCCATGGAGAACTGGGAGCCTTGTTATGCTGATGGGTGGGATGTAAATTGCCAACAGCCACTCGGGAGAAGTGTATGGTGTTTCCTGAAACATCTAAAAAACAAAGCAACAGAGCCTAGGGCACTTCCACTTATGGTCCTATAGCTTAGGGAAATTAAAATCAAAAAGACACAGCCACCCCAAAGGTTGGGACGGCTCTGTTTACAAGAACCTGGTTTACGGTACAAGTTCAATATCGCAGAAAGTGAAAAATGGATAAAGAAGTTGTGGTACTTACGAACAATGCAATATCACTCAGCAATGAAATCTATGTCATCAGGCCCGTAGCACCATAATGAGTGGATTCAGGTATGATGATTCTAACTGAAATAAGTCACACAGAAAAAGAAACATCATAAGATATCACTAATACACGGAATGTAACCTTGGCTACACAGGAACTGAATTACAAAACAGAACAGGGTCTCAAATTTAGAAAACAAACTTATGCTTCCTTAAGGGGAAAGGTGAGTTGGGGTAATGCATAAAACCAGAGATTGAAGTGAGCACAGATAAAGTTCCTTAAGCCAAATATGGAATAGACAAGAGCTACTCCTTGCTCAACGAAATGGACTCAACACCCCATATTAAACGCCTAAGCATGTACCTGACTAGGAAGTGTCTTAAAACCTATGGATTGCTATGTCTCCGAAAGAGAATCAAGCGTGTGTACAGGGGCATAAACGCAGCAGTGATAGGACTGGAGAGGTTCGGTGAGCAAATGAAGACCCTTTGAAGTCATATTGCATGGTACCCATTCCACGGGTCTCAACTCTCCAGGTTTAAGGTATTCTTCCTTCAGCTAAAACATGCATGTGGAACCCAGAGTATGATCAACCATGTGATCGGGAGACGTGTTCCAATATGTGTCAGTTTTCGTCCCCTGGTACTCGGGTGCAACATTCCAGACGCTTTACTAACACTCTCCCGACTTGGAGAGTCAGTGCCTTTAACCTCCTGTTTGGCCCAGTTTGCAATTTCTGCGGAAGATGAACAGGAATAGGGAGAACCAATGACAGACTAGCTGGAGGTGTCTGGATGGGCAAATTTAACTCTCATTTCCCACCAGGAAGAGGAATTAACCAAAGGCGCAGCGTGCCGTGCCGGAACCAGAATAGGGCCTGAAGCCATCCTGCGGTGTTGCGGCCAGCTCACGAGAAAGCGAGTTGAAGAAAGGAGCTCAGGGGCACTGTAATTCACAAACCTGCAGAGTTATAAATGACAGCTATCGTCCAAAAATATACTGAAGTAAGGCTGCCAAGAGGACTTGAAAGCGGGGCAGAATTGCAGGAAACCGATTTCAGGAGGTAGACTGGAATTGCATTGAAAGCATAGGAAAAGAGGCAGAACGTCCACAATGATGCACTTGGCCAAAAAGGGCGTATGCGTTTTTTCCTGAATATATTCAGGAAAAAACGCATACGCCCTTTTTGGCCAACCAAGCAAGCTTGCAAAGGAAATCTGCACTACAATGAAGTCTCACTTCCCCCCGGTCAAAAGGGCCATCTGAAAAAAGTGTAAAATCCAGAAAGGCAGGACAGGCCATGGAGAACTGGGAGCCTTGTTATGCTGATGGGCGGGATGTCAATTGCCAACAGCCACTCGGGAGAAGTGTATGGTGTTTCCTGAAACATCTAAAAAACAAAGCACCAGAGCCTAGGGCACTTCCACTTATGGTCCTATAGCTTAGGGAAATTAAAGTCAAAAAGACACAGCCACCCCAAAGGTTGGGACGGCTCTGTTTACAAGAACCTGGTTTACGGTACAAGTTCAATATCGCAGAAAGTGAAAAATGGATAAAGAAGTTGTGGTACTTACGTACAATGCAATATCACTCAGCAAGGAAATCTATGTCATCAGGCCCGTAGCAGCATAATGAGTGGATTCAGGTATGATGATTCTAACTGAAATAAGTCACACAGAGAAAGAAACATCATAAGATATCACTAATACATCGAATGTAAACTTGGCTACACAGGAACTGAATTCCAAAACAGAACAGGGTCTCAAATTAAGAAAACAAACTTATGCTTCCTTAAGGGGAAAGGTGAGTTGGGGTAATGCATAAAACCAGAGATTGAAATGAGCACAGATAAAGTTCCTTAAGCCAAATATGGAATAGACAAGAGCTACTCCTTGCTCAAGGAAATGGACTCAACACCCCATATTAAACGCCTAAGCATGTACCTGACTAGGAAGTATCTTAAAACCTATGGATTGCTATATCTCCGAAAGAGAACCAAGCGTGTGTACAGGGGCATAAACGCAGCAGTGATAGGACTGGAGAGGTTCGGTGAGCAAATGAAGACCCTTTGAAGTCATATTGCATGGTACCCATTCTACGGGTCTCAACTCTCCAGGTTTAAGGTATTCTTCCTTCAGCTAAAACATGCATGTGGAACCCAGAGTATGATCAACCGTGTGATCGGGAGACGTGTTCCAATATGTGTCAGTTTTCGTCCCCTGGTACTCGGGTGCAACATTCCAGACGCTTTACTAACACTCTCCCGACTTGGAGAGTCAGTGCCTTTAACCTCCTGTTTGGCCCAGTTTGCAATTTCTGCGGAAGATGAACAGGAATAGGGAGAACCAATGACAGACTAGCTGGAGGTGTCTGGACGGGCAAATTTAACTCTCATTTCCCACCAGGAAGAGGAATTAACCAAAGGCTCAGCGTGCCGTGCCGGAACCAGAATAGGGCCTGAAGCCATCCTGCGGTGTTGCGGCCAGCTCACGAGAAAGCGAGTTGAAGAAAGGAGCTCAGGGGCACTGTAATTCACAAACCTGCAGAGTTATAAATGACAGCTATCGTCCAAAAATATACTGAAGTAAGGCTGCCAAGAGGACTTGAAAGCGGGGCAGAATTGCAGGAAACCGATTTCAGGAGGTAGACTGGAATTGCATTGAAAGCATAGGAAAAGAGGCAGAACGTCCACAATGATGCACTTGGCCAAAAAGGGCGTATGCGTTTTTTCCTGAATATATTCAGGAAAAAACGCATACGCCCTTTTTGGCCAACCAAGCAAGCTTGCAAAGGAAATCTGCACTACAATGAAGTCTCACTTCCCCCCGGTCAAAAGGGCCATCTGAAAAAAGTGTAAAATCCAGAAAGGCAGGACAGGCCATGGAGAACTGGGAGCCTTGTTATGCTGATGGGCGGGATGTCAATTGCCAACAGCCACTCGGGAGAAGTGTATGGTGTTTCCTGAAACATCTAAAAAACAAAGCACCAGAGCCTAGGGCACTTCCACTTATGGTCCTATAGCTTAGGGAAATTAAAGTCAAAAAGACACAGCCACCCCAAAGGTTGGGACGGCTCTGTTTACAAGAACCTGATTTACGGTACAAGTTCAATATCGCAGAAAGTGAAAAATGGATAAAGAAGTTGTGGTACTTACGTACAATGCAATATCACTCAGCAAGGAAATCTATGTCATCAGGCCCGTAGCAGCATAATGAGTGGATTCAGGTATGATGATTCTAACTGAAATAAGTCACACAGAGAAAGAAACATCATAAGATATCACTAATACACGGAATGTAAACTTGGCTACACAGGAACTGAATTCCAAAACAGAACAGGGTCTCAAATTAAGAAAACAAACTTATGCTTCCTTAAGGGGAAAGGTGAGTTGGGGTAATGCATAAAACCAGAGATTGAAATGAGCACAGATAAAGTTCCTTAAGCCAAATATGGAATAGACAAGAGCTACTCCTTGCTCAAGGAAATGGACTCAACACCCCATATTAAACGCCTAAGCATGTACCTGACTAGGAAGTATCTTAAAACCTATGGATTGCTATGTCTCCGAAAGAGAACCAAGCGTGTGTACAGGGGCATAAACGCAGCAGTGATAGGACTGGAGAGGTTCGGTGAGCAAATGAAGACCCTTTGAAGTCATATTGCATGGTACCCATTCCACGGGTCTCAACTCTCCAGGTTTAAGGTATTCTTCCTTCAGCTAAAACATGCATGTGGAACCCAGAGTATGATCAACCGTGTGATCGGGAGACGTGTTCAAATATGTCTCAGTTTTCGTCCCCTGGTACTCGGGTGCAACATTCCAGACGCTTTACTAACACTCTCCCGAGTTGGAGAGTCAGTGCCTTTAACCTCCTGTTTGGCCCAGTTTGCAATTTCTGTGGAAGATGAACAGGAATAGGGAGAACCAATGAGAGACTAGCATGAGGTGTCTGGACGGGCATATTTAACTCTCATTTCCCACCATGAAGAGGAATTAACCAAAGGCTCAGCGTGCCGTGCCGGAACCAGATTAGGGCCTGAAGCACTCCTGCGGTGTTGCGGCCAGCTCACGAGAAAGCGAGTTGAAGAAAGGAGCTCAGGGGCACTGTAATTCACAAACCTGCAGAGTTATAAATGACAGCTCTCGTCCAAAAATATACTGAAGTAAGGCTGCCAAGAGGACTTGAAAGCGGGGCAGAATTGCAGGAAACCGATTTCAGGAGGTAGACTGGAATTGCATTGAAAGCATAGGAAAAGAGGCAGAACGTCCACAATGATGCACTTGGCCAAAAAGGGCGTATGCGTTTTTTCCTGAATATATTCAGGAAAAAACGCATACGCCCTTTTTGGCCAACCAAGCAAGCTTGCAAAGGAAATCTGCACTACAATGAAGTCTCACTTCCCCCCGGTCAAAAGGGCCATCTGAAAAAAGTGTAAAATCCAGAAAGGCAGGACAGGCCATGGAGAACTGGGAGCCTTGTTATGCTGATGGGCGGGATGTCAATTGCCAACAGCCACTCGGGAGAAGTGTATGGTGTTTCCTGAAACATCTAAAAAACAAAGCAACAGAGCCTAGGGCACTTCCACTTATGGTCCTATAGCTTAGGGAAATTAAAGTCAAAAAGACACAGCCACCCCAAAGGTTGGGACGGCTCTGTTTACAAGAACCTGATTTACGGTACAAGTTCAATATCGCAGAAAGTGAAAAATGGATAAAGAAGTTGTGGTACTTACGTACAATGCAATATCACTCAGCAAGGAAATCTATGTCATCAGGCCCGTAGCAGCATAATGAGTGGATTCAGGTATGATGATTCTAACTGAAATAAGTCACACAGAGAAAGAAACATCATAAGATATCACTAATACACGGAATGTAAACTTGGCTACACAGGAACTGAATTCCAAAACAGAACAGGGTCTCAAATTAAGAAAACAAACTTATGCTTCCTTAAGGGGAAAGGTGAGTTGGGGTAATGCATAAAACCAGAGATTGAAATGAGCACAGATAAAGTTCCTTAAGCCAAATATGGAATAGACAAGAGCTACTCCTTGCTCAAGGAAATGGACTCAACACCCCATATTAAACGCCTAAGCATGTACCTGACTAGGAAGTATCTTAAAACCTATGGATTGCTATGTCTCCGAAAGAGAACCAAGCGTGTGTACAGGGGCATAAACGCAGCAGTGATAGGACTGGAGAGGTTCGGTGAGCAAATGAAGACCCTTTGAAGTCATATTGCATGGTACCCATTCCACGGGTCTCAACTCTCCAGGTTTAAGGTATTCTTCCTTCAGCTAAAACATGCATGTGGAACCCAGAGTATGATCAACCGTGTGATCGGGAGACGTGTTCCAATATGTGTCAGTTTTCGTCCCCTGGTACTGGGGTGCAACATTCCAGACGCTTTACTAACACTCTCCCGACTTGGAGAGTCAGTGCCTTTAACCTCCTGTTTGGCCCAGTTTGCAATTTCTGCGGAAGATGAACAGGAATAGGGAGAACCAATGACAGACTAGCTGGAGGTGTCTGGACGGGCAAATTTAACTCTCATTTCCCACCAGGAAGAGGAATTAACCAAAGGCTCAGCGTGCCGTGCCGGAACCAGAATAGGGCCTGAAGCCATCCTGCGGTGTTGCGGCCAGCTCACGAGAAAGCGAGTTGAAGAAAGGAGCTCAGGGGCACTGTAATTCACAAACCTGCAGAGTTATAAATGACAGCTATCGTCCAAAAATATACTGAAGTAAGGCTGCCAAGAGGACTTGAAAGCGGGGCAGAATTGCAGGAAACCGATTTCAGGAGGTAGACTGGAATTGCATTGAAAGCATAGGAAAAGAGGCAGAACGTCCACAATGATGCACTTGGCCAAAAAGGGCGTATGCGTTTTTTCCTGAATATATTCAGGAAAAAACGCATACGCCCTTTTTGGCCAACCAAGCAAGCTTGCAAAGGAAATCTGCACTACAATGAAGTCTCACTTCCCCCCGGTCAAAAGGGCCATCTGAAAAAAGTGTAAAATCCAGAAAGGCAGGACAGGCCATGGAGAACTGGGAGCCTTGTTATGATGATGGGCGGGATGTCAATTGCCAACAGCCACTCGGGAGAAGTGTATGGTGTTTCCTGAAACATCTAAAAAACAAAGCACCAGAGCCTAGGGCACTTCCACTTATGGTCCTATAGCTTAGGGAAATTAAAGTCAAAAAGACACAGCCACCCCAAAGGTTGGGACGGCTCTGTTTACAAGAACCTGATTTACGGTACAAGTTCAATATCGCAGAAAGTGAAAAATGGATAAAGAAGTTGTGGTACTTACGTACAATGCAATATCACTCAGCAAGGAAATCTATGTCATCAGGCCCGTAGCAGCATAATGAGTGGATTCAGGTATGATGATTCTAACTGAAATAAGTCACACAGAGAAAGAAACATCATAAGATATCACTAATACACGGAATGTAAACTTGGCTACACAGGAACTGAATTCCAAAACAGAACAGGGTCTCAAATTAAGAAAACAAACTTATGCTTCCTTAAGGGGAAAGGTGAGTTGGGGTAATGCATAAAACCAGAGATTGAAATGAGCACAGATAAAGTTCCTTAAGCCAAATATGGAATAGACAAGAGCTACTCCTTGCTCAAGGAAATGGACTCAACACCCCATATTAAACGCCTAAGCATGTACCTGACTAGGAAGTATCTTAAAACCTATGGATTGCTATGTCTCCGAAAGAGAACCAAGCGTGTGTACAGGGGCATAAACGCAGCAGTGATAGGACTGGAGAGGTTCGGTGAGCAAATGAAGACCCTTTGAAGTCATATTGCATGGTACCCATTCCACGGGTCTCAACTCTCCAGGTTTAAGGTATTCTTCCTTCAGCTAAAACATGCATGTGGAACCCAGAGTATGATCAACCGTGTGATCGGGAGACGTGTTCCAATATGTGTCAGTTTTCGTCCCCTGGTACTTGGGTCCAACATTCCAGACGCTTTACTAACACTCTCCCGACTTGGAGAGTCAGTGCCTTTAACCTCCTGTTTGGCCCAGTTTGCAATTTCTGCGGAAGATGAACAGGAATAGGGAGAACCAATGACAGACTAGCTGGAGGTGTCTGGACGGGCAAATTTAACTCTCATTTCCCACCAGGAAGAGGAATTAACCAAAGGCTCAGCGTGCCGTGCCGGAACCAGAATAGGGCCTGAAGCCATCCTGCGGTGTTGCGGCCAGCTCACGAGAAAGCGAGTTGAAGAAAGGAGCTCAGGGGCACTGTAATTCACAAACCTGCAGAGTTATAAATGACAGCTATCGTCCAAAAATATACTGAAGTAAGGCTGCCAAGAGGACTTGAAAGCGGGGCAGAATTGCAGGAAACTGATTTCAGGAGGTAGACTGGAATTGCATTGAAAGCATAGGAAAAGAGGCAGAACGTCCACAATGATGCACTTGGCCAAAAAGGGCGTATGCGTTTTTTCCTGAATATATTCAGGAAAAAACGCATACGCCCTTTTTGGCCAACCAAGCAAGCTTGCAAAGGAAATCTGCACTACAATGAAGTCTCACTTCCCCCCGGTCAAAAGGGCCATCTGAAAAAAGTGTAAAATCCAGAAAGGCAGGACAGGCCATGGAGAACTGGGAGCCTTGTTATGCTGATGGGCGGGATGTCAATTGCCAACAGCCACTCGGGAGAAGTGTATGGTGTTTCCTGAAACATCTAAAAAACAAAGCACCAGAGCCTAGGGCACTTCCACTTATGGTCCTATAGCTTAGGGAAATTAAAGTCAAAAAGACACAGCCACCCCAAAGGTTGGGACGGCTCTGTTTACAAGAACCTGATTTACGGTACAAGTTCAATATCGCAGAAAGTGAAAAATGGATAAAGAAGTTGTGGTACTTACGTACAATGCAATATCACTCAGCAAGGAAATCTATGTCATCAGGCCCGTAGCAGCATAATGAGTGGATTCAGGTATGATGATTCTAACTGAAATAAGTCACACAGAGAAAGAAACATCATAAGATATCACTAATACACGGAATGTAAACTTGGCTACACAGGAACTGAATTCCAAAACAGAACAGGGTCTCAAATTAAGAAAACAAACTTATGCTTCCTTAAGGGGAAAGGTGAGTTGGGGTAATGCATAAAACCAGAGATTGAAATGAGCACAGATAAAGTTCCTTAAGCCAAGTATGGAATAGACAAGAGCTACTCCTTGCTCAAGGAAATGGACTCAACACCCCATATTAAACGCCTAAGCATGTACCTGACTAGGAAGTATCTTAAAACCTATGGATTGCTATGTCTCCGAAAGAGAACCAAGCGTGTGTACAGGGGCATAAACGCAGCAGTGATAGGACTGGAGAGGTTCGGTGAGCAAATGAAGACCCTTTGAAGTCATATTGCATGGTACCCATTCCACGGGTCTCAACTCTCCAGGTTTAAGGTATTCTTCCTTCAGCTAAAACATGTATGTGGAACCCAGAGTATGATCAACCGTGTGATCGGGAGACGTGTTCCAATATGTGTCAGTTTTCGTCCCCTGGTACTGGGGTGCAACATTCCAGACGCTTTACTAACACTCTCCCGACTTGGAGAGTCAGTGCCTTTAACCTCCTGTTTGGCCCAGTTTGCAATTTCTGCGGAAGATGAACAGGAATAGGGAGAACCAATGACAGACTAGCTGGAGGTGTCTGGACGGGCAAATTTAACTCTCATTTCCCACCAGGAAGAGGAATTAACCAAAGGCTCAGCGTGCCGTGCCGGAACCAGAATAGGGCCTGAAGCCATCCTGCGGTGTTGCGGCCAGCTCACGAGAAAGCGAGTTGAAGAAAGGAGCTCAGGGGCACTGTAATTCACAAACCTGCAGAGTTATAAATGACAGCTATCGTCCAAAAATATACTGAAGTAAGGCTGCCAAGAGGACTTGAAAGCGGGGCAGAATTGCAGGAAACCGATTTCAGGAGGTAGACTGGAATTGCATTGAAAGCATAGGAAAAGAGGCAGAACGTCCACAATGATGCACTTGGCCAAAAAGGGCGTATGCGTTTTTTCCTGAATATATTCAGGAAAAAACGCATACGCCCTTTTTGGCCAACCAAGCAAGCTTGCAAAGGAAATCTGCACTACAATGAAGTCTCACTTCCCCCCGGTCAAAAGGGCCATCTGAAAAAAGTGTAAAATCCAGAAAGGCAGGACAGGCCATGGAGAACTGGGAGCCTTGTTATGCTGATGGGCGGGATGTCAATTGCCAACAGCCACTCGGGAGAAGTGTATGGTGTTTCCTGAAACATCTAAAAAACAAAGCACCAGAGCCTAGGGCACTTCCACTTATGGTCCTATAGCTTAGGGAAATTAAAGTCAAAAAGACACAGCCACCCCAAAGGTTGGGACGGCTCTGTTTACAAGAACCTGATTTACGGTACAAGTTCAATATCACAGAAAGTGAAAAATGGATAAAGAAGTTGTGGTACTTACGTACAATGCAATATCACTCAGCAAGGAAATCTATGTCATCAGGCCCGTAGCAGCATAATGAGTGGATTCAGGTATGATGATTCTAACTGAAATAAGTCACACAGAGAAAGAAACATCATAAGATATCACTAATACACGGAATGTAAACTTGGCTACACAGGAACTGAATTCCAAAACAGAACAGGGTCTCAAATTAAGAAAACAAACTTATGCTTCCTTAAGGGGAAAGGTGAGTTGGGGTAATGCATAAAACCAGAGATTGAAATGAGCACAGATAAAGTTCCTTAAGCCAAATATGGAATAGACAAGAGCTACTCCTTGCTCAAGGAAATGGACTCAACACCCCATATTAAACGCCTAAGCATGTACCTGACTAGGAAGTATCTTAAAGCCTATGGATTGCTATGTCTCCGAAAGAGAACCAAGCGTGTGTACAGGGGCATAAACGCAGCAGTGATAGGACTGGAGAGGTTCGGTGAGCAAATGAAGACCCTTTGAAGTCATATTGCATGGTACCCATTCCACGGGTCTCAACTCTCCAGGTTTAAGGTATTCTTCCTTCAGCTAAAACATGCATGTGGAACCCAGAGTATGATCAACCGTGTGATCGGGAGACGTGTTCCAATATGTGTCAGTTTTCGTCCCCTGGTACTCGGGTGCAACATTCCAGACGCTTTACTAACACTCTCCCGACTTGGAGAGTCAGTGCCTTTAACCTCCTGTTTGGCCCAGTTTGCAATTTCTGCGGAAGATGAACAGGAATAGGGAGAACCAATGACAGACTAGCTGGAGGTGTCTGGACGGGCAAATTTAACTCTCATTTCCCACCAGGAAGAGGAATTAACCAAAGGCTCAGCGTGCCGTGCCGGAACCAGAATAGGGCCTGAAGCCATCCTGCGGTGTTGCGGCCAGCTCACGAGAAAGCGAGTTGAAGAAAGGAGCTCAGGGGCACTGTAATTCACAAACCTGCAGAGTTATAAATGACAGCTCTCGTCCAAAAATATACTGAAGTAAGGCTGCCAAGAGGACTTGAAAGCGGGGCAGAATTGCAGGAAACCGATTTCAGGAGGTAGACTGGAATTGCATTGAAAGCATAGGAAAAGAGGCAGAACGTCCACAATGATGCACTTGGCCAAAAAGGGCGTATGCGTTTTTTCCTGAATATATTCAGGAAAAAACGCATACGCCCTTTTTGGCCAACCAAGCAAGCTTGCAAAGGAAATCTGCACTACAATGAAGTCTCACTTCCCCCCGGTCAAAAGGGCCATCTGAAAAAAGTGTAAAATCCAGAAAGGCAGGACAGGCCATGGAGAACTGGGAGCCTTGTTATGCTGATGGGCGGGATGTCAATTGCCAACAGCCACTCGGGAGAAGTGTATGGTGTTTCCTGAAACATCTAAAAAACAAAGCACCAGAGCCTAGGGCACTTCCACTTATGGTCCTATAGCTTAGGGAAATTAAAGTCAAAAAGACACAGCCACCCCAAAGGTTGGGACGGCTCTGTTTACAAGAACCTGATTTACGGTACAAGTTCAATATCGCAGAAAGTGAAAAATGGATAAAGAAGTTGTGGTACTTACGTACAATGCAATATCACTCAGCAAGGAAATCTATGTCATCAGGCCCGTAGCAGCATAATGAGTGGATTCAGGTATGATGATTCTAACTGAAATAAGTCACACAGAGAAAGAAACATCATAAGATATCACTAATACACGGAATGTAAACTTGGCTACACAGGAACTGAATTCCAAAACAGAACAGGGTCTCAAATTAAGAAAACAAACTTATGCTTCCTTAAGGGGAAAGGTGAGTTGGGGTAATGCATAAAACCAGAGATTGAAATGAGCACAGATAAAGTTCCTTAAGCCAAATATGGAATAGACAAGAGCTACTCCTTGCTCAAGGAAATGGACTCAACACCCCATATTAAACGCCTAAGCATGTACCTGACTAGGAAGTATCTTAAAACCTATGGATTGCTATGTCTCCGAAAGAGAACCAAGCGTGTGTACAGGGGCATAAACGCAGCAGTGATAGGACTGGAGAGTTTCGGTGAGCAAATGAAGACCCTTTGAAGTCATATTGCATGGTACCCATTCCACGGGTCTCAACTCTCCAGGTTTAAGGGATTCTTCCTTCAGCTAAAACATGCATGTGGAACCCAGAGTATGATCAACCGTGTGATCGGGAGACGTGTTCCAATATGTGTCAGTTTTCGTCCCCTGGTACTTGGGTGCAACATTCCAGACGCTTTACTAACACTCTCCCGACTTGGAGAGTCAGTGCCTTTAACCTCCTGTTTGGCCCAGTTTGCAATTTCTGCGGAAGATGAACAGGAATAGGGAGAACCAATGACAGACTAGCTGGAGGTGTCTGGACGGGCAAATTTAACTCTCATTTCCCACCAGGAAGAGGAATTAACCAAAGGCTCAGCGTGCCGTGCCGGAACCAGAATAGGGCCTGAAGCCATCCTGCGGTGTTGCGGCCAGCTCACGAGAAAGCGAGTTGAAGAAAGGAGCTCAGGGGCACTGTAATTCACAAACCTGCAGAGTTATAAATGACAGCTATCGTCCAAAAATATACTGAAGTAAGGCTGCCAAGAGGACTTGAAAGCGGGGCAGAATTGCAGGAAACCGATTTCAGGAGGTAGACTGGAATTGCATTGAAAGCATAGGAAAAGAGGCAGAACGTCCACAATGATGCACTTGGCCAAAAAGGGCGTATGCGTTTTTTCCTGAATATATTCAGGAAAAAACGCATACGCCCTTTTTGGCCAACCAAGCAAGCTTGCAAAGGAAATCTGCACTACAATGAAGTCTCACTTCCCCCCGGTCAAAAGGGCCATCTGAAAAAAGTGTAAAATCCAGAAAGGCAGGACAGGCCGTGGAGAACTGGGAGCCTTGTTATGCTGATGGGCGGGATGTCAATTGCCAACAGCCACTCGGGAGAAGTGTATGGTGTTTCCTGAAACATCTAAAAAACAAAGCACCAGAGCCTAGGGCACTTCCACTTATGGTCCTATAGCTTAGGGAAATTAAAGTCAAAAAGACACAGCCACCCCAAAGGTTGGGACGGCTCTGTTTACAAGAACCTGATTTACGGTACAAGTTCAATATCGCAGAAAGTGAAAAATGGATAAAGAAGTTGTGGTACTTACGTACAATGCAATATCACTCAGCAAGGAAATCTATGTCATCAGGCCCGTAGCAGCATAATGAGTGGATTCAGGTATGATGATTCTAACTGAAATAAGTCACACAGAGAAAGAAACATCATAAGATATCACTAATACACGGAATGTAAACTTGGCTACACAGGAACTGAATTCCAAAACAGAACAGGGTCTCAAATTAAGAAAACAAACTTATGCTTGCTTAAGGGGAAAGGTGATTTGGGGTAATGCATAAAACCAGAGATTGAAATGAGCACAGATAAAGTTCCTTAAGCCAAATATGGAATAGACAAGAGCTACTCCTTGCTCAAGGAAATGGACTCAACACCCCATATTAAACGCCTAAGCATGTACCTGACTAGGAAGTATCTTAAAACCTATGGATTGCTATGTCTCCGAAAGAGAACCAAGCGTGTGTACAGGGGCATAAACGCAGCAGTGATAGGACTGGAGAGGTTCGGTGAGCAAATGAAGACCCTTTGAAGTCATATTGCATGGTACCCATTCCACGTGTCTCAACTCTCCAGGTTTAAGGTATTCTTCCTTCAGCTAAAACATGCATGTGGAACCCAGAGTATGATCAACCGTGTGATCGGGAGACGTGTTCCAATATGTGTCAGTTTTCGTCCCCTGGTACTCGGGTGCAACATTCCAGACGCTTTACTAACACTCTCCCGACTTGGAGAGTCAGTGCCTTTAACCTCCTGTTTGGCCCAGTTTGCAATTTCTGCGGAAGATGAACAGGAATAGGGAGAACCAATGACAGACTAGCTGGAGGTGTCTGGACGGGCAAATTTAACTCTCATTTCCCACCAGGAAGAGGAATTAACCAAAGGCTCAGCGTGCCGTGCCGGAACCAGAATAGGGCCTGAAGCCATCCTGCGGTGTTGCGGCCAGCTCACGAGAAAGCGAGTTGAAGAAAGGAGCTCAGGGGCACTGTAATTCACAAACCTGCAGAGTTATAAATGACAGCTATCGTCCAAAAATATACTGAAGTAAGGCTGCCAAGAGGACTTGAAAGCGGGGCAGAATTGCAGGAAACCGATTTCAGGAGGTAGACTGGAATTGCATTGAAAGCATAGGAAAAGAGGCAGAACGTCCACAATGATGCACTTGGCCAAAAAGGGCGTATGCGTTTTTTCCTGAATATATTCAGGAAAAAACGCATACGCCCTTTTTGGCCAACCAAGCAAGCTTGCAAAGGAAATCTGCACTACAATGAAGTCTCACTTCCCCCCGGTCAAAAGGGCCATCTGAAAAAAGTGTAAAATCCAGAAAGGCAGGACAGGCCATGGAGAACTGGGAGCCTTGTTATGCTGATGGGCGGGATGTCAATTGCCAACAGCCACTCGGGAGAAGTGTATGGTGTTTCCTGAAACATCTAAAAAACAAAGCACCAGAGCCTAGGGCACTTCCACTTATGGTCCTATAGCTTAGGGAAATTAAAGTCAAAAAGACACAGCCACCCCAAAGGTTGGGACGGCTCTGTTTACAAGAACCTGATTTACGGTACAAGTTCAATATCGCAGAAAGTGAAAAATGGATAAAGAAGTTGTGGTACTTACGTACAATGCAATATCACTCAGCAAGGAAATCTATGTCATCAGGCCCGTAGCAGCATAATGAGTGGATTCAGGTATGATGATTCTAACTGAAATAAGTCACACAGAGAAAGAAACATCATAAGATATCACTAATACACGGAATGTAAACTTGGCTACACAGGAACTGAATTCCAAAACAGAACAGGGTCTCAAATTAAGAAAACAAACTTATGCTTCCTTAAGGGGAAAGGTGAGTTGGGGTAATGCATAAAACCAGAGATTGAAATGAGCACAGATAAAGTTCCTTAAGCCAAATATGGAATAGACAAGAGCTACTCCTTGCTCAAGGAAATGGACTCAACACCCCATATTAAACGCCTAAGCATGTACCTGACTAGGAAGTATCTTAAAACCTATGGATTGCTATGTCTCCGAAAGAGAACCAAGCGTGTGTACAGGGGCATAAACGCAGCAGTGATAGGACTGGAGAGGTTCGGTGAGCAAATGAAGACCCTTTGAAGTCATAGTGCATGGTACCCATTCCACGGGTCTCAACTCTCCAGGTTTAAGGTATTCTTCCTTCAGCTAAAACATGCATGTGGAACCCAGAGTATGATCAACCGTGTGATCGGGAGACGTGTTCCAATAGGTCTCAGTTTTCGTCCCCTGGTACTCGGGTGCAACATTCCAGACGCTTTACTAACACTCTCCCGACTTGGAGAGTCAGTGCCTTTAACCTCCTGTTTGGCCCAGTTTGCAATTTCTGCGGAAGATGAACAGGAATAGGGAGAACCAATGACAGACTAGCTGGAGGTGTCTGGACGGGCAAATTTAACTCTCATTTCCCACCAGGAAGGGGAATTAACCAAAGGCTCAGCATGCCGTGCCGGAACCAGATTAGGGCCTGAAGCCATCCTGCGGTGTTGCGGCCAGCTCACGAGAAAGCGAGTTGAAGAAAGGAGCTCAGGGGCACTGTAATTCACAAACCTGCAGAGTTATAAATGACAGCTATCGTCCAAAAATATACTGAAGTAAGGCTGCCAAGAGGACTTGAAAGCGGGGCAGAATTGCAGGAAACCGATTTCAGGAGGTAGACTGGAATTGCATTGAAAGCATAGGAAAAGAGGCAGAACGTCCACAATGATGCACTTGGCCAAAAAGGGCGTATGCGTTTTTTCCTGAATATATTCAGGAAAAAACGCATACGCCCTTTTTGGCCAACCAAGCAAGCTTGCAAAGGAAATCTGCACTACAATGAAGTCTCACTTCCCCCCGGTCAAAAGGGCCATCTGAAAAAAGTGTAAAATCCAGAAAGGCAGGACAGGCCATGGAGAACTGGGAGCCTTGTTATGCTGATGGGCGGGATGTCAATTGCCAACAGCCACTCGGGAGAAGTGTATGGTGTTTCCTGAAACATCTAAAAAACAAAGCACCAGAGCCTAGGGCACTTCCACTTATGGTCCTATAGCTTAGGGAAATTAAAGTCAAAAAGACACAGCCACCCCAAAGGTTGGGACGGCTCTGTTTACAAGAACCTGATTTACGGTACAAGTTCAATATCGCAGAAAGTGAAAAATGGATAAAGAAGTTGTGGTACTTACGTACAATGCAATATCACTCAGCAAGGAAATCTATGTCATCAGGCCCGTAGCAGCATAATGAGTGGATTCAGGTATGATGATTCTAACTGAAATAAGTCACACAGAGAAAGAAACATCATAAGATATCACTAATACACGGAATGTAAACTTGGCTACACAGGAACTGAATTCCAAAACAGAACAGGGTATCAAATTAAGAAAACAAACTTATGCTTCCTTAAGGGGAAAGGTGAGTTGGGGTAATGCATAAAACCAGAGATTGAAATGAGCACAGATAAAGTTCCTTAAGCCAAATATGGAATAGACAAGAGCTACTCCTTGCTCAAGGAAATGGACTCAACACCCCATATTAAACGCCTAAGCATGTACCTGACTAGGAAGTATCTTAAAACCTATGGATTGCTATGTCTCCGAAAGAGAACCAAGCGTGTGTACAGGGGCATAAACGCAGCAGTGATAGGACTGGAGAGGTTCGGTGAGCAAATGAAGACCCTTTGAAGTCATATTGCATGGTACCCATTCCACGGGTCTCAACTCTCCAGGTTTAAGGTATTCTTCCTTCAGCTAAAACATGCATGTGGAACCCAGAGTATGATCAACCGTGTGATCGGGAGACGTGTTCCAATATGTGTCAGTTTTCGTCCCCTGGTACTCGGGTGCAACATTCCAGACGCTTTACTAACACTCTCCCGACTTGGAGAGTCAGTGCCTTTAACCTCCTGTTTGGCCCAGTTTGCAATTTCTGCGGAAGATGAACAGGAATAGGGAGAACCAATGACAGACTAGCTGGAGGTGTCTGGACGGGCAAATTTAACTCTCATTTCCCACCAGGAAGAGGAATTAACCAAAGGCTCAGCGTGCCGTGCCGGAACCAGAATAGGGCCTGAAGCCATCCTGCGGTGTTGCGGCCAGCTCACGAGAAAGCGAGTTGAAGAAAGGAGCTCAGGGGCACTGTAATTCACAAACCTGCAGAGTTATAAATGACAGCTATCGTCCAAAAATATACTGAAGTAAGGCTGCCAAGAGGACTTGAAAGCGGGGCAGAATTGCAGGAAACCGATTTCAGGAGGTAGACTGGAATTGCATTGAAAGCATAGGAAAAGAGGCAGAACGTCCACAATGATGCACTTGGCCAAAAAGGGCGTATGCGTTTTTTCCTGAATATATTCAGGAAAAAACGCATACGCCCTTTTTGGCCAACCAAGCAAGCTTGCAAAGGAAATCTGCACTACAATGAAGTCTCACTTCCCCCCGGTCAAAAGGGCCATCTGAAAAAAGTGTAAAATCCAGAAAGGCAGGACAGGCCATGGAGAACTGGGAGCCTTGTTATGCTGATGGGCGGGATGTCAATTGCCAACAGCCACTCGGGAGAAGTGTATGGTGTTTCCTGAAACATCTAAAAAACAAAGCACCAGAGCCTAGGGCACTTCCACTTATGGTCCTATAGCTTAGGGAAATTAAAGTCAAAAAGACACAGCCACCCCAAAGGTTGGGACGGCTCTGTTTACAAGAACCTGATTTACGGTACAAGTTCAATATCGCAGAAAGTGAAAAATGGATAAAGAAGTTGTGGTACTTACGTACAATGCAATATCACTCAGCAAGGAAATCTATGTCATCAGGCCCGTAGCAGCATAATGAGTGGATTCAGGTATGATGATTCTAACTGAAATAAGTCACACAGAGAAAGAAACATCATAAGATATCACTAATACACGGAATGTAAACTTGGCTACACAGGAACTGAATTCCAAAACAGAACAGGGTCTCAAATTAAGAAAACAAACTTATGCTTCCTTAAGGGGAAAGGTGAGTTGGGGTAATGCATAAAACCAGAGATTGAAATGAGCACAGATAAAGTTCCTTAAGCCAAATATGGAATAGACAAGAGCTACTCCTTGCTCAAGGAAATGGACTCAACACCCCATATTAAACGCCTAAGCATGTACCTGACTAGGAAGTATCTTAAAACCTATGGATTGCTATGTCTCCGAAAGAGAACCAAGCGTGTGTACAGGGGCATAAACGCAGCAGTGATAGGACTGGAGAGGTTCGGTGAGCAAATGAAGACCCTTTGAAGTCATATTGCATGGTACCCATTCCACGGGTCTCAACTCTCCAGGTTTAAGGTATTCTTCCTTCAGCTAAAACATGCATGTGGAACCCAGAGTATGATCAACCGTGTGATCGGGAGACGTGTTCCAATATGTGTCAGTTTTCGTCCCCTGGTACTCGGGTGCAACATTCCAGACGCTTTACTAACACTCTCCCGACTTGGAGAGTCAGTGCCTTTAACCTCCTGTTTGGCCCAGTTTGCAATTTCTGCGGAAGATGAACAGGAATAGGGAGAACCAATGACAGACTAGCTGGAGGTGTCTGGACGGGCAAATTTAACTCTCATTTCCCACCAGGAAGAGGAATTAACCAAAGGCTCAGCGTGCCGTGCCGGAACCAGAATAGGGCCTGAAGCCATCCTGCGGTGTTGCGGCCAGCTCACGAGAAAGCGAGTTGAAGAAAGGAGCTCAGGGGCACTGTAATTCACAAACCTGCAGAGTTATAAATGACAGCTATCGTCCAAAAATATACTGAAGTAAGGCTGCCAAGAGGACTTGAAAGCGGGGCAGAATTGCAGGAAACCGATTTCAGGAGGTAGACTGGAATTGCATTGAAAGCATAGGAAAAGAGGCAGAACGTCCACAATGATGCACTTGGCCAAAAAGGGCGTATGCGTTTTTTCCTGAATATATTCAGGAAAAAACGCATACGCCCTTTTTGGCCAACCAAGCAAGCTTGCAAAGGAAATCTGCACTACAATGAAGTCTCACTTCCCCCCGGTCAAAAGGGCCATCTGAAAAAAGTGTAAAATCCAGAAAGGCAGGACAGGCCATGGAGAACTGGGAGCCTTGTTATGCTGATGGGCGGGATGTCAATTGCCAACAGCCACTCGGGAGAAGTGTATGGTGTTTCCTGAAACATCTAAAAAACAAAGCACCAGAGCCTAGGGCACTTCCACTTATGGTCCTATAGCTTAGGGAAATTAAAGTCAAAAAGACACAGCCACCCCAAAGGTTGGGACGGCTCTGTTTACAAGAACCTGATTTACGGTACAAGTTCAATATCGCAGAAAGTGAAAAATGGATAAAGAAGTTGTGGTACTTACGTACAATGCAATATCACTCAGCAAGGAAATCTATGTCATCAGGCCCGTAGCAGCATAATGAGTGGATTCAGGTATGATGATTCTAACTGAAATAAGTCACACAGAGAAAGAAACATCATAAGATATCACTAATACACGGAATGTAAACTTGGCTACACAGGAACTGAATTCCAAAACAGAACAGGGTCTCAAATTAAGAAAACAAACTTATGCTTCCTTAAGGGGAAAGGTGAGTTGGGGTAATGCATAAAACCAGAGATTGAAATGAGCACAGATAAAGTTCCTTAAGCCAAATATGGAATAGACAAGAGCTACTCCTTGCTCAAGGAAATGGACTCAACACCCCATATTAAACGCCTAAGCATGTACCTGACTAGGAAGTATCTTAAAACCTATGGATTGCTATGTCTCCGAAAGAGAACCAAGCGTGTGTACAGGGGCATAAACGCAGCAGTGATAGGACTGGAGAGGTTCGGTGAGCAAATGAAGACCCTTTGAAGTCATATTGCATGGTACCCATTCCACGGGTCTCAACTCTCCAGGTTTAAGGTATTCTTCCTTCAGCTAAAACATGCATGTGGAACCCAGAGTATGATCAACCGTGTGATCGGGAGACGTGTTCCAATATGCGTCAGTTTTCGTCCCCTGGTACTCGGGTGCAACATTCCAGACGCTTTACTAACACTCTCCCGACTTGGAGAGTCAGTGCCTTTAACCTCCTGTTTGGCCCAGTTTGCAATTTCTGTGGAAAATGAACAGGAATAGGGAGAACCAATGAGAGACTAGCTGGAGGTGTCTGGACGGGCATATTTAACTCTCATTTCCCACCAGGAAGAGGAATTAACCAAAGGCTCAGCGTGCCGTGCCGGAACCAGATTAGGGCCTGAAGCACTCCTGCGGTGTTGCGGCCAGCTCACGAGAAAGCGAGTTGAAGAAAGGAGCTCAGGGGCACTGTAATTCACAAACCTGCAGAGTTATAAATGACAGCTATCGTCCAAAAATATACTGAAGTAAGGCTGCCAAGAGGACTTGAAAGCGGGGCAGAATTGCAGGAAACCGATTTCAGGAGGTAGACTGGAATTGCATTGAAAGCATAGGAAAAGAGGCAGAACGTCCACAATGATGCACTTGGCCAAAAAGGGCGTATGCGTTTTTTCCTGAATATATTCAGGAAAAAACGCATACGCCCTTTTTGGCCAACCAAGCAAGCTTGCAAAGGAAATCTGCACTACAATGAAGTCTCACTTCCCCCCGGTCAAAAGGGCCATCTGAAAAAAGTGTAAAATCCAGAAAGGCAGGACAGGCCATGGAGAACTGGGAGCCTTGTTATGCTGATGGGCGGGATGTCAATTGCCAACAGCCACTCGGGAGAAGTGTATGGTGTTTCCTGAAACATCTAAAAAACAAAGCACCAGAGCCTAGGGCACTTCCTACTTATGGTCCTATAGCTTAGGGAAATTAAAGTCAAAAAGACACAGCCACCCCAAAGGTTGGGACGGCTCTGTTTACAAGAACCTGATTTACGGTACAAGTTCAATATCGCAGAAAGTGAAAAATGGATAAAGAAGTTGTGGTACTTACGTACAATGCAATATCACTCAGCAAGGAAATCTATGACATCAGGCCCGTAGAAGCATAATGAGTGGATTCAGGTATGATGATTCTAACTGAAATAAGTCACACAGAAAAAGAAACATCATAAGATATCACTAATACACGGAATGTAAACTTGGCTACACAGGAACTGAATTCCAAAACAGAACAGGGTCTCAAATTTAGAAAACCAACTTATGCTTCCTTAAGGGGAAAGGTGAGTTGGGGTAATGCATAAAACCAGAGATTGAAATGAGCACAGATAAAGTTCCTTAAGCCAAGTATGGAATAGACAAGAGCTACTCCTTGCTCAAGGAAATGGACTCAACACCCCATATTAAACGCCTAAGCATGTACCTGACTAGGAAGTATCTTAAAACCTATGGATTGCTATGTCTCCGAAAGAGAACCAAGCGTGTGTACAGGGGCATAAACGCAGCAGTGATAGGACTGGAGAGGTTCGGTGAGCAAATGAAGACCCTTTGAAGTCATATTGCATGGTACCCATTCCACGGGTCTCAACTCTCCAGGTTTAAGGTATTCTTCCTTCAGCTAAAACATGCATGTGGAACCCAGAGTATGATCAACCGTGTGATCGGGAGACGTGTTCCAATATGTGTCAGTTTTCGTCCCCTGGTACTCGGGTGCAACATTCCAGACGCTTTACTAACACTCTCCCGACTTGGAGAGTCAGTGCCTTTAACCTCCTGTTTGGCCCAGTTTGCAATTTCTGCGGAAGATGAACAGGAATAGGGAGAACCAATGACAGACTAGCTGGAGGTGTCTGGACGGGCAAATTTAACTCTCATTTCCCACCAGGAAGAGGAATTAACCAAAGGCTCAGCGTGCCGTGCCGGAACCAGAATAGGGCCTGAAGCCATCCTGCGGTGTTGCGGCCAGCTCACGAGAAAGCGAGTTGAAGAAAGGAGCTCAGGGGCACTGTAATTCACAAACCTGCAGAGTTATAAATGACAGCTATCGTCCAAAAATATACTGAAGTAAGGCTGCCAAGAGGACTTGAAAGCGGGGCAGAATTGCAGGAAACCGATTTCAGGAGGTAGACTGGAATTGCATTGAAAGCATAGGAAAAGAGGCAGAACGTCCACAATGATGCACTTGGCCAAAAAGGGCGTATGCGTTTTTTCCTGAATATATTCAGGAAAAAACGCATACGCCCTTTTTGGCCAACCAAGCAAGCTTGCAAAGGAAATCTGCACTACAATGAAGTCTCACTTCCCCCCGGTCAAAAGGGCCATCTGAAAAAAGTGTAAAATCCAGAAAGGCAGGACAGGCCATGGAGAACTGGGAGCCTTGTTATGCTGATGGGCGGGATGTCAATTGCCAACAGCCACTCGGGAGAAGTGTATGGTGTTTCCTGAAACATCTAAAAAACAAAGCACCAGAGCCTAGGGCACTTCCACTTATGGTCCTATAGCTTAGGGAAATTAAAGTCAAAAAGACACAGCCACCCCAAAGGTTGGGACGGCTCTGTTTACAAGAACCTGATTTACGGTACAAGTTCAATATCGCAGAAAGTGAAAAATGGATAAAGAAGTTGTGGTACTTACGTACAATGCAATATCACTCAGCAAGGAAATCTATGTCATCAGGCCCGTAGCAGCATAATGAGTGGATTCAGGTATGATGATTCTAACTGAAATAAGTCACACAGAGAAAGAAACATCATAAGATATCACTAATACACGGAATGTAAACTTGGCTACACAGGAACTGAATTCCAAAACAGAACAGGGTCTCAAATTAAGAAAACAAACTTATGCTTCCTTAAGGGGAAAGGTGAGTTGGGGTAATGCATAAAACCAGAGATTGAAATGAGCACAGATAAAGTTCCTTAAGCCAAATATGGAATAGACAAGAGCTACTCCTTGCTCAAGGAAATGGACTCAACACCCCATATTAAACGCCTAAGCATGTACCTGACTAGGAAGTATCTTAAAACCTATGGATTGCTATGTCTCTGAAAGAGAACCAAGCGTGTGTACAGGGGCATAAACGCAGCAGTGATAGGACTGGAGAGGTTCGGTGAGCAAATGAAGACCCTTTGAAGTCATATTGCATGGTACCCATTCCACGGGTCTCAACTCTCCAGGTTTAAGGTATTCTTCCTTCAGCTAAAACATGCATGTGGAACCCAGAGTATGATCAACCGTGTGATCGGGAGACGTGTTCCAATATGTGTCAGTTTTCGTCCCCTGGTACTCGGGTGCAACATTCCAGACGCTTTACTAACACTCTCCCGACTTGGAGAGTCAGTGCCTTTAACCTCCTGTTTGGCCCAGCTTGCAATTTCTGCAGAAGATGAACAGAAATAGGGAGAACCAATGACAGACTAGCTGGAGGTGTCTGGACGGGCAAATTTAACTCTCATTTCCCACCAGGAAGAGGAATTAACCAAAGGCTCAGCGTGCCGTGCCGGAACCAGATTAGGGCCTGAAGCCATCCTGCGGTGTTGCGGCCAGCTCACGAGAAAGCGAGTTGAAGAAAGGAGCTCAGGGGCACTGTAATTCACAAACCTGCAGAGTTATAAATGACAGCTATCGTCCAAAAATATACTGAAGTAAGGCTGCCAAGAGGACTTGAAAGCGGGGCAGAATTGCAGGAAACCGATTTCAGGAGGTAGACTGGAATTGCATTGAAAGCATAGGAAAAGAGGCAGAACGTCCACAATGATGCACTTGGCCAAAAAGGGCGTATGCGTTTTTTCCTGAATATATTCAGGAAAAAACGCATACGCCCTTTTTGGCCAACCAAGCAAGCTTGCAAAGGAAATCTGCACTACAATGAAGTCTCACTTCCCCCCGGTCAAAAGGGCCATCTGAAAAAAGTGTAAAATCCAGAAAGGCAGGACAGGCCATGGAGAACTGGGAGCCTTGTTATGCTGATGGGCGGGATGTCAATTGCCAACAGCCACTCGGGAGAAGTGTATGGTGTTTCCTGAAACATCTAAAAAACAAAGCACCAGAGCCTAGGGCACTTCCACTTATGGTCCTATAGCTTAGGGAAATTAAAGTCAAAAAGACACAGCCACCCCAAAGGTTGGGACGGCTCTGTTTACAAGAACCTGATTTACGGTACAAGTTCAATATCGCAGAAAGTGAAAAATGGATAAAGAAGTTGTGGTACTTACGTACAATGCAATATCACTCAGCAAGGAAATCTATGTCATCAGGCCCGTAGCAGCATAATGAGTGGATTCAGGTATGATGATTCTAACTGAAATAAGTCACACAGAGAAAGAAACATCATAAGATATCACTAATACACGGAATGTAAACTTGGCTACACAGGAACTGAATTCCAAAACAGAACAGGGTCTCAAATTAAGAAAACAAACTTATGCTTCCTTAAGGGGAAAGGTGAGTTGGGGTAATGCATAAAACCAGAGATTGAAATGAGCACAGATAAAGTTCCTTAAGCCAAATATGGAATAGACAAGAGCTACTCCTTGCTCAAGGAAATGGACTCAACACCCCATATTAAACGCCTAAGCATGTACCTGACTAGGAAGTATCTTAAAACCTATGGATTGCTATGTCTCCGAAAGAGAACCAAGCGTGTGTACAGGGGCATAAACGCAGCAGTGATAGGACTGGAGAGGTTCGGTGAGCAAATGAAGACCCTTTGAAGTCATATTGCATGGTACCCATTCCACGGGTCTCAACTCTCCAGGTTTAAGGTATTCTTCCTTCAGCTAAAACATGCATGTGGAACCCAGAGTATGATCAACCGTGTGATCGGGAGACGTGTTCAAATATGTCTCAGTTTTCGTCCCCTGGTACTCGGGTGCAACATTCCAGACGCTTTACTAACACTCTCCCGAGTTGGAGAGTCAGTGCCTTTAACCTCCTGTTTGGCCCAGTTTGCAATTTCTGTGGAAAATGAACAGGAATAGGGAGAACCAATGAGAGACTAGCTGGAGGTGTCTGGACGGGCATATTTAACTCTCATTTCCCACCAGGAAGAGGAATTAACCAAAGGCTCAGCGTGCCGTGCCGGAACCAGATTAGGGCCTGAAGCACTCCTGCGGTGTTGCGGCCAGCTCACGAGAAAGCGAGTTGAAGAAAGGAGCTCAGGTGCACTGTAATTCACAAACCTGCAGAGTTATAAATGACAGCTATCGTCCAAAAATATACTGAAGTAAGGCTGCCAAGAGGACTTGAAAGCGGGGCAGAATTGCAGGAAACCGATTTCAGGAGGTAGACTGGAATTGCATTGAAAGCATAGGAAAAGAGGCAGAACGTCCACAATGATGCACTTGGCCAAAAAGGGCGTATGCGTTTTTTCCTGAATATATTCAGGAAAAAACGCATACGCCCTTTTTGGCCAACCAAGCAAGCTTGCAAAGGAAATCTGCACTACAATGAAGTCTCACTTCCCCCCGGTCAAAAGGGCCATCTGAAAAAAGTGTAAAATCCAGAAAGGCAGGACAGGCCATGGAGAACTGGGAGCCTTGTTATGCTGATGGGCGGGATGTCAATTGCCAACAGCCACTCGGGAGAAGTGTATGGTGTTTCCTGAAACATCTAAAAAACAAAGCACCAGAGCCTAGGGCACTTCCTACTTATGGTCCTATAGCTTAGGGAAATTAAAGTCAAAAAGACACAGCCACCCCAAAGGTTGGGACGGCTCTGTTTACAAGAACCTGATTTACGGTACAAGTTCAATATCGCAGAAAGTGAAAAATGGATAAAGAAGTTGTGGTACTTACGTACAATGCAATATCACTCAGCAAGGAAATCTATGACATCAGGCCCGTAGAAGCATAATGAGTGGATTCAGGTATGATGATTCTAACTGAAATAAGTCACACAGAAAAAGAAACATCATAAGATATCACTAATACACGGAATGTAAACTTGGCTACACAGGAACTGAATTCCAAAACAGAACAGGGTCTCAAATTTAGAAAACCAACTTATGCTTCCTTAAGGGGAAAGGTGAGTTGGGGTAATGCATAAAACCAGAGATTGAAATGAGCACAGATAAAGTTCCTTAAGCCAAATATGGAATAGACAAGAGCTACTCCTTGCTCAAGGAAATGGACTCAACACCCCATATTAAACGCCTAAGCATGTACCTGACTAGGAAGTATCTTAAAACCTATGGATTGCTATGTCTCCGAAAGAGAACCAAGCGTGTGTACAGGGGCATAAACGCAGCAGTGATAGGACTGGAGAGGTTCGGTGAGCAAATGAAGACCCTTTGAAGTCATATTGCATGGTACCCATTCCACGGGTCTCAACTCTCCAGGTTTAAGGTATTCTTCCTTCAGCTAAAACATGCATGTGGAACCCAGAGTATGATCAACCGTGTGATCGGGAGACGTGTTCCAATATGTGTCAGTTTTCGTCCCCTGGTACTCGGGTGCAACATTCCAGACGCTTTACTAACACTCTCCCGACTTGGAGAGTCAGTGCCTTTAACCTCCCGTTTGGCCCAGTTTGCAATTTCTGCGGAAGATGAACAGGAATAGGGAGAACCAATGACAGACTAGCTGGAGGTGTCTGGACTGGACGGGCAAATTTAACTCTCATTTCCCACCAGGAAGAGGAATTAACCAAAGGCTCAGCGTGCCGTGCCGGAACCAGAATAGGGCCTGAAGCCATCCTGCGGTGTTGCGGCCAGCTCACGAGAAAGCGAGTTGAAGAAAGGAGCTCAGGGGCACTGTAATTCACAAACCTGCAGAGTTATAAATGACAGCTATCGTCCAAAAATATACTGAAGTAAGGCTGCCAAGAGGACTTGAAAGCGGGGCAGAATTGCAGGAAACCGATTTCAGGAGGTAGACTGGAATTGCATTGAAAGCATAGGAAAAGAGGCAGAACGTCCACAATGATGCACTTGGCCAAAAAGGGCGTATGCGTTTTTTCCTGAATATATTCAGGAAAAAACGCATACGCCCTTTTTGGCCAACCAAGCAAGCTTGCAAAGGAAATCTGCACTACAATGAAGTCTCACTTCCCCCCGGTCAAAAGGGCCATCTGAAAAAAGTGTAAAATCCAGAAAGGCAGGACAGGCCATGGAGAACTGGGAGCCTTGTTATGCTGATGGGCGGGATGTCAATTGCCAACAGCCACTCGGGAGAAGTGTATGGTGTTTCCTGAAACATCTAAAAAACAAAGCACCAGAGCCTAGGGCACTTCCACTTATGGTCCTATAGCTTAGGGAAATTAAAGTCAAAAAGACACAGCCACCCCAAAGGTTGGGACGGCTCTGTTTACAAGAACCTGATTTACGGTACAAGTTCAATATCGCAGAAAGTGAAAAATGGATAAAGAAGTTGTGGTACTTACGTACAATGCAATATCACTCAGCAAGGAAATCTATGTCATCAGGCCCGTAGCAGCATAATGAGTGGATTCAGGTATGATGATTCTAACTGAAATAAGTCACACAGAGAAAGAAACATCATAAGATATCACTAATACACGGAATGTAAACTTGGCTACACAGGAACTGAATTCCAAAACAGAACAGGGTCTCAAATTAAGAAAACAAACTTATGCTTCCTTAAGGGGAAAGGTGAGTTGGGGTAATGCATAAAACCAGAGATTGAAATGAGCACAGATAAAGTTCCTTAAGCCAAATATGGAATAGACAAGAGCTACTCCTTGCTCAAGGAAATGGACTCAACACCCCATATTAAACGCCTAAGCATGTACCTGACTAGGAAGTATCTTAAAACCTATGGATTGCTATGTCTCCGAAAGAGAACCAAGCGTGTGTACAGGGGCATAAACGCAGCAGTGATAGGACTGGAGAGGTTCGGTGAGCAAATGAAGACCCTTTGAAGTCATATTGCATGGTACCCATTCCACGGGTCTCAACTCTCCAGGTTTAAGGTATTCTTCCTTCAGCTAAAACATGCATGTGGAACCCAGAGTATGATCAACCGTGTGATCGGGAGACGTGTTCCAATATGTGTCAGTTTTCGTCCCCTGGTACTCGGGTGCAACATTCCAGACGCTTTACTAACACTCTCCCGACTTGGAGAGTCAGTGCCTTTAACCTCCTGTTTGGCCCAGTTTGCAATTTCTGCGGAAGATGAACAGGAATAGGGAGAACCAATGACAGACTAGCTGGAGGTGTCTGGACTGGACGGGCAAATTTAACTCTCATTTCCCACCAGGAAGAGGAATTAACCAAAGGCTCAGCGTGCCGTGCCGGAACCAGAATAGGGCCTGAAGCCATCCTGCGGTGTTGCGGCCAGCTCACGAGAAAGCGAGTTGAAGAAAGGAGCTCAGGGGCACTGTAATTCACAAACCTGCAGAGTTATAAATGACAGCTATCGTCCAAAAATATACTGAAGTAAGGCTGCCAAGAGGACTTGAAAGCGGGGCAGAATTGCAGGAAACCGATTTCAGGAGGTAGACTGGAATTGCATTGAAAGCATAGGAAAAGAGGCAGAACGTCCACAATGATGCACTTGGCCAAAAAGGGCGTATGCGTTTTTTCCTGAATATATTCAGGAAAAAACGCATACGCCCTTTTTGGCCAACCAAGCAAGCTTGCAAAGGAAATCTGCACTACAATGAAGTCTCACTTCCCCCCGGTCAAAAGGGCCATCTGAAAAAAGTGTAAAATGCAGAAAGGCAGGACAGGCCATGGAGAACTGGGAGCCTTGTTATGCTGATGGGCGGGATGTCAATTGCCAACAGCCACTCGGGAGAAGTGTATGGTGTTTCCTGAAACATCTAAAAAACAAAGCACCAGAGCCTAGGGCACTTCCACTTATGGTCCTATAGCTTAGGGAAATTAAAGTCAAAAAGACACAGCCACCCCAAAGGTTGGGACGGCTCTGTTTACAAGAACCTGATTTACGGTACAAGTTCAATATCGCAGAAAGTGAAAAATGGATAAAGAAGTTGTGGTACTTACGTACAATGCAATATCACTCAGCAAGGAAATCTATGTCATCAGGCCCGTAGCAGCATAATGAGTGGATTCAGGTATGATGATTCTAACTGAAATAAGTCACACAGAGAAAGAAACATCATAAGATATCACTAATACACGGAATGTAAACTTGGCTACACAGGAACTGAATTCCAAAACAGAACAGGGTCTCAAATTAAGAAAACAAACTTATGCTTCCTTAAGGGGAAAGGTGAGTTGGGGTAATGCATAAAACCAGAGATTGAAATGAGCACAGATAAAGTTCCTTAAGCCAAATATGGAATAGACAAGAGCTACTCCTTGCTCAAGGAAATGGACTCAACACCCCATATTAAACGCCTAAGCATGTACCTGACTAGGAAGTATCTTAAAACCTATGGATTGCTATGTCTCTGAAAGAGAACCAAGCGTGTGTACAGGGGCATAAACGCAGCAGTGATAGGACTGGAGAGGTTCGGTGAGCAAATGAAGACCCTTTGAAGTCATATTGCATGGTACCCATTCCACGGGTCTCAACTCTCCAGGTTTAAGGTATTCTTCCTTCAGCTAAAACATGCATGTGGAACCCAGAGTATGATCAACCGTGTGATCGGGAGACGTGTTCCAATATGTGTCAGTTTTCGTCCCCTGGTACTCGGGTGCAACATTCCAGACGCTTTACTAACACTCTCCCGACTTGGAGAGTCAGTGCCTTTAACCTCCTGTTTGGCCCAGCTTGCAATTTCTGCGGAAGATGAACAGGAATAGGGAGAACCAATGACAGACTAGCTGGAGGTGTCTGGACGGGCAAATTTAACTCTCATTTCCCACCAGGAAGAGGAATTAACCAAAGGCTCAGCGTGCCGTGCCGGAACCAGATTAGGGCCTGAAGCCATCCTGCGGTGTTGCGGCCAGCTCACGAGAAAGCGAGTTGAAGAAAGGAGCTCAGGGGCACTGTAATTCACAAACCTGCAGAGTTATAAATGACAGCTATCGTCCAAAAATATACTGAAGTAAGGCTGCCAAGAGGACTTGAAAGCGGGGCAGAATTGCAGGAAACCGATTTCAGGAGGTAGACTGGAATTGCATTGAAAGCATAGGAAAAGAGGCAGAACGTCCACAATGATGCACTTGGCCAAAAAGGGCGTATGCGTTTTTTCCTGAATATATTCAGGAAAAAACGCATACGCCCTTTTTGGCCAACCAAGCAAGCTTGCAAAGGAAATCTGCACTACAATGAAGTCTCACTTCCCCCCGGTCAAAAGGGCCATCTGAAAAAAGTGTAAAATCCAGAAAGGCAGGACAGGCCATGGAGAACTGGGAGCCTTGTTATGCTGATGGGCGGGATGTCAATTGCCAACAGCCACTCGGGAGAAGTGTATGGTGTTTCCTGAAACATCTAAAAAACAAAGCACCAGAGCCTAGGGCACTTCCACTTATGGTCCTATAGCTTAGGGAAATTAAAGTCAAAAAGACACAGCCACCCCAAAGGTTGGGACGGCTCTGTTTACAAGAACCTGATTTACGGTACAAGTTCAATATCGCAGAAAGTGAAAAATGGATAAAGAAGTTGTGGTACTTACGTACAATGCAATATCACTCAGCAAGGAAATCTATGTCATCAGGCCCGTAGCAGCATAATGAGTGGATTCAGGTATGATGATTCTAACTGAAATAAGTCACACAGAGAAAGAAACATCATAAGATATCACTAATACACGGAATGTAAACTTGGCTACACAGGAACTGAATTCCAAAACAGAACAGGGTCTCAAATTAAGAAAACAAACTTATGCTTCCTTAAGGGGAAAGGTGAGTTGGGGTAATGCATAAAACCAGAGATTGAAATGAGCACAGATAAAGTTCCTTAAGCCAAATATGGAATAGACAAGAGCTACTCCTTGCTCAACGAAATGGACTCAACACCCCATATTAAACGCCTAAGAATGTACCTGACTAGGAAGTATCTTAAAACCTATGGATTGCTATGTCTCCGAAAGAGAATCAAGTGTGTGTACAGGGGCATAAACGCAGCAGTGATAGGACTGGAGAGGTTCGGTGAGCAAATGAAGACCCTTTGAAGTCATATTGCATGGTACCCATTCCACGGGTCTCAACTCTCCAGGTTTAAGGTATTCTTCCTTCAGCTAAAACATGCATGTGGAACCCAGAGTATGATCAACCGTGTGATCGGGAGACGTGTTCAAATATGTCTCAGTTTTCGTCCCCTGGTACTCGGGTGCAACATTCCAGACGCTTTACTAACACTCTCCCGAGTTGGAGAGTCAGTGCCTTTAACCTCCTGTTTGGCCCAGTTTGCAATTTCTGTGGAAAATGAACAGGAATAGGGAGAACCAATGAGAGACTAGCTGGAGGTGTCTGGACGGGCATATTTAACTCTCATTTCCCACCAGGAAGAGGAATTAACCAAAGGCTCAGCGTGCCGTGCCGGAACCAGATTAGGGCCTGAAGCACTCCTGCGGTGTTGCGGCCAGCTCACGAGAAAGCGAGTTGAAGAAAGGAGCTCAGGGGCACTGTAATTCACAAACCTGCAGAGTTATAAATGACAGCTATCGTCCAAAAATATACTGAAGTAAGGCTGCCAAGAGGACTTGAAAGCGGGGCAGAATTGCAGGAAACCGATTTCAGGAGGTAGACTGGAATTGCATTGAAAGCATAGGAAAAGAGGCAGAACGTCCACAATGATGCACTTGGCCAAAAAGGGCGTATGCGTTTTTTCCTGAATATATTCAGGAAAAAACGCATACGCCCTTTTTGGCCAACCAAGCAAGCTTGCAAAGGAAATCTGCACTACAATGAAGTCTCACTTCCCCCCGGTCAAAAGGGCCATCTGAAAAAAGTGTAAAATCCAGAAAGGCAGGACAGGCCATGGAGAACTGGGAGCCTTGTTATGCTGATGGGCGGGATGTCAATTGCCAACAGCCACTCGGGAGAAGTGTATGGTGTTTCCTGAAACATCTAAAAAACAAAGCACCAGAGCCTAGGGCACTTCCTACTTATGGTCCTATAGCTTAGGGAAATTAAAGTCAAAAAGACACAGCCACCCCAAAGGTTGGGACGGCTCTGTTTACAAGAACCTGATTTACGGTACAAGTTCAATATCGCAGAAAGTGAAAAATGGATAAAGAAGTTGTGGTACTTACGTACAATGCAATATCACTCAGCAAGGAAATCTATGACATCAGGCCCGTAGAAGCATAATGAGTGGATTCAGGTATGATGATTCTAACTGAAATAAGTCACACAGAAAAAGAAACATCATAAGATATCACTAATACACGGAATGTAAACTTGGCTACACAGGAACTGAATTCCAAAACAGAACAGGGTCTCAAATTTAGAAAACCAACTTATGCTTCCTTAAGGGGAAAGGTGAGTTGGGGTAATGCATAAAACCAGAGATTGAAATGAGCACAGATAAAGTTCCTTAAGCCAAATATGGAATAGACAAGAGCTACTCCTTGCTCAAGGAAATGGACTCAACACCCCATATTAAACGCCTAAGCATGTACCTGACTAGGAAGTATCTTAAAACCTATGGATTGCTATGTCTCCGAAAGAGAACCAAGCGTGTGTACAGGGGCATAAACGCAGCAGTGATAGGACTGGAGAGGTTCGGTGAGCAAATGAAGACCCTTTGAAGTCATATTGCATGGTACCCATTCCACGGGTCTCAACTCTCCAGGTTTAAGGTATTCTTCCTTCAGCTAAAACATGCATGTGGAACCCAGAGTATGATCAACCGTGTGATCGGGAGACGTGTTCCAATATGTGTCAGTTTTCGTCCCCTGGTACTCGGGTGCAACATTCCAGACGCTTTACTAACACTCTCCCGACTTGGAGAGTCAGTGCCTTTAACCTCCTGTTTGGCCCAGTTTGCAATTTCTGCGGAAGATGAACAGGAATAGGGAGAACCAATGACAGACTAGCTGGAGGTGTCTGGACGGGCAAATTTAACTCTCATTTCCCACCAGGAAGAGGAATTAACCAAAGGCTCAGCGTGCCGTGCCGGAACCAGAATAGGGCCTGAAGCCATCCTGCGGTGTTGCGGCCAGCTCACGAGAAAGCGAGTTGAAGAAAGGAGCTCAGGGGCACTGTAATTCACAAACCTGCAGAGTTATAAATGACAGCTATCGTCCAAAAATATACTGAAGTAAGGCTGCCAAGAGGACTTGAAAGCGGGGCAGAATTGCAGGAAACCGATTTCAGGAGGTAGACTGGAATTGCATTGAAAGCATAGGAAAAGAGGCAGAACGTCCACAATGATGCACTTGGCCAAAAAGGGCGTATGCGTTTTTTCCTGAATATATTCAGGAAAAAACGCATACGCCCTTTTTGGCCAACCAAGCAAGCTTGCAAAGGAAATCTGCACTACAATGAAGTCTCACTTCCCCCCGGTCAAAAGGGCCATCTGAAAAAAGTGTAAAATCCAGAAAGGCAGGACAGGCCATGGAGAACTGGGAGCCTTGTTATGCTGATGGGCGGGATGTAAATTGCCAACAGCCACTCGGGAGAAGTGTATGGTGTTTCCTGAAACATCTAAAAAATAAAGCAACAGAGCCTAGGGCACTTCCACTTATGGTCCTATAGCTTAGGGAAATTAAAATCAAAAAGACACAGCCACCCCAAAGGTTGGGACGGCTCTGTTTACAAGAACCACGTTTACGGTACAAGTTCAATATCGCAGAAAGTGAAAAATAGATAAAGTAGTTGTGGTACTTACGTACAATGCAATATCACTCAGCAAGGAAATCTATGTCATCAGGCCCATAGCACCATAATGAGTGGATTCAGGTATGATGATTCTAACTGAAATAAGTCACACAGAAAAAGAAACATCATAAGATATCACTAATACACGGAATGTAAACTTGGCTACACAGGAACTGAATTCCAAAACAGAACAGGGTCTCAAATTTAGAAACCCAACTTATGCTTGCTTAAGGGGAAAGGTGAGTTGGGGTGCTGCATAAAACCAGAGATTGAAATGAGCACAGATAAAGTTCCTTAAGCCAAATATGGAATAGACAAGAGCTACTCCTTGCTCAAGGAAATGGACTCAACACCCCATATTAAATGCCTAAGCATGTACCTGACTAGGAAGTATCTTAAAACCTATGGATTGCTATGTCTCCGAAAGAGAACCAAGCGTGTGTACAGGGGCATAAACGCAGCAGTGATAGGACTGGAGGGGTTCGGTGAGCAAATGAAGACCCTTTGAAGTCATATTGCATGGTACCCATTCCACGGGTCTCAACTCTCCAGGTTTAAGGTATTCTTCCTTCAGCTAAAACATGCATGTGGAACCCAGAGTATGATCAACCGTGTGATCGGGAGACGTGTTCCAATATGTCTCAGTTTTCGTCCCCTGGTACTCGGGTGCAACATTCCAGACGCTTTACTAACACTCTCCCGACTTGGAGAGTCAGTGCCTTTAACCTCCTGTTTGGCCCAGTTTGCAATTTCTGCGGAAGATGAACAGGAATAGGGAGAACCAATGACAGACTAGCTGGAGGTGTCTGGACGGGCAAATTTAACTCTCATTTCCCACCAGGAAGAGGAATTAACCAAAGGCTCAGCGTGCCGTGCCGGAACCAGATTAGGGCCTGAAGCCATCCTGCGGTGTTGCGGCCAGCTCACGAGAAAGCGAGTTGAAGAAAGGAGCTCAGGGGCACTGTAATTCACAAACCTACAGAGTTATAAATGACAGCTATCGTCCAAAAATATACTGAAGTAAGGCTGCCAAGAGGACTTGAAAGCGGGGCAGAATTGCAGGAAACCGATTTCAGGAGGTAGACTGGAATTGCATTGAAAGCATAGGAAAAGAGGCAGAACGTCCACAATGATGCACTTGGCCAAAAAGGGCGTATGCGTTTTTTCCTGAATATATTCAGGAAAAAACGCATACGCCCTTTTTGGCCAACCAAGCAAGCTTGCAAAGGAAATATGCACTACAATGAAGTCTCACTTCCCCCCGGTCAAAAGGGCCATCTGAAAAAAGTGTAAAATCCAGAAAGGCAGGACAGGCCATGGAGAACTGGGAGCCTTGTTATGCTGATGGGCGGGATGTCAATTGCCAACAGCCACTCGGGAGAAGTGTATGGTGTTTCCTGAAACATCTAAAAAACAAAGCAACAGAGCCTAGGGCACTTCCACTTATGGTCCTATAGCTTAGGGAAATTAAAATCAAAAAGACACAGCCACCCCAAAGGTTGGGACGGCTCTGTTTACAAGAACCTGGTTTACGGTACAAGTTCAATATCGCAGAAAGTGAAAAATGGATAAAGAAGTTGTGGTACTTACTTACAATGCAATAACACTCAGCAAGGAAATCTATGTCATCAGGCCCGTAGCAGCATAATGAGTGGATTCAGGTATGATGATTCTAACTGAAATAAGTCACACAGAAACAGAAACATCATAAGATATCACTAATACACGGAATGTAACCTTGGCTACACAGGAACTGAATTCCAAAACAGAACAGGGTCTCAAATTTAGAAACCCAACTTATGCTTGCTTAAGGGGAAAGGTGAGTTGGGGTGCTGCATAAAACCAGAGATTGAAATGAGCACAGATAAAGTTCCTTAAGCCAAATATGGAATAGACAAGAGCTACTCCTTGCTCAAGGAAATGGACTCAACACCCCATATTAAACGCCTAAGCATGTACCTGACTAGGAAGTATCTTAAAACCTATGGATTGCTATGTCTCCGAAAGAGAACCAAGCGTGTGTACAGGGGCATAAACGCAGCAGTGATAGGACTGGAGAGGTTCGGTGAGCAAATGAAGACCCTTTGAAGTCATATTGCATGGTACCCATTCCACGGGTCTCAACTCTCCAGGTTTAAGGTATTCTTCCTTCAGCTAAAACATGCATGTGGAACCCAGAGTATGATCAACCGTGTGATCGGGAGACGTGTTCCAATATGTGTCAGTTTTCGTCCCCTGGTACTCGGGTGCAACATTCCAGACGCTTTACTAACACTCTCCCGACTTGGAGAGTCAGTGCCTTTAACCTCCTGTTTGGCCCAGTTTGCAATTTCTGCGGAAGATGAACAGGAATAGGGAGAACCAATGACAGACTAGCTGGAGGTGTCTGGACGGGCAAATTTAACTCTCATTTCCCACCAGGAAGAGGAATTAACCAAAGGCTCAGCGTGCCGTGCCGGAACCAGAATAGGGCCTGAAGCCATCCTGCGGTGTTGCGGCCAGCTCACGAGAAAGCGAGTTGAAGAAAGGAGCTCAGGGGCACTGTAATTCACAAACCTGCAGAGTTATAAATGACAGCTCTCGTCCAAAAATATACTGAAGTAAGGCTGCCAAGAGGACTTGAAAGCGGGGCAGAATTGCAGGAAACCGATTTCAGGAGGTAGACTGGAATTGCATTGAAAGCATAGGAAAAGAGGCAGAACGTCCACAATGATGCACTTGGCCAAAAAGGGCGTATGCGTTTTTTCCTGAATATATTCAGGAAAAAACGCATACGCCCTTTTTGGCCAACCAAGCAAGCTTGCAAAGGAAATCTGCACTACAATGAAGTCTCACTTCCCCCCGGTCAAAAGGGCCATCTGAAAAAAGTGTAAAATCCAGAAAGGCAGGACAGGCCATGGAGAACTGGGAGCCTTGTTATGCTGATGGGCGGGATGTCAATTGCCAACAGCCACTCGGGAGAAGTGTATGGTGTTTCCTGAAACATCTAAAAAACAAAGCACCAGAGCCTAGGGCACTTCCACTTATGGTCCTATAGCTTAGGGAAATTAAAGTCAAAAAGACACAGCCACCCCAAAGGTTGGGACGGCTCTGTTTACAAGAACCTGATTTACGGTACAAGTTCAATATCGCAGAAAGTGAAAAATGGATAAAGAAGTTGTGGTACTTACGTACAATGCAATATCACTCAGCAAGGAAATCTATGACATCAGGCCCGTAGCAGCATAATGAGTGGATTCAGGTATGATGATTCTAACTGAAATAAGTCACACAGAGAAAGAAACATCATAAGATATCACTAATACACGGAATGTAAACTTGGCTACACAGGAACTGAATTCCAAAACAGAACAGGGTCTCAAATTTAGAAACCCAACTTATGCTTGCTTAAGGGGAAAGGTGAGTTGGGGTGCTGCATAAAACCAGAGATTGAAATGAGCACAGATAAAGTTCCTTAAGCCAAATATGGAATAGACAAGAGCTACTCCTTGCTCAAGGAAATGGACTCAACACCCCATATTAAACGCCTAAGCATGTACCTGACTAGGAAGTATCTTAAAACCTATGGATTGCTATGTCTCCGAAAGAGAACCAAGCGTGTGTACAGGGGCATAAACGCAGCAGTGATAGGACTGGAGAGGTTCGGTGAGCAAATGAAGACCCTTTGAAGTCATAGTGCATGGTACCCATTCCACGGGTCTCAACTCTCCAGGTTGAAGGTATTCTTCCTTCAGCTAAAACATGCATGTGGAACCCAGAGTATGATCAACCGTGTGATCGGGAGACGTGTTCCAATAGGTCTCAGTTTTCGTCCCCTGGTACTCGGGTGCAACATTCCAGACGCTTTACTAACACTCTCCCGACTTGGAGAGTCAGTGCCTTTAACCTCCTGTTTGGCCCAGTTTGCAATTTCTGCGGAAGATGAACAGGAATAGGGAGAACCAATGACAGACTAGCTGGAGGTGTCTGGACGGGCAAATTTAACTCTCATTTCCCACCAGGAAGAGGAATTAACCAAAGGCTCAGCGTGCCGTGCCGGAACCAGAATAGGGCCTGAAGCCATCCTGCGGTGTTGCGGCCAGCTCACGAGAAAGCGAGTTGAAGAAAGGAGCTCAGGGGCACTGTAATTCACAAACCTGCAGAGTTATAAATGACAGCTATCGTCCAAAAATATACTGAAGTAAGGCTGCCAAGAGGACTTGAAAGCGGGGCAGAATTGCAGGAAACCGATTTCAGGAGGTAGACTGGAATTGCATTGAAAGCATAGGAAAAGAGGCAGAACGTCCACAATGATGCACTTGGCCAAAAAGGGCGTATGCGTTTTTTCCTGAATATATTCAGGAAAAAACGCATACGCCCTTTTTGGCCAACCAAGCAAGCTTGCAAAGGAAATCTGCACTACAATGAAGTCTCACTTCCCCCCGGTCAAAAGGGCCATCTGAAAAAAGTGTAAAATCCAGAAAGGCAGGACAGGCCATGGAGAACTGGGAGCCTTGTTATGCTGATGGGCGGGATGTCAATTGCCAACAGCCACTCGGGAGAAGTGTATGGTGTTTCCTGAAACATCTAAAAAACAAAGCACCAGAGCCTAGGGCACTTCCACTTATGGTCCTATAGCTTAGGGAAATTAAAGTCAAAAAGACACAGCCACCCCAAAGGTTGGGACGGCTCTGTTTACAAGAACCTGATTTACGGTACAAGTTCAATATCGCAGAAAGTGAAAAATGGATAAAGAAGTTGTGGTACTTACGTACAATGCAATATCACTCAGCAAGGAAATCTATGTCATCAGGCCCGTAGCAGCATAATGAGTGGATTCAGGTATGATGATTCTAACTGAAATAAGTCACACAGAGAAAGAAACATCATAAGATATCACTAATACACGGAATGTAAACTTGGCTACACAGGAACTGAATTCCAAAACAGAACAGGGTCTCAAATTAAGAAAACAAACTTATGCTTCCTTAAGGGGAAAGGTGAGTTGGGGTAATGCATAAAACCAGAGATTGAAATGAGCACAGATAAAGTTCCTTAAGCCAAATATGGAATAGACAAGAGCTACTCCTTGCTCAAGGAAATGGACTCAACACCCCATATTAAACGCCTAAGCATGTACCTGACTAGGAAGTATCTTAAAACCTATGGATTGCTATGTCTCCGAAAGAGAACCAAGCGTGTGTACAGGGGCATAAACGCAGCAGTGATAGGACTGGAGAGGTTCGGTGAGCAAATGAAGACCCTTTGAAGTCATAGTGCATGGTACCCATTCCACGGGTCTCAACTCTCCAGGTTGAAGGTATTCTTCCTTCAGCTAAAACATGCATGTGGAACCCAGAGTATGATCAACCGTGTGATCGGGAGACGTGTTCCAATATGTGTCAGTTTTCGTCCCCTGGTACTCGGGTGCAACATTCCAGACGCTTTACTAACACTCTCCCGACTTGGAGAGTCAGTGCCTTTAACCTCCTGTTTGGCCCAGTTTGCAATTTCTGCGGAAGATGAACAGGAATAGGGAGAACCAATGACAGACTAGCTGGAGGTGTCTGGACGGGCAAATTTAACTCTCATTTCCCACCAGGAAGAGGAATTAACCAAAGGCTCAGCGTGCCGTGCCGGAACCAGAATAGGGCCTGAAGCCATCCTGCGGTGTTGCGGCCAGCTCACGAGAAAGCGAGTTGAAGAAAGGAGCTCAGGGGCACTGTAATTCACAAACCTGCAGAGTTATAAATGACAGCTATCGTCCAAAAATATACTGAAGTAAGGCTGCCAAGAGGACTTGAAAGCGGGGCAGAATTGCAGGAAACCGATTTCAGGAGGTAGACTGGAATTGCATTGAAAGCATAGGAAAAGAGGCAGAACGTCCACAATGATGCACTTGGCCAAAAAGGGCGTATGCGTTTTTTCCTGAATATATTCAGGAAAAAACGCATACGCCCTTTTTGGCCAACCAAGCAAGCTTGCAAAGGAAATCTGCACTACAATGAAGTCTCACTTCCCCCCGGTCAAAAGGGCCATCTGAAAAAAGTGTAAAATCCAGAAAGGCAGGACAGGCCATGGAGAACTGGGAGCCTTGTTATGCTGATGGGCGGGATGTCAATTGCCAACAGCCACTCGGGAGAAGTGTATGGTGTTTCCTGAAACATCTAAAAAACAAAGCACCAGAGCCTAGGGCACTTCCACTTATGGTCCTATAGCTTAGGGAAATTAAAGTCAAAAAGACACAGGCACCCCAAAGGTTGGGACGGCTCTGTTTACAAGAACCTGATTTACGGTACAAGTTCAATATCGCAGAAAGTGAAAAATGGATAAAGAAGTTGTGGTACTTACGTACAATGCAATATCACTCAGCAAGGAAATCTATGTCATCAGGCCCGTAGCAGCATAATGAGTGGATTCAGGTATGATGATTCTAACTGAAATAAGTCACACAGAGAAAGAAACATCATAAGATATCACTAATACACGGAATGTAAACTTGGCTACACAGGAACTGAATTCCAAAACAGAACAGGGTCTCAAATTAAGAAAACAAACTTATGCTTCCTTAAGGGGAAAGGTGAGTTGGGGTAATGCATAAAACCAGAGATTGAAATAAGCACAGATAAAGTTCCTTAAGCCAAATATGGAATAGACAAGAGCTACTCCTTGCTCAAGGAAATGGACTCAACACCCCATATTAAACGCCTAAGCATGTACCTGACTAGGAAGTATCTTAAAACCTATGGATTGCTATGTCTCCGAAAGAGAACCAAGCGTGTGTACAGGGGCATAAACGCAGCAGTGATAGGACTGGAGAGGTTCGGTGAGCAAATGAAGACCCTTTGAAGTCATAGTGCATGGTACCCATTCCACGGGTCTCAACTCTCCAGGTTGAAGGTATTCTTCCTTCAGCTAAAACATGCATGTGGAACCCAGAGTATGATCAACCGTGTGATCGGGAGACGTGTTCCAATATGTGTCAGTTTTCGTCCCCTGGTACTCGGGTGCAACATTCCAGACGCTTTACTAACACTCTCCCGACTTGGAGAGTCAGTGCCTTTAACCTCCTGTTTGGCCCAGTTTGCAATTTCTGCGGAAGATGAACAGGAATAGGGAGAACCAATGACAGACTAGCTGGAGGTGTCTGGACGGGCAAATTTAACTCTCATTTCCCACCAGGAAGAGGAATTAACCAAAGGCTCAGCGTGCCGTGCCGGAACCAGAATAGGGCCTGAAGCCATCCTGCGGTGTTGCGGCCAGCTCACGAGAAAGCGAGTTGAAGAAAGGAGCTCAGGGGCACTGTAATTCACAAACCTGCAGAGTTATAAATGACAGCTATCGTCCAAAAATATACTGAAGTAAGGCTGCCAAGAGGACTTGAAAGCGGGGCAGAATTGCAGGAAACCGATTTCAGGAGGTAGACTGGAATTGCATTGAAAGCATAGGAAAAGAGGCAGAACGTCCACAATGATGCACTTGGCCAAAAAGGGCGTATGCGTTTTTTCCTGAATATATTCAGGAAAAAACGCATACGCCCTTTTTGGCCAACCAAGCAAGCTTGCAAAGGAAATCTGCACTACAATGAAGTCTCACTTCCCCCCGGTCAAAAGGGCCATCTGAAAAAAGTGTAAAATCCAGAAAGGCAGGACAGGCCATGGAGAACTGGGAGCCTTGTTATGCTGATGGGCGGGATGTCAATTGCCAACAGCCACTCGGGAGAAGTGTATGGTGTTTCCTGAAACATCTAAAAAACAAAGCACCAGAGCCTAGGGCACTTCCACTTATGGTCCTATAGCTTAGGGAAATTAAAGTCAAAAAGACACAGGCACCCCAAAGGTTGGGACGGCTCTGTTTACAAGAACCTGATTTACGGTACAAGTTCAATATCGCAGAAAGTGAAAAATGGATAAAGAAGTTGTGGTACTTACGTACAATGCAATATCACTCAGCAAGGAAATCTATGTCATCAGGCCCGTAGCAGCATAATGAGTGGATTCAGGTATGATGATTCTAACTGAAATAAGTCACACAGAGAAAGAAACATCATAAGATATCACTAATACACGGAATGTAAACTTGGCTACACAGGAACTGAATTCCAAAACAGAACAGGGTCTCAAATTAAGAAAACAAACTTATGCTTCCTTAAGGGGAAAGGTGAGTTGGGGTAATGCATAAAACCAGAGATTGAAATGAGCACAGATAAAGTTCCTTAAGCCAAATATGGAATAGACAAGAGCTACTCCTTGCTCAAGGAAATGGACTCAACACCCCATATTAAACGCCTAAGCATGTACCTGACTAGGAAGTATCTTAAAACCTATGGATTGCTATGTCTCCGAAAGAGAACCAAGCGTGTGTACAGGGGCATAAACGCAGCAGTGATAGGACTGGAGAGGTTCGGTGAGCAAATGAAGACCCTTTGAAGTCATATTGCATGGTACCCATTCCACGGGTCTCAACTCTCCAGGTTTAAGGTATTCTTCCTTCAGCTAAAACATGCATGTGGAACCCAGAGTATGATCAACCGTGTGATCGGGAGACGTGTTCCAATATGTGTCAGTTTTCGTCCCCTGGTACTCGGGTGCAACATTCCAGACGCTTTACTAACACTCTCCCGACTTGGAGAGTCAGTGCCTTTAACCTCCTGTTTGCAATTTCTGCGGAAGATGAACAGGAATAGGGAGAACCAATGACAGACTAGCTGGAGGTGTCTGGACGGGCAAATTTAACTCTCATTTCCCACCAGGAAGAGGAATTAACCAAAGGCTCAGCGTGCCGTGCCGGAACCAGAATAGGGCCTGAAGCCATCCTGCGGTGTTGCGGCCAGCTCACGAGAAAGCGAGTTGAAGAAAGGAGCTCAGGGGCACTGTAATTCACAAACCTGCAGAGTTATAAATGACAGCTCTCGTCCAAAAATATACTGAAGTAAGGCTGCCAAGAGGACTTGAAAGCGGGGCAGAATTGCAGGAAACCGATTTCAGGAGGTAGACTGGAATTGCATTGAAAGCATAGGAAAAGAGGCAGAACGTCCACAATGATGCACTTGGCCAAAAAGGGCGTATGCGTTTTTTCCTGAATATATTCAGGAAAAAACGCATACGCCCTTTTTGGCCAACCAAGCAAGCTTGCAAAGGAAATCTGCACTACAATGAAGTCTCACTTCCCCCCGGTCAAAAGGGCCATCTGAAAAAAGTGTAAAATCCAGAAAGGCAGGACAGGCCATGGAGAACTGGGAGCCTTGTTATGCTGATGGGCGGGATGTCAATTGCCAACAGCCACTCGGGAGAAGTGTATGGTGTTTCCTGAAACATCTAAAAAACAAAGCACCAGAGCCTAGGGCACTTCCACTTATGGTCCTATAGCTTAGGGAAATTAAAGTCAAAAAGACACAGCCACCCCAAAGGTTGGGACGGCTCTGTTTACAAGAACCTGATTTACGGTACAAGTTCAATATCGCAGAAAGTGAAAAATGGATAAAGAAGTTGTGGTACTTACGTACAATGCAATATCACTCAGCAAGGAAATCTATGTCATCAGGCCCGTAGCAGCATAATGAGTGGATTCAGGTATGATGATTCTAACTGAAATAAGTCACACAGAGAAAGAAACATCATAAGATATCACTAATACACGGAATGTAAACTTGGCTACACAGGAACTGAATTCCAAAACAGAACAGGGTCTCAAATTAAGAAAACAAACTTATGCTTCCTTAAGGGGAAAGGTGAGTTGGGGTAATGCATAAAACCAGAGATTGAAATGAGCACAGATAAAGTTCCTTAAGCCAAATATGGAATAGACAAGAGCTACTCCTTGCTCAAGGAAATGGACTCAACACCCCATATTAAACGCCTAAGCATGTACCTGACTAGGAAGTATCTTAAAACCTATGGATTGCTATGTCTCCGAAAGAGAACCAAGCGTGTGTACAGGGGCATAAACGCAGCAGTGATAGGACTGGAGAGGTTCGGTGAGCAAATGAAGACCCTTTGAAGTCATAGTGCATGGTACCCATTCCACGGGTCTCAACTCTCCAGGTTTAAGGTATTCTTCCTTCAGCTAAAACATGCATGTGGAACCCAGAGTATGATCAACCGTGTGATCGGGAGACGTGTTCCAATAGGTCTCAGTTTTCGTCCCCTGGTACTCGGGTGCAACATTCCAGACGCTTTACTAACACTCTCCCGACTTGGAGAGTCAGTGCCTTTAACCTCCTGTTTGGCCCAGTTTGCAATTTCTGCGGAAGATGAACAGGAATAGGGAGAACCAATGACAGACTAGCTGGAGGTGTCTGGACGGGCAAATTTAACTCTCATTTCCCACCAGGAAGAGGAATTAACCAAAGGCTCAGCGTGCCGTGCCGGAACCAGAATAGGGCCTGAAGCCATCCTGCGGTGTTGCGGCCAGCTCACGAGAAAGCGAGTTGAAGAAAGGAGCTCAGGGGCACTGTAATTCACAAACCTGCAGAGTTATAAATGACAGCTATCGTCCAAAAATATACTGAAGTAAGGCTGCCAAGAGGACTTGAAAGCGGGGCAGAATTGCAGGAAACCGATTTCAGGAGGTAGACTGGAATTGCATTGAAAGCATAGGAAAAGAGGCAGAACGTCCACAATGATGCACTTGGCCAAAAAGGGCGTATGCGTTTTTTCCTGAATATATTCAGGAAAAAACGCATACGCCCTTTTTGGCCAACCAAGCAAGCTTGCAAAGGAAATCTGCACTACAATGAAGTCTCACTTCCCCCCGGTCAAAAGGGCCATCTGAAAAAAGTGTAAAATCCAGAAAGGCAGGACAGGCCATGGAGAACTGGGAGCCTTGTTATGCTGATGGGCGGGATGTCAATTGCCAACAGCCACTCGGGAGAAGTGTATGGTGTTTCCTGAAACATCTAAAAAACAAAGCACCAGAGCCTAGGGCACTTCCACTTATGGTCCTATAGCTTAGGGAAATTAAAGTCAAAAAGACACAGCCACCCCAAAGGTTGGGACGGCTCTGTTTACAAGAACCTGATTTACGGTACAAGTTCAATATCGCAGAAAGTGAAAAATGGATAAAGAAGTTGTGGTACTTACGTACAATGCAATATCACTCAGCAAGGAAATCTATGTCATCAGGCCCGTAGCAGCATAATGAGTGGATTCAGGTATGATGATTCTAACTGAAATAAGTCACACAGAGAAAGAAACATCATAAGATATCACTAATACACGGAATGTAAACTTGGCTACACAGGAACTGAATTCCAAAACAGAACAGGGTCTCAAATTAAGAAAACAAACTTATGCTTCCTTAAGGGGAAAGGTGAGTTGGGGTAATGCATAAAACCAGAGATTGAAATGAGCACAGATAAAGTTCCTTAAGCCAAATATGGAATAGACAAGAGCTACTCCTTGCTCAAGGAAATGGACTCAACACCCCATATTAAACGCCTAAGCATGTACCTGACTAGGAAGTATCTTAAAACCTATGGATTGCTATGTCTCCGAAAGAGAACCAAGCGTGTGTACAGGGGCATAAACGCAGCAGTGATAGGACTGGAGAGGTTCGGTGAGCAAATGAAGACCCTTTGAAGTCATAGTGCATGGTACCCATTCCACGGGTCTCAACTCTCCAGGTTGAAGGTATTCTTCCTTCAGCTAAAACATGCATGTGGAACCCAGAGTATGATCAACCGTGTGATCGGGAGACGTGTTCCAATATGTGTCAGTTTTCGTCCCCTGGTACTCGGGTGCAACATTCCAGACGCTTTACTAACACTCTCCCGACTTGGAGAGTCAGTGCCTTTAACCTCCTGTTTGGCCCAGTTTGCAATTTCTGCGGAAGATGAACAGGAATAGGGAGAACCAATGACAGACTAGCTGGAGGTGTCTGGACGGGCAAATTTAACTCTCATTTCCCACCAGGAAGAGGAATTAACCAAAGGCTCAGCGTGCCGTGCCGGAACCAGAATAGGGCCTGAAGCCATCCTGCGGTGTTGCGGCCAGCTCACGAGAAAGCGAGTTGAAGAAAGGAGCTCAGGGGCACTGTAATTCACAAACCTGCAGAGTTATAAATGACAGCTATCGTCCAAAAATATACTGAAGTAAGGCTGCCAAGAGGACTTGAAAGCGGGGCAGAATTGCAGGAAACCGATTTCAGGAGGTAGACTGGAATTGCATTGAAAGCATAGGAAAAGAGGCAGAACGTCCACAATGATGCACTTGGCCAAAAAGGGCGTATGCGTTTTTTCCTGAATATATTCAGGAAAAAACGCATACGCCCTTTTTGGCCAACCAAGCAAGCTTGCAAAGGAAATCTGCACTACAATGAAGTCTCACTTCCCCCCGGTCAAAAGGGCCATCTGAAAAAAGTGTAAAATCCAGAAAGGCAGGACAGGCCATGGAGAACTGGGAGCCTTGTTATGCTGATGGGCGGGATGTCAATTGCCAACAGCCACTCGGGAGAAGTGTATGGTGTTTCCTGAAACATCTAAAAAACAAAGCACCAGAGCCTAGGGCACTTCCACTTATGGTCCTATAGCTTAGGGAAATTAAAGTCAAAAAGACACAGGCACCCCAAAGGTTGGGACGGCTCTGTTTACAAGAACCTGATTTACGGTACAAGTTCAATATCGCAGAAAGTGAAAAATGGATAAAGAAGTTGTGGTACTTACGTACAATGCAATATCACTCAGCAAGGAAATCTATGTCATCAGGCCCGTAGCAGCATAATGAGTGGATTCAGGTATGATGATTCTAACTGAAATAAGTCACACAGAGAAAGAAACATCATAAGATATCACTAATACACGGAATGTAAACTTGGCTACACAGGAACTGAATTCCAAAACAGAACAGGGTCTCAAATTAAGAAAACAAACTTATGCTTCCTTAAGGGGAAAGGTGAGTTGGGGTAATGCATAAAACCAGAGATTGAAATGAGCACAGATAAAGTTCCTTAAGCCAAATATGGAATAGACAAGAGCTACTCCTTGCTCAAGGAAATGGACTCAACACCCCATATTAAACGCCTAAGCATGTACCTGACTAGGAAGTATCTTAAAACCTATGGATTGCTATGTCTCCGAAAGAGAACCAAGCGTGTGTACAGGGGCATAAACGCAGCAGTGATAGGACTGGAGAGGTTCGGTGAGCAAATGAAGACCCTTTGAAGTCATATTGCATGGTACCCATTCCACGGGTCTCAACTCTCCAGGTTTAAGGTATTCTTCCTTCAGCTAAAACATGCATGTGGAACCCAGAGTATGATCAACCGTGTGATCGGGAGACGTGTTCCAATATGTGTCAGTTTTCGTCCCCTGGTACTCGGGTGCAACATTCCAGACGCTTTACTAACACTCTCCCGACTTGGAGAGTCAGTGCCTTTAACCTCCTGTTTGGCCCAGTTTGCAATTTCTCTGGAAGATGAACAGGAATAGGGAGAACCAATGAGAGACTAGCTGGAGGTGTCTGGACGGGCATATTTAACTCTCATTTCCCACCAGGAAGAGGAATTAACCAAAGGCTCAGCGTGCCGTGCCGGAACCAGATTAGGGCCTGAAGCACTCCTGCGGTGTTGCGGCCAGCTCACGAGAAAGCGAGTTGAAGAAAGGAGCTCAGGGGCACTGTAATTCACAAACCTGCAGAGTTATAAATGACAGCTATCGTCCAAAAATATACTGAAGTAAGGCTGCCAAGAGGACTTGAAAGCGGGGCAGAATTGCAGGAAACCGATTTCAGGAGGTAGACTGGAATTGCATTGAAAGCATAGGAAAAGAGGCAGAACGTCCACAATGATGCACTTGGCCAAAAAGGGCGTATGCATTTTTTCCTGAATATATTCAGGAAAAAACGCATACGCCCTTTTTGGCCAACCAAGCAAGCTTGCAAAGGAAATCTGCACTACAATGAAGTCTCACTTCCCCCCGGTCAAAAGGGCCATCTGAAAAAAGTGTAAAATCCAGAAAGGCAGGACAGGCCATGGAGAACTGGGAGCCTTGTTATGCTGATGGGCGGGATGTCAATTGCCAACAGCCACTCGGGAGAAGTGTATGGTGTTTCCTGAAACATCTAAAAAACAAAGCACCAGAGCCTAGGGCACTTCCACTTATGGTCCTATAGCTTAGGGAAATTAAAGTCAAAAAGACACAGCCACCACAAAGGTTGGGACGGCTCTGTTTACAAGAACCTGATTTACGGTACAAGTTCAATATCGCAGAAAGTGAAAAATGGATAAAGAAGTTGTGGTACTTACGAACAATGCAATATCACTCAGCAAGGAAATCTATGACATCAGGCCCGTAGCAGCATAATGAGTGGATTCAGGTATGATGATTCTAACTGAAATAAGTCACACAGAAAAAGAAACATCATAAGATATCACTAATACACGGAATGTAAACTTGGCTACACAGGAACTGAATTCCAAAACAGAACAGGGTCTCAAATTTAGAAACCCAACTTATGCTTGCTTAAGGGGAAAGGTGAGTTGGGGTGCTGCATAAAACCAGAGATTGAAATGAGCACAGATAAAGTTCCTTAAGCCAAATATGGAATAGACAAGAGCTACTCCTTGCTCAAGGAAATGGACTCAACACCCCATATTAAACGCCTAAGCATGTACCTGACTAGGAAGTATCTTAAAACCTATGGATTGCTATGTCTCCGAAAGAGAACCAAGCGTGTGTACAGGGGCATAAACGCAGCAGTGATAGGACTGGAGAGGTTCGGTGAGCAAATGAAGACCCTTTGAAGTCATATTGCATGGTACCCATTCCACGGGTCTCAACTCTCCAGGTTTAAGGTATTCTTCCTTCAGCTAAAACATGCATGTGGAACCCAGAGTATGATCAACCGTGTGATCGGGAGACGTGTTCCAATATGTGTCAGTTTTCGTCCCCTGGTACTCGGGTGCAACATTCCAGACGCTTTACTAACACTCTCCCGACTTGGAGAGTCAGTGCCTTTAACCTCCTGTTTGGCCCAGTTTGCAATTTCTGCGGAAGATGAACAGGAATAGGGAGAACCAATGACAGACTAGCTGGAGGTGTCTGGACGGGCAAATTTAACTCTCATTTCCCACCAGGAAGAGGAATTAACCAAAGGCTCAGCGTGCCGTGCCGGAACCAGATTAGGGCCTGAAGCCATCCTGCGGTGTTGCGGCCAGCTCACGAGAAAGCGAGTTGAAGAAAGGAGCTCAGGGGCACTGTAATTCACAAACCTGCAGAGTTATAAATGACAGCTATCGTCCAAAAATATACTGAAGTAAGGCTGCCAAGAGGACTTGAAAGCGGGGCAGAATGGCAGGAAACCGATTTCAGGAGGTAGACTGGAGTTGCACTGAAAGCATAGGAAAAGAGGCAGAACGTCCACAATGATGCACTTGGCCAAAAAGGGCGTATGCGTTTTTTCCTGAATATATTCAGGAAAAAACGCATACGCCCTTTTTGGCCAACCAAGCAAGCTTGCAAAGGAAATCTGCACTACAATGAAGTCTCACTTCCCCCCGGTCAAAAGTGCCATCTGAAAAAAGTGTAAAATCCAGAAAGGCAGGACAGGCCATGGAGAACTGGGAGCCTTGTTATGCTGATGGGCGGGATGTCAATTGCCAACAGCCACTCGGGAGAAGTGTATGGTGTTTCCTGAAACATCTAAAAAACAAAGCAACAGAGCCTAGGGCACTTCCACTTATGGTCCTATAGCTTAGGGAAATTAAAATCAAAAAGACACAGCCACCCCAAAGGTTGGGACGGCTCTGTTTACAAGAACCTGGTTTACGGTACAAGTACAATATCGCAGAAAGTGAAAAATGGATAAAGAAGTTGTGGTACTTACGTACAATGCAATATCACTCAGCAATGAAATCTATGTCATCAGGCCCGTAGCAGCATAATGAGTGGATTCAGGTACGATGATTCTAACTGAAATAAGTCACACAGGAAAAGAAACATCATAAGATATCACTAAAACACGGAATGTAAACTTGGCTACACAGGAACTGAATTACAAAACAGAACAGGGTCTCAAATTTAGAAACCCAACTTATGCTTGCTTAAGGGGAAAGGTGAGTTGGGGTGCTGCATAAAACCAGAGATTGAAATGAGCACAGATAAAGTTCCTTAAGCCAAATATGGGATAGACAAGAGCTACTCCTTGCTCAACGAAATGGATTCAACACCCCATATTAAACACCTAAGAATATACCTGACTAGGAAGTATCTTAAAACCTATGGATTGCTATGTCTCCGAAAGAGAATCAAGCGTGTGTGCAGGGGCATAAACGCAGCAGTGATAGGATTGGAGAGGTTCGGTGAGCAAATGAAGACCCTTTGAAGTCATATTGCATGGTACCCATTCCACGGGTCTCAACTCTCCAGGTTTAAGGTATTCTTCCTTCACCTAAAACATGCATGTGGAACCCAGAGTATGATCAACCGTGTGATCGGGAGACGTGTTCCAATATGTGTCAGTTTTCGTCCCCTGGTACTCGGGTGCAACATTCCAGACGCTTTACTAACACTCTCCCGACTTGGAGAGTCAGTGCCTTTAACCTCCTGTTTGGCCCAGTTTGCAATTTCTGCGGAAGATGAACAGGAATAGGGAGAACAAATGAGAGACTAGCTGGAGGTGTCTGGACGGGCAAATTTAACTCTCATTTCCCATCAGGAAGAGGAATTAACCAAAGGCTCAGCATGCCGTGCCGGAACCAGATTAGGGCCTGAAGCAATCCTGCAGTGTTGCGGCCAGCTCACAAGAAAGCGAGTTGAAGAAAGGAGCTCAGGGGCACTGTAATTCACAAACCTGCAGAGTTATAAATGACAGCTATCGTCTAAAAATATACTGAAGTAAGGCTGCCAAGAGGACTTGAAAGCGGGGCAGAATGGCAGGAAACCGATTTCAGGAGGTAGACTGGAATTGCATTTAAATCATAGGAAAAGAGGCAGAACGTCCACAATGATGCACTTGGCCAAAAAGGGTGTATGCGTTTTTTCCTGAATATATTCAGGAAAAAACGCATACGCCCTTTTTGGCCAACCAAGCAAGCTTGCAAAGGAAATCTGCACTACAATGAAGTCTCACTTCCCCCCGGTCAAAAGGGCCATCTGAATAAAGTGTAAAATCCAGAAAGGCAGGACAGGCCATGGAGAACTGGGAGCCTTGTTATGCTGATGGGCGGGATGTCAATTGCCAACAGCCACTCGGGAGAAGTGTATGGTGTTTCCTGAAACATCTAAAAAACAAAGCAACAGAGCCTAGGGCACTTCCACTTATGGTCCTATAGCTTAGGGAAATTAAAATCAAAAAAACACAGCCACCCCAAAGTTTGGCACGGCTGTGTTTACAAGAAGCACGTTTACGGTACAAGTTCAATATCGCAGAAAGTGAAAAATGGATAAAGAAGTTGTGGTACTTACGTACAATGCAGTATCACTCAGCAATGAAATCTATGTCATCAGGCCCGTAGCAGCATAATGAGTGGATTCAGGTACGATGATTCTAACTGAAATAAGTCACACAGAAAAAGAAACATCATAAGATATCACTAATACACGGAATGTAAACTTGGCTACACAGGAACTGAATTACAAAACAGAACAGGGTCTCAAATTTAGAAACCTAACTTATGCTTGCTTAAGGGGAAAGGTGAGTTGGGGTGCTGCATAAAACCAGAGATTGAAATGAGCACAGATAAAGTTCCTTAAGCCAAATATGGAATAGACAAGAGCTACTCCTTGCTCAATGAAATGGATTCAACAGCCCATATTAAACACCTAAGAATGTACCTGACTAGGAAGTATCTTAAAACCTATGGATTGCTATGTCTCCGAAAGAGAATCAAGCGTGTGTGCAGGGGCATAAACGCAGCAGTGATAGGATTGGAGAGGTTCGGTGAGCAAATGAAGACCCTTTGAAGTCATATTGCATGGTACCCATTCCACGGGTCTCAACTCTCCAGGTTTAAGGTATTCTTCCTTCAGCTAAAACATGCATGTGGAACCCAGAGTATGATCAACCGTGTGATCGGGAGACGTGTTCCAATATGTCTCAGTTTTCGTCCCCTGGTACTCGGGTGCAACATTCCAGACGCTTTACTAACACTCTCCCGACTTGGAGAGTCAGTGCCTTTAAGCTCCTGTTTGGCCCAGTTTGCAATTTCTGCGGAAGATGAACAGGAATAGGCAGAACCAATGAGAGACTAGCTGGAGGTGTCTGGACGGGCAAATTTAACTCTCATTTCCCACCAGGAAGAGGAATTAACCAAAGGCTCAGCGTGCCGTGCCGGAACCAGATTAGGGCCTGAAGCCATCCTGCGGTGTTGCGGCCAGCTCACGAGAAAGCGAGTTGAAGAAAGGAGCTCAGGGGCACTGTAATTCACAAACCTGCAGAGTTATAAATGACAGCTATCGTCCAAAAATATACTGAAGTAAGGCTGCCAAGAGGACTTGAAAGCGGGGCAGAATTGCAGGAAACCGATTTCAGGAGGTAGACTGGAATTGCATTGAAAGCATAGGAAAAGAGGCAGAACGTCCACAATGATGCACTTGGCCAAAAAGGGCGTATGCGTTTTTTCCTGAATATATTCAGGAAAAAACGCATACGCCCTTTTTGGCCAACCAAGCAAGCTTGCAAAGGAAATCTGCGCTACAATGAAGTCTCACTTCCCCCCGGTCAAAAGGGCCATCTGAAAAAAGTGTAAAATCCAGAAAGGCAGGACAGGCCATGGAGAACTGGGAGCCTTGTTATGCTGATGGGCGGGATGTCAATTGCCAACAGCCACTCGGGAGAAGTGTATGGTGTTTCCTGAAACATCTAAAAAACAAAGCAACAGAGCCTAGGGCACTTCCACTTATGGTCCAATAGCTTAGGGAAATTAAAATCAAAAAGACACAGCCACCCCAAAGGTTGGGACGGCTCTGTTTACAAGAACCTGGTTTACGGTACAAGTACAATATCGCAGAAAGTGAAAAATGGATAAAGAAGTTGCGGTACTTACGTACAATGCAATATCACTCAGCAATGAAATCTATGTCATCAGGCCCGTAGCAGCATAATGAGTGGATTCAGGTATGATGATTCTAACTGAAATAAGTCACACAGAAAAAGAAACATCATAAGATATCACTAATACACGGAATGTAAACTTGGCTACACAGGAACTGAATTCCAAAACAGAACAGGGTCTCAAATTTAGAAAACCAACTTATGCTTGCTTAAGGGGAAAGGTGAGTTGGGGTGCTGCATAAAACCAGAGATTGAAATGAGCACAGATAAAGTTCCTTAAGCCAAATATGGAATAGACAAGAGCTACTCCTTGCTCAACGAAATGGACTCAACACCCCATATTAAACACCTAAGAATGTACCTGACTATTAAGTAGCTTAAAACCTAAGGAATGCTATGTCTCCGAAAGAGAATCAAGCGTGTGTACAGGGGCATAAACGCAGCAGTGATAGGATTGGAGAGGTTCGGTGAGCAAATGAAGACCCTTTGAAGTCATATTGCATGGTACCCATTCCACGGGTCTCAACTCTCCAGGTTTAAGGGATTCTTCCTTCAGCTAAAACATGCATGTGGAACCCAGAGTATGATCAACCGTGTGATCGGGAGACGTGTTCCAATATGTGTCAGTTTTCGTCCCCTGGTACTCGGGTGCAACATTCCAGACGCTTTACTAACACTCTCCCGACTTGGAGAGTCAGTGCCTTTAACCTCCTGTTTGGCCCAGTTTGCAATTTCTGCGGAAGATGAACAGGAATAGGGAGAACCAATGACAGACTAGCTGGAGGTGTCTGGACGGGCAAATTTAACTCTTATTTCCCACCAGGAAGAGGAATTAACCAAAGGCTCAGCGTGCCGTGCCGGAACCAGATTAGGGCCTGAAGCCATCCTGCGGTGTTGCGGCCAGCTCACGAGAAAGCGAGTTGAAGAAAGGAGCTCAGGGGCACTGTAATTCACAAACCTGCAGAGTTATAAATGACAGCTATCGTCCAAAAATATACTGAAGTAAGGCTGCCAAGAGGACTTGAAAGCGGGGCAGAATTGCAGGAAACCGATTTCAGGAGGTAGACTGGAATTGCATTGAAAGCATAGGAAAAGAGGCAGAACGTCCACAATGATGCACTTGGCCAAAAAGGGCGTATGCGTTTTCTCCTGAATATATTCAGGAAAAAACGCATACGCCCTTTTTGGCCAACCAAGCAAGCTTGCAAAGGAAATCTGCACTACAATGAAGTCTCACTTCCCCCCGGTCAAAAGGGCCATCTGAAAAAAGTGTAAAATCCAGAAAGGCAGGACAGGCCATGGAGAACTGGGAGCCTTGTTATGCTGATGGGCGGGATGTCAATTGCCAACAGCCACTCGGGAGAAGTGTATGGTGTTTCCTGAAACATCTAAAAAACAAAGCAACAGAGCCTAGGGCACTTCCACTTATGGTCCTATAGCTTAGGGAATTTAAAATCAAAAAGACACAGCCACCCCAAAGGTAGGGACGGCTCTGTTTACAAGAACCTGGTTTACGGTACAAGTTCAATATCGCAGAAAGTGAAAAATGGATAAAGAAGTTGTGGTACTTACGTACAATGCAATATCACTCAGCAATGAAATCTATGTCATCAGGCCCGTAGCAGCATAATGAGTGGATTCAGGTACGATGATTCTAACTGAAATAAGTCACACAGAAAAAGAAACATCATAAGATATCACTAATACACGGAATGTAAACTTGGCTACACAGGAACTGAATTACAAAACAGAACAGGGTCTCAAATTTAGAAACCCAACTTATGCTTGCTTAAGGGGAAAGGTGAGTTGGGGTGCTGCATAAAACCAGAGATTGAAATGAGCACAGATAAAGTTCCTTAAGCCAAATATGGAATAGACAAGAGCTACTCCTTGCTCAACGAAATGGACTCAACACCCCATATTAAATGCCTAAGAGTGTACCTGACTAGGAAGTATCTTAAAACCTATGGATTGCTATGTCTCTGAAAGAGAATCAAGCGTGTGTGCAGGGGCATAAACGCAGCAGTGATAGGATTGGAGAGGTTCGGTGAGCAAATGAAGACCCTTTGAAGTCATATTGCATGGTACCCATTCCACGGGTCTCAACTCTCCAGGTTTAAGGGATTCTTCCTTCAGCTAAAACATGCATGTGGAACCCAGAGTATGATCAACCGTGTGATCGGGAGACGTGTTCCAATATGTGTCAGTTTTCGTCCCCTGGTACTCGGGTGCAACATTCCAGAGGCTTTACTAACACTCTCCCGACTTGGAGAGTCAGTGCCTTTAACCTCCTGTTTGGCCCAGTTTGCAATTTCTGCGGAAGATGAACAGGAATAGGGAGAACCAATGACAGACTAGCTGGAGGTGTCTGGACGTGCAAATTTAACTCTCATTTCCCACCAGGAAGAGGAATTAACCAAAGGCTCAGCGTGCCGTGCCGGAACCAGATTAGGGCCTGAAGCCATCCTGCGGTGTTGCGGCCAGCTCACGAGAAAGCGAGTTGAAGAAAGGAGCTCAGGGGCACTGTAATTCACAAACCTGCAGAGTTATAAATGACAGCTATCGTCCAAAAATATACTGAAGTAAGGCTGCCAAGAGGACTTGAAAGCGGGGCAGAATTGCAGGAAACCGATTTCAGGAGGTAGACTGGAATTGCATTGAAAGCATAGGAAAAGAGGCAGAACGTCCACAATGATGCACTTGGCCAAAAAGGGCGTATGCGTTTTTTCCTGAATATATTCAGGAAAAAACGCATACGCCTTTTTTGGCCAACCAAGCAAGCTTGCAAAGGAAATCTGCACTACAATGAAGTCTCACTTCCCCCCGGTCAAAAGGGCCATCTGAAAAAAGTGTAAAATCCAGAAAGGCAGGACAGGCCATGGAGAACTGGGAGCCTTGTTATGCTGATGGGCGGGATGTAAATTGCCAACAGCCACTCGGGAGAAGTGTATGGTGTTTCCTGAAACATCTAAAAAACAAAGCAACAGAGCCTAGGGCACTTCCACTTATGGTCCTGTAGCTTAGGGAAATTAAAATCAAAAAGACACAGCCACCCCAAAGGTTGGGACGGCTCTGTTTACAAGAACCTGGTTTACGGTACAAGTTCAATATCGCAGAAAGTGAAAAATGGATAAAGAAGTTGTGGTACTTACGTACAATGCAGTATCACTCAGCAATGAAATCTATGTCATCAGGCCCGTAGCAGCATAATGAGTGGATTCAGGTATGATGATTCTAACTGAAATAAGTCACACAGAAAAAGAAACATCATAAGATATCACTAATACACGGAATGTAAACTTGGCTACACAGGAACTGAATTACAAAACAGAACAGGGTCTCAAATTTAGAAACCCAACTTATGCTTGCTTAAGGGGAAAGGTGAGTTGTGGTGCTGCATAAAACCAGAGATTGAGATGAGCACAGATAAAGTTCCTTAAGCCAAATATGGAAGAGACAAGAGCTACTCCTTGCTCAACGAAATGGACTCAACACCCCATATTAAATGCCTAAGAGTGTACCTGACTAGGAAGTATCTTAAAACCTATGGATTGCTATGTCTCTGAAAGAGAATCAAGTGTGTGTACAGGGGCATAAACGCAGCAGTGATAGGACTGGAGAGGTTCGGTGAGCAAATGAAGACCCTTTGAAGTCATATTGCATGGTACCCATTCCACAGGTCTCAACTCTCCAGGTTTAAGGTATTCTTCCTTCAGCTAAAACATGCATGTGGAACCCAGAGTATGATCAACCGTGTGATCGGGAGACGTGTTCCAATATGTGTCAGTTTTCGTCCCCTGGTACTCGGGTGCAACATTCCAGACGCTTTACTAACACTCTCCCGACTTGGAGAGTCAGTGCCTTTAACCTCCTGTTTGGCCCAGTTTGCAATTTCTGCGGAAGATGAACAGGAATAGGGAGAACCAATGACAGACTAGCTGGAGGTGTCTGGACGGGCAAATTTAACTCTCATTTCCCACCAGGAAGAGGAATTAACCAAAGGCTCAGCGTGCCGTGCCGGAACCAGATTAGGGCCTGAAGCCATCCTGCGGTGTTGCGGCCAGCTCACGAGAAAGCGAGTTGAAGAAAGGAGCTCAGGGGCACTGTAATTCACAAACCTGCAGAGTTATAAATGACAGCTATCGTCCAAAAATATACTGAAGTAAGGCTGCCAAGAGGACTTGAAAGCGGGGCAGAATTGCAGGAAACCGATTTCAGGAGGTAGACTGGAATTGCATTGAAAGCATAGGAAAAGAGGCAGAACGTCCACAATGATGCACTTGGCCAAAAAGGGCGTATGCGTTTTTTCCTGAATATATTCAGGAAAAAACGCATACGCCCTTTTTGGCCAACCAAGCAAGCTTGCAAAGGAAATCTGCACTACAATGAAGTCTCACTTCCCCCCGGTCAAAAGGGCCATCTGAAAAAAGTGTAAAATCCAGAAAGGCAGGACAGGCCATGGAGAACTGGGAGCCTTGTTATGCTGATGGGCGGGATGTCAATTGCCAACAGCCACTCGGGAGAAGTGTATGGTGTTTCCTGAAACATCTAAAAAACAAAGCAACAGAGCCTAGGGCACTTCCACTTATGGTCCTATAGCTTAGGGAAATTAAAATCAAAAGACACAGCCACCCCAAAAGTTGGGACGGCTCTGTTTACAAGAACCTGGTTTACGGTACAAGTTCAATATCGCAGAAAGTGAAAAATGGATAAAGAAGTTGTGGTACTTACGTACAATGCAGTATCACTCAGCAATGAAATCTATGTCATCAGGCCCGTAGCAGCATAATGAGTGGATTCAGGTATCATGATTCTAACTGAAATGTCACACAGAAAAAGAAACATCATAAGATATCACTAATACACGGAATGTAAACTTGGCTACACAGGAACTGAATTACAAAACAGAACAGGGTCTCAAATTTAGAAAACCAACTTATGCTTGCTTAAGGGGAAAGGTGAGTTGGGGTGCTGCATAAAACCAGAGATTGAAATGAGCACAGATAAAGTTCCTTAAGCCAAATATGGAATAGACAAGAGCTACTCCTTGCTCAACGAAATGGACTCAACACCCCATATTAAATGCCTAAGAGTGTACCTGACTAGGAAGTATCTTAAAACCTATGGATTGCTATGTCTCTGAAAGAGAATCAAGTGTGTGTACAGGGGCATAAACGCAGCAGTGATAGGACTGGAGAGGTTCGGTGAGCAAATGAAGACCCTTTGAAGTCATATTGCATGGTACCCATTCCACAGGTCTCAACTCTCCAGGTTTAAGGTATTCTTCCTTCAGCTAAAACATGCATGTGGAACCCAGAGTATGATCAACCGTGTGATCGGGAGACGTGTTCCAATATGTGTCAGTTTTCGTCCCCTGGTACTCGGGTGCAACATTCCAGACGCTTTACTAACACTCTCCCGACTTGGAGAGTCAGTGCCTTTAACCTCCTGTTTGGCCCAGTTTGCAATTTCTGCGGAAGATGAACAGGAATAGGGAGAACCAATGACAGACTAGCTGGAGGTGTCTGGACGGGCAAATTTAACTCTCATTTCCCACCAGGAAGAGGAATTAACCAAAGGCTCAGCGTGCCGTGCCGGAACCAGATTAGGGCCTGAAGCCATCCTGCGGTGTTGCGGCCAGCTCACGAGAAAGCGAGTTGAAGAAAGGAGCTCAGGGGCACTGTAATTCACAAACCTGCAGAGTTATAAATGACAGCTATCGTCCAAAAATATACTGAAGTAAGGCTGCCAAGAGGACTTGAAAGCGGGGCAGAATTGCAGGAAACCGATTTCAGGAGGTAGACTGGAATTGCATTGAAAGCATAGGAAAAGAGGCAGAACGTCCACAATGATGCACTTGGCCAAAAAGGGCGTATGCGTTTTTTCCTGAATATATTCAGGAAAAAACGCATACGCCCTTTTTGGCCAACCAAGCAAGCTTGCAAAGGAAATCTGCACTACAATGAAGTCTCACTTCCCCCCGGTCAAAAGGGCCATCTGAAAAAAGTGTAAAATCCAGAAAGGCAGGACAGGCCATGGAGAACTGGGAGCCTTGTTATGCTGATGGGCGGGATGTCAATTGCCAACAGCCACTCGGGAGAAGTGTATGGTGTTTCCTGAAACATCTAAAAAACAAAGCAACAGAGCCTAGGGCACTTCCACTTATGGTCCTATAGCTTAGGGAAATTAAAATCAAAAGACACAGCCACCCCAAAAGTTGGGACGGCTCTGTTTACAAGAACCTGGTTTACGGTACAAGTTCAATATCGCAGAAAGTGAAAAATGGATAAAGAAGTTGTGGTACTTACGTACAATGCAGTATCACTCAGCAATGAAATCTATGTCATCAGGCCCGTAGCAGCATAATGAGTGGATTCAGGTATCATGATTCTAACTGAAATGTCACACAGAAAAAGAAACATCATAAGATATCACTAATACACGGAATGTAACCTTGGCTACACAGGAACTGAATTCCAAAACAGAACAGGGTCTCAAATTTAGAAACCCAACTTATGCTTGCTTAAGGGGAAAGGTGAGTTGGGGTGCTGCATAAAACCAGAGATTGAAATGAGCACAGATAAAGTTCCTTAAGCCAAATATGGAATAGACAAGAGCTACTCCTTGCTCAACGAAATGGACTCAACACCCCATATTAAATGCCTAAGAGTGTACCTGACTAGGAAGTATCTTAAAACCTATGGATTGCTATGTCTCTGAAAGAGAATCAAGTGTGTGTACAGGGGCATAAACGCAGCAGTGATAGGATTGGAGAGGTTCGGTGAGCAAATGAAGACCCTTTGAAGTCATATTGCATGGTACCCATTCCACGGGTCTCAACTCTCCAGGTTTAAGGTATTCTTCCTTCAGCTAAAACATGCATGTGGAACCCAGAGTATGATCAACCGTGTGATCGGGAGACGTGTTCCAATATGTGTCAGTTTTCGTCCCCTGGTACTCGGGTGCAACATTCCAGACGCTTTACTAACACTCTCCCGACTTGGAGAGTCAGTGCCTTTAACCTCCTGTTTGGCCCAGTTTGCAATTTCTGCGGAAGATGAACAGGAATAGGGAGAACCAATGACAGACTAGCTGGAGGTGTCTGGACGGGCAAATTTAACTCTCATTTCCCACCAGGAAGAGGAATTAACCAAAGGCTCAGCGTGCCGTGCCGGAACCAGATTAGGGCCTGAAGCCATCCTGCGGTGTTGCGGCCAGCTCACGAGAAAGCGAGTTGAAGAAAGGAGCTCAGGGGCACTGTAATTCACAAACCTGCAGAGTTATAAATGACAGCTATCGTCCAAAAATATACTGAAGTAAGGCTGCCAAGAGGACTTGAAAGCGGGGCAGAATTGCAGGAAACCGATTTCAGGAGGTAGACTGGAATTGCATTGAAAGCATAGGAAAAGAGGCAGAACGTCCACAATGATGCACTTGGCCAAAAAGGGCGTATGCGTTTTTTCCTGAATATATTCAGGAAAAAACGCATACGCCCTTTTTGGCCAACCAAGCAAGCTTGCAAAGGAAATCTGCACTACAATGAAGTCTCACTTCCCCCCGGTCAAAAGGGCCATCTGAAAAAAGTGTAAAATCCAGAAAGGCAGGACAGGCCATGGAGAACTGGGAGCCTTGTTATGCTGATGGGCGGGATGTCAATTGCCAACAGCCACTCGGGAGAAGTGTATGGTGTTTCCTGAAACATCTAAAAAACAAAGCAACAGAGCCTAGGGCACTTCCACTTATGGTCCTATAGCTTAGGGAAATTAAAATCAAAAAGACACAGCCACCCCAAAGGTTGGGACGGCTCTGTTTACAAGAACCTGGTTTACGGTACAAGTTCAATATCGCAGAAAGTGAAAAATGGATAAAGAAGTTGTGGTACTTACGTACAATGCAGTATCACTCAGCAATGAAATCTATGTCATCAGGCCCGTAGCAGCATAATGAGTGGATTCAGGTACGATGATTCTAACTGAAATAAGTCACACAGGAAAAGAAACATCATAAGATATCACTAATACACGGAATGTAACCTTGGCTACACAGGAACTGAATTCCAAAACAGAACAGGGTCTCAAATTTAGAAACCCAACTTATGCTTGCTTAAGGGGAAAGGTGAGTTGGGGTGCTGCATAAAACCAGAGATTGAAATGAGCACAGATAAAGTTCCTTAAGCCAAATATGGAATAGACAAGAGCTACTCCTTGCTCAACGAAATGGACTCAACACCCCATATTAAATGCCTAAGAGTGTACCTGACTAGGAAGTATCTTAAAACCTATGGATTGCTATGTCTCTGAAAGAGAATCAAGTGTGTGTACAGGGGCATAAACGCAGCAGTGATAGGATTGGAGAGGTTCGGTGAGCAAATGAAGACCCTTTGAAGTCATATTGCATGGTACCCATTCCACGGGTCTCAACTCTCCAGGTTTAAGGTATTCTTCCTTCAGCTAAAACATGCATGTGGAACCCAGAGTATGATCAACCGTGTGATCGGGAGACGTGTTCCAATATGTGTCAGTTTTCGTCCCCTGGTACTCGGGTGCAACATTCCAGACGCTTTACTAACACTCTCCCGACTTGAAGAGTCAGTGCCTTTAACCTCCTGTTTGGCCCAGTTTGCAATTTCTGCGGAAGATGAACAGGAATAGGGAGAACCAATGACAGACTAGCTGGAGGTGTCTGGACGGGCAAATTTAACTCTCATTTCCCACCAGGAAGAGGAATTAACCAAAGGCTCAGCGTGCCGTGCCGGAACCAGATTAGGGCCTGAAGCCATCCTGCGGTGTTGCGGCCAGCTCACGAGAAAGCGAGTTGAAGAAAGGAGCTCAGGGGCACTGTAATTCACAAACCTGCAGAGTTATAAATGACAGCTCTCGTCCAAAAATATACTGAAGTAAGGCTGCCAAGAGGACTTGAAAGCGGGGCAGAATTGCAGGAAACCGATTTCAGGAGGTAGACTGGAATTGCATTGAAAGCATAGGAAAAGAGGCAGAACGTCCACAATGATGCACTTGGCCAAAAAGGGCGTATGCGTTTTTTCCTGAATATATTCAGGAAAAAACGCATACGCCCTTTTTGGCCAACCAAGCAAGCTTGCAAAGGAAATCTGCACTACAATGAAGTCTCACTTCCCCCCGGTCAAAAGGGCCATCTGAAAAAAGTGTAAAATCCAGAAAGGCAGGACAGGCCATGGAGAACTGGGAGCCTTGTTATGCTGATGGGCGGGATGTCAATTGCCAACAGCCACTCGGGAGAAGTGTATGGTGTTTCCTGAAACATCTAAAAAACAAAGCAACAGAGCCTAGGGCACTTCCACTTATGGTCCTATAGCTTAGGGAAATTAAAATCAAAAGACACAGCCACCCCAAAAGTTGGGACGGCTCTGTTTACAAGAACCTGATTTACGGTACAAGTTCAATATCGCAGAAAGTGAAAAATGGATAAAGAAGTTGTGGTACTTACGTACAATGCAGTATCACTCAGCAATGAAATCTATGTCATCAGGCCCGTAGCAGAATAATGAGTGGATTCAGGTATCATGATTCTAACTGAAATGTCACACAGAAAAAGAAACATCATAAGATATCACTAATACACGGAATGTAAACTTGGCTACACAGGAACTGAATTACAAAACAGAACAGGGTCTCAAATTTAGAAACCCAACTTATGCTTGCTTAAGGGGAAAGGTGAGTTGGGGTGCTGCATAAAACCAGAGATTGAAATGAGCACAGATAAAGTTCCTTAAGCCAAATATGGAATAGACAAGAGCTACTCCTTGCTCAACGAAATGGACTCAACACCCCATATTAAATGCCTAAGAGTGTACCTGACTAGGAAGTATCTTAAAACCTATGGATTGCTATGTCTCTGAAAGAGAATCAAGTGTGTGTACAGGGGCATAAACGCAGCAGTGATAGGACTGGAGAGGTTCGGTGAGCAAATGAAGACCCTTTGAAGTCATATTGCATGGTACCCATTCCACGGGTCTCAACTCTCCAGGTTGAAGGTATTCTTCCTTCAGCTAAAACATGCATGTGGAACCCAGAGTATGATCAACCGTGTGATCGGGAGACGTGTTCCAATATGTGTCAGTTTTCGTCCCCTGGTACTCGGGTGCAACATTCCAGACGCTTTACTAACACTCTCCCGACTTGGAGAGTCAGTGCCTTTAACCTCCTGTTTGGCCCAGTTTGCAATTTCTGCGGAAGATGAACAGGAATAGGGAGAACCAATGACAGACTAGCTGGAGGTGTCTGGACGGGCAAATTTAACTCTCATTTCCCACCAGGAAGAGGAATTAACCAAAGGCTCAGCGTGCCGTGCCGGAACCAGATTAGGGCCTGAAGCCATCCTGCGGTGTTGCGGCCAGCTCACGAGAAAGCGAGTTGAAGAAAGGAGCTCAGGGGCACTGTAATTCACAAACCTGCAGAGTTATAAATGACAGCTATCGTCCAAAAATATACTGAAGTAAGGCTGCCAAGAGGACTTGAAAGCGGGGCAGAATTGCAGGAAACCGATTTCAGGAGGTAGACTGGAATTGCATTGAAAGCATAGGAAAAGAGGCAGAACGTCCACAATGATGCACTTGGCCAAAAAGGGCGTATGCGTTTTTTCCTGAATATATTCAGGAAAAAACGCATACGCCCTTTTTGGCCAACCAAGCAAGCTTGCAAAGGAAATCTGCACTACAATGAAGTCTCACTTCCCCCCGGTCAAAAGGGCCATCTGAAAAAAGTGTAAAATCCAGAAAGGCAGGACAGGCCATGGAGAACTGGGAGCCTTGTTATGCTGATGGGCGGGATGTCAATTGCCAACAGCCACTCGGGAGAAGTGTATGGTGTTTCCTGAAACATCTAAAAAACAAAGCAACAGAGCCTAGGGCACTTCCACTTATGGTCCTATAGCTTAGGGAAATTAAAATCAAAAAGACACAGCCACCGCAAAGGTTGGGAGGGCTCTGTTTACAAGAACCTGGTTTACGGTACAAGTTCAATATCGCAGAAAGTGAAAAATGGATAAAGAAGTTGTGGTACTTACGTACAATGCAGTATCACTCAGCAATGAAATCTATGTCATCAGGCCCGTAGCAGCATAATGAGTGGATTCAGGTATCATGATTCTAACTGAAATGTCACACAGAAAAAGAAACATCATAAGATATCACTAATACACGGAATGTAAACTTGGCTACACAGGAACTGAATTCCAAAACAGAACAGGGTCTCAAATTTAGAAACCCAACTTATGCTTGCTTAAGGGGAAAGGTGAGTTGGGGTGCTGCATAAAACCAGAGATTGAAATGAGCACAGATAAAGTTCCTTAAGCCAAATATGGAATAGACAAGAGCTACTCCTTGCTCAACGAAATGGACTCAACACCCCATATTAAATGCCTAAGAGTGTACCTGACTAGGAAGTATCTTAAAACCTATGGATTGCTATGTCTCTGAAAGAGAATCAAGTGTGTGTACAGGGGCATAAACGCAGCAGTGATAGGATTGGAGAGGTTCGGTGAGCAAATGAAGACCCTTTGAAGTCATATTGCATGGTACCCATTCCACGGGTCTCAACTCTCCAGGTTGAAGGTATTCTTCCTTCAGCTAAAACATGCATGTGGAACCCAGAGTATGATCAACCGTGTGATCGGGAGACGTGTTCCAATATGTGTCAGTTTTCGTCCCCTGGTACTCGGGTGCAACATTCCAGACGCTTTACTAACACTCTCCCGACTTGGAGAGTCAGTGCCTTTAACCTCCTGTTTGGCCCAGTTTGCAATTTCTGCGGAAGATGAACAGGAATAGGGAGAACCAATGACAGACTAGCTGGAGGTGTCTGGACGGGCAAATTTAACTCTCATTTCCCACCAGGAAGAGGAATTAACCAAAGGCTCAGCGTGCCGTGCCGGAACCAGATTAGGGCCTGAAGCCATCCTGCGGTGTTGCGGCCAGCTCACGAGAAAGCGAGTTGAAGAAAGGAGCTCAGGGGCACTGTAATTCACAAACCTGCAGAGTTATAAGTGATGGCTATCGTCCAAAAATATACTGAAGTAAGACTGCCAAGAGGACTTGAAAGCGGGGCAGAATTGCAGGAAACCGATTTCAGGAGGTAGACTGGAATTGCATTGAAAGCATAGGAAAAGAGGCAGAACGTCCACAATGATGCACTTGGCCAAAAAGGGCGTATGCGTTTTTTCCTGAATATATTCAGGAAAAAACGCATACGCCCTTTTTGGCCAACCAAGCAAGCTTGCAAAGGAAATCTGCACTACAATGAAGTCTCACTTCCCCCCGGTCAAAAGGGCCATCTGAAAAAAGTGTAAAATCCAGAAAGGCAGGACAGGCCATGGAGAACTGGGAGCCTTGTTATGCTGATGGGCGGGATGTCAATTGCCAACAGCCACTCGGGAGAAGTGTATGGTGTTTCCTGAAACATCTAAAAAACAAAGCAACAGAGCCTAGGGCACTTCCACTTATGGTCCTATAGCTTAGGGAAATTAAAATCAAAAAGACACAGCCACCCCAAAGGTTGGGACGGCTCTGTTTACAAGAACCTGGTTTACGGTACAAGTTCAATATCGCAGAAAGTGAAAAATGGATAAAGAAGTTGTGGTACTTACGTACAATGCAGTATCACTCAGCAATGAAATCTATGTCATCAGGCCCGTAGCAGCATAATGAGTGGATTCAGGTACGATGATTCTAACTGAAATAAGTCACACAGGAAAAGAAACATCATAAGATATCACTAATACACGGAATGTAACCTTGGCTACACAGGAACTGAATTACAAAACAGAACAGGGTCTCAAATTTAGAAACCCAACTTATGCTTGCTTAAGGGGAAAGGTGAGTTGGGGTGCTGCATAAAACCAGAGATTGAAATGAGCACAGATAAAGTTCCTTAAGCCAAATATGGAATAGACAAGAGCTACTCCTTGCTCAACGAAATGGACTCAACACCCCATATTAAATGCCTAAGAGTGTACCTGACTAGGAAGTATCTTAAAACCTATGGATTGCTATGTCTCTGAAAGAGAATCAAGTGTGTGTACAGGGGCATAAATGCAGCAGTGATAGGATTGGAGAGGTTCGGTGAGCAAATGAAGACCCTTTGAAGTCATATTGCATGGTACCCATTCCACGGGTCTCAACTCTCCAGGTTTAAGGTATTCTTCCTTCAGCTAAAACATGCATGTGGAACCCAGAGTATGATCAACCGTGTGATCGGGAGACGTGTTCCAATATGTCTCAGTTTTCGTCCCCTGGTACTCGGGTGCAACATTCCAGACGCTTTACTAACACTCTCCCGACTTGGAGAGTCAGTGCCTTTAACCTCCTGTTTGGCCCAGTTTGCAATTTCTGCGGAAGATGAACAGGAATAGGGAGAACCAATGAGAGACTAGCTGGTGGTGTCTGGACGGGTAAATTTAACTCTCATTTCCCACCAGGAAGAGGAATTAACCAAAGGCTCAGCGTGCCGTGCCGGAACCAGATTAGGGCCTGAAGCCATCCTGCGGTGTTGCGGCCAGCTCACGAGAAAGCGAGTTGAAGAAAGGAGCTCAGGGGCACTGTAATTCACAAACCTGCAGAGTTATAAATGACAGCTATCGTCCAAAAATATACTGAAGTAAGGCTGCCAAGAGGACTTGAAAGCGGGGCAGAATTGCAGGAAACCGATTTCAGGAGGTAGACTGGAATTGCATTGAAAGCATAGGAAAAGAGGCAGAACGTCCACAATGATGCACTTGGCCAAAAAGGGCGTATGCGTTTTTTCCTGAATATATTCAGGAAAAAACGCATACGCCCTTTTTGGCCAACCAAGCAAGCTTGCAAAGGAAATCTGCACTACAATGAAGTCTCACTTCCCCCCGGTCAAAAGGGCCATCTGAAAATAGTGTAAAATCCAGAAAGGCAGGACAGGCCATGGAGAACTGGGAGCCTTGTTATGCTGATGGGCGGGATGTAAATTGCCAACAGCCACTCGGGAGAAGTGTATGGTGTTTCCTGAAACATCTAAAAAACAAAGCAACAGAGCCTAGGGCACTTCCACTTATGGTCCTATAGCTTAGGGAAATTAAAATCAAAAGACACAGCCACCCCAAAAGTTGGGACGGCTCTGTTTACAAGAACCTGGTATACGGTACAAGTTCAATATCGCAGAAAGTGAAAAATGGATAAAGTTGTGGTACTTACGTACAATGCAGTATCACTCAGCAATGAAATCTATGTCATCAGGCCCGTAGCAGCATAATGAGTGGATTCAGGTACGATGATTCTAACTGAAATAAGTCACACAGGAAAAGAAACATCATAAGATATCACTAATACACGGAATGTAAACTTGGCTACACAGGAACTGAATTACAAAACAGAACAGGGTCTCAAATTAAGAAACCCAACTTATGCTTGCTTAAGGGGAAAGGTGAGTTGGGGTAATGCATAAAACCAGAGATTGAAATGAGCACAGATAAAGTTCCTAAAGCCAAATATGGAATAGACAAGAGCTACTCCTTGCTCAACGAAATGGACTCAACACCCCATATTAAACGCCTAAGAATGTACCTGACTAGGAAGTATCTTAAAACCTATGGACTGCTATGTCTCCGAAAGAGAACCAAGCGTGTGTACAGGGGCATAAACGCAGCAGTGATAGGATTGGAGAGGTTCGGTGAGCAAATGAAGACCCTTTGAAGTCATATTGCATGGTACCCATTCCACGGGTCTCAACTCTCCAGGTTTAAGGTATTCTTCCTTCAGCTAAAACATGCATGTGGAACCCAGAGTATGATCAACCGTGTGATCAGGAGACGTGTTCCAATATGTGTCAGTTTTCGTCCCCTGGTACTCGGGTGCAACATTCCAGACGCTTTACTAACACTCTCCCGACTTGGAGAGTCAGTGCCTTTAACCTCCTGTTTGGCCCAGTTTGCAATTTCTGCGGAAGATGAACAGGAATAGGGAGAACCAATGACAGACTAGCTGGAGGTGTCTGGACGGGCAAATTTAACTCTCATTTCCCACCAGGAAAGGGAATTAACCAAAGGCTCAGCGTGCCGTGCCGGAACCAGATTAGGGCCTGAAGCAATCCTGCGGTGTTGCGGCCAGCTCACGAGAAAGCGAGTTGAAGAAAGGAGCTCAGGGGCACTGTAATTCACAAACCTGCAGAGTTATAAGTGATGGCTATCGTCCAAAAATATACTGAAGTAAGACTGCCAAGAGGACTTGAAAGCGGGGCAGAATTGCAGGAAACCGATTTCAGGAGGTAGACTGGAATTGCATTTAAAGCATAGGAAAAGAGGAAGAACGTCCACAATGATGCACTTGGCCAAAAAGTGCGTATGCGTTTTTTCCTGAATATATTCAGGAAAAAACGCATACACCCTTTTTGGCCAACCAAGCAAGCTTGCAAAGGAAATCTGCACTACAATGAAGTCTCACTTCCCCCCGGTCAAAAGGGCCATCTGAAAAAAGTGTAAAATCCAGAAAGGCAGGACAGGCCATGGAGAACTGGGAGCCTTGTTATGCGGATGGGCGGGATGTAAATTGCCAACAGCCACTCGGGAGAAGTGTATGGTGTTTCCTGAAACATCTAAAAAACAAAGCAACAGAGCCTAGGGCACTTCCACTTATGGTCCTATAGCTTAGGGAAATTAAAATCAAAAAGACACAGACACCCCAACGGTTGGGACGGCTCTGTTTACAAGAACCTGGTTTACGGTACAAGTTCAATATCACAGAAAGTGAAAAATGGATAAAGAAGTTGTGGTACTTACGTACAATGCAATATCACTCAGCAGTGAAATCTATGTCATCAGGCCCGTAGCAGCATAATGAGTGGATTCAGGTATGATGATTCTAACTGAAATAATTCACGCAGAAAAAGAAACATCATAAGATATCACTAATACACGGAATGTAACCTTGGCTACCCAGGAACTGAATTACAGAACAAAACAGGGTCTCAAATTAAGAAAACCAACTTATGCTTGCTTAAGGGGAAAGGTGAGTTGGGGTGCTGCATAAAACCAGAGATTGAAATGAGCACAGATAAAGTTCCTTAAGCCAAATATGGAATAGACAAGAGCTACTCCTTGCTCAACGAAATGGACTCAACACCCCATATTAAACGCCTAAGAATGTACCTGACTAGGAAGTATCTTAAAACCTATGGACTGCTATGTCTCCGAAAGAGAATCAAGCGTGTGTACAGGGGCATAAACGCAGCAGTGATAGGATTGGAGAGGTTCGGTGAGCAAATGAAGACCCTTTGAAGTCATATTGCATGGTACCCATTCCACGGGTCTCAACTCTCCAGGTTTAAGGTATTCTTCCTTCAGCTAAAACATGCATGTGGAACCCAGATTATGATCAACCGTGTGAGTGGGAGACGTGTTCAAATATGTGTCAGTTTTCGTCCCCTGGTACTCGGGTGCAACATTCCAGACGCTTTACTAACACTCTCCCGACTTGGAGAGTCAGTGCCTTTAACCTCCTGTTTGGCCCAGTTTGCAATTTCTGCGGAAGATGAACAGGAATAGGGAGAACCAATGACAGACTAGCTGGAGGTGTCTGGACGGGCAAATTTAACTCTCATTTCCCACCAGGAAGGGGAATTAACCAAAGGCACAGCATGCCGTACCGGAACCAGATTAGGGCCTGAAGCAATCCTGCGGTGTTGCGGCCAGCTCACGAGAAAGCGAGTTGAAGAAAGGAGCTCAGGGGCACTGTAATTCACAAACCTGCAGAGTTATAAGTGATGGCTATCGTCCAAAAATATACTGAAGTAAGACTGCCAAGAGGACTTGAAAGCGGGGCAGAATTGCAGGAAACCGATTTCAGGAGGTAGACTGGAATTGCATTTAAAGCATAGGAAAAGAGGAAGAACGTCCACAATGATGCACTTGGCCAAAAAGTGTGTATGCGTTTTTTCCTGAATATATTCAGGAAAAAACGCATACGCCCTTTTTGGCCAACCAAGCAAGCTTGCAAAGGAAATCTGCACTACAATGAAGTCTCACTTCCCCCCGGTCAAAAGGGCCATCTGAAAAAAGTGTAAAATCCAGAAAGGCAGGACAGGCCATGGAGAACTGGGAGCCTTGTTATGCTGATGGGCGGGATGTAAATTGCCAACAGCCACTCGGGAGAAGTGTATGGTGTTTCCTGAAACATCTGAAAAACAAAGCAACAGAGCCTATGCACTTCCACTTATGGTCCTATAGCTTAGGGAAATTAAAATCAAAAAGACACAGCCACCCCAAAGGTTGGGACGGCTCTGTTTACAAGAACCTGGTTTACGGTACAAGTTCAATATCGCAGAAAGTGAAAAATGGATAAAGAAGTTGTGGTACTTACGTACAATGCAATATCACTCAGCAAGGAAATCTATGACATCAGGCCCGTAGCAGCATAATGAGTGGATTCAGGTATGATGATTCTAACTGAAATAATTCACACAGAAAAAGAAACATCATAAGATATCACTAATACACGGAATGTAACCTTGGCTACCCAGGAACTGAATTACAGAACAAAACAGGGTCTCAAATTAAGAAAACCAACTTATGCTTGCTTAAGGGGAAAGGTGAGTTGGGGTAATGCATAAAACCAGAGATTGAAATGAGCACAGATAAAGTTCCTTAAGCCAAATATGGAATAGACAAGAGCTACTCCTTGCTCAACGAAATGGACTCAACACCCCATATTAAACGCCTAAGAATGTACCTGACTAGGAAGTATCTTAAAACCTATGGACTGCTATGTCTCCGAAAGAGAATCAAGCGTGTGTACAGGGGCATAAACGCAGCAGTGATAGGATTGGAGAGGTTCGGTGAGCAAATGAAGACCCTTTGAAGTCATATTGCATGGTACCCATTCCACGGGTCTCAACTCTCCAGGTTTAAGGTATTCTTCCTTCAGCTAAAACATGCATGTGGAACCCAGATTATGATCAACCGTGTGAGTGGGAGACGTGTTCAAATATGTGTCAGTTTTCGTCCCCTGGTACTCGGGTGCAACATTCCAGACGCTTTACTAACACTCTCCCGACTTGGAGAGTCAGTGCCTTTAACCTCCTGTTTGGCCCAGTTTGCAATTTCTGCGGAAGATGAACAGGAATAGGGAGAACCAATGACAGACTAGCTGGAGGTGTCTGGACGGGCAAATTTAACTCTCATTTCCCACCAGGAAGGGGAATTAACCAAAGGCACAGCATGCCGTACCGGAACCAGATTAGGGCCTGAAGCAATCCTGCGGTGTTGCGGCCAGCTCACGAGAAAGCGAGTTGAAGAAAGGAGCTCAGGGGCACTGTAATTCACAAACCTGCAGAGTTATAAGTGATGGCTATCGTCCAAAAATATACTGAAGTAAGACTGCCAAGAGGACTTGAAAGCGGGGCAGAATTGCAGGAAACCGATTTCAGGAGGTAGACTGGAATTGCATTTAAAGCATAGGAAAAGAGGAAGAACGTCCACAATGATGCACTTGGCCAAAAAGGGCGTATGCGTTTTTTCCTGAATATATTCAGGAAAAAACGCATACGCCCTTTTTGGCCAACCAAGCAAGCTTGCAAAGGAAATCTGCACTACAATGAAGTCTCACTTCCCCCCGGTCAAAAGGGCCATCTGAAAAAAGTGTAAAATCCAGAAAGGCAGGACAGGCCATGGAGAACTGGGAGCCTTGTTATGCTGATGGGCGGGATGTCAATTGCCAACAGCCACTCGGGAGAAGTGTATGGTGTTTCCTGAAACATCTAAAAAACAAAGCAACAGAGCCTAGGGCACTTCCACTTATGGTCCTATAGCTTAGGGAAATTAAAATCAAAAAGACACAGCCACCCCAAAGGTTGGGACGGCTCTGTTTACAAGAACCTGATTTACGGTACAAGTTCAATATCGCAGAAAGTGAAAAATGGATAAAGAAGTTGTGGTACTTACGTACAATGCAATATCACTCAGCAAGGAAATCTATGACATCAGGCCCGTAGCAGCATAATGAGTGGATTCAGGTATGATGATTCTAACTGAAATAATTCACACAGAATAAGAAACATCATAAGATATCACTAATACACGGAATGTAACCTTGGCTACCCAGGAACTGAATTACAGAACAAAACAGGGTCTCAAATTAAGAAAACCAACTTATGCTTGCTTAAGGGGAAAGGTGAGTTGGGGTAATGCATAAAACCAGAGATTGAAATGAGCACAGATAAAGTTCCTAAAGCCAAATATGGAATAGACAAGAGCTACTCCTTACTCAACGAAATGGACTCAACACCCCATATTAAACGCCTAAGAATGTACCTGACTAGGAAGTATCTTAAAACCTATGGACTGCTATGTCTCCGAAAGAGAACCAAGCGTGTGTACAGGGGCATAAACGCAGCAGTGATAGGATTGGAGAGGTTCGGTGAGCAAATGAAGACCCTTTGAAGTCATATTGCATGGTACCCATTCCACGGGTCTCAACTCTCCAGGTTTAAGGTATTCTTCCTTCAGCTAAAACATGCATGTGGAACCCAGAGTATGATCAACCGTGTGATCGGGAGACGTGTTCCAATATGTGTCAGTTTTCGTCCCCTGGTACTCGGGTGCAACATTCCAGACGCTTTACTAACACTCTCCCGACTTGGAGAGTCAGTGCCTTTAACCTCCTGTTTGGCCCAGTTTGCAATTTCTGCGGAAGATGAACAGGAATAGGGAGAACCAATGACAGACTAGCTGGAGGTGTCTGGACGGGCAAATTTAACTCTCATTTCCCACCAGGAAAGGGAATTAACCAAAGGCTCAGCGTGCCGTGCCGGAACCAGATTAGGGCCTGAAGCAATCCTGCGGTGTTGCGGCCAGCTCACGAGAAAGCGAGTTGAAGAAAGGAGCTCAGGGGCACTGTAATTCACAAACCTGCAGAGTTATAAGTGATGGCTATCGTCCAAAAATATACTGAAGTAAGACTGCCAAGAGGACTTGAAAGCGGGGCAGAATTGCAGGAAACCGATTTCAGGAGGTAGACTGGAATTGCATTTAAAGCATAGGAAAAGAGGAAGAACGTCCACAATGATGCACTTGGCCAAAAAATGCGTATGCGTTTTTTCCTGAATATATTCAGGAAAAAACGCATACACCCTTTTTGGCCAACCAAGCAAGCTTGCAAAGGAAATCTGCACTACAATGAAGTCTCACTTCCCCCCGGTCAAAAGGGCCATCTGAAAAAAGTGTAAAATCCAGAAAGGCAGGACAGGCCATGGAGAACTGGGAGCCTTGTTATGCGGATGGGCGGGATGTAAATTGCCAACAGCCACTCGGGAGAAGTGTATGGTGTTTCCTGAAACATCTAAAAAACAAAGCAACAGAGCCTAGGGCACTTCCACTTATGGTCCTATAGCTTAGGGAAATTAAAATCAAAAAGACACAGACACCCCAACGGTTGGGACGGCTCTGTTTACAAGAACCTGGTTTACGGTACAAGTTCAATATCACAGAAAGTGAAAAATGGATAAAGAAGTTGTGGTACTTACGTACAATGCAATATCACTCAGCAGTGAAATCTATGTCATCAGGCCCGTAGCAGCATAATGAGTGGATTCAGGTATGATGATTCTAACTGAAATAACTCACACAGAAAAAGAAACATCATAAGATATCACTAATACACGGAATGTAACCTTGGCTACCCAGGAACTGAATTACAGAACAAAACAGGGTCTCAAATTAAGAAAACCAACTTATGCTTGCTTAAGGGGAAAGGTGAGTTGGGGTGCTGCATAAAACCAGAGATTGAAATGAGCACAGATAAAGTTCCTTAAGCCAAATATGGAATAGACAAGAGCTACTCCTTGCTCAACGAAATGGACTCAACACCCCATATTAAACGCCTAAGAATGTACCTGACTAGGAAGTATCTTAAAACCTATGGACTGCTATGTCTCCGAAAGAGAATCAAGCGTGTGTACAGGGGCATAAACGCAGCAGTGATAGGATTGGAGAGGTTCGGTGAGCAAATGAAGACCCTTTGAAGTCATATTGCATGGTACCCATTCCACGGGTCTCAACTCTCCAGGTTTAAGGTATTCTTCCTTCAGCTAAAACATGCATGTGGAACCCAGATTATGATCAACCGTGTGAGTGGGAGACGTGTTCAAATATGTGTCAGTTTTCGTCCCCTGGTACTCGGGTGCAACATTCCAGACGCTTTACTAACACTCTCCCGACTTGGAGAGTCAGTGCCTTTAACCTCCTGTTTGGCCCAGTTTGCAATTTCTGCGGAAGATGAACAGGAATAGGGAGAACCAATGACAGACTAGCTGGAGGTGTCTGGACGGGCAAATTTAACTCTCATTTCCCACCAGGAAGGGGAATTAACCAAAGGCACAGCATGCCGTACCGGAACCAGATTAGGGCCTGAAGCAATCCTGCGGTGTTGCGGCCAGCTCACGAGAAAGCGAGTTGAAGAAAGGAGCTCAGGGGCACTGTAATTCACAAACCTGCAGAGTTATAAGTGATGGCTATCGTCCAAAAATATACTGAAGTAAGACTGCCAAGAGGACTTGAAAGCGGGGCAGAATTGCAGGAAACCGATTTCAGGAGGTAGACTGGAATTGCATTTAAAGCATAGGAAAAGAGGAAGAACGTCCACAATGATGCACTTGGCCAAAAAGTGTGTATGCGTTTTTTCCTGAATATATTCAGGAAAAAACGCATACGCCCTTTTTGGCCAACCAAGCAAGCTTGCAAAGGAAATCTGCACTACAATGAAGTCTCACTTCCCCCCGGTCAAAAGGGCCATCTGAAAAAAGTGTAAAATCCAGAAAGGCAGGACAGGCCATGGAGAACTGGGAGCCTTGTTATGCTGATGGGCGGGATGTAAATTGCCAACAGCCACTCGGGAGAAGTGTATGGTGTTTCCTGAAACATCTAAAAAACAAAGCAACAGAGCCTAGGGCACTTCCACTTATGGTCCTATAGCTTAGGGAAATTAAAATCAAAAAGACACAGCCACCCCAAAGGTTGGGACGGCTCTGTTTACAAGAACCTGATTTACGGTACAAGTTCAATATCGCAGAAAGTGAAAAATGGATAAAGAAGTTGTGGTACTTACGTACAATGCAATATCACTCAGCAAGGAAATCTATGACATCAGGCCCGTAGCAGCATAATGAGTGGATTCAGGTATGATGATTCTAACTGAAATAAGTCACACAGAAAAAGAAACATCATAAGATATCACTAATACACGGAATGTAAACTTGGCTACACAGGAACTGAATTACAAAACAGAACAGGGTCTCAAATTAAGAAACCCAACTTATGCTTGCTTAAGGGGAAAGGTGAGTTGGGGTAATGCATAAAACCAGAGATTGAAATGAGCACAGATAAAGTTCCTAAAGCCAAATATGGAATAGACAAGAGCTACTCCTTGCTCAACGAAATGGACTCAACACCCCATATTAAACGCCTAAGAATGTACCTGACTAGGAAGTATCTTAAAACCTATGGACTGCTATGTCTCCGAAAGAGAATCAAGCGTGTGTACAGGGGCATAAACGCAGAAGTGATAGGATTGGAGAGGTTCGGTGAGCAAATGAAGACCCTTTGAAGTCATATTGCATGGTACCCATTCCACGGGTCTCAACTCTCCAGGTTTAAGGTATTCTTCCTTCAGCTAAAACATGCATGTGGAACCCAGAGTATGATCAACCGTGTGATCGGTAGACGTGTTCAAATATGTCTCAGTTTTCGTCCCCTGGTACTCGGGTGCAACATTCCAGACGCTTTACTAACACTCTCCCGACTTGGAGAGTCAGTGCCTTTAACCTCCTGTTTGGCCCAGTTTGCAATTTCTGCGGAAGATGAACAGGAATAGGGAGAACCAATGACAGACTAGCTGGAGGTGTCTGGACGGGTAAATTTAACTCTCATTTCCCACCAGGAAGAGGAATTAACCAAAGGCTCAGCGTGCCGTGCCGGAACCAGATTAGGGCCTGAAGCCATCCTGCGGTGTTGCGGCCAGCTCACGAGAAAGCGAGTTGAAGAAAGGAGCTCAGGGGCACTGTAATTCACAAACCTGCAGAGTTATAAATGACAGCTATCGTCCAAAAATATACTGAAGTAAGGCTGCCAAGAGGACTTGAAAGCGGGGCAGAATTGCAGGAAACCGATTTCAGGAGGTAGACTGGAATTGCATTGAAAGCATAGGAAAAGAGGCAGAACGTCCACAATGATGCACTTGGCCAAAAAGGGCGTATGCGTTTTTTCCTGAATATATTCAGGAAAAAACGCATACGCCCTTTTTGGGCAACCAAGCAAGCTTGCAAAGGAAATCTGCACTACAATGAAGTCTCACTTCCCCCCGGTCAAAAGGGCCATCTGAAAAAAGTGTAAAATCCAGAAAGGCAGGACAGGCCATGGAGAACTGGGAGCCTTGTTATGCTGATGGGCGGGATGTCAATTGCCAACAGCCACTCGGGAGAAGTGTATGGTGTTTCCTGAAACATCTAAAAAACAAAGCACCAGAGCCTAGGGCACTTCCACTTATGGTCCTATAGCTTAGGGAAATTAAAGTCAAAAAGACACAGCCACCCCAAAGGTTGGGACGGCTCTGTTTACAAGAACCTGATTTACGGTACAAGTTCAATATCGCAGAAAGTGAAAAATGGATAAAGAAGTTGTGGTACTTACGTACAATGCAATATCACTCAGCAAGGAAATCTATGTCATCAGGCCCGTAGCAGCATAATGAGTGGATTCAGGTATGATGATTCTAACTGAAATAAGTCACACAGAGAAAGAAACATCATAAGATATCACTAATACACGGAATGTAAACTTGGCTACACAGGAACTGAATTCCAAAACAGAACAGGGTCTCAAATTAAGAAAACAAACTTATGCTTCCTTAAGGGGAAAGGTGAGTTGGGGTGCTGCATAAAACCAGAGATTGAAATGAGCACAGATAAAGTTCCTTAAGCCAAATATGGAAGAGACAAGAGCTACTCCTTGTTCAACGAAATGGACTCAACACCCCATATTAAACGCCTAAGAATGTACCTGACTAGGAAGTATCTTAAAACCTATGGATTGCTATGTCTCCGAAGGAGAATCAAGCGTGTGTACAGGGGCATATACGCAGCAGTGATAGGACTGAAGAGGTTCGGTGAGCAAATGAAGACACTTTGATGTCATATTGCATGGTACCCATTCCACGGGTCTCAACTCTCCAGGTTTAAGGTATTCTTCCTTCAGCTAAAACATGCATGTGGAACCCAGAGTATGATCAACCGTGTGATCGGGAGACGTGTTCCAATATGTGTCAGTTTTCGTCCCCTGGTACTCGGGTGCAACATTCCAGACGCTTTACTAACACTCTCCCGACTTGGAGAGTCAGTGCCTTTAACCTCCTGTTTGGCCCAGTTTGCAATTTCTGTGGAAGATGAACAGGAATAGGGAGAACCAATGACAGACTAGCTGGAGGTGTCTGGACGGGCAAATTTAACTCTCATTTCCCACCAGGAATGGGAATTAACCAAAGGCTCAGCGTGCCGTGCCGGAAACAGATTAGAGCCTGAAGCCATCCTGCGGTGTTGCGGCCAGCTCACGAGAAAGCGAGTTGAAGAAAGGAGCTCAGGGGCACTGTAATTCAGAAACCTGCAGAGTTATAAATGACAGCTATCGTCCAAAAATATACTGAAGTAAGGCTGCCAAGAGGACTTGAAAGCGGGGCAGAATTGCAGGAAACCGATTTCAGGAGGTAGACTGGAATTGCATTTAAAGCATAGGAAAAGAGGCAGAACGTCCACAATGATGCACTTGGCCAAAAAGGGCGTATGCGTTTTTTCCTGAATATATTCAGGAAAAAACGCATACGCCCTTTTTGGCCAACCAAGCAAGCTTGCAAAGGAAATCTGCACTACAATGAAGTCTCACTTCCCCCCGGTCAAAAGGGCCATCTGAAAAAAGTGTAAAATCCAGAAAGGCAGGACAGGCCATGGAGAACTGGGAGCCTTGTTATGCTGATGGGCGGGATGTAAATTGCCAACAGCCACTCGGGAGAAGTGTATGGTGTTTCCTGAAACATCTAAAAAACAATGCAACAGAGCCTATGCACTTCCACTTATGGTCCTATAGCTTAGGGAAATTAAAATCAAAAAGACACAGCCACCCCAAAGGTTGGGACGGCTCTGTTTACAAGAACCTGGTTTACGGTACAAGTTCAATATCGCAGAAAGTGAAAAATGGATAAAGAAGTTGTGGTACTTACGTACAATGCAATATCACTCAGCAATGAAATCTATGTCATCAGGCCCGTAGCAGCATAATGAGTGGATTCAGGTATGATGATTCTAACTGAAATAAGTCACACAGAAAAAGAAACATCATAAGATATCACTAATACACGGAATGTAAACTTGGCTACACAGGAACTGAATTACAAAACAGAACAGGGTCTCAAATTTAGAAACCCAACTTATGCTTGCTTAAGGGGAAAGGTGAGTTGGGGTGCTGCATAAAACCAGAGATTGAAATGAGCACAGATAAAGTTCCTTAAGCCAAATATGGAAGAGACAAGAGCTACTCCTTGTTCAACGAAATGGACTCAACACCCCATATTAAACGCCTAAGAATGTACCTGACTAGGAAGTATCTTAAAACCTATGGATTGCTATGTCTCCGAAAGAGAATCAAGCGTGTGTACAGGGGCATAAACGCAGCAGTGATAGGATTGGAGAGGTTCGGTGAGCAAATGAAGACCCTTTGAAGTCATATTGCATGGTACCCATTCCACGGGTCTCAACTCTCCAGGTTTAAGGTATTCTTCCTTCAGCTAAAACATGCATGTGGAACCCAGAGTATGATCAGCTGTGTGATCGGGAGACGTGTTCCAATATGTGTCAGTTTTCGTCCCCTGGTACTCGGGTGCAACATTCCAGACGCTTTACTAACACTCTCCCGACTTGGAGAGTCAGTGCCTTTAACCTCCTGTTTGGCCCAGTTTGCAATTTCTGCGGAAGATGAACAGGAAAAGGGAGAACCAATGAGAGTCTAGCTGGAGGTGTGTGGACAGGCAAATTTAACTCTCATTTCCCACCAGGAAGAGGAATTAACCAAAGGCTCAGCATGCCGTGCCGGAACCAGATTAGGGCCTGAAGCAATCCTGCGGTGTTGCGGCCAGCTCACGAGAAAGCGAGTTGAAGAAAGGAGCTCAGGGGCACTGTAATTCACAAACCTGCAGAGTTATAAGTGATGGCTATCGTCCAAAAATATACTGAAGTAAGACTGCCAAGAGGACTTGAAAGCGGGGCAGAATTGCAGGAAACCGATTTCAGGAGGTAGACTGGAATTGCATTTAAAGCATAGGAAAAGAGGAAGAACGTCCACAATGATGCACTTGGCCAAAAAGTGTGTATGCGTTCTTTCCTGAATATATTCAGGAAAGAACGCATACACCCTTTTTGGCCAACCAAGCAAGCTTGCAAAGGAAATCTGCACTACAATGAAGTCTCACTTCCCCCCGGTCAAAAGGGCCATCTGAAAAAAGTGTAAAATCCAGAAAGGCAGGACAGGCCATGGAGAACTGGGAGCCTTGTTATGCTGATGGGTGGGATGTAAATTGCCAACAGCCACTCGGGAGAAGTGTATGGTGTTTCCTGAAACATCTAAAAAACAAAGCACCAGAGCCTATGCACTTCCACTTATGGTCCTATAGCTTAGGGAAATTAAAATCAAAAAGACACAGCCACCCCAAAGGTTGGGACGGCTCTGTTTACAAGCACCTGGTTTACGGTACAAGTTCAATATCGCAGAAAGTGAAAAATGGATAAAGAAGTTGTGGTACTTACGTACAATGCAATATCACTCAGCAATGAAATCTATGTCATCAGGCCCGTAGCAGCATAATGAGTGGATTCAGGTATGATGATTCTAACTGAAATAAGTCACACAGAAAAAGAAACATCATAAGATATCACTAATACACGGAATGTAAACTTGGCTACACAGGAACTGAATTACAAAACACAACAGGGTCTCAAATTTAGAAACCCAACTTATGCTTGCTTAAGGGGAAAGGTGAGTTGGGGTGCTGCATAAAACCAGAGATTGAAATGAGCACAGATAAAGTTCCTTAAGCCAAATATGGAAGAGACAAGAGCTACTCCTTGTTCAACGAAATGGACTCAACACCCCATATTAAACGCCTAAGAATGTACCTGACTAGGAAGTATCTTAAAACCTATGGACTGCTATGTCTCCGAAAGAGAATCAAGCGTGTGTACAGGGGCATAAACGCAGCAGTGATAGGATTGGAGAGGTTCGGTGAGCAAATGAAGACCCTTTGAAGTCATATTGCATGGTACCCATTCCACGGGTCTCAACTCTCCAGGTTTAAGGTATTCTTCCTTCAGCTAAAACATGCATGTGGAACCCAGAGTATGATCAACCGTGTGATCGGGAGACGTGTTCCAATATGTCTCAGTTTTCGTCCCCTGGTACTCGGGTGCAACATTCCAGACGCTTTACTAACACTCTCCCGACTTGGAGAGTCAGTGCCTTTAACCTCCTGTTTGGCCCAGTTTGCAATTTCTGTGGAAGATGAACAGGAATAGGGAGAACCAATGACAGACTAGCTGGAGGTGTCTGGACGGGCAAATTTAACTCTCATTTCCCACCAGGAAGGGGAATTAACCAAAGGCTCAGCGTGCCGTGTCGGAACCAGATTAGGGCCTGAAGCAATCCTGCGGTGTTGCGGCCAGCTCACGAGAAAGCGAGTTGAAGAAAGGAGCTCAGGGGCACTGTAATTCACAAACCTGCAGAGTTATAAGTGAAGGCTATCGTCCAAAAATATACTGAAGTAAGGCTGCCAAGAGGACTTGAAAGCGGGGCAGAATTGCAGGAAACCGATTTCAGGAGGTAGACTGGAATTGCATTGAAAGCATAGGAAAAGAGGCAGAACGTCCACAATGATGCACTTGGCCAAAAAGGGCGTATGCATTTTTTCCTGAATATATTCAGGAAAAAACGCATACGCCCTTTTTGGCCAACCAAGCAAGCTTGCAAAGGAAATATGCACTACAATGAAGTCTCACTTCCCCCCGGTCAAAAGGGCCATCTGAAAAAAGTGTAAAATCCAGAAAGGCAGGACAGGCCATGGAGAACTGGGAGCCTTGTTATGCTGATGGGCGGGATGTAAATTGCCAACAGCCACTCGGGAGAAGTGTATGGTGTTTCCTGAAACATCTAAAAAACAAAGCAACAGAGCCTATGCACTTCCACTTATGGTCCTATAGCTTAGGGAAATTAAAATCAAAAAGACACAGCCACCCCAAAGGTTGGGACGGCTCTGTTTACAAGAACCTGGTTTACGGTACAAGTTCAATATCGCAGAAAGTGAAAAATGGATAAAGAAGTTGTGGTACTTACGTACAATGCAATATCACTCAGCAAGGAAATCTATGTCATCAGGCCCGTAGCAGCATAATGAGTGGATTCAGGTATGATGATTCTAACTGAAATAAGTCACACAGAAAAAGAAACATCATAAGATATCACTAATACACGGAATGTAACCTTGGCTACACAGGAGCTGAATTACAAAACAAAACAGGGTCTCAAATTTGAAACCCAACTTATGCTTGCTTAAGGGGAAAGGTGAGTTGGGGTGCTGCATAAAACCAGAGATTGAAATGAGCACAGATAAAATTCCTTAAGCCAAGTATGGAATAGACAAGAGCTACTCCTTGCTCAACGAAATGGACTCAACACCCCATATTAAACGCCTAAGAATGTACCTGACTAGGAAGTATCTTAAAACCTATGGATTGCTATGTCTCCAAAAGAGAATCAAGCGTGTGTACAGGGGCATAAACGCAGCAGTGATAGGATTGGAGAGGTTCGGTGAGCAAATGAAGACCCTTTGAAGTCATATTGCATGGTACCCATTCCACGGGTCTCAACTCTCCAGGTTTAAGGTATTCTTCCTTCAGCTAAAACATGCATGTGGAACCCAGAGTATGATCAGCTGTGTGATCGGGAGACGTGTTCCAATATGTGTCAGGTTTCGTCCCCTGGTACTCGGGTGCAACATTCCAGACGCTTTACTAACACTCTCCCGACTTGGAGAGTCAGTGCCTTTAACCTCCTGTTTGGCCCAGTTTGCAATTTCTGCGGAAGATGAACAGGAATAGGGAGAACCAATGAGAGTCTAGCTGGAGGTGTGTGGACAGGCAAATTTAACTCTCATTTCCCACCAGGAAGAGGAATTAACCAAAGGCTCAGCATGCCGTGCCGGAACCAGATTAGGGCCTGAAGCAATCCTGCGGTGTTGCGGCCAGCTCACGAGAAAGCGAGTTGAAGAAAGGAGCTCAGGGGCACTGTAATTCACAAACCTGCAGAGTTATAAGTGATGGCTATCGTCCAAAAATATACTGAAGTAAGACTGCCAAGAGGACTTGAAAGCGGGGCAGAATTGCAGGAAACCGATTTCAGGAGGTAGACTGGAATTGCATTTAAAGCATAGGAAAAGAGGAAGAACGTCCACAATGATGCACTTGGCCAAAAAGTGTGTATGCGTTCTTTCCTGAATATATTCAGGAAAAAACGCATACACCCTTTTTGGCCAACCAAGCAAGCTTGCAAAGGAAATCTGCACTACAATGAAGTCTCACTTCCCCCCGGTCAAAAGGGCCATCTGAAAAAAGTGTAAAATCCAGAAAGGCAGGACAGGCCATGGAGAACTGGGAGCCTTGTTATGCTGATGGGTGGGATGTAAATTGCCAACAGCCACTCGGGAGAAGTGTATGGTGTTTCCTGAAACATCTAAAAAACAAAGCACCAGAGCCTATGCACTTCCACTTATGGTCCTATAGCTTAGGGAAATTAAAATCAAAAAGACACAGCCACCCCAAAGGTTGGGACGGCTCTGTTTACAAGAACCTGGTTTACGGTACAAGTTCAATATCGCAGAAAGTGAAAAATGGATAAAGAAGTTGTGGTACTTACGTACAATGCAATATCACTCAGCAATGAAATCTATGTCATCAGGCCCGTAGCAGCATAATGAGTAGATTCAGGTATGATGATTCTAACTGAAATAAGTCACACAGAAAAAGAAACATCATAAGATATCACTAATACACGGAATGTAACCTTGGCTACACAGGAGCTGAATTACAAAACAAAACAGGGTCTCAAATTTAGAAACCCAACTTATGCTTGCTTAAGGGGAAAGGTGAGTTGGGGTGCTGCATAAAACCAGAGATTGAAATGAGCACAGATAAAGTTCCTTAAGCCAAGTATGGAATAGACAAGAGCTACTCCTTGCTCAACGAAATGGACTCAACACCCCATATTAAACGCCTAAGAATGTACCTGACTAGGAAGTATCTTAAAACCTATGGATTGCTATGTCTCCGAAAGAGAATCAAGCGTGTGTACAGGGGCATAAACGCAGCAGTGATAGGATTGGAGAGGTTCGGTGAGCAAATGAAGACCCTTTGAAGTCATATTGCATGGTACCCATTCCACGGGTCTCAACTCTCCAGGTTTAAGGTATTCTTCCTTCAGCTAAAACATGCATGTGGAACCCAGAGTATGATCAGCTGTGTGATCGGGAGACGTGTTCCAATATGTGTCAGTTTTCGTCCCCTGGTACTCGGGTGCAACATTCCAGACGCTTTACTAACACTCTCCCGACTTGGAGAGTCAGTGCCTTTAACCTCCTGTTTGGCCCAGTTTGCAATTTCTGCGGAAGATGAACAGGAATAGGGAGAACCAATGAGAGTCTAGCTGGAGGTGTGTGGACAGGCAAATTTAACTCTCATTTCCCACCAGGAAGAGGAATTAACCAAAGGCTCAGCATGCCGTGCCGGAACCAGATTAGGGCCTGAAGCAATCCTGCGGTGTTGCGGCCAGCTCACGAGAAAGCGAGTTGAAGAAAGGAGCTCAGGGGCACTGTAATTCACAAACCTGCAGAGTTATAAGTGATGGCTATCGTCCAAAAATATACTGAAGTAAGACTGCCAAGAGGACTTGAAAGCGGGGCAGAATTGCAGGAAACCGATTTCAGGAGGTAGACTGGAATTGCATTTAAAGCATAGGAAAAGAGGAAGAACGTCCACAATGATGCACTTGGCCAAAAAGGGTGTATGCGTTCTTTCCTGAATATATTCAGGAAAAAACGCATACACCCTTTTTGGCCAACCAAGCAAGCTTGCAAAGGAAATCTGCACTACAATGAAGTCTCACTTCCCCCCGGTCAAAAGGGCCATCTGAAAAAAGTGTAAAATCCAGAAAGGCAGGACAGGCCATGGAGAACTGGGAGCCTTGTTATGCTGATGGGTGGGATGTAAATTGCCAACAGCCACTCGGGAGAAGTGTATGGTGTTTCCTGAAACATCTAAAAAACAAAGCACCAGAGCCTATGCACTTCCACTTATGGTCCTATAGCTTAGGGAAATTAAAATCAAAAAGACACAGCCACCCCAAAGGTTGGGACGGCTCTGTTTACAAGAACCTGGTTTACGGTACAAGTTCAATATCGCAGAAAGTGAAAAATGGATAAAGAAGTTGTGGTACTTACGTACAATGCAATATCACTCAGCAATGAAATCTATGTCATCAGGCCCGTAGCAGCATAATGAGTGGATTCAGGTATGATGATTCTAACTGAAATAAGTCACACAGAAAAAGAAACATCATAAGATATCACTAATACACGGAATGTAAACTTGGCTACACAGGAACTGAATTACAAAACAGAACAGGGTCTCAAATTTAGAAACCCAACTTATGCTTGCTTAAGGGGAAAGGTGAGTTGGGGTGCTGCATAAAACCAGAGATTGAAATGAGCACAGATAAAGTTCCTTAAGCCAAATATGGAAGAGACAAGAGCTACTCCTTGTTCAACGAAATGGACTCAACACCCCATATTAAACGCCTAAGAATGTACCTGACTAGGAAGTATCTTAAAACCTATGGACTGCTATGTCTCCGAAAGAGAATCAAGCATGTGTACAGGGGCATAAACGCAGCAGTGATAGGATTGGAGAGGTTCGGTGAGCAAATGAAGAGCCTTTGAAGTCATATTGCATGGTACCCATTCCACGGGTCTCAACTCTCCAGGTTTAAGGTATTCTTCCTTCAGCTAAAACATGCATGTGGAACCCAGAGTATGATCAACCGTGTGATCGGGAGACGTGTTCCAATATGTGTCAGTTTTCGTCCCCTGGTACTCGGGTGCAACATTCCAGACGCTTTACTAACACTCTCCCGACTTGGAGAGTCAGTGCCTTTAACCTCCTGTTTGGCCCAGTTTGCAATTTCTGCGGAAGATGAACAGGAATAGGGAGAACCAATGACAGACTAGCTGGAGGTGTCTGGACGGGCAAATTTAACTCTCATTTCCCACCAGGAAGGGGAATTAACCAAAGGCTCAGCGTGCCGTGTCGGAACCAGATTAGGGCCTGAAGCAATCCTGCGGTGTTGCGGCCAGCTCACGAGAAAGCGAGTTGAAGAAAGGAGCTCAGGGGCACTGTAATTCACAAACCTGCAGAGTTATAAGTGAAGGCTATCGTCCAAAAATATACTGAAGTAAGGCTGCCAAGAGGACTTGAAAGCGGGGCAGAATTGCAGGAAACCGATTTCAGGAGATAGACTGGAATTGCATTGAAAGCATAGGAAAAGAGGCAGAACGTCCACAATGATGCACTTGGCCAAAAAGGGCGTATGCATTTTTTCCTGAATATATTCAGGAAAAAACGCATACGCCCTTTTTGGCCAACCAAGCAAGCTTGCAAAGGAAATCTGCACTACAATGAAGTCTCACTTCCCCCCGGTCAAAAGGGCCATCTGAAAAAAGTGTAAAATCCAGAAAGGCAGGACAGGCCATGGAGAACTGGGAGCCTTGTTATGCTGATGGGCGGGATGTAAATTGCCAACAGCCACTCGGGAGAAGTGTATGGTGTTTCCTGAAACATCTAAAAAACAAAGCAACAGAGCCTATGCACTTCCACTTATGGTCCTATAGCTTAGGGAAATTAAAATCAAAAAGACACAGCCACCCCAAAGGTTGGGACGGCTCTGTTTACAAGAACCTGGTTTACGGTACAAGTTCAATATCGCAGAAAGTGAAAAATGGATAAAGAAGTTGTGGTACTTACGTACAATGCAATATCACTCAGCAAGGAAATCTATGTCATCAGGCCCGTAGCAGCATAATGAGTGGATTCAGGTATGATGATTCTAACTGAAATAAGTCACACAGAAAAAGAAACATCATAAGATATCACTAATACACGGAATGTAACCTTGGCTACACAGGAGCTGAATTACAAAACAAAACAGGGTCTCAAATTTAGAAACCCAACTTATGCTTGCTTAAGGGGAAAGGTGAGTTGGGGTGCTGCATAAAACCAGAGATTGAAATGAGCACAGATAAAGTTCCTTAAGCCAAGTATGGAATAGACAAGAGCTACTCCTTGCTCAACGAAATGGACTCAACACCCCATATTAAACGCCTAAGAATGTACCTGACTAGGAAGTATCTTAAAACCTATGGATTGCTATGTCTCCGAAAGAGAATCAAGCGTGTGTACAGGGGCATAAACGCAGCAGTGATAGGATTGGAGAGGTTCGGTGAGCAAATGAAGACCCTTTGAAGTCATATTGCATGGTACCCATTCCACGGGTCTCAACTCTCCAGGTTTAAGGTATTCTTCCTTCAGCTAAAACATGCATGTGGAACCCAGAGTATGATCAGCTGTGTGATCGGGAGACGTGTTCCAATATGTGTCAGTTTTCGTCCCCTGGTACTCGGGTGCAACATTCCAGACGCTTTACTAACACTCTCCCGACTTGGAGAGTCAGTGCCTTTAACCTCCTGTTTGGCCCAGTTTGCAATTTCTGCGGAAGATGAACAGGAATAGGGAGAACCAATGAGAGTCTAGCTGGAGGTGTGTGGACAGGCAAATTTAACTCTCATTTCCCACCAGGAAGAGGAATTAACCAAAGGCTCAGCATGCCGTGCCGGAACCAGATTAGGGCCTGAAGCAATCCTGCGGTGTTGCGGCCAGCTCACGAGAAAGCGAGTTGAAGAAAGGAGCTCAGGGGCACTGTAATTCACAAACCTGCAGAGTTATAAGTGATGGCTATCGTCCAAAAATATACTGAAGTAAGACTGCCAAGAGGACTTGAAAGCGGGGCAGAATTGCAGGAAACCGATTTCAGGAGGTAGACTGGAATTGCATTTAAAGCATAGGAAAAGAGGAAGAACGTCCACAATGATGCACTTGGCCAAAAAGTGTGTATGCGTTCTTTCCTGAATATATTCAGGAAAAAACGCATACACCCTTTTTGGCCAACCAAGCAAGCTTGCAAAGGAAATCTGCACTACAATGAAGTCTCACTTCCCCCCGGTCAAAAGGGCCATCTGAAAAAAGTGTAAAATCCAGAAAGGCAGGACAGGCCATGGAGAACTGGGAGCCTTGTTATGCTGATGGGTGGGATGTAAATTGCCAACAGCCACTCGGGAGAAGTGTATGGTGTTTCCTGAAACATCTAAAAAACAAAGCACCAGAGCCTATGCACTTCCACTTATGGTCCTATAGCTTAGGGAAATTAAAATCAAAAAGACACAGCCACCCCAAAGGTTGGGACGGCTCTGTTTACAAGAACCTGGTTTACGGTACAAGTTCAATATCGCAGAAAGTGAAAAATGGATAAAGAAGTTGTGGTACTTACGTACAATGCAATATCACTCAGCAATGAAATCTATGTCATCAGGCCCGTAGCAGCATAATGAGTGGATTCAGGTATGATGATTCTAACTGAAATAAGTCACACAGAAAAAGAAACATCATAAGATATCACTAATACACGGAATGTAAACTTGGCTACACAGGAACTGAATTACAAAACAGAACAGGGTCTCAAATTTAGAAACCCAACTTATGCTTGCTTAAGGGGAAAGGTGAGTTGGGGTGCTGCATAAAACCAGAGATTGAAATGAGCACAGATAAAGTTCCTTAAGCCAAATATGGAAGAGACAAGAGCTACTCCTTGTTCAACGAAATGGACTCAACACCCCATATTAAACGCCTAAGAATGTACCTGACTAGGAAGTATCTTAAAACCTATAGACTGCTATGTCTCCGAAAGAGAATCAAGCATGTGTACAGGGGCATAAACGCAGCAGTGATAGGATTGGAGAGGTTCGGTGAGCAAATGAAGACCCTTTGAAGTCATATTGCATGGTACCCATTCCACGGGTCTCAACTCTCCAGGTTTAAGGTATTCTTCCTTCAGCTAAAACATGCATGTGGAACCCAGAGTATGATCAACCGTGTGATCGGGAGACGTGTTCCAATATGTCTCAGTTTTCGTCCCCTGGTACTCGGGTGCAACATTCCAGACGCTTTACTAACACTCTCCCGACTTGGAGAGTCAGTGCCTTTAACCTCCTGTTTGGCCCAGTTTGCAATTTCTGCGGAAGATGAACAGGAATAGGGAGAACCAATGACAGACTAGCTGGAGGTGTCTGGACGGGCAAATTTAACTCTCATTTCCCACCAGGAAGGGGAATTAACCAAAGGCTCAGCGTGCCGTGGCGGAACCAGATTAGGGCCTGAAGCAATCCTGCGGTGTTGCGGCCAGCTCACGAGAAAGCGAGTTGAAGAAAGGAGCTCAGGGGCACTGTAATTCACAAACCTGCAGAGTTATAAGTGAAGGCTATCGTCCAAAAATATACTGAAGTAAGGCTGCCAAGAGGACTTGAAAGCGGGGCAGAATTGCAGGAAACCGATTTCAGGAGATAGACTGGAATTGCATTGAAAGCATAGGAAAAGAGGCAGAACGTCCACAATGATGCACTTGGCCAAAAAGGGCGTATGCATTTTTTCCTGAATATATTCAGGAAAAAACGCATACGCCCTTTTTGGCCAACCAAGCAAGCTTGCAAAGGAAATCTGCACTACAATGAAGTCTCACTTCCCCCCGGTCAAAAGGGCCATCTGAAAAAAGTGTAAAATCCAGAAAGGCAGGACAGGCCATGGAGAACTGGGAGCCTTGTTATGCTGATGGGCGGGATGTAAATTGCCAACAGCCACTCGGGAGAAGTGTATGGTGTTTCCTGAAACATCTAAAAAACAAAGCAACAGAGCCTATGCACTTCCACTTATGGTCCTATAGCTTAGGGAAATTAAAATCAAAAAGACACAGCCACCCCAAAGGTTGGGACGGCTCTGTTTACAAGAACCTGGTTTACGGTACAAGTTCAATATCGCAGAAAGTGAAAAATGGATAAAGAAGTTGTGGTACTTACGTACAATGCAATATCACTCAGCAAGGAAATCTATGTCATCAGGCCCGTAGCAGCATAATGAGTGGATTCAGGTATGATGATTCTAACTGAAATAAGTCACACAGAAAAAGAAACATCATAAGATATCACTAATACACGGAATGTAACCTTGGCTACACAGGAGCTGAATTACAAAACAAAACAGGGTCTCAAATTTAGAAACCCAACTTATGCTTGCTTAAGGGGAAAGGTGAGTTGGGGTGCTGCATAAAACCAGAGATTGAAATGAGCACAGATAAAGTTCCTTAAGCCAAGTATGGAATAGACAAGAGCTACTCCTTGCTCAACGAAATGGACTCAACACCCCATATTAAACGCCTAAGAATGTACCTGACTAGGAAGTATCTTAAAACCTATGGATTGCTATGTCTCCGAAAGAGAATCAAGCGTGTGTACAGGGGCATAAACGCAGCAGTGATAGGATTGGAGAGGTTCGGTGAGCAAATGAAGACCCTTTGAAGTCATATTGCATGGTACCCATTCCACGGGTCTCAACTCTCCAGGTTTAAGGTATTCTTCCTTCAGCTAAAACATGCATGTGGAACCCAGAGTATGATCAGCTGTGTGATCGGGAGACGTGTTCCAATATGTGTCAGTTTTCGTCCCCTGGTACTCGGGTGCAACATTCCAGACGCTTTACTAACACTCTCCCGACTTGGAGAGTCAGTGCCTTTAACCTCCTGTTTGGCCCAGTTTGCAATTTCTGCGGAAGATGAACAGGAATAGGGAGAACCAATGAGAGTCTAGCTGGAGGTGTGTGGACAGGCAAATTTAACTCTCATTTCCCACCAGGAAGAGGAATTAACCAAAGGCTCAGCATGCCGTGCCGGAACCAGATTAGGGCCTGAAGCAATCCTGCGGTGTTGCGGCCAGCTCACGAGAAAGCGAGTTGAAGAAAGGAGCTCAGGGGCACTGTAATTCACAAACCTGCAGAGTTATAAGTGATGGCTATCGTCCAAAAATATACTGAAGTAAGACTGCCAAGAGGACTTGAAAGCGGGGCAGAATTGCAGGAAACCGATTTCAGGAGGTAGACTGGAATTGCATTTAAAGCATAGGAAAAGAGGAAGAACGTCCACAATGATGCACTTGGCCAAAAAGTGTGTATGCGTTCTTTCCTGAATATATTCAGGAAAAAACGCATACACCCTTTTTGGCCAACCAAGCAAGCTTGCAAAGGAAATCTGCACTACAATGAAGTCTCACTTCCCCCCGGTCAAAAGGGCCATCTGAAAAAAGTGTAAAATCCAGAAAGGCAGGACAGGCCATGGAGAACTGGGAGCCTTGTTATGCTGATGGGTGGGATGTAAATTGCCAACAGCCACTCGGGAGAAGTGTATGGTGTTTCCTGAAACATCTAAAAAACAAAGCACCAGAGCCTATGCACTTCCACTTATGGTCCTATAGCTTAGGGAAATTAAAATCAAAAAGACACAGCCACCCCAAAGGTTGGGACGGCTCTGTTTACAAGAACCTGGTTTACGGTACAAGTTCAATATCGCAGAAAGTGAAAAATGGATAAAGAAGTTGTGGTACTTACGTACAATGCAATATCACTCAGCAATGAAATCTATGTCATCAGGCCCGTAGCAGCATAATGAGTGGATTCAGGTATGATGATTCTAACTGAAATAAGTCACACAGAAAAAGAAACATCATAAGATATCACTAATACACGGAATGTAAACTTGGCTACACAGGAACTGAATTACAAAACAGAACAGGGTCTCAAATTTAGAAACCCAACTTATGCTTGCTTAAGGGGAAAGGTGAGTTGGGGTGCTGCATAAAACCAGAGATTGAAATGAGCACAGATAAAGTTCCTTAAGCCAAATATGGAAGAGACAAGAGCTACTCCTTGTTCAACGAAATGGACTCAACACCCCATATTAAACGCCTAAGAATGTACCTGACTAGGAAGTATCTTAAAACCTATGGACTGCTATGTCTCCGAAAGAGAATCAAGCATGTGTACAGGGGCATAAACGCAGCAGTGATAGGATTGGAGAGGTTCGGTGAGCAAATGAAGACCCTTTGAAGTCATATTGCATGGTACCCATTCCACGGGTCTCAACTCTCCAGGTTTAAGGTATTCTTCCTTCAGCTAAAACATGCATGTGGAACCCAGAGTATGATCAACCGTGTGATCGGGAGACGTGTTCCAATATGTCTCAGTTTTCGTCCCCTGGTACTCGGGTGCAACATTCCAGACGCTTTACTAACACTCTCCCGACTTGGAGAGTCAGTGCCTTTAACCTCCTGTTTGGCCCAGTTTGCAATTTCTGCGGAAGATGAACAGGAATAGGGAGAACCAATGACAGACTAGCTGGAGGTGTCTGGACGGGCAAATTTAACTCTCATTTCCCACCAGGAAGGGGAATTAACCAAAGGCTCAGCGTGCCGTGTCGGAACCAGATTAGGGCCTGAAGCAATCCTGCGGTGTTGCGGCCAGCTCACGAGAAAGCGAGTTGAAGAAAGGAGCTCAGGGGCACTGTAATTCACAAACCTGCAGAGTTATAAGTGAAGGCTATCGTCCAAAAATATACTGAAGTAAGGCTGCCAAGAGGACTTGAAAGCGGGGCAGAATTGCAGGAAACCGATTTCAGGAGATAGACTGGAATTGCATTGAAAGCATAGGAAAAGAGGCAGAACGTCCACAATGATGCACTTGGCCAAAAAGGGCATATGCATTTTTTCCTGAATATATTCAGGAAAAAACGCATACGCCCTTTCTGGCCAACCAAGCAAGCTTGCAAAGGAAATCTGCACTACAATGAAGTCTCACTTCCCCCCGGTCAAAAGGGCCATCTGAAAAAAGTGTAAAATCCAGAAAGGCAGGACAGGCCATGGAGAACTGGGAGCCTTGTTATGCTGATGGGCGGGATGTAAATTGCCAACAGCCACTCGGGAGAAGTGTATGGTGTTTCCTGAAACATCTAAAAAACAAAGCAACAGAGCCTATGCACTTCCACTTATGGTCCTATAGCTTAGGGAAATTAAAATCAAAAAGACACAGCCACCCCAAAGGTTGGGACGGCTCTGTTTACAAGAACCTGGTTTACGGTACAAGTTCAATATCGCAGAAAGTGAAAAATGGATAAAGAAGTTGTGGTACTTACGTACAATGCAATATCACTCAGCAAGGAAATCTATGTCATCAGGCCCGTAGCAGCATAATGAGTGGATTCAGGTATGATGATTCTAACTGAAATAAGTCACACAGAAAAAGAAACATCATAAGATATCACTAATACACGGAATGTAACCTTGGCTACACAGGAGCTGAATTACAAAACAAAACAGGGTCTCAAATTTAGAAACCCAACTTATGCTTGCTTAAGGGGAAAGGTGAGTTGGGGTGCTGCATAAAACCAGAGATTGAAATGAGCACAGATAAAGTTCCTTAAGCCAAGTATGGAATAGACAAGAGCTACTCCTTGCTCAACGAAATGGACTCAACACCCCATATTAAACGCCTAAGAATGTACCTGACTAGGAAGTATCTTAAAACCTATGGATTGCTATGTCTCCGAAAGAGAATCAAGCGTGTGTACAGGGGCATAAACGCAGCAGTGATAGGATTGGAGAGGTTCGGTGAGCAAATGAAGACCCTTTGAAGTCATATTGCATGGTACCCATTCCACGGGTCTCAACTCTCCAGGTTTAAGGTATTCTTCCTTCAGCTAAAACATGCATGTGGAACCCAGAGTATGATCAGCTGTGTGATCGGGAGACGTGTTCCAATATGTGTCAGTTTTCGTCCCCTGGTACTCGGGTGCAACATTCCAGACGCTTTACTAACACTCTCCCGACTTGGAGAGTCAGTGCCTTTAACCTCCTGTTTGGCCCAGTTTGCAATTTCTGCGGAAGATGAACAGGAATAGGGAGAACCAATGAGAGTCTAGCTGGAGGTGTGTGGACAGGCAAATTTAACTCTCATTTCCCACCAGGAAGAGGAATTAACCAAAGGCTCAGCATGCCGTGCCGGAACCAGATTAGGGCCTGAAGCAATCCTGCGGTGTTGCGGCCAGCTCACGAGAAAGCGAGTTGAAGAAAGGAGCTCAGGGGCACTGTAATTCACAAACCTGCAGAGTTATAAGTGATGGCTATCGTCCAAAAATATACTGAAGTAAGACTGCCAAGAGGACTTGAAAGCGGGGCAGAATTGCAGGAAACCGATTTCAGGAGGTAGACTGGAATTGCATTTAAAGCATAGGAAAAGAGGAAGAACGTCCACAATGATGCACTTGGCCAAAAAGGGTGTATGCGTTCTTTCCTGAATATATTCAGGAAAAAACGCATACACACTTTTTGGCCAACCAAGCAAGCTTGCAAAGGAAATCTGCACTACAATGAAGTCTCACTTCCCCCCGCTCAAAAGGGCCATCTGAAAAAAGTGTAAAATCCAGAAAGGCAGGACAGGCCATGGAGAACTGGGAGCCTTGTTATGCTGATGGGTGGGATGTAAATTGCCAACAGCCACTCGGGAGAAGTGTATGGTGTTTCCTGAAACATCTAAAAAACAAAGCACCAGAGCCTATGCACTTCCACTTATGGTCCTATAGCTTAGGGAAATTAAAATCAAAAAGACACAGCCACCCCAAAGGTTGGGACGGCTCTGTTTACAAGAACCTGGTTTACGGTACAAGTTCAATATCGCAGAAAGTGAAAAATGGATAAAGAAGTTGTGGTACTTACGTACAATGCAATATCACTCAGCAATGAAATCTATGTCATCAGGCCCGTAGCAGCATAATGAGTGGATTCAGGTATGATGATTCTAACTGAAATAAGTCACACAGAAAAAGAAACATCATAAGATATCACTAATACACGGAATGTAAACTTGGCTACACAGGAACTGAATTACAAAACAGAACAGGGTCTCAAATTTAGAAACCCAACTTATGCTTGCTTAAGGGGAAAGGTGAGTTGGGGTGCTGCATAAAACCAGAGATTGAAATGAGCACAGATAAAGTTCCTTAAGCCAAATATGGAAGAGACAAGAGCTACTCCTTGTTCAACGAAATGGACTCAACACCCCATATTAAACGCCTAAGAATGTACCTGACTAGGAAGTATCTTAAAACCTATGGACTGCTATGTCTCCGAAAGAGAATCAAGCATGTGTACAGGGGCATAAACGCAGCAGTGATAGGATTGGAGAGGTTCGGTGAGCAAATGAAGACCCTTTGAAGTCATATTGCATGGTACCCATTCCACGGGTCTCAACTCTCCAGGTTTAAGGTATTCTTCCTTCAGCTAAAACATGCATGTGGAACCCAGAGTATGATCAACCGTGTGATCGGGAGACGTGTTCCAATAGGGCTCAGTTTTCGTCCCCTGGTACTCGGGTGCAACATTCCAGACGCTTTACTAACACTCTCCCGACTTGGAGAGTCAGTGCCTTTAACCTCCTGTTTGGCCCAGTTTGCAATTTCTGCGGAAGATGAACAGGAATAGGGAGAACCAATGACAGACTAGCTGGAGGTGTCTGGACGGGCAAATTTAACTCTCATTTCCCACCAGGAAGGGGAATTAACCAAAGGCTCAGCGTGCCGTTTCGGAACCAGATTAGGGCCTGAAGCAATCCTGCGGTGTTGCGGCCAGCTCACGAGAAAGCGAGTTGAAGAAAGGAGCTCAGGGGCACTGTAATTCACAAACCTGCAGAGTTATAAGTGAAGGCTATCGTCCAAAAATATACTGAAGTAAGGCTGCCAAGAGGACTTGAAAGCGGGGCAGAATTGCAGGAAACCGATTTCAGGAGATAGACTGGAATTGCATTGAAAGCATAGGAAAAGAGGCAGAACGTCCACAATGATGCACTTGGGCAAAAAGGGCGTATGCATGTTTTCCTGAATATATTCAGGAAAAAACGCATACGCCCTTTTTGGCCAACCAAGCAAGCTTGCAAAGGAAATCTGCACTACAATGAAGTCTCACTTCCCCCCGGTCAAAAGGGCCATCTGAAAAAAGTGTAAAATCCAGAAAGGCAGGACAGGCCATGGAGAACTGGGAGCCTTGTTATGCTGATGGGCGGGATGTCAATTGCCAACAGCCACTCGGGAGAAGTGTATGGTGTTTCCTGAAACATCTAAAAAACAAAGCACCAGAGCCTATGCACTTCCACTTATGGTCCTATAGCTTAGGGAAATTAAAATCAAAAAGACACAGCCACCCCAAAGGTTGGGACGGCTCTGTTTACAAGAACCTGGTTTACGGTACAAGTTCAATATCGCAGAAAGTGAAAAATGGATAAAGAAGTTGTGGTACTTACGTACAATGCAATATCACTCAGCAAGGAAATCTATGTCATCAGGCCCGTAGCAGCATAATGAGTGGATTCAGGTATGATGATTCTAACTGAAATAAGTCACACAGAAAAAGAAACATCATAAGATATCACTAATACACGGAATGTAACCTTGGCTACACAGGAGCTGAATTACAAAACAAAACAGAGTCTCAAATTTAGAAACCCAACTTATGCTTGCTTAAGGGGAAAGGTGAGTTGGGGTGCTGCATAAAACCAGAGATTGAAATGAGCACAGATAAAGTTCCTTAAGCCAAGTATGGAATAGACAAGAGCTACTCCTTGCTCAACGAAATGGACTCAACACCCCATATTAAACGCCTAAGAATGTACCTGACTAGGAAGTATCTTAAAACCTATGGATTGCTATGTCTCCGAAAGAGAATCAAGCGTGTGTACAGGGGCATAAACGCAGCAGTGATAGGATTGGAGAGGTTCGGTGAGCAAATGAAGACCCTTTGAAGTCATATTGCATGGTACCCATTCCACGGGTCTCAACTCTCCAGGTTTAAGGTATTCTTCCTTCAGCTAAAACATGCATGTGGAACCCAGAGTATGATCAGCTGTGTGATCGGGAGACGTGTTCCAATATGTGTCAGTTTTCGTCCCCTGGTACTCGGGTGCAACATTCCAGACGCTTTACTAACACTCTCCCGACTTGGAGAGTCAGTGCCTTTAACCTCCTGTTTGGCCCAGTTTGCAATTTCTGCGGAAGATGAACAGGAATAGGGAGAACCAATGAGAGTCTAGCTGGAGGTGTGTGGACAGGCAAATTTAACTCTCATTTCCCACCAGGAAGAGGAATTAACCAAAGGCTCAGCATGCCGTGCCGGAACCAGATTAGGGCCTGAAGCAATCCTGCGGTGTTGCGGCCAGCTCACGAGAAAGCGAGTTGAAGAAAGGAGCTCAGGGGCACTGTAATTCACAAACCTGCAGAGTTATAAGTGATGGCTATCGTCCAAAAATATACTGAAGTAAGACTGCCAAGAGGACTTGAAAGCGGGGCAGAATTGCAGGAAACCGATTTCAGGAGGTAGACTGGAATTGCATTTAAAGCATAGGAAAAGAGGAAGAACGTCCACAATGATGCACTTGGCCAAAAAGTGTGTATGCGTTCTTTCCTGAATATATTCAGGAAAAAACGCATACACCCTTTTTGGCCAACCAAGCAAGCTTGCAAAGGAAATCTGCACTACAATGAAGTCTCACTTCCCCCCGGTCAAAAGGGCCATCTGAAAAAAGTGTAAAATCCAGAAAGGCAGGACAGGCCATGGAGAACTGGGAGCCTTGTTATGCTGATGGGTGGGATGTAAATTGCCAACAGCCACTCGGGAGAAGTGTATGGTGTTTCCTGAAACATCTAAAAAACAAAGCACCAGAGCCTATGCACTTCCACTTATGGTCCTATAGCTTAGGGAAATTAAAATCAAAAAGACACAGCCACCCCAAAGGTTGGGACGGCTCTGTTTACAAGAACCTGGTTTACGGTACAAGTTCAATATCGCAGAAAGTGAAAAATGGATAAAGAAGTTGTGGTACTTACGTACAATGCAATATCACTCAGCAATGAAATCTATGTCATCAGGCCCGTAGCAGCATAATGAGTGGATTCAGGTATGATGATTCTAACTGAAATAAGTCACACAGAAAAAGAAACATCATAAGATATCACTAATACACGGAATGTAAACTTGGCTACACAGGAACTGAATTCCAAAACAGAACAGGGTCTCAAATTTAGAAACCCAACTTATGCTTGCTTAAGGGGAAAGGTGAGTTGGGGTGCTGCATAAAACCAGAGATTGAAATGAGCACAGATAAAGTTCCTTAAGCCAAATATGGAAGAGACAAGAGCTACTCCTTGTTCAACGAAATGGACTCAACACCCCATATTAAACGCCTAAGAATGTACCTGACTAGGAAGTATCTTAAAACCTATGGACTGCTATGTCTCCGAAAGAGAATCAAGCATGTGTACAGGGGCATAAACGCAGCAGTGATAGGATTGGAGAGGTTCGGTGAGCAAATGAAGACCCTTTGAAGTCATATTGCATGGTACCCATTCCACGGGTCTCAACTCTCCAGGTTTAAGGTATTCTTCCTTCAGCTAAAACATGCATGTGGAACCCAGAGTATGATCAACCGTGTGATCGGGAGACGTGTTCCAATATGTCTCAGTTTTCGTCCCCTGGTACTCGGGTGCAACATTCCAGACGCTTTACTAACACTCTCCCGACTTGGAGAGTCAGTGCCTTTAACCTCCTGTTTGGCCCAGTTTGCAATTTCTGCGGAAGATGAACAGGAATAGGGAGAACCAATGACAGACTAGCTGGAGGTGTCTGGACGGGCAAATTTAACTCTCATTTCCCACCAGGAAGGGGAATTAACCAAAGGCTCAGCGTGCCGTGTCGGAACCAGATTAGGGCCTGAAGCAATCCTGCGGTGTTGCGGCCAGCTCACGAGAAAGCGAGTTGAAGAAAGGAGCTCAGGGGCACTGTAATTCACAAACCTGCAGAGTTATAAGTGAAGGCTATCGTCCAAAAATATACTGAAGTAAGGCTGCCAAGAGGACTTGAAAGCGGGGCAGAATTGCAGGAAACCAATTTCAGGAGATAGACTGGAATTGCATTGAAAGCATAGGAAAAGAGGCAGAACGTCCACAATGATGCACTTGGCCAAAAAGGGCGTATGCATTTTTTCCTGAATATATTCAGGAAAAAACGCATACGCCCTTTCTGGCCAACCAAGCAAGCTTGCAAAGGAAATCTGCACTACAATGAAGTCTCACTTCCCCCCGGTCAAAAGGGCCATCTGAAAAAAGTGTAAAATCCAGAAAGGCAGGACAGGCCATGGAGAACTGGGAGCCTTGTTATGCTGATGGGCGGGATGTAAATTGCCAACAGCCACTCGGGAGAAGTGTATGGTGTTTCCTGAAACATCTAAAAAACAAAGCAACAGAGCCTATGCACTTCCACTTATGGTCCTATAGCTTAGGGAAATTAAAATCAAAAAGACACAGCCACCCCAAAGGTTGGGACGGCTCTGTTTACAAGAACCTGGTTTACGGTACAAGTTCAATATCGCAGAAAGTGAAAAATGGATAAAGAAGTTGTGGTACTTACGTACAATGCAATATCACTCAGCAAGGAAATCTATGTCATCAGGCCCGTAGCAGCATAATGAGTGGATTCAGGTATGATGATTCTAACTGAAATAAGTCACACAGAAAAAGAAACATCATAAGATATCACTAATACACGGAATGTAACCTTGGCTACACAGGAGCTGAATTACAAAACAAAACAGGGTCTCAAATTTAGAAACCCAACTTATGCTTGCTTAAGGGGAAAGGTGAGTTGGGGTGCTGCATAAAACCAGAGATTGAAATGAGCACAGATAAAGTTCCTTAAGCCAAGTATGGAATAGACAAGAGCTACTCCTTGCTCAACGAAATGGACTCAACACCCCATATTAAACGCCTAAGAATGTACCTGACTAGGAAGTATCTTAAAACCTATGGATTGCTATGTCTCCGAAAGAGAATCAAGCGTGTGTACAGGGGCATAAACGCAGCAGTGATAGGATTGGAGAGGTTCGGTGAGCAAATGAAGACCCTTTGAAGTCATATTGCATGGTACCCATTCCACGGGTCTCAACTCTCCAGGTTTAAGGTATTCTTCCTTCAGCTAAAACATGCATGTGGAACCCAGAGTATGATCAGCTGTGTGATCGGGAGACGTGTTCCAATATGTGTCAGTTTTCGTCCCCTGGTACTCGGGTGCAACATTCCAGACGCTTTACTAACACTCTCCCGACTTGGAGAGTCAGTGCCTTTAACCTCCTGTTTGGCCCAGTTTGCAATTTCTGCGGAAGATGAACAGGAATAGGGAGAACCAATGAGAGTCTAGCTGGAGGTGTGTGGACAGGCAAATTTAACTCTCATTTCCCACCAGGAAGAGGAATTAACCAAAGGCTCAGCATGCCGTGCCGGAACCAGATTAGGGCCTGAAGCAATCCTGCGGTGTTGCGGCCAGCTCACGAGAAAGCGAGTTGAAGAAAGGAGCTCAGGGGCACTGTAATTCACAAACCTGCAGAGTTATAAGTGATGGCTATCGTCCAAAAATATACTGAAGTAAGACTGCCAAGAGGACTTGAAAGCGGGGCAGAATTGCAGGAAACCGATTTCAGGAGGTAGACTGGAATTGCATTTAAAGCATAGGAAAAGAGGAAGAACGTCCACAATGATGCACTTGGCCAAAAAGGGTGTATGCGTTCTTTCCTGAATATATTCAGGAAAAAACGCATACACACTTTTTGGCCAACCAAGCAAGCTTGCAAAGGAAATCTGCACTACAATGAAGTCTCACTTCCCCCCGCTCAAAAGGGCCATCTGAAAAAAGTGTAAAATCCAGAAAGGCAGGACAGGCCATGGAGAACTGGGAGCCTTGTTATGCTGATGGGTGGGATGTAAATTGCCAACAGCCACTCGGGAGAAGTGTATGGTGTTTCCTGAAACATCTAAAAAACAAAGCACCAGAGCCTATGCACTTCCACTTATGGTCCTATAGCTTAGGGAAATTAAAATCAAAAAGACACAGCCACCCCAAAGGTTGGGACGGCTCTGTTTACAAGAACCTGGTTTACGGTACAAGTTCAATATCGCAGAAAGTGAAAAATGGATAAAGAAGTTGTGGTACTTACGTACAATGCAATATCACTCAGCAATGAAATCTATGTCATCAGGCCCGTAGCAGCATAATGAGTGGATTCAGGTATGATGATTCTAACTGAAATAAGTCACACAGAAAAAGAAACATCATAAGATATCACTAATACACGGAATGTAAACTTGGCTACACAGGAACTGAATTACAAAACAGAACAGGGTCTCAAATTTAGAAACCCAACTTATGCTTGCTTAAGGGGAAAGGTGAGTTGGGGTGCTGCATAAAACCAGAGATTGAAATGAGCACAGATAAAGTTCCTTAAGCCAAATATGGAAGAGACAAGAGCTACTCCTTGTTCAACGAAATGGACTCAACACCCCATATTAAACGCCTAAGAATGTACCTGACTAGGAAGTATCTTAAAACCTATGGACTGCTATGTCTCCGAAAGAGAATCAAGCATGTGTACAGGGGCATAAACGCAGCAGTGATAGGATTGGAGAGGTTCGGTGAGCAAATGAAGACCCTTTGAAGTCATATTGCATGGTACCCATTCCACGGGTCTCAACTCTCCAGGTTTAAGGTATTCTTCCTTCAGCTAAAACATGCATGTGGAACCCAGAGTATGATCAACCGTGTGATCGGGAGACGTGTTCCAATAGGGCTCAGTTTTCGTCCCCTGGTACTCGGGTGCAACATTCCAGACGCTTTACTAACACTCTCCCGACTTGGAGAGTCAGTGCCTTTAACCTCCTGTTTGGCCCAGTTTGCAATTTCTGCGGAAGATGAACAGGAATAGGGAGAACCAATGACAGACTAGCTGGAGGTGTCTGGACGGGCAAATTTAACTCTCATTTCCCACCAGGAAGGGGAATTAACCAAAGGCTCAGCGTGCCGTGTCGGAACCAGATTAGGGCCTGAAGCAATCCTGCGGTGTTGCGGCCAGCTCACGAGAAAGCGAGTTGAAGAAAGGAGCTCAGGGGCACTGTAATTCACAAACCTGCAGAGTTATAAGTGAAGGCTATCGTCCAAAAATATACTGAAGTAAGGCTGCCAAGAGGACTTGAAAGCGGGGCAGAATTGCAGGAAACCGATTTCAGGAGATAGACTGGAATTGCATTGAAAGCATAGGAAAAGAGGCAGAACGTCCACAATGATGCACTTGGCCAAAAAGGGCATATGCATTTTTTCCTGAATATATTCAGGAAAAAACGCATACGCCCTTTCTGGCCAACCAAGCAAGCTTGCAAAGGAAATCTGCACTACAATGAAGTCTCACTTCCCCCCGGTCAAAAGGGCCATCTGAAAAAAGTGTAAAATCCAGAAAGGCAGGACAGGCCATGGAGAACTGGGAGCCTTGTTATGCTGATGGGCGGGATGTAAATTGCCAACAGCCACTCGGGAGAAGTGTATGGTGTTTCCTGAAACATCTAAAAAACAAAGCAACAGAGCCTATGCACTTCCACTTATGGTCCTATAGCTTAGGGAAATTAAAATCAAAAAGACACAGCCACCCCAAAGGTTGGGACGGCTCTGTTTACAAGAACCTGGTTTACGGTACAAGTTCAATATCGCAGAAAGTGAAAAATGGATAAAGAAGTTGTGGTACTTACGTACAATGCAATATCACTCAGCAAGGAAATCTATGTCATCAGGCCCGTAGCAGCATAATGAGTGGATTCAGGTATGATGATTCTAACTGAAATAAGTCACACAGAAAAAGAAACATCATAAGATATCACTAATACACGGAATGTAACCTTGGCTACACAGGAGCTGAATTACAAAACAAAACAGGGTCTCAAATTTAGAAACCCAACTTATGCTTGCTTAAGGGGAAAGGTGAGTTGGGGTGCTGCATAAAACCAGAGATTGAAATGAGCACAGATAAAGTTCCTTAAGCCAAGTATGGAATAGACAAGAGCTACTCCTTGCTCAACGAAATGGACTCAACACCCCATATTAAACGCCTAAGAATGTACCTGACTAGGAAGTATCTTAAAACCTATGGATTGCTATGTCTCCGAAAGAGAATCAAGCGTGTGTACAGGGGCATAAACGCAGCAGTGATAGGATTGGAGAGGTTCGGTGAGCAAATGAAGACCCTTTGAAGTCATATTGCATGGTACCCATTCCACGGGTCTCAACTCTCCAGGTTTAAGGTATTCTTCCTTCAGCTAAAACATGCATGTGGAACCCAGAGTATGATCAGCTGTGTGATCGGGAGACGTGTTCCAATATGTGTCAGTTTTCGTCCCCTGGTACTCGGGTGCAACATTCCAGACGCTTTACTAACACTCTCCCGACTTGGAGAGTCAGTGCCTTTAACCTCCTGTTTGGCCCAGTTTGCAATTTCTGCGGAAGATGAACAGGAATAGGGAGAACCAATGAGAGTCTAGCTGGAGGTGTGTGGACAGGCAAATTTAACTCTCATTTCCCACCAGGAAGAGGAATTAACCAAAGGCTCAGCATGCCGTGCCGGAACCAGATTAGGGCCTGAAGCAATCCTGCGGTGTTGCGGCCAGCTCACGAGAAAGCGAGTTGAAGAAAGGAGCTCAGGGGCACTGTAATTCACAAACCTGCAGAGTTATAAGTGATGGCTATCGTCCAAAAATATACTGAAGTAAGACTGCCAAGAGGACTTGAAAGCGGGGCAGAATTGCAGGAAACCGATTTCAGGAGGTAGACTGGAATTGCATTTAAAGCATAGGAAAAGAGGAAGAACGTCCACAATGATGCACTTGGCCAAAAAGTGTGTATGCGTTCTTTCCTGAATATATTCAGGAAAAAACGCATACACACTTTTTGGCCAACCAAGCAAGCTTGCAAAGGAAATCTGCACTACAATGAAGTCTCACTTCCCCCCGCTCAAAAGGGCCATCTGAAAAAAGTGTAAAATCCAGAAAGGCAGGACAGGCCATGGAGAACTGGGAGCCTTCTTATGCTGATGGGTGGGATGTAAATTGCCAACAGCCACTCGGGAGAAGTGTATGGTGTTTCCTGAAACATCTAAAAAACAAAGCACCAGAGCCTATGCACTTCCACTTATGGTCCTATAGCTTAGGGAAATTAAAATCAAAAAGACACAGCCACCCCAAAGGTTGGGACGGCTCTGTTTACAAGAACCTGGTTTACGGTACAAGTTCAATATCGCAGAAAGTGAAAAATGGATAAAGAAGTTGTGGTACTTACGTACAATGCAATATCACTCAGCAATGAAATCTATGTCATCAGGCCCGTAGCAGCATAATGAGTGGATTCAGGTATGATGATTCTAACTGAAATAAGTCACACAGAAAAAGAAACATCATAAGATATCACTAATACACGGAATGTAAACTTGGCTACACAGGAACTGAATTACAAAACAGAACAGGGTCTCAAATTTAGAAACCCAACTTATGCTTGCTTAAGGGGAAAGGTGAGTTGGGGTGCTGCATAAAACCAGAGATTGAAATGAGCACAGATAAAGTTCCTTAAGCCAAATATGGAAGAGACAAGAGCTACTCCTTGTTCAACGAAATGGACTCAACACCCCATATTAAACGCCTAAGAATGTACCTGACTAGGAAGTATCTTAAAACCTATGGACTGCTATGTCTCCGAAAGAGAATCAAGCATGTGTACAGGGGCATAAACGCAGCAGTGATAGGATTGGAGAGGTTCGGTGAGCAAATGAAGACCCTTTGAAGTCATATTGCATGGTACCCATTCCACGGGTCTCAACTCTCCAGGTTTAAGGTATTCTTCCTTCAGCTAAAACATGCATGTGGAACCCAGAGTATGATCAACCGTGTGATCGGGAGACGTGTTCCAATAGGGCTCAGTTTTCGTCCCCTGGTACTCGGGTGCAACATTCCAGACGCTTTACTAACACTCTCCCGACTTGGAGAGTCAGTGCCTTTAACCTCCTGTTTGGCCCAGTTTGCAATTTCTGCGGAAGATGAACAGGAATAGGGAGAACCAATGACAGACTAGCTGGAGGTGTCTGGACGGGCAAATTTAACTCTCATTTCCCACCAGGAAGGGGAATTAACCAAAGGCTCAGCGTGCCGTGTCGGAACCAGATTAGGGCCTGAAGCAATCCTGCGGTGTTGCGGCCAGCTCACGAGAAAGCGAGTTGAAGAAAGGAGCTCAGGGGCACTGTAATTCACAAACCTGCAGAGTTATAAGTGAAGGCTATCGTCCAAAAATATACTGAAGTAAGGCTGCCAAGAGGACTTGAAAGCGGGGCAGAATTGCAGGAAACCGATTTCAGGAGATAGACTGGAATTGCATTGAAAGCATAGGAAAAGAGGCAGAACGTCCACAATGATGCACTTGGGCAAAAAGGGCGTATGCATGTTTTCCTGAATATATTCAGGAAAAAACGCATACGCCCTTTTTGGCCAACCAAGCAAGCTTGCAAAGGAAATCTGCACTACAATGAAGTCTCACTTCCCCCCGGTCAAAAGGGCCATCTGAAAAAAGTGTAAAATCCAGAAAGGCAGGACAGGCCATGGAGAACTGGGAGCCTTGTTATGCTGATGGGCGGGATGTCAATTGCCAACAGCCACTCGGGAGAAGTGTATGGTGTTTCCTGAAACATCTAAAAAACAAAGCACCAGAGCCTATGCACTTCCACTTATGGTCCTATAGCTTAGGGAAATTAAAATCAAAAAGACACAGCCACCCCAAAGGTTGGGACGGCTCTGTTTACAAGAACCTGGTTTACGGTACAAGTTCAATATCGCAGAAAGTGAAAAATGGATAAAGAAGTTGTGGTACTTACGTACAATGCAATATCACTCAGCAAGGAAATCTATGTCATCAGGCCCGTAGCAGCATAATGAGTGGATTCAGGTATGATGATTCTAACTGAAATAAGTCACACAGAAAAAGAAACATCATAAGATATCACTAATACACGGAATGTAACCTTGGCTACACAGGAGCTGAATTACAAAACAAAACAGAGTCTCAAATTTAGAAACCCAACTTATGCTTGCTTAAGGGGAAAGGTGAGTTGGGGTGCTGCATAAAACCAGAGATTGAAATGAGCACAGATAAAGTTCCTTAAGCCAAGTATGGAATAGACAAGAGCTACTCCTTGCTCAACGAAATGGACTCAACACCCCATATTAAACGCCTAAGAATGTACCTGACTAGGAAGTATCTTAAAACCTATGGATTGCTATGTCTCCGAAAGAGAATCAAGCGTGTGTACAGGGGCATAAACGCAGCAGTGATAGGATTGGAGAGGTTCGGTGAGCAAATGAAGACCCTTTGAAGTCATATTGCATGGTACCCATTCCACGGGTCTCAACTCTCCAGGTTTAAGGTATTCTTCCTTCAGCTAAAACATGCATGTGGAACCCAGAGTATGATCAGCTGTGTGATCGGGAGACGTGTTCCAATATGTGTCAGTTTTCGTCCCCTGGTACTCGGGTGCAACATTCCAGACGCTTTACTAACACTCTCCCGACTTGGAGAGTCAGTGCCTTTAACCTCCTGTTTGGCCCAGTTTGCAATTTCTGCGGAAGATGAACAGGAATAGGGAGAACCAATGAGAGTCTAGCTGGAGGTGTGTGGACAGGCAAATTTAACTCTCATTTCCCACCAGGAAGAGGAATTAACCAAAGGCTCAGCATGCCGTGCCGGAACCAGATTAGGGCCTGAAGCAATCCTGCGGTGTTGCGGCCAGCTCACGAGAAAGCGAGTTGAAGAAAGGAGCTCAGGGGCACTGTAATTCACAAACCTGCAGAGTTATAAGTGATGGCTATCGTCCAAAAATATACTGAAGTAAGACTGCCAAGAGGACTTGAAAGCGGGGCAGAATTGCAGGAAACCGATTTCAGGAGGTAGACTGGAATTGCATTTAAAGCATAGGAAAAGAGGAAGAACGTCCACAATGATGCACTTGGCCAAAAAGTGTGTATGCGTTCTTTCCTGAATATATTCAGGAAAAAACGCATACACCCTTTTTGGCCAACCAAGCAAGCTTGCAAAGGAAATCTGCACTACAATGAAGTCTCACTTCCCCCCGGTCAAAAGGGCCATCTGAAAAAAGTGTAAAATCCAGAAAGGCAGGACAGGCCATGGAGAACTGGGAGCCTTGTTATGCTGATGGGTGGGATGTAAATTGCCAACAGCCACTCGGGAGAAGTGTATGGTGTTTCCTGAAACATCTAAAAAACAAAGCACCAGAGCCTATGCACTTCCACTTATGGTCCTATAGCTTAGGGAAATTAAAATCAAAAAGACACAGCCACCCCAAAGGTTGGGACGGCTCTGTTTACAAGAACCTGGTTTACGGTACAAGTTCAATATCGCAGAAAGTGAAAAATGGATAAAGAAGTTGTGGTACTTACGTACAATGCAATATCACTCAGCAATGAAATCTATGTCATCAGGCCCGTAGCAGCATAATGAGTGGATTCAGGTATGATGATTCTAACTGAAATAAGTCACACAGAAAAAGAAACATCATAAGATATCACTAATACACGGAATGTAAACTTGGCTACACAGGAACTGAATTCCAAAACAGAACAGGGTCTCAAATTTAGAAACCCAACTTATGCTTGCTTAAGGGGAAAGGTGAGTTGGGGTGCTGCATAAAACCAGAGATTGAAATGAGCACAGATAAAGTTCCTTAAGCCAAATATGGAAGAGACAAGAGCTACTCCTTGTTCAACGAAATGGACTCAACACCCCATATTAAACGCCTAAGAATGTACCTGACTAGGAAGTATCTTAAAACCTATGGACTGCTATGTCTCCGAAAGAGAATCAAGCATGTGTACAGGGGCATAAACGCAGCAGTGATAGGATTGGAGAGGTTCGGTGAGCAAATGAAGACCCTTTGAAGTCATATTGCATGGTACCCATTCCACGGGTCTCAACTCTCCAGGTTTAAGGTATTCTTCCTTCAGCTAAAACATGCATGTGGAACCCAGAGTATGATCAACCGTGTGATCGGGAGACGTGTTCCAATATGTCTCAGTTTTCGTCCCCTGGTACTCGGGTGCAACATTCCAGACGCTTTACTAACACTCTCCCGACTTGGAGAGTCAGTGCCTTTAACCTCCTGTTTGGCCCAGTTTGCAATTTCTGCGGAAGATGAACAGGAATAGGGAGAACCAATGACAGACTAGCTGGAGGTGTCTGGACGGGCAAATTTAACTCTCATTTCCCACCAGGAAGGGGAATTAACCAAAGGCTCAGCGTGCCGTGTCGGAACCAGATTAGGGCCTGAAGCAATCCTGCGGTGTTGCGGCCAGCTCACGAGAAAGCGAGTTGAAGAAAGGAGCTCAGGGGCACTGTAATTCACAAACCTGCAGAGTTATAAGTGAAGGCTATCGTCCAAAAATATACTGAAGTAAGGCTGCCAAGAGGACTTGAAAGCGGGGCAGAATTGCAGGAAACCAATTTCAGGAGATAGACTGGAATTGCATTGAAAGCATAGGAAAAGAGGCAGAACGTCCACAATGATGCACTTGGCCAAAAAGGGCGTATGCATTTTTTCCTGAATATATTCAGGAAAAAACGCATACGCCCTTTCTGGCCAACCAAGCAAGCTTGCAAAGGAAATCTGCACTACAATGAAGTCTCACTTCCCCCCGGTCAAAAGGGCCATCTGAAAAAAGTGTAAAATCCAGAAAGGCAGGACAGGCCATGGAGAACTGGGAGCCTTGTTATGCTGATGGGCGGGATGTAAATTGCCAACAGCCACTCGGGAGAAGTGTATGGTGTTTCCTGAAACATCTAAAAAACAAAGCAACAGAGCCTATGCACTTCCACTTATGGTCCTATAGCTTAGGGAAATTAAAATCAAAAAGACACAGCCACCCCAAAGGTTGGGACGGCTCTGTTTACAAGAACCTGGTTTACGGTACAAGTTCAATATCGCAGAAAGTGAAAAATGGATAAAGAAGTTGTGGTACTTACGTACAATGCAATATCACTCAGCAAGGAAATCTATGTCATCAGGCCCGTAGCAGCATAATGAGTGGATTCAGGTATGATGATTCTAACTGAAATAAGTCACACAGAAAAAGAAACATCATAAGATATCACTAATACACGGAATGTAACCTTGGCTACACAGGAGCTGAATTACAAAACAAAACAGGGTCTCAAATTTAGAAACCCAACTTATGCTTGCTTAAGGGGAAAGGTGAGTTGGGGTGCTGCATAAAACCAGAGATTGAAATGAGCACAGATAAAGTTCCTTAAGCCAAGTATGGAATAGACAAGAGCTACTCCTTGCTCAACGAAATGGACTCAACACCCCATATTAAACGCCTAAGAATGTACCTGACTAGGAAGTATCTTAAAACCTATGGATTGCTATGTCTCCGAAAGAGAATCAAGCGTGTGTACAGGGGCATAAACGCAGCAGTGATAGGATTGGAGAGGTTCGGTGAGCAAATGAAGACCCTTTGAAGTCATATTGCATGGTACCCATTCCACGGGTCTCAACTCTCCAGGTTTAAGGTATTCTTCCTTCAGCTAAAACATGCATGTGGAACCCAGAGTATGATCAGCTGTGTGATCGGGAGACGTGTTCCAATATGTGTCAGTTTTCGTCCCCTGGTACTCGGGTGCAACATTCCAGACGCTTTACTAACACTCTCCCGACTTGGAGAGTCAGTGCCTTTAACCTCCTGTTTGGCCCAGTTTGCAATTTCTGCGGAAGATGAACAGGAATAGGGAGAACCAATGAGAGTCTAGCTGGAGGTGTGTGGACAGGCAAATTTAACTCTCATTTCCCACCAGGAAGAGGAATTAACCAAAGGCTCAGCATGCCGTGCCGGAACCAGATTAGGGCCTGAAGCAATCCTGCGGTGTTGCGGCCAGCTCACGAGAAAGCGAGTTGAAGAAAGGAGCTCAGGGGCACTGTAATTCACAAACCTGCAGAGTTATAAGTGATGGCTATCGTCCAAAAATATACTGAAGTAAGGCTGCCAAGAGGACTTGAAAGCGGGGCAGAATTGCAGGAAACCGATTTCAGGAGGTAGACTGGAATTGCATTTAAAGCATAGGAAAAGAGGAAGAACGTCCACAATGATGCACTTGGCCAAAAAGTGTGTATGCATTCTTTCCTGAATATATTCAGGAAAAAACGCATACACCCTTTTTGGCCAACCAAGCAAGCTTGCAAAGGAAATCTGCACTACAATGAAGTCTCACTTCCCCCCGCTCAAAAGGGCCATCTGAAAAAAGTGTAAAATCCAGAAAGGCAGGACAGGCCATGGAGAACTGGGAGCCTTGTTATGCTGATGGGTGGGATGTAAATTGCCAACAGCCACTCGGGAGAAGTGTATGGTGTTTCCTGAAACATCTAAAAAACAAAGCACCAGAGCCTATGCACTTCCACTTATGGTCCTATAGCTTAGGGAAATTAAAATCAAAAAGACACAGCCACCCCAAAGGTTGGGACGGCTCTGTTTACAAGAACCTGGTTTACGGTACAAGTTCAATATCGCAGAAAGTGAAAAATGGATAAAGAAGTTGTGGTACTTACGTACAATGCAATATCACTCAGCAATGAAATCTATGTCATCAGGCCCGTAGCAGCATAATGAGTGGATTCAGGTATGATGATTCTAACTGAAATAAGTCACACAGAAAAAGAAACATCATAAGATATCACTAATACACGGAATGTAAACTTGGCTACACAGGAACTGAATTCCAAAACAGAACAGGGTCTCAAATTTAGAAACCCAACTTATGCTTGCTTAAGGGGAAAGGTGAGTTGGGGTGCTGCATAAAACCAGAGATTGAAATGAGCACAGATAAAGTTCCTTAAGCCAAATATGGAAGAGACAAGAGCTACTCCTTGTTCAACGAAATGGACTCAACACCCCATATTAAACGCCTAAGAATGTACCTGACTAGGAAGTATCTTAAAACCTATGGACTGCTATGTCTCCGAAAGAGAATCAAGCATGTGTACAGGGGCATAAACGCAGCAGTGATAGGATTGGAGAGGTTCGGTGAGCAAATGAAGAGCCTTTGAAGTCATATTGCATGGTACCCATTCCACGGGTCTCAACTCTCCAGGTTTAAGGTATTCTTCCTTCAGCTAAAACATGCATGTGGAACCCAGAGTATGATCAACCGTGTGATCGGGAGACGTGTTCCAATAGGTCTCAGTTTTCGTCCCCTGGTACTCGGGTGCAACATTCCAGACGCTTTACTAACACTCTCCCGACTTGGAGAGTCAGTGCCTTTAACCTCCTGTTTGGCCCAGTTTGCAATTTCTGCGGAAGATGAACAGGAATAGGGAGAACCAATGACAGACTAGCTGGAGGTGTCTGGACGGGCAAATTTAACTCTCATTTCCCACCAGGAAGGGGAATTAACCAAAGGCTCAGCGTGCCGTGTCGGAACCAGATTAGGGCCTGAAGCAATCCTGCGGTGTTGCGGCCAGCTCACGAGAAAGCGAGTTGAAGAAAGGAGCTCAGGGGCACTGTAATTCACAAACCTGCAGAGTTATAAGTGAAGGCTATCGTCCAAAAATATACTGAAGTAAGGCTGCCAAGAGGACTTGAAAGCGGGGCAGAATTGCAGGAAACCGATTTCAGGAGATAGACTGGAATTGCATTGAAAGCATAGGAAAAGAGGCAGAACGTCCACAATGATGCACTTGGCCAAAAAGGGCGTATGCATTTTTTCCTGAATATATTCAGGAAAAAACGCATAAGCCCTTTTTGGCCAACCAAGCAAGCTTGCAAAGGAAATCTGCACTACAATGAAGTCTCACTTCCCCCCGGTCAAAAGGGCCATCTGAAAAAAGTGTAAAATCCAGAAAGGCAGGACAGGCCATGGAGAACTGGGAGCCTTGTTATGCTGATGGGCGGGATGTCAATTGCCAACAGCCACTCGGGAGAAGTGTATGGTGTTTCCTGAAACATCTAAAAAACAAAGCAACAGAGCCTATGCACTTCCACTTATGGTCCTATAGCTTAGGGAAATTAAAATCAAAAAGACACAGCCACCCCAAAGGTTGGGACGGCTCTGTTTACAAGAACCTGGTTTACGGTACAAGTTCAATATCGCAGAAAGTGAAAAATGGATAAAGAAGTTGTGGTACTTACGTACAATGCAATATCACTCAGCAAGGAAATCTATGTCATCAGGCCCGTAGCAGCATAATGAGTGGATTCAGGTATGATGATTCTAACTGAAATAAGTCACACAGAAAAAGAAACATCATAAGATATCACTAATACACGGAATGTAACCTTGGCTACACAGGAGCTGAATTACAAAACAAAACAGAGTCTCAAATTTAGAAACCCAACTTATGCTTGCTTAAGGGGAAAGGTGAGTTGGGGTGCTGCATAAAACCAGAGATTGAAATGAGCACAGATAAAGTTCCTTAAGCCAAGTATGGAATAGACAAGTGCTACTCCTTGCTCAACGAAATGGACTCAACACCCCATATTAAACGCCTAAGAATGTACCTGACTAGGAAGTATCTTAAAACCTATGGATTGCTATGTCTCCGAAAGAGAATCAAGCGTGTGTACAGGGGCATAAACGCAGCAGTGATAGGATTGGAGAGGTTCGGTGAGCAAATGAAGACCCTTTGAAGTCATATTGCATGGTACCCATTCCACGGGTCTCAACTCTCCAGGTTTAAGGTATTCTTCCTTCAGCTAAAACATGCATGTGGAACCCAGAGTATGATCAGCTGTGTGATCGGGAGACGTGTTCCAATATGTGTCAGTTTTCGTCCCCTGGTACTCGGGTGCAACATTCCAGACGCTTTACTAACACTCTCCCGACTTGGAGAGTCAGTGCCTTTAACCTCCTGTTTGGCCCAGTTTGCAATTTCTGCGGAAGATGAACAGGAATAGGGAGAACCAATGAGAGTCTAGCTGGAGGTGTGTGGACAGGCAAATTTAACTCTCATTTCCCACCAGGAAGAGGAATTAACCAAAGGCTCAGCATGCCGTGCCGGAACCAGATTAGGGCCTGAAGCAATCCTGCGGTGTTGCGGCCAGCTCACGAGAAAGCGAGTTGAAGAAAGGAGCTCAGGGGCACTGTAATTCACAAACCTGCAGAGTTATAAGTGATGGCTATCGTCCAAAAATATACTGAAGTAAGACTGCCAAGAGGACTTGAAAGCGGGGCAGAATTGCAGGAAACCGATTTCAGGAGGTAGACTGGAATTGCATTTAAAGCATAGGAAAAGAGGAAGAACGTCCACAATGATGCACTTGGCCAAAAAGTGTGTATGCGTTCTTTCCTGAATATATTCAGGAAAAAACGCATACACCCTTTTTGGCCAACCAAGCAAGCTTGCAAAGGAAATCTGCACTACAATGAAGTCTCACTTCCCCCCGGTCAAAAGGGCCATCTGAAAAAAGTGTAAAATCCAGAAAGGCAGGACAGGCCATGGAGAACTGGGAGCCTTGTTATGCTGATGGGTGGGATGTAAATTGCCAACAGCCACTCGGGAGAAGTGTATGGTGTTTCCTGAAACATCTAAAAAACAAAGCACCAGAGCCTATGCACTTCCACTTATGGTCCTATAGCTTAGGGAAATTAAAATCAAAAAGACACAGCCACCCCAAAGGTTGGGACGGCTCTGTTTACAAGAACCTGGTTTACGGTACAAGTTCAATATCGCAGAAAGTGAAAAATGGATAAAGAAGTTGTGGTACTTACGTACAATGCAATATCACTCAGCAATGAAATCTATGTCATCAGGCCCGTAGCAGCATAATGAGTGGATTCAGGTATGATGATTCTAACTGAAATAAGTCACACAGAAAAAGAAACATCATAAGATATCACTAATACACGGAATGTAAACTTGGCTACACAGGAACTGAATTACAAAACAGAACAGGGTCTCAAATTTAGAAACCCAACTTATGCTTGCTTAAGGGGAAAGGTGAGTTGGGGTGCTGCATAAAACCAGAGATTGAAATGAGCACAGATAAAGTTCCTTAAGCCAAATATGGAAGAGACAAGAGCTACTCCTTGTTCAACGAAATGGACTCAACACCCCATATTAAACGCCTAAGAATGTACCTGACTAGGAAGTATCTTAAAACCTATGGACTGCTATGTCTCCGAAAGAGAATCAAGCATGTGTACAGGGGCATAAACGCAGCAGTGATAGGATTGGAGAGGTTCGGTGAGCAAATGAAGACCCTTTGAAGTCATATTGCATGGTACCCATTCCACGGGTCTCAACTCTCCAGGTTTAAGGTATTCTTCCTTCAGCTAAAACATGCATGTGGAACCCAGAGTATGATCAACCGTGTGATCGGGAGACGTGTTCCAATATGTCTCAGTTTTCGTCCCCTGGTACTCGGGTGCAACATTCCAGACGCTTTACTAACACTCTCCCGACTTGGAGAGTCAGTGCCTTTAACCTCCTGTTTGGCCCAGTTTGCAATTTCTGCGGAAGATGAACAGGAATAGGGAGAACCAATGACAGACTAGCTGGAGGTGTCTGGACGGGCAAATTTAACTCTCATTTCCCACCAGGAAGGGGAATTAACCAAAGGCTCAGCGTGCCGTGTCGGAACCAGATTAGGGCCTGAAGCAATCCTGCGGTGTTGCGGCCAGCTCACGAGAAAGCGAGTTGAAGAAAGGAGCTCAGGGGCACTGTAATTCACAAACCTGCAGAGTTATAAGTGAAGGCTATCGTCCAAAAATATACTGAAGTAAGGCTGCCAAGAGGACTTGAAAGCGGGGCAGAATTGCAGGAAACCGATTTCAGGAGATAGACTGGAATTGCATTGAAAGCATAGGAAAAGAGGCAGAACGTCCACAATGATGCACTTGGCCAAAAAGGGCGTATGCATTTTTTCCTGAATATATTCAGGAAAAAATGCATACGCCCTTTCTGGCCAACCAAGCAAGCTTGCAAAGGAAATCTGCACTACAATGAAGTCTCACTTCCCCCCGGTCAAAAGGGCCATCTGAAAAAAGTGTAAAATGCAGAAAGGCAGGACAGGCCATGGAGAACTGGGAGCCTTGTTATGCTGATGGGCGGGATGTAAATTGCCAACAGCCACTCGGGAGAAGTGTATGGTGTTTCCTGAAACATCTAAAAAACAAAGCAACAGAGCCTATGCACTTCCACTTATGGTCCTATAGCTTAGGGAAATTAAAATCAAAAAGACACAGCCACCCCAAAGGTTGGGACGGCTCTGTTTACAAGAACCTGGTTTACGGTACAAGTTCAATATCGCAGAAAGTGAAAAATGGATAAAGAAGTTGTGGTACTTACGTACAATGCAATATCACTCAGCAAGGAAATCTATGTCATCAGGCCCGTAGCAGCATAATGAGTGGATTCAGGTATGATGATTCTAACTGAAATAAGTCACACAGAAAAAGAAACATCATAAGATATCACTAATACACGGAATGTAACCTTGGCTACACAGGAGCTGAATTACAAAACAAAACAGGGTCTCAAATTTAGAAACCCAACTTATGCTTGCTTAAGGGGAAAGGTGAGTTGGGGTGCTGCATAAAACCAGAGATTGAAATGAGCACAGATAAAGTTCCTTAAGCCAAGTATGGAATAGACAAGAGCTACTCCTTGCTCAACGAAATGGACTCAACACCCCATATTAAACGCCTAAGAATGTACCTGACTAGGAAGTATCTTAAAACCTATGGATTGCTATGTCTCCGAAAGAGAATCAAGCGTGTGTACAGGGGCATAAACGCAGCAGTGATAGGATTGGAGAGGTTCGGTGAGCAAATGAAGACCCTTTGAAGTCATATTGCATGGTACCCATTCCACGGGTCTCAACTCTCCAGGTTTAAGGTATTCTTCCTTCAGCTAAAACATGCATGTGGAACCCAGAGTATGATCAACCGTGTGATCGGGAGACGTGTTCCAATATGTGTCAGTTTTCGTCCCCTGGTACTCGGGTGCAACATGCCAGACGCTTTACAAACACTCTCCCGATTTCGAGAGTCAGTGCCTTTAACCTCCTGTTTGGCCCAGTTTGCAATTTCTGCGGAAGATGAACAGGAATAGGGAGAACCAATGACAGACTAGCTGGAGGTGTCTGGACGGGCAAATTTAACTCTCATTTCCCACCAGGAAGAGGAATTAACCAAAGGCTCAGCATGCCGTGCCGGAACCAGATTAGGGCCTGAAGCCAACATGCGGTGTTGCGGCCAGCTCACGAGAAAGCGAGTTGAAGAAAGGAGCTCAGGGGCACTGTAATTCACAAACCTGCAGAGTTATAAATGACAGCTCTCGTCCAAAAATATACTGAAGTAAGGCTGCCAAGAGGACTTGAAAGCGGGGCAGAATTGCAGGAAACCAATTTCAGGAGGTAGACTGGAATTGCATTTAAAGCATAGGAAAAGAGGCAGAACGTCCACAATGATGCACTTGGCCAAAAAGGGCGTATGCGTTTTTTCCTGAATATATTCAGGAAAAAACGCATACGCCCTTTTTGGCCAACCAAGCAAGCTTGCAAAGGAAATCTGCACTACAATGAAGTCTCACTTCCCCCCGGTCAAAAGGGCCATCTGAAAAAAGTGTAAAATCCAGAAAGGCAGGACAGGCCATGGAGAACTGGGAGCCTTGTTATGCTGATGGGCGGGATGTAAATTGCCAACAGCCACTCGGGAGAAGTGTATGGTGTTTCCTGAAACATCTAAAAAACAAAGCAACAGAGCCTAGGGCACTTCCACTTATGGTCCTATAGATTAAGGAAATTAAAATCAAAAAGACACAGCCACCCCAAAGGTTGGGACGGCTCTGTTTACAAGAACCTGGTTTACAGTACAAGTTCAATATCGCAGAAAGTGAAAAATGGATAAAGAAGTTGTGGTACTTACGTACAATGCAGTATCACTCAGCAATGAAATCTATGTCATCAGGCCCGTAGCAGCATAATGAGTGGATTCAGGTATGATGATTCTAACTGAAATAAGTCACACAGGAAAAGAAACATCATAAGATATCACTAATACACGGAATGTAAACTTGGCTACACAGGAACTGAATTACAAAACAGAACAGGGTCTCAAATTTAGAAAACCAACTTATGCTTGCTTAAGGGGAAAGGTGAGTTGGGGTGCTGCATAAAACCAGAGATTGAAATGAGCACAGATAAAGTTCCTTAAGCCAAATATGGAATAGACAAGAGCTACTCCTTGCTCAACGAAATGGACTCAACACCCCATATTAAACGCCTAAGAGTGTACCTGACGCGGAAGTATCTTAAAACCTATGGATTGCTATGTCTCCGAAAGAGAATCAAGCGTGTGTACAGGGGCATAAACGCAGCAGTGATAGGATTGGAGAGGTTCGGTGAGCAAATGAAGACCCTTTGAAGTCATATTGCATGGTACCCATTCCACGGGTCTCAACTCTCCAGGATTAAGGCATTCTTCCTTCAGCTAAAACATGCATGTGGAACCCAGAGTATGATCAACCGTGTGATCGGGAGACGTGTTCCAATATGTGTCAGTTTTCGTCCCCTGGTACTCGGGTGCAACATTCCAGACGCTTTACTAACACTCTCCCGACTTGGAGAGTCAGTGCCTTTAACCTCCTGTTTGGCCCAGTTTGCAATTTCTGCGGAAGATGAACAGGAATAGGGAGAACCAATGACAGACTAGCTGGAGGTGTCTGGACGGGCAAATTTAACTCTCATTTCCCACCAGGAAGAGGAATTAACCAAAGGCTCAGCGTGCCGTGCCGGAACCAGATTAGGGCCTGAAGCCATCCTGCGGTGTTGCGGCCAGCTCACGAGAAAGCGAGTTGAAGAAAGGAGCTCAGGGGCACTGTAATTCACAAACCTGCAGAGTTATAAATGACAGCTATCGTCCAAAAATATACTGAAGTAAGGCTGCCTAGAGGACTTGAAAGCGGGGCAGAATTGCAGGAAACCGATTTCAGGAGGTAGACTGGAATTGCATTGAAAGCATAGGAAAAGAGGCAGAACGTCCACAATGATGCACTTGGCCAAAAAGGGCGTATGCGTTTTTTCCTGAATATATTCAGGAAAAAACGCATACGCCCTTTTTGGCCAACCAAGCAAGCTTGCAAAGGAAATCTGCACTACAATGAAGTCTCACTTCCCCCCGGTCAAAAGGGCCATCTGAAAAAAGTGTAAAATCCAGAAAGGCAGGACAGGCCATGGAGAACTGGGAGCCTTGTTATGCTGATGGGCGGGATGTAAATTGCCAACAGCCACTCGGGAGAAGTGTATGGTGTTTCCTGAAACATCTAAAAAACAAAGCAACAGAGCCTAGGGCACTTCCACTTATGGTCCTATAGCTTAGGGAAATTAAAATCAAAAAGACACAGCCACCCCAAAGGTTGGGACGGCTCTGTTTACAAGAACCACGATTACGGTACAAGTTCAATATCGCAGAAAGTGAAAAATGGATAAAGAAGTTGTGGTACTTACGTACAATGCAATATCACTCAGCAAGGAAATCTATGTCATCAGGCCCGTAGCAGCATAATGAGTGGATTCAGGTATGATGATTCTAACTGAAATAAGTCACACAGAAAAAGAAACATCATAAGATATCACTAATACACGGAATGTAACCTTGGCTACACAGGAACTGAATTACAAAACAGAACAGGGTCTCAAATTTAGAAACCCAACTTATGCTTGCTTAAGGGGAAAGGTGAGTTGGGGTGCTGCATAAAACCAGAGATTGAAATGAGCACAGATAAAGTTCCTTAAGCCAAATATGGAATAGACAAGAGCTACTCCTTGCTCAACGAAATGGACACAACACCCCATATTAAATGCCTAAGAGTGTACCTGACTAGGAAGTATCTTAAAACCTATGGATTGCTATGTCTCTGAAAGAGAATCAAGTGTGTGTACAGGGGCATAAACGCAGCAGTGATAGGATTGGAGAGGTTCGGTGAGCAAATGAAGACCCTTTGAAATCATAGTGCATGGTACCCATTCCACGGGTCTCAACTCTCCAGGTTTAAGGTATTCTTCCTTCAGCTAAAACATGCATGTGGAACCCAGAGTATGATCAACCGTGTGATCGGGAGACGTGTTCCAATATGTCTCAGTTTTCGTCCCCTGGTACTCGGGTGCAACATTCCAGACGCTTTACTAACACTCTCCCGACTTGGAGAGTCAGTGCCTTTAACCTCCTGTTTGGCCCAGTTTGCAATTTCTGCGGAAGATGAACAGGAATAGGGAGAACCAATGACAGACTAGCTGGAGGTGTCTGGACGGGCAAATTTAACTCTCATTTCCCACCAGGAAGAGGAATTAACCAAAGGCTCAGCGTGCCATGCCGGAACCAGATTAGGGCCTGAAGCCATCCTGCGGTGTTGCGGCCAGCTCACGAGAAAGCGAGTTGAAGAAAGGAGCTCAGGGGCACTGTAATTCACAAACCTGCAGAGTTATAAATGACAGCTATCGTCCAAAAATATACTGAAGTAAGGCTGCCAAGAGGACTTGAAAGCGGGGCAGAATTGCAGGAAACCAATTTCAGGAGGTAGACTGGAATTGCATTTAAAGCATAGGAAAAGAGGCAGAACGTCCACAATGATGCACTTGGCCAAAAAGGGCGTATGCGTTTTTTCCTGAATATATTCAGGAAAAAACGCATACGCCCTTTTTGGCCAACCAAGCAAGCTTGCAAAGGAAATCTGCACTACAATGAAGTCTCACTTCCCCCCGGTCAAAAGGGCCATCTGAAAAAAGTGTAAAATCCAGAAAGGCAGGACAGGCCATGGAGAACTGGGAGCCTTGTTATGCTGATGGGCGGGATGTAAATTGCCAACAGCCACTCGGGAGAAGTGTATGGTGTTTCCTGAAACATCTAAAAAACAAAGCAACAGAGCCTAGGGCACTTCCACTTATGTGCCTATAGATTAAGGAAATTAAAATCAAAAAGACACAGCCACCCCAAAGGTTGGGACGGCTCTGTTTACAAGAACCTGGTTTACAGTACAAGTTCAATATCGCAGAAAGTGAAAAATGGATAAAGAAGTTGTGGTACTTACGTACAATGCAGTATCACTCAGCAATGAAATCTATGTCATCAGGCCCGTAGCAGCATAATGAGTGGATTCAGGTATGATGATTCTAACTGAAATAAGTCACACAGAAAAAGAAACATCATAAGATATCACTAATACACGGAATGTAAACTTGGCTACACAGGAACTGAATTACAAAACAGAACAGGGTCTCAAATTTAGAAAACCAACTTATGCTTGCTTAAGGGGAAAGGTGAGTTGGGGTGCTGCATAAAACCAGAGATTGAAATGAGCACAGATAAAGTTCCTTAAGCCAAATATGGAATAGACAAGAGCTACTCCTTGCTCAACGAAATGGACTCAACACCCCATATTAAACGCCTAAGAGTGTACCTGACGAGGAAGTATCTTAAAACCTATGGATTGCTATGTCTCCGAAAGAGAATCAAGCGTGTGTACAGGGGCATAAACGCAGCAGTGATAGGATTGGAGAGGTTCGGTGAGCAAATGAAGACCCTTTGAAGTCATATTGCATGGTACCCATTCCACGGGTCTCAACTCTCCAGGATTAAGGCATTCTTCCTTCAGCTAAAACATGCATGTGGAACCCAGAGTATGATCAACCGTGTGATCGGGAGACGTGTTCCAATATGTCTCAGTTTTCGTCCCCTGGTACTCGGGTGCAACATTCCAGACGCTTTACTAACACTCTCCCGACTTGGAGAGTCAGTGCCTTTAACCTCCTGTTTGGCCCAGTTTGCAATTTCTGCGGAAGATGAACAGGAATAGGGAGAACCAATGACAGACTAGCTGGAGGTGTCTGGACGGGCAAATTTAACTCTCATTCCCCACCAGGAAGAGGAATTAACCAAAGGCTCAGCGTGCCGTGCCGGAACCAGATTAGGGCCTGAAGCCATCCTGCGGTGTTGCGGCCAGCTCACGAGAAAGCGAGTTGAAGAAAGGAGCTCAGGGGCACTGTAATTCACAAACCTGCAGAGTTATAAATGACAGCTATCGTCCAAAAATATACTGAAGTAAGGCTGCCTAGAGGACTTGAAAGCGGGGCAGAATTGCAGGAAACCGATTTCAGGAGGTAGACTGGAATTGCATTGAAAGCATAGGAAAAGAGGCAGAACGTCCACAATGATGCACTTGGCCAAAAAGGGCGTATGCGTTTTTTCCTGAATATATTCAGGAAAAAACGCATACGCCCTTTTTGGCCAACCAAGCAAGCTTGCAAAGGAAATCTGCACTACAATGAAGTCTCACTTCCCCCCGGTCAAAAGGGCCATCTGAAAAAAGTGTAAAATCCAGAAAGGCAGGACAGGCCATGGAGAACTGGGAGCCTTGTTATGCTGATGGGCGGGATGTAAATTGCCAACAGCCACTCGGGAGAAGTGTATGGTGTTTCCTGAAACATCTAAAAAACAAAGCAACAGAGCCTAGGGCACTTCCACTTATGGTCCTATAGCTTAGGGAAATTAAAATCAAAAAGACACAGCCACCCCAAAGGTTGGGACGGCTCTGTTTACAAGAACCACGATTACGGTACAAGTTCAATATCGCAGAAAGTGAAAAATGGATAAAGAAGTTGTGGTACTTACGTACAATGCAATATCACTCAGCAAGGAAATCTATGTCATCAGGCCCGTAGCAGCATAATGAGTGGATTCAGGTATGATGATTCTAACTGAAATAAGTCACACAGAAAAAGAAACATCATAAGATATCACTAATACACGGAATGTAACCTTGGCTACACAGGAACTGAATTACAAAACAGAACAGGGTCTCAAATTTAGAAACCCAACTTATGCTTGCTTAAGGGGAAAGGTGAGTTGGGGTGCTGCATAAAACCAGAGATTGAAATGAGCACAGATAAAGTTCCTTAAGCCAAATATGGAAGAGACAAGAGCTACTCCTTGCTCAACGAAATGGACACAACACCCCATATTAAATGCCTAAGAGTGTACCTGACTAGGAAGTATCTTAAAACCTATGGATTGCTATGTCTCTGAAAGAGAATCAAGTGTGTGTACAGGGGCATAAACGCAGCAGTGATAGGATTGGAGAGGTTCGGTGAGCAAATGAAGACCCTTTGAAGTCATAGTGCATGGTACCCATTCCACGGGTCTCAACTCTCCAGGTTTAAGGTATTCTTCCTTCAGCTAAAACATGCATGTGGAACCCAGAGTATGATCAACCGTGTGATCGGGAGACGTGTTCCAATATGTCTCAGTTTTCGTCCCCTGGTACTCGGGTGCAACATTCCAGACGCTTTACTAACACTCTCCCGACTTGGAGAGTCAGTGCCTTTAACCTCCTGTTTGGCCCAGTTTGCAATTTCTGCGGAAGATGAACAGGAATAGGGAGAACCAATGACAGACTAGCTGGAGGTGTCTGGACGGGCAAATTTAACTCTCATTTCCCACCAGGAAGAGGAATTAACCAAAGGCTCAGCGTGCCATGCCGGAACCAGATTAGGGCCTGAAGCCATCCTGCGGTGTTGCGGCCAGCTCACGAGAAAGCGAGTTGAAGAAAGGAGCTCAGGGGCACTGTAATTCACAAACCTGCAGAGTTATAAATGACAGCTATCGTCCAAAAATATACTGAAGTAAGGCTGCCAAGAGGACTTGAAAGCGGGGCAGAATTGCAGGAAACCGATTTCAGGAGGTAGACTGGAATTGCATTTAAAGCATAGGAAAAGAGGCAGAACGTCCACAATGATGCACTTGGCCAAAAAGGGCGTATGCGTTTTTTCCTGAATATATTCAGGAAAAAACGCATACGCCCTTTTTGGCCAACCAAGCAAGCTTGCAAAGGAAATCTGCACTACAATGAAGTCTCACTTCCCCCCGGTCAAAAGGGCCATCTGAAAAAAGTGTAAAATCCAGAAAGGCAGGACAGGCCATGGAGAACTGGGAGCCTTGTTATGCTGATGGGCGGGATGTAAATTGCCAACAGCCACTCGGGAGAAGTGTATGGTGTTTCCTGAAACATCTAAAAATCAAAGCAACAGAGCCTAGGGCACTTCCACTTATGGTCCTATAGCTTAGGGAAATTGAAATCAAAAAGACACAGCCACCCCAAAGGTTGGGACGGCTCTGTTTACAAGAACCTGGTTTACGGTACACGTTCAATATCGCAGAAAGTGAAAAATGGATAAAGAAGTTGTGGTACTTACGTACAATGCAGTATCACTCAGCAATGAAATCTATGTCATCAGGCCCGTAGCAGCATAATGAGTGGATTCAGGTACGATGATTCTAACTGAAATAAGTCACACAGGAAAAGAAACATCATAAGATATCACTAATACACGGAATGTAACCTTGGCTACACAGGAACTGAATTCCAAAACAGAACAGGGTCTCAAATTTAGAAACCCAACTTATGCTTGGTTAAGGGGAAAGGTGAGTTGGGGTGCTGCATAAAACCAGAGATTGAAATGAGCACAGATAAAGTTCCTTAAGCCAAATATGGAATAGACAAGAGCTACTCCTTGCTCAACGAAATGGACTCAACACCCCATATTAAATGCCTAAGAGTGTACCTGACTAGGAAGTATCTTAAAACCTATGGATTGCTATGTCTCTGAAAGAGAATCAAGTGTGTGTACAGGGGCATAAACGCAGCAGTGATAGGATTGGAGAGGTTCGGTGAGCAAATGAAGACCCTTTGAAGTCATATTGCATGGTACCCATTCCACGGGTCTCAACTCTCCAGGTTTAAGGTATTCTTCCTTCAGCTAAAACATGCATGTGGAACCCAGAGTATGATCAACCGTGTGATCGGGAGACGTGTTCCAATATGTCTCAGTTTTCGTCCCCTGGTACTCGGGTGCAACATTCCAGACGCTTTACTAACACTCTCCCGACTTGGAGAGTCAGTGCCTTTAACCTCCTGTTTGGCCCAGTTTGCAATTTCTGCGGAAGATGAACAGGAATAGGGAGAACCAATGACAGACTAGCTGGAGGTGTCTGGACGGGCAAATTTAACTCTCATTTCCCACCAGGAAGAGGAATTAACCAAAGGCTCAGCGTGCCGTGCCGGAACCAGATTAGGGCCTGAAGCCATCCTGCGGGGTTGCGGCCAGCTCACGAGAAAGCGAGTTGAAGAAAGGAGCTCAGGGGCACTGTAATTCACAAACCTGCAGAGTTATAAATGACAGCTATCGTCCAAAAATATACTGAAGTAAGGCTGCCAAGAGGACTTGAAAGCGGGGCAGAATTGCAGGAAACCGATTTCAGGAGGTAGACTGGAATTGCATTGAAAGCATAGGAAAAGAGGCAGAACGTCCACAATGATGCACTTGGCCAAAAAGGGCGTATGCGTTTTTTCCTGAATATATTCAGGAAAAAACGCATACGCCCTTTTGGGCCAACCAAGCAAGCTTGCAAAGGAAATCTGCACTACAATGAAGTCTCACTTCCCCCCGGTCAAAAGGGCCATCTGAAAAAAGTGTAAAATCCAGAAAGGCAGGACAGGCCATGGAGAACTGGGAGCCTTGTTATGCTGATGGGCGGGATGTCAATTGCCAACAGCCACTCGGGAGAAGTGTATGGTGTTTCCTGAAACATCTAAAAAACAAAGCAACAGAGCCTAGGGCACTTCCACTTATGGTCCTATAGCTTAGGGAAATTAAAATCAAAAAGACACAGCCACCCCAAAGGTTGGGACGGCTCTGTTTACAAGAACCTGATTTACGGTACAAGTTCAATATCACAGAAAGTGAAAAATGGATAAAGAAGTTGTGGTACTTACGTACAATGCAATATCACTCAGCAAGGAAATCTATGTCATCAGGCCCGTAGCAGCATAATGAGTGGATTCAGGTACGATGATTCTAACTGAAATAAGTCACACAGAAAAAGAAACATCATAAGATATCACTAATACACGGAATGTAAACTTGGCTACACAGGAACTGAATTACAAAACAGAACAGGGTCTCAAAATTAGAAACCCACCTTATGCTTGCTTAAGGGGAAAGGTGAGTTGGGGTGCTGCATAAAACCAGAGATTGAAATGAGCACAGATAAAGTTCCTTAAGCCAAGTATGGAATAGACAAGAGCTACTCCTTGCTCAACGAAATGGACTCAACACCCCATATTAAATGCCTAAGAGTGTACCTGACTAGGAAGTATCTTAAAACCTATGGATTGCTATGTCTCCAAAAGAGAATCAAGCATGTGTACAGGGGCATAAACGCAGCAGTGATAGGATTGGAGAGGTTCGGTGAGCAAATGAAGACCCTTTGAAGTCATATTGCATGGTACCCATTCCACGGGTCTCAACTCTCCAGGTTTAAGGTATTCTTCCTTCAGCTAAAACATGCATGTGGAACCCAGAGTATGATCAACCGTGTGATCGGGAGACGTGTTCCAATATGTGTCAGTTTTCGTCCCCTGGTACTCGGGTGCAACATTCCAGACGCTTTACTAACACTCTCCCGAGTTGGAGAGTCAGTGCCTTTAACCTCCTGTTTGGCCCAGTTTGCAATTTCTGTGGAAGATGAACAGGAATAGGGAGAACCAATGACAGACTAGCTGGAGGTGTCTGGACGGGCATATTTAACTCTCATTTCCCACCAGGAAGAGGAATTAACCAAAGGCTCAGCGTGCCGTGCTGGAACCAGATTAGGGCCTGAAGCCATCCTGCGGTGTTGCGGCCAGCTCACGAGAAAGCAAGTTGAAGAAAGGAGCTCAGGGGCACTGTAATTCACAAACCTGCAGAGTTATAAATGACAGCTATCGTCCAAAAATATACTGAAGTAAGGCTGCCAAGAGGACTTGAAAGCGGGGCAGAATTGCAGGAAACCGATTTCAGGAGGTAGACTGGAATTGCATTTAAAGCATAGGAAAAGAGGCAGAACGTCCACAATGATGCACTTGGCCAAAAAGGGCGTATGCGTTTTTTCCTGAATATATTCAGGAAAAAACGCATACGCCCTTTTGGGCCAACCAAGCAAGCTTGCAAAGGAAATCTGCACTACAATGAAGTCTCACTTCCCCCCGGTCAAAAGGGCCATCTGAAAAAAGTGTAAAATCCAGAAAGCCAGGACAGGCCATGGAGAACTGGGAGCCTTGTTATGCTGATGGGCGGGATGTCAATTGCCAACAGCCACTCGGGAGAAGTGTATGGTGTTTCCTGAAACATCTAAAAAACAAAGCACCAGAGCCTAGGGCACTTCCACTTATGGTCCTATAGCTTAGGGAAATTAAAGTCAAAAAGACACAGCCACCCCAAAGGTTGGGACGGCTCTGTTTACAAGAACCTGGTTTACGGTACAAGTTCAATATCGCAGAAAGTGAAAAATGGATAAAGAAGTTGTGGTACTTACTTACAATGCAATAACACTCAGCAAGGAAATCTATGTCATCAGGCCCGTAGCAGCATAATGAGTGGATTCAGGTATGATGATTCTAACTGAAATAAGTCACACAGAAACAGAAACATCATAAGATATCACTAATACACGGAATGTAACCTTGGCTACACAGGAACTGAATTCCAAAACAGAACAGGGTCTCAAATTTAGAAACCCAACTTATGCTTGCTTAAGGGGAAAGGTGAGTTGGGGTGCTGCATAAAACCAGAGATTGAAATGAGCACAGATAAAGTTCCTTAAGCCAAATATGGAATAGACAAGAGCTACTCCTTGCTCAAGGAAATGGACTCAACACCCCATATTAAACGCCTAAGCATGTACCTGACTAGGAAGTATCTTAAAACCTATGGATTGCTATGTCTCCGAAAGAGAACCAAGCGTGTGTACAGGGGCATAAACGCAGCAGTGATAGGACTGGAGAGGTTCGGTGAGCAAATGAAGACCCTTTGAAGTCATATTGCATGGTACCCATTCCACGGGTCTCAACTCTCCAGGTTTAAGGTATTCTTCCTTCAGCTAAAACATGCATGTGGAACCCAGAGTATGATCAACCGTGTGATCGGGAGACGTGTTCCAATATGTGTCAGTTTTCGTCCCCTGGTACTCGGGTGCAACATTCCAGACGCTTTACTAACACTCTCCCGACTTGGAGAGTCAGTTCCTTTAAGCTCCTGTTTGGCCCAGTTTGCAATTTCTGCGGAAGATGAACAGGAATAGGGAGAACCAATGACAGACTAGCTGGAGGTGTCTGGACGGGCAAATTTAACTCTCATTTCCCACCAGGAAGAGGAATTAACCAAAGGCTCAGCGTGCCGTGCCGGAAACAGAATAGGGCCTGAAGCCATCCTGCGGTGTTGCGGCCAGCTCACAAGAAAGCGAGTTGAAGAAAGGAGCTCAGGGGCACTGTAATTCACAAACATGCAGAGTTATAAATGACAGCTATCGTCCAAAAATATACTGAAGTAAGGCTGCCAAGAGGACTTGAAAGCGGGGCAGAATTGCAGGAAACCGATTTCAGGAGGTAGACTGGAATTGCATTGAAAGCATAGGAAAAGAGGCAGAACGTCCACAATGATGCACTTGGCCAAAAAGGGCGTATGCGTTTTTTCCTGAATATATTCAGGAAAAAACGCATACGCCCTTTTTGGCCAACCAAGCAAGCTTGCAAAGGAAATCTGCACTACAATGAAGTCTCACTTCCCCCCGGTCAAAAGGGCCATCTGAAAAAAGTGTAAAATCCAGAAAGGCAGGACAGGCCATGGAGAACTGGGAGCCTTGTTATGCTGATGGGCGGGATGTCAATTGCCAACAGCCACTCGGGAGAAGTGTATGGTGTTTCCTGAAACATCTAAAACACAAAGCAACAGAGCCTAGGGCACTTCCACTTATGGTCCTATAGCTTAGGAAAATTAAAGTCAAAAAGACACAGCCACCCCAAAGGTTGGGACGGCTCTGTTTACAAGAACCTGATTTACGGTACAAGTTCAATATCGCAGAAAGTGAAAAATGGATAAAGAAGTTGTGGTACTTACGTACAATGCAATATCACTCAGCAAGGAAATCTATGTCATCAGGCCCGTAGCAGCATAATGAGTGGATTCAGGTATGATGATTCTAACTGAAATAAGTCACACAGAGAAAGAAACATCATAAGATATCACTAATACACGGAATGTAAACTTGGCTACACAGGAACTGAATTCCAAAACAGAACAGGGTCTCAAATTTAGAAAACCAACTTATGCTTGCTTAAGGGGAAAGGTGAGTTGGGGTGCTGCATAAAACCAGAGATTGAAATGAGCACAGATAAAGTTCCTTAAGCCAAATATGGAATAGACAAGAGCTACTCCTTGCTCAACGAAATGGACTCAACACCCCATATTAAACGCCTAAGAATGTACCTGACTAGGAAGTATCTTAAAACCTATGGATTGCTATGTCTCCGAAAGAGAATCAAGTGTGTGTACAGGGGCATAAACGCAGCAGTGATAGGACTGGAGAGGTTCGGTGAGCAAATGAAGACCCTTTGAAGTCATATTGCATGGTACCCATTCCACGGGTCTCAACTCTCCAGGTTTAAGGTATTCTTCCTTCAGCTAAAACATGCATGTGGAACCCAGAGTATGATCAACCGTGTGATCGGGAGACGTGTTCAAATATGTCTCAGTTTTCGTCCCCTGGTACTCGGGTGCAACATTCCAGACGCTTTACTAACACTCTCCCGAGTTGGAGAGTCAGTGCCTTTAACCTCCTGTTTGGCCCAGTTTGCAATTTCTGTGGAAGATGAACAGGAATAGGGAGAACCAATGAGAGACTAGCTGGAGGTGTCTGGACGGGCATATTTAACTCTCATTTCCCACCAGGAAGAGGAATTAACCAAAGGCTCAGCGTGCCGTGCCAGAACCAGATTAGGGCCTGAAGCCATCCTGCGGTGTTGCGGCCAGCTCACGAGAAAGCGAGTTGAAGAAAGGAGCTCAGGGGCACTGTAATTCACAAACCTGCAGAGTTATAAATGACAGCTATCGTCCAAAAATATAGTGAAGTAAGGCTGCCAAGAGGACTTGAAAGTGGGGCAGAATTGCAGGAAACCGATTTCAGGAGGTAGACTGGAATTGCATTTAAAGCATAGGAAAAGAGGCAGAACGTCCACAATGATGCACTTGGCCAAAAAGGGCGTATGCGTTTTTTCCTGAATATATTCAGGAAAAAACGCATACGCCCTTTTTGGCCAACCAAGCAAGCTTGCAAAGGAAATCTGCACTACAATGAAGTCTCACTTCCCCCCGGTCAAAAGGGCCATCTGAAAAAAGTGTAAAATCCAGAAAGGCAGGACAGGCCATGGAGAACTGGGAGCCTTGTTATGCTGATGGGCGGGATGTCAATTGCCAACAGCCACTCGGGAGAAGTGTATGGTGTTTCCTGAAACATCTAAAAAACAAAGCAACAGAGCCTAGGGCACTTCCACTTATGGTCCTATAGCTTAGGGAAATTAAAATCAAAAAGACACAGCCACCCCAATGGTTGGGACGGCTCTGTTTACAAGAACCTGATTTACGGTACAAGTTCAATATCACAGAAAGTGAAAAATGGATAAAGAAGTTGTGGTACTTACGTACAATGCAATATCACTCAGCAAGGAAATCTATGTCATCAGGCTCGTAGCAGCATAATGAGTGGATTCAGGTATGATGATTCTAACTGAAATAAGTCACACAGAGAAAGAAACATCATAAGATATCACTAATACACGGAATGTAAACTTGGCTACACAGGAACTGAATTCCAAAACAGAACAGGGTCTCAAATTTAGAAACCCAACTTATGCTTGCTTAAGGGGAAAGGTGAGTTGGGGTGCTGCATAAAACCAGAGATTGAAATGAGCACAGATAAAATTCCTTAAGCCAAATATGGAATAGACAAGAGCTACTCCTTGCTCAAGGAAATGGACTCAACACCCCATATTAAACGCCTAAGCATGTACCTGACTAGGAAGTATCTTAAAACCTATGGATTGCTATGTCTCCGAAAGAGAACCAAGCGTGTGTACAGGGGCATAAACGCAGCAGTGATAGGACTGGAGAGGTTCGGTGAGCAAATGAAGACCCTTTGAAGTCATATTGCATGGTACCCATTCCACGGGTCTCAACTCTCCAGGTTTAAGGTATTCTTCCTTCAGCTAAAACATGCATGTGGAACCCAGAGTATGATCAACCGTGTGATCAGGAGACGTGTTCCAATATGTGTCAGTTTTCGTCCCCTGGTACTCGGGTGCACCATTCCAGACGCTTTACTATCACTCTCACGACTTGGAGAGTCAGTGCCTTTAACCTCCTGTTTGGCCCAGTTTGCAATTTCTGCGGAAGATGAACAGAAATAGGGAGAACCAATGACAGACTAGATGGAGGTGTCTGGACGGGCATATTTAACTCTCATTACCCACCAGGAAGAGGAATTAACCAAAGGCTCAGCGTGCCGTGCCAGAACCAGATTAGGGCCTGAAGCACTCCTGCGGTGTTGCGGCCAGCTCACGAGAAAGCGAGTTGAAGAAAGGAGCTCAGGGGCACTGTAATTCACAAACCTGCAGAGTTATAAATGACAGCTATCGTCCAAGAATATACTGAAGTAAGGCTGCCAAGAGGACTTGAAAGTGGGGCAGAATTGAAGGAAACCGATTTCAGGAGGTAGACTGGAATTGCATTTAAAGCATAGGAAAAGAGGCAGAATGTCCTCAATGATGCACTTGGCCAAAAAGGGTGTATGCGTTTTTTCCTGAATATATTCAGGAAAAAACGCATACGCCCTTTTTGGCCAACCAAGCAAGCTTGCAAAGGAAATCTGCACTACAATGAAGTCTCACTTCCCCCGGGTCAAAAGGGCCATCTGAAAAAAGTGTAAAATCCAGAAAGGCAGGACAGGCCATGGAGAACTGGGAGCCTTGTTATGCTGATGGGCGGGATGTCAATTGCCAACAGCCACTCGGGAGAAGTGTATGGTGTTTCCTGAAACATCTAAAAAACAAAGCAACAGAGCCTAGGGCACTTCCACTTATGGTCCTATAGCTTAGGGAAATTAAAATCAAAAAGACACAGCCACCCCAAAGGTTGGGACGGCTCTGTTTACAAGAACCTGGTTTACGGTACAAGTTCAATATCACAGAAAGTGAAAAATGGATAAAGAAGTTGTGGTACTTACGTACAAATCAATATCACTCAGCAAGGAAATCTATGTCATCAGGCCCGTAGCAGCATAATGAGTGGATTCAGGTATGATGATTCTAACTGAAATAAGTCACACAGAGAAAGAAACATCATAAGATATCACTAATACACGGAATGTAAACTTGGCTACACAGGAACTGAATTCCAAAACAGAACAGGGTCTCAAATTAAGAAAACAAACTTATGCTTCCTTAAGGGGAAAGGTGAGTTGGGGTGCTGCATAAAACCAGAGATTGAAATGAGCACAGATAAAGTTCCTTAAGCCAAGCATGGAATAGACAAGAGCTACTCCTTGCTCAAGCAAATGGACTCAACACCCCATATTAAACGCCTAAGCATGTACCTGACTAGGAAGTATCTTAAAACCTATGGATTGCTATGTCTCCGAAAGAGAACCAACCGTGTGTACAGGGGCATAAACGCAGCAGTGATAGGACTGGAGAGGTTCGGTGAGCAAATGAAGACCCTTTGAAGTCATATTGCATGGTACCCATTCCACGGGTCTCAACTCTCCAGGTTTAAGGTATTCTTCCTTCAGCTAAAACATGCATGTGGAACCCAGAGTATGATCAACCGTGTGATCGGGAGACGTGTTCCAATATGTGTCAGTTTTCGTCCCCTGGTACTCGGGTGCAACATTCCAGACGCTTTACTAACACTCTCCCGACTTGGAGAGTCAGTGCCTTTAACCTCCTGTTTGGCCCAGTTTGCAATTTCTGCGGAAGATGAACAGGAATAGGGAGAACCAATGACAGACTAGCTGGAGGTGTCTGCACGGGCAAATTTAACTCTCATTTCCCACCAGGAAGAGGAATTAACCAAAGGCTCAGCGTGCCGTGCCGGAACCAGAATAGGGCCTGAAGCCATCCTGCTGTGTTGCGGCCAGCTCACGAGAAAGCGAGTTGAAGAAAGGAGCTCAGGGGCACTGTAATTCACAAACCTGCAGAGTTATAAATGACAGCTCTCGTCCAAAAATATACTGAAGTAAGGCTGCCAAGAGGACTTGAAAGCGGGGCAGAATTGCAGGAAACCGATTTCAGGAGGTAGACTGGAATTGCATTGAAAGCATAGGAAAAGAGGCAGAACGTCCACAATGATGCACTTGGCCAAAAAGGGCGTATGCGTTTTTTCCTGAATATATTCAGGAAAAAACGCATACGCCCTTTTTGGCCAACCAAGCAAGCTTGCAAAGGAAATCTGCACTACAATGAAGTCTCACTTCCCCCCGGTCAAAAGGGCCATCTGAAAAAAGTGTAAAATGCAGAAAGGCAGGACAGGCCATGGAGAACTGGGAGCCTTGTTATGCTGATGGGCGGGATGTCAATTGCCAACAGCCACTTGGGAGAAGTGTATGGTGTTTCCTGAAACATCTAAAAAACAAAGCACCAGAGCCTAGGGCACTTCCACTTATGGTCCTATAGCTTAGGGAAATTAAAGTCAAAAAGACACAGCCACCCCAAAGGTTGGGACGGCTCTGTTTACAAGAACCTGATTTACGGTACAAGTTCAATATCGCAGAAAGTGAAAAATGGATAAAGAAGTTGTGGTACTTACGTACAATGCAATATCACTCAGCAAGGAAATCTATGACATCAGGCCCGTAGCAGCATAATGAGTGGATTCAGGTATGATGATTCTAACTGAAATAAGTCACACAGAAAAAGAAACATCATAAGATATCACTAATACACGGAATGTAAACTTGGCTACACAGGAACTGAATTCCAAAACAGAACAGGGTCTCAAATTTAGAAACCCAACTTATGCTTGCTTAAGGGGAAAGGTGAGTTGGGGTGCTGCATAAAACCAGAGATTGAAATGAGCACAGATAAAGTTCCTTAAGCCAAATATGGAATAGACAAGAGCTACTCCTTGCTCAAGGAAATGGACTCAACACCCCATATTAAACGCCTAAGCATGTACCTGACTAGGAAGTATCTTAAAACCTATGGATTGCTATGTCTCCGAAAGAGAACCAAGCGTGTGTACAGGGGCATAAACGCAGCAGTGATAGGATTGGAGAGGTTCGGTGAGCAAATGAAGACCCTTTGAAGTCATATTGCATGGTACCCATTCCACGGGTCTCAACTCTCCAGGTTTAAGGTATTCTTCCTTCAGCTAAAACATGCATGTGGAACCCAGAGTATGATCAACCGTGTGATCGGGAGACGTGTTCCAATATGTGTCAGTTTTCGTCCCCTGGTACTCGGGTGCAACATTCCAGACGCTTTACTAACACTCTCCCGACTTGGAGAGTCAGTGCCTTTAACCTCCTGTTTGGCCCAGTTTGCAATTTCTGCGGAAGATGAACAGGAATAGGGAGAACCAATGACAGACTAGCTGGAGGTGTCTGGACGGGCAAATTTAACTCTCATTTCCCACCAGGAAGAGGAATTAACCAAAGGCTCAGCGTGCCGTGCCGGAACCAGATTAGGGCCTGAAGCCATCCTGCGGTGTTGCGGCCAGCTCACGAGAAAGCGAGTTGAAGAAAGGAGCTCAGGGGCACTGTAATTCACAAACCTGCAGAGTTATAAATGACAGCTATCGTCCAAAAATATACTGAAGTAAGGCTGCCAAGAGGACTTGAAAGCGGGGCAGAATTGCAGGAAACCGATTTCAGGAGGTAGACTGGAATTGCATTTAAAGCATAGGAAAAGAGGCAGAACGTCCACAATGATGCACTTGGCCAAAAAGGGCGTATGCGTTTTTTCCTGAATATATTCAGGAAAAAACGCATACGCCCTTTTTGGCCAACCAAGCAAGCTTGCAAAGGAAATCTGCACTACAATGAAGTCTCACTTCCCCCCGGTCAAAAGGGCCATCTGAAAAAAGTGTAAAATCCAGAAAGGCAGGACAGGCCATGGAGAACTGGGAGCCTTGTTATGCTGATGGGCGGGATGTAAATTGCCAACAGCCACTCGGGAGAAGTGTATGGTGTTTCCTGAAACATCTAAAAAACAAAACACCAGAGCCTAGGGCACTTCCACTTATGGTCCTATAGCTTAGGGAAATTAAAATCAAAAAGACACAGCCACCCCAAAGGTTGGGACGGCTCTGTTTACAAGAACCTGGTTTACGGTACAAGTTCAATATCGCAGAAAGTGAAAAATGGATAAAGAAGTTGTGGTACTTACTTACAATGCAATAACACTCAGCAAGGAAATCTATGTCATCAGGCCCGTAGCAGCATAATGAGTGGATTCAGGTATGATGATTCTAACTGAAATAAGTCACACAGAAACAGAAACATCATAAGATATCACTAATACACGGAATGTAACCTTGGCTACACAGGAACTGAATTCCAAAACAGAACAGGGTCTCAAATTTAGAAACCCAACTTATGCTTGCTTAAGGGGAAAGGTGAGTTGGGGTGCTGCATAAAACCAGAGATTGAAATGAGCACAGATAAAGTTCCTTAAGCCAAATATGGAATAGACAAGAGCTACTCCTTGCTCAAGGAAATGGACTCAACACCCCATATTAAACGCCTAAGCATGTACCTGACTAGGAAGTATCTTAAAACCTATGTATTGCTATGTCTCCGAAAGAGAACCAAGCGTGTGTACAGGGGCATAAACGCAGCAGTGATAGGACTGGAGAGGTTCGGTGAGCAAATGAAGACCCTTTGAAGTCATATTGCATGGTACCCATTCCACGGGTCTCAACTCTCCAGGTTTAAGGTATTCTTCCTTCAGCTAAAACATGCATGTGGAACCCAGAGTATGATCAACCGTGTGATCGGGAGACGTGTTCCAATATGTGTCAGTTTTCGTCCCCTGGTACTCGGGTGCAACATTCCAGACGCTTTACTAACACTCTCCCGACTTGGAGAGTCAGTGCCTTTAACCTCCTGTTTGGCCCAGTTTGCAATTTCTGCGGAAGATGAACAGGAATAGGGAGAACCAATGACAGACTAGCTGGAGGTGTCTGGACGGGCCAATTTAACTCTCATTTCCCACCAGGAAGAGGAATTACCCAAAGGCTCAGCGTGCCGTGCCGGAACCAGATTAGGGCCTGAAGCCATCCTGCGGTGTTGCGGCCAGCTCACGAGAAAGCGAGTTGAAGAAAGGAGCTCAGGGGCACTGTAATTCACAAACCTGCAGAGTTATAAATGACAGCTATCGTCCAAAAATATACTGAAGTAAGGCTGCCAAGAGGACTTGAAAGCGGGGCAGAATTGCAGGAAACCGATTTCAGGAGGTAGACTGGAATTGCATTTAAAGCATAGGAAAAGAGGCAGAACGTCCACAATGATGCACTTGGCCAAAAAGGGCGTATGCGTTTTTTCCTGAATATATTCAGGAAAAAACGCATACGCCCTTTTTGGCCAACCAAGCAAGCTTGCAAAGGAAATCTGCACTACAATGAAGTCTCACTTCCCCCCGGTCAAAAGGGCCATCTGAAAAAAGTGTAAAATCCAGAAAGGCAGGACAGGCCATGGAGAACTGGGAGCCTTGTTATGCTGATGGGCGGGATGTCAATTGCCAACAGCCACTCGGGAGAAGTGTATGGTGTTTCCTGAAACATCTAAAAAACAAAACACCAGAGCCTAGGGCACTTCCACTTATGGTCCTATAGCTTAGGGAAATTAAAATCAAAAAGACACAGCCACCCCAAAGGTTGGGACGGCTCTGTTTACAAGAACCTGGTTTACGGTACAAGTTCAATATCGCAGAAAGTGAAAAATGGATAAAGAAGTTGTGGTACTTACTTACAATGCAATAACACTCAGCAAGGAAATCTATGTCATCAGGCCCGTAGCAGCATAATGAGTGGATTCAGGTATGATGATTCTAACTGAAATAAGTCACACAGAAACAGAAACATCATAAGATATCACTAATACACGGAATGTAACCTTGGCTACACAGGAACTGAATTCCAAAACAGAACAGGGTCTCAAATTTAGAAACCCAACTTATGCTTGCTTAAGGGGAAAGGTGAGTTGGGGTGCTGCATAAAACCAGAGATTGAAATGAGCACAGATAAAGTTCCTTAAGCCAAATATGGAATAGACAAGAGCTACTCCTTGCTCAAGGAAATGGACTCAACACCCCATATTAAACGCCTAAGCATGTACCTGACTAGGAAGTATCTTAAAACCTATGGATTGCTATGTCTCCGAAAGAGAATCTAGCGTGTGTACAGGGGCATAAACGCAGCAGTGATAGGACTGGAGAGGTTCGGTGAGCAAATGAAGACCCTTTGAAGTCATATTGCATGGTACCCATTCCACGGGTCTCACTCTCCAGGTTGAAGGTATTCTTCCTTCAGCTAAAACATGCATGTGGAACCCAGAGTATGATCAACCATGTGATCGGGAGACGTGTTCCAATATGTCTCAGTTTTCGTCCCCTGGTACTCGGGTGCAACATTCCAGACGCTTTACTAACACTCTCCCGACTTGGAGAGTCAGTGCCTTTAACCTCCTGTTTGGCCCAGTTTGCAATTTCTGCGGAAGATGAACAGGAATAGGGAGAACCAATGACAGACTAGCTGGAGGTGTCTGGACGGGCAAATTTAACTCTCATTTCCCACCAGGAAGAGGAATTAACCAAAGGCTCAGCGTGCCGTGCCGGAACCAGATTAGGGCCTGAAGCAATCGTGCGGTGTTGCGGCCAGCTCACGAGAAAGCGAGTTGAAGAAAGGAGCTCAGGGGCACTGTAATTCACAAACCTGCAGAGTTATAAATGACAGCTATCATCCAAAAATATACTGAAGTAAGGCTGCCAAGAGGACTTGAAAGCGGGGCAGAATTGCAGGAAACCGATTTCAGGAGGTAGACTGGAATTGCATTGAAAGCATAGGAAAAGAGGCAGAACGTCCACAATGATGCACTTGGCCAAAAAGGGCGTATGCGTTTTTTCCTGAATATATTCAGGAAAAAACGCATACGCCCTTTTTGGCCAACCGAGCAAGCTTGCAAAGGAAATCTGCACTACAATGAAGTCTCACTTCCCCCCGGTCAAAAGGGCCATCTGAAAAAAGTGTAAAATCCAGAAAGGCAGGACAGGCCATGGAGAACTGGGAGCCTTGTTATGATGATGGGCGGGATGTCAATTGCCAACAGCCACTCGGGAGAAGTGTATGGTGTTTCCTGAAACATCTAAAAAACAAAGCACCAGAGCCTAGGGCACTTCCACTTATGGTCCTATAGCTTAGGGAAATTAAAGTCAAAAAGACACAGCCACCCCAAAGGTTGGGACGGCTCTGTTTACAAGAACCTGATTTACGGTACAAGTTCAATATCGCAGAAAGTGAAAAATGGATAAAGAAGTTGTGGTACTTACGTACAATGCAATATCACTCAGCAAGGAAATCTATGTCATCAGGCCCGTAGCAGCATAATGAGTGGATTCAGGTATGATGATTCTAACTGAAATAAGTCACACAGAGAAAGAAACATCATAAGATATCACTAATACACGGAATGTAAACTTGGCTACACAGGAACTGAATTCCAAAACAGAACAGGGTCTCAAATTAAGAAAACAAACTTATGCTTCCTTAAGGGGAAAGGTGAGTTGGGGTAATGCATAAAACCAGAGATTGAAATGAGCACAGATAAAGTTCCTTAAGCCAAATATGGAATAGACAAGAGCTACTCCTTGCTCAAGGAAATGGACTCAACACCCCATATTAAACGCCTAAGCATGTACCTGACTAGGAAGTATCTTAAAACCTATGGATTGCTATGTCTCCGAAAGAGAACCAAGAATGTGTACAGGGGCATAAACGCAGCAGTGATAGGACTGGAGAGGTTCGGTGAGCAAATGAAGACCCTTTGAAGTCATATTGCATGGTACCCATTCCACGGGTCTCAACTCTCCAGGTTGAAGGTATTCTTCCTTCAGCTAAAACATGCATGTGGAACCCAGAGTATGATCAACCGTGTGATCGGGAGACGTGTTCCAATATGTGTCAGTTTTCGTCCCCTGGTACTCGGGTGCAACATTCCAGACGCTTTACTAACACTCTCCCGACTTGGAGAGTCAGTGCCTTTAACCTCCTGTTTGGCCCAGTTTGCAATTTCTGCGGAAGATGAACAGGAATAGGGAGAACCAATGACAGACTAGCTGGAGGTGTCTGGACGGGCAAATTTAACTCTCATTTCCCACCAGGAAGAGGAATTAACCAAAGGCTCAGCGTGCCGTGCGGGAACCAGAATAGGGCCTGAAGCCATCCTGCGGTGTTGTGGCCAGCTCACGAGAAAGCGAGTTGAAGAAAGGAGCTCAGGGGCACTGTAATTCACAAACCTACAGAGTTATAAATGACAGCTATCGTCCAAAAATATACTGAAGTAAGGCTGCCAAGAGGACTTGAAAGCGGGGCAGAATTGCAGGAAACCGATTTCAGGAGGTAGACTGGAATTGCATTTAAAGCATAGGAAAAGAGGCAGAACGTCCACAATGATGCACTTGGCCAAAAAGGGTGTATGCGTTTTTTCCTGAATATATTCAGGAAAAAACGCATACGCCCTTTTTGGCCAACCAAGCAAGCTTGCAAAGGAAATCTGCACTACAATGAAGTCTCACTTTCCCCGGGTCAAAAGGGCCATCTGAAAAAAGTGTAAAATCCAGAAAGGCAGGACAGGCCATGGAGAACTGGGAGCCTTGTTATGCTGATGGGTGGGATGTAAATTGCCAACAGCCACTCGGGAGAAGTGTATGGTGTTTCCTGAAACATCTAAAAAACAAAGCAACAGAGCCTAGGGCACTTCCACTTATGGTCCTATAGCTTAGGGAAATTAAAATCAAAAAGACACAGCCACCCCAAAGGTTGGGACGGCTCTGTTTACAAGAACCTGATTTACGGTACAAGTTCAATATCACAGAAAGTGAAAAATGGATAAAGAAGTTGTGGTACTTACGTACAAAGCAATATCACTCAGCAAGGAAATCTATGTCATCAGGCCCGTAGCAGCATAATGAGTGGATTCAGGTATGATGATTCTAACTGAAATAAGTCACACAGAGAAAGAAACATCATAAGATATCACTAATACACGGAATGTAAACTTGGCTACACAGGAACTGAATTCCAAAACAGAACAGGGTCTCAAATTAAGAAAACAAACTTATGCTTCCTTAAGGGGAAAGGTGAGTTGGGGTAATGCATAAAACCAGAGATTGAAATGAGCACAGATAAAGTTCCTTAAGCCAAATATGGAATAGACAAGAGCTACTCCTTGCTCAAGGAAATGGACTCAACACCCCATATTAAACGCCTAAGCATGTACCTGACTAGGAAGTATCTTAAAACCTATGGATTGCTATGTCTCCGAAAGAGAACCAAGCGTGTGTACAGGGGCATAAACGCAGCAGTGATAGGACTGGAGAGGTTCGGTGAGCAAATGAAGACCCTTTGAAGTCATATTGCATGGTACCCATTCCACGGGTCTCAACTCTCCAGGTTTAAGGTATTCTTCCTTCAGCTAAAACATGCATGTGGAACCCAGAGTATGATCAACCGTGTGATCGGGAGACGTGTTCCAATATGTGTCAGTTTTCGTCCCCTGGTACTGGGGTGCAACATTCCAGACGCTTTACTAACACTCTCCCGACTTGGAGAGTCAGTGCCTTTAACCTCCTGTTTGGCCCAGTTTGCAATTTCTGCGGAAGATGAACAGGAATAGGGAGAACCAATGACAGACTAGCTGGAGGTGTCTGGACGGGCAAATTTAACTCTCATTTCCCACCAGGAAGAGGAATTAACCAAAGGCTCAGCATGCCGTGCCGGAACCAGAATAGGGCCTGAAGCCATCCTGCGGTGTTGCGGCCAGCTCACGAGAAAGCGAGTTGAAGAAAGGAGCTCAGGGGCACTGTAATTCACAAACCTGCAGAGTTATAAATGACAGCTATCGTCCAAAAATATACTGAAGTAAGGCTGCCAAGAGGACTTGAAAGCGGGGCAGAATTGCAGGAAACCGATTTCAGGAGGTAGACTGGAATTGCATTGAAAGCATAGGAAAAGAGGCAGAACGTCCACAATGATGCACTTGGCCAAAAAGGGCGTATGCGTTTTTTCCTGAATATATTCAGGAAAAAACGCATACGCCCTTTTTGGCCAACCAAGCAAGCTTGCAAAGGAAATCTGCACTACAATGAAGTCTCACTTCCCCCCGGTCAAAAGGGCCATCTGAAAAAAGTGTAAAATCCAGAAAGGCAGGACAGGCCATGGAGAACTGGGAGCCTTGTTATGCTGATGGGCGGGATGTCAATTGCCAACAGCCACTCGGGAGAAGTGTATGGTGTTTCCTGAAACATCTAAAAAACAAAGCACCAGAGCCTAGGGCACTTCCACTTATGGTCCTATAGCTTAGGGAAATTAAAGTCAAAAAGACACAGCCACCCCAAAGGTTGGGACGGCTCTGTTTACAAGAACCTGATTTACGGTACAAGTTCAATATCGCAGAAAGTGAAAAATGGATAAAGAAGTTGTGGTACTTACGTACAATGCAATATCACTCAGCAAGGAAATCTATGTCATCAGGCCCGTAGCAGCATAATGAGTGGATTCAGGTATGATGATTCTAACTGAAATAAGTCACACAGAGAAAGAAACATCATAAGATATCACTAATACACGGAATGTAAACTTGGCTACACAGGAACTGAATTCCAAAACAGAACAGGGTCTCAAATTAAGAAAACAAACTTATGCTTCCTTAAGGGGAAAGGTGAGTTGGGGTAATGCATAAAACCAGAGATTGAAATGAGCACAGATAAAGTTCCTTAAGCCAAATATGGAATAGACAAGAGCTACTCCTTGCTCAAGGAAATGGACTCAACACCCCATATTAAACGCCTAAGCATGTACCTGACTAGGAAGTATCTTAAAACCTATGGATTGCTATGTCTCCGAAAGAGAACCAAGCGTGTGTACAGGGGCATAAACGCAGCAGTGATAGGACTGGAGAGGTTCGGTGAGCAAATGAAGACCCTTTGAAGTCATATTGCATGGTACCCATTCCACGGGTCTCAACTCTCCAGGTTTAAGGTATTCTTCCTTCAGCTAAAACATGCATGTGGAACCCAGAGTATGATCAACCGTGTGATCGGGAGACGTGTTCCAATATGTGTCAGTTTTCGTCCCCTGGTACTTGGGTGCAACATTCCAGACGCTTTACTAACACTCTCCCGAGTTGGAGAGTCAGTGCCTTTAACCTCCTGTTTGGCCCAGTTTGCAATTTCTGCGGAAGATGAACAGGAATAGGGAGAACCAATGACAGACTAGCTGGAGGTGTCTGGACGGGCAAATTTAACTCTCATTTCCCACCAGGAAGGGGAAATAACCAAAGGCTCAGCGTGCCGTGCCGGAACCAGATTAGGGCCTGAAGCCATCCTGCGGTGTTGCGGCCAGCTCACGAGAAAGCGAGTTGAAGAAAGGAGCTCAGGGGCACTGTAATTCACAAACCTGCAGAGTTATAAATGACAGCTATCGTCCAAAAATATACTGAAGTAAGGCTGCCAAGAGGACTTGAAAGCGGGGCAGAATTGCAGGAAACCGATTTCAGGAGGTAGACTGGAATTGCATTGAAAGCATAGGAAAAGAGGCAGAACGTCCACAATGATGCACTTGGCCAAAAAGGGCGTATGCGTTTTTTCCTGAATATATTCAGGAAAAAATGCATACGCCCTTTTTGGCCAACCAAGCAAGCTTGCAAAGGAAATCTGCACTACAATGAAGTCTCACTTCCCCCCGGTCAAAAGGGCCATCTGAAAAAAGTGTAAAATCCAGAAAGGCAGGACAGGCCATGGAGAACTGGGAGCCTTGTTATGCTGATGGGCGGGATGTCAATTGCCAACAGCCACTCGGGAGAAGTGTATGGTGTTTCCTGAAACATCTAAAAAACAAAGCACCAGAGCCTAGGGCACTTCCACTTATGGTCCTATAGCTTAGGGAAATTAAAGTCAAAAAGACACAGCCACCCCAGAGGTTGGGACGGCTCTGTTTACAAGAACCTGATTTACGGTACAAGTTCAATATCGCAGAAAGTGAAAAATGGATAAAGAAGTTGTGGTACTTACGTACAATGCAATATCACTCAGCAAGGAAATCTATGTCATCAGGCCCGTAGCAGCATAATGAGTGGATTCAGGTATGATGATTCTAACTGAAATAAGTCACACAGAGAAAGAAACATCATAAGATATCACTAATACACGGAATGTAAACTTGGCTACACAGGAACTGAATTCCAAAACAGAACAGGGTCTCAAATTAAGAAAACAAACTTATGCTTCCTTAAGGGGAAAGGTGAGTTGGGGTAATGCATAAAACCAGAGATTGAAATGAGCACAGATAAAGTTCCTTAAGCCAAATATGGAATAGACAAGAGCTACTCCTTGCTCAAGGAAATGGACTCAACACCTCATATTAAACGCCTAAGCATGTACCTGACTAGGAAGTATCTTAAAACCTATGGATTGCTATGTCTCCGAAAGAGAACCAAGCGTGTGTACAGGGGCATAAACGCAGCAGTGATAGGACTGGAGAGGTTCGGTGAGCAAATGAAGACCCTTTGAAGTCATATTGCATGGTACCCATTCCACGGGTCTCAACTCTCCAGGTTTAAGGTATTCTTCCTTCAGCTAAAACATGCATGTGGAACCCAGAGTATGATCAACCGTGTGATCGGGAGACGTGTTCCAATATGTGTCAGTTTTCGTCCCCTGGTACTGGGGTGCAACATTCCAGACGCTTTACTAACACTCTCCCGACTTGGAGAGTCAGTGCCTTTAACCTCCTGTTTGGCCCAGTTTGCAATTTCTGCGGAAGATGAACAGGAATAGGGAGAACCAATGACAGACTAGCTGGAGGTGTCTGGACGGGCAAATTTAACTCTCATTTCCCACCAGGAAGAGGAATTAACCAAAGGCTCAGCGTGCCGTGCCGGAACCAGAATAGGGCCTGAAGCCATCCTGCGGTGTTGCGGCCAGCTCACGAGAAAGCGAGTTGAAGAAAGGAGCTCAGGGGCACTGTAATTCACAAACCTGCAGAGTTATAAATGACAGCTATCGTCCAAAAATATACTGAAGTAAGGCTGCCAAGAGGACTTGAAAGCGGGGCAGAATTGCAGGAAACCGATTTCAGGAGGTAGACTGGAATTGCATTGAAAGCATAGGAAAAGAGGCAGAACGTCCACAATGATGCACTTGGCCAAAAAGGGCGTATGCGTTTTTTCCTGAATATATTCAGGAAAAAACGCATACGCCCTTTTTGGCCAACCAAGCAAGCTTGCAAAGGAAATCTGCACTACAATGAAGTCTCACTTCCCCCCGGTCAAAAGGGCCATCTGAAAAAAGTGTAAAATCCAGAAAGGCAGGACAGGCCATGGAGAACTGGGAGCCTTGTTATGCTGATGGGCGGGATGTCAATTGCCAACAGCCACTCGGGAGAAGTGTATGGTGTTTCCTGAAACATCTAAAAAACAAAGCACCAGAGCCTAGGGCACTTCCACTTATGGTCCTATAGCTTAGGGAAATTAAAGTCAAAAAGACACAGCCACCCCAAAGGTTGGGACGGCTCTGTTTACAAGAACCTGATTTACGGTACAAGTTCAATATCACAGAAAGTGAAAAATGGATAAAGAAGTTGTGGTACTTACGTACAATGCAATATCACTCAGCAAGGAAATCTATGTCATCAGGCCCGTAGCAGCATAATGAGTGGATTCAGGTATGATGATTCTAACTGAAATAAGTCACACAGAGAAAGAAACATCATAAGATATCACTAATACACGGAATGTAAACTTGGCTACACAGGAACTGAATTCCAAAACAGAACAGGGTCTCAAATTAAGAAAACAAACTTATGCTTCCTTAAGGGGAAAGGTGAGTTGGGGTAATGCATAAAACCAGAGATTGAAATGAGCACAGATAAAGTTCCTTAAGCCAAATATGGAATAGACAAGAGCTACTCCTTGCTCAAGGAAATGGACTCAACACCCCATATTAAACGCCTAAGCATGTACCTGACTAGGAAGTATCTTAAAACCTATGGATTGCTATGTCTCCGAAAGAGAACCAAGCGTGTGTACAGGGGCATAAACGCAGCAGTGATAGGACTGGAGAGGTTCGGTGAGCAAATGAAGACCCTTTGAAGTCATATTGCATGGTACCCATTCCACGGGTCTCAACTCTCCAGGTTTAAGGTATTCTTCCTTCAGCTAAAACATGCATGTGGAACCCAGAGTATGATCAACCGTGTGATCGGGAGACGTGTTCCAATATGTGTCAGTTTTCGTCCCCTGGTACTTGGGTGCAACATTCCAGACGCTTTACTAACACTCTCCCGACTTGGAGAGTCAGTGCCTTTAACCTCCTGTTTGGCCCAGTTTGCAATTTCTGCGGAAGATGAACAGGAATAGGGAGAACCAATGACAGACTAGCTGGAGGTGTCTGGACGGGCAAATTTAACTCTCATTTCCCACCAGGAAGAGGAATTAACCAAAGGCTCAGCGTGCCGTGCCGGAACCAGATTAGGGCCTGAAGCCATCCTGCGGTGTTGCGGCCAGCTCACGAGAAAGCGAGTTGAAGAAAGGAGCTCAGGGGCACTGTAATTCACAAACCTGCAGAGTTATAAATGACAGCTATCGTCCAAAAATATACTGAAGTAAGGCTGCCAAGAGGACTTGAAAGCGGGGCAGAATTGCAGGAAACCGATTTCAGGAGGTAGACTGGAATTGCATTGAAAGCATAGGAAAAGAGGCAGAACGTCCACAATGATGCACTTGGCCAAAAAGGGCGTATGCGTTTTTTCCTGAATATATTCAGGAAAAAACGCATACGCCCTTTTTGGCCAACCAAGCAAGCTTGCAAAGGAAATCTGCACTACAATGAAGTCTCACTTCCCCCCGGTCAAAAGGGCCATCTGAAAAAAGTGTAAAATCCAGAAAGGCAGGACAGGCCATGGAGAACTGGGAGCCTTGTTATGCTGATGGGCGGGATGTCAATTGCCAACAGCCACTCGGGAGAAGTGTATGGTGTTTCCTGAAACATCTAAAAAACAAAGCACCAGAGCCTAGGGCACTTCCACTTATGGTCCTATAGCTTAGGGAAATTAAAGTCAAAAAGACACAGCCACCCCAAAGGTTGGGACGGCTCTGTTTACAAGAACCTGATTTACGGTACAAGTTCAATATCGCAGAAAGTGAAAAATGGATAAAGAAGTTGTGGTACTTACGTACAATGCAATATCACTCAGCAAGGAAATCTATGTCATCAGGCCCGTAGCAGCATAATGAGTGGATTCAGGTATGATGATTCTAACTGAAATAAGTCACACAGAGAAAGAAACATCATAAGATATCACTAATACACGGAATGTAAACTTGGCTACACAGGAACTGAATTCCAAAACAGAACAGGGTCTCAAATTAAGAAAACAAACTTATGCTTCCTTAAGGGGAAAGGTGAGTTGGGGTAATGCATAAAACCAGAGATTGAAATGAGCACAGATAAAGTTCCTTAAGCCAAATATGGAATAGACAAGAGCTACTCCTTGCTCAAGGAAATGGACTCAACACCCCATATTAAACGCCTAAGCATGTACCTGACTAGGAAGTATCTTAAAACCTATGGATTGCTATGTCTCCGAAAGAGAACCAAGCGTGTGTACAGGGGCATAAACGCAGCAGTGATAGGACTGGAGAGTTTCGGTGAGCAAATGAAGACCCTTTGAAGTCATATTGCATGGTACCCATTCCACGGGTCTCAACTCTCCAGGTTTAAGGTATTCTTCCTTCAGCTAAAACATGCATGTGGAACCCAGAGTATGATCAACCGTGTGATCGGGAGACGTGTTCCAATATGTGTCAGTTTTCGTCCCCTGGTACTTGGGTGCAACATTCCAGACGCTTTACTAACACTCTCCCGACTTGGAGAGTCAGTGCCTTTAACCTCCTGTTTGGCCCAGTTTGCAATTTCTGCGGAAGATGAACAGGAATAGGGAGAACCAATGACAGACTAGCTGGAGGTGTCTGGACGGGTAAATTTAACTCTCATTTCCCACCAGGAAGAGGAATTAACCAAAGGCTCAGCGTGCCGTGCCGGAACCAGAATAGGGCCTGAAGCCATCCTGCGGTGTTGCGGCCAGCTCACGAGAAAGCGAGTTGAAGAAAGGAGCTCAGGGGCACTGTAATTCACAAACCTGCAGAGTTATAAATGACAGCTATCGTCCAAAAATATACTGAAGTAAGGCTGCCAAGAGGACTTGAAAGCGGGGCAGAATTGCAGGAAACCGATTTCAGGAGGTAGACTGGAATTGCATTGAAAGCATAGGAAAACAGGCAGAACGTCCACAATGATGCACTTGGCCAAAAAGGGCATATGCGTTTTTTCCTGAATATATTCAGGAAAAAACGCATACGCCCTTTTTGGCCAACCAAGCAAGCTTGCAAAGGAAATCTGCACTACAATGAAGTCTCACTTCCCCCCGGTCAAAAGGGCCATCTGAAAAAAGTGTAAAATCCAGAAAGGCAGGACAGGCCGTGGAGAACTGGGAGCCTTGTTATGCTGATGGGCGGGATGTCAATTGCCAACAGCCACTCGGGAGAAGTGTATGGTGTTTCCTGAAACATCTAAAAAACAAAGCACCAGAGCCTAGGGCACTTCCACTTATGGTCCTATAGCTTAGGGAAATTAAAGTCAAAAAGACACAGCCACCCCAAAGGTTGGGACGGCTCTGTTTACAAGAACCTGATTTACGGTACAAGTTCAATATCGCAGAAAGTGAAAAATGGATAAAGAAGTTGTGGTACTTACGTACAATGCAATATCACTCAGCAAGGAAATCTATGTCATCAGGCCCGTAGCAGCATAATGAGTGGATTCAGGTATGATGATTCTAACTGAAATAAGTCACACAGAGAAAGAAACATCATAAGATATCACTAATACACGGAATGTAAACTTGGCTACACAGGAACTGAATTCCAAAACAGAACAGGGTCTCAAATTAAGAAAACAAACTTATGCTTGCTTAAGGGGAAAGGTGATTTGGGGTAATGCATAAAACCAGAGATTGAAATGAGCACAGATAAAGTTCCTTAAGCCAAATATGGAATAGACAAGAGCTACTCCTTGCTCAAGGAAATGGACCCAACACCCCATATTAAACGCCTAAGCATGTACCTGACTAGGAAGTATCTTAAAACCTATGGATTGCTATGTCTCCGAAAGAGAACCAAGCGTGTGTACAGGGGCATAAACGCAGCAGTGATAGGACTGGAGAGGTTCGGTGAGCAAATGAAGACCCTTTGAAGTCATATTGCATGGTACCCATTCCACGGGTCTCAACTCTCCAGGTTTAAGGTATTCTTCCTTCAGCTAAAACATGCATGTGGAACCCAGAGTATGATCAACCGTGTGATCGGGAGACGTGTTCCAATATGTGTCAGTTTTCGTCCCCTGGTACTCGGGTGCAACATTCCAGACGCTTTACTAACACTCTCCCGACTTGGAGAGTCAGTGCCTTTAACCTTCTGTTTGGCCCAGTTTGCAATTTCTGCGGAAGATGAACAGGAATAGGGAGAACCAATGACAGACTAGCTGGAGGTGTCTGGACGGGCAAATTTAACTCTCATTTCCCACCAGGAAGAGGAATTAACCAAAGGCTCAGCGTGCCGTGCCGGAACCAGAATAGGGCCTGAAGCCATCCTGCGGTGTTGCGGCCAGCTCACGAGAAAGCGAGTTGAAGAAAGGAGCTCAGGAGCACTGTAATTCACAAACCTGCAGAGTTATAAATGACAGCTATCGTCCAAAAATATACTGAAGTAAGGCTGCCAAGAGGACTTGAAAGCGGGGCAGAATTGCAGGAAACCGATTTCAGGAGGTAGACTGGAATTGCATTGAAAGCATAGGAAAAGAGGCAGAACGTCCACAATGATGCACTTGGCCAAAAAGGGCGTATGCGTTTTTTCCTGAATATATTCAGGAAAAAACGCATACGCCCTTTTTGGCCAACCAAGCAAGCTTGCAAAGGAAATCTGCACTACAATGAAGTCTCACTTCCCCCCGGTCAAAAGGGCCATCTGAAAAAAGTGTAAAATCCAGAAAGGCAGGACAGGCCATGGAGAACTGGGAGCCTTGTTATGCTGATGGGCGGGATGTCAATTGCCAACAGCCACTCGGGAGAAGTGTATGGTGTTTCCTGAAACATCTAAAAAACAAAGCACCAGAGCCTAGGGCACTTCCACTTATGGTCCTATAGCTTAGGGAAATTAAAGTCAAAAAGACACAGCCACCCCAAAGGTTGGGACGGCTCTGTTTACAAGAACCTGATTTACGGTACAAGTTCAATATCGCAGAAAGTGAAAAATGGATAAAGAAGTTGTGGTACTTACGTACAATGCAATATCACTCAGCAAGGAAATCTATGTCATCAGGCCCGTAGCAGCATAATGAGTGGATTCAGGTATGATGATTCTAACTGAAATAAGTCACACAGAGAAAGAAACATCATAAGATATCACTAATACACGGAATGTAAACTTGGCTACACAGGAACTGAATTCCAAAACAGAACAGGGTCTCAAATTAAGAAAACAAACTTATGCTTCCTTAAGGGGAAAGGTGAGTTGGGGTAATGCATAAAACCAGAGACTGAAGTGAGCACAGATAAAGTTCCTTAAGCCAAATATGGAATAGACAAGAGCTACTCCTTGCTCAAGGAAATGGACCCAACACCCCATATTAAACGCCTAAGCATGTACCTGACTAGGAAGTATCTTAAAACCTATGGATTGCTATGTCTCCGAAAGAGAACCAAGCGTGTGTACAGGGGCATAAACGCAGCAGTGATAGGACTGGAGAGGTTCGGTGAGCAAATGAAGACCCTTTGAAGTCATATTGCATGGTACCCATTCCACGGGTCTCAACTCTCCAGGTTTAAGGTATTCTTCCTTCAGCTAAAACATGCATGTGGAACCCAGAGTATGATCAACCGTGTGATCGGGAGACGTGTTCCAATATGTGTCAGTTTTCGTCCCCTGGTACTCGGGTGCAACATTCCAGACGCTTTACTAACACTCTCCCGACTTGGAGAGTCAGTGCCTTTAACCTCCTGTTTGGCCCAGTTTGCAATTTCTGCGGAAGATGAACAGGAATAGGGAGAACCAATGACAGACTAGCTGGAGGTGTCTGGACGGGCAAATTTAACTCTCATTTCCCACCAGGAAGAGGAATTAACCAAAGGCTCAGCGTGCCGTGCCGGAACCAGAATAGGGCCTGAAGCCATCCTGCGGTGTTGCGCCCAGCTCACGAGAAAGCGAGTTGAAGAAAGGAGCTCAGGGGCACTGTAATTCACAAACCTGCAGAGTTATAAATGACAGCTATCGTCCAAAAATATACTGAAGTAAGGCTGCCAAGAGGACTTGAAAGCGGGGCAGAATTGCAGGAAACCGATTTCAGGAGGTAGACTGGAATTGCATTGAAAGCATAGGAAAAGAGGCAGAACGTCCACAATGATGCACTTGGCCAAAAAGGGCGTATGCGTTTTTTCCTGAATATATTCAGGAAAAAACGCATACGCCCTTTTTAGCCAACCAAGCAAGCTTGCAAAGGAAATCTGCACTACAATGAAGTCTCACTTCCCCCCGGTCAAAAGGGCCATCTGAAAAAAGTGTAAAATCCAGAAAGGCAGGACAGGCCATGGAGAACTGGGAGCCTTGTTATGCTGATGGGCGGGATGTCAATTGCCAACAGCCACTCGGGAGAAGTGTATGGTGTTTCCTGAAACATCTAAAAAACAAAGCACCAGAGCCTAGGGCACTTCCACTTATGGTCCTATAGCTTAGGGAAATTAAAGTCAAAAAGACACAGCCACCCCAAAGGTTGGGACGGCTCTGTTTACAAGAACCTGATTTACGGTACAAGTTCAATATCGCAGAAAGTGAAAAATGGATAAAGAAGTTGTGGTACTTACGTACAATGCAATATCACTCAGCAAGGAAATCTATGTCATCAGGCCCGTAGCAGCATAATGAGTGGATTCAGGTATGATGATTCTAACTGAAATAAGTCACACAGAGAAAGAAACATCATAAGATATCACTAATACACGGAATGTAAACTTGGCTACACAGGAACTGAATTCCAAAACAGAACAGGGTCTCAAATTAAGAAAACCAACTTATGCTTCCTTAAGGGGAAAGGTGAGTTGGGGTAATGCATAAAACCAGAGATTGAAATGAGCACAGATAAAGTTCCTTAAGCCAAATATGGAATAGACAAGAGCTACTCCTTGCTCAAGGAAATGGACTCAACACCCCATATTAAACGCCTAAGCATGTACCTGACTAGGAAGTATCTTAAAACCTATGGATTGCTATGTCTCCGAAAGAGAACCAAGCGTGTGTACAGGGGCATAAACGCAGCAGTGATAGGACTGGAGAGGTTCGGTGAGCAAATGAAGACCCTTTGAAGTCATATTGCATGGTACCCATTCCACGGGTCTCAACTCTCCAGGTTTAAGGTATTCTTCCTTCAGCTAAAACATGCATGTGGAACCCAGAGTATGATCAACCGTGTGATCGGGAGACGTGTTCCAATATGTGTCAGTTTTCGTCCCCTGGTACTCGGGTGCAACATTCCAGACGCTTTACTAACACTCTCCCGACTTGGAGAGTCAGTGCCTTTAACCTCCTGTTTGGCCCAGTTTGCAATTTCTGCGGAAGATGAACAGGAATAGGGAGAACCAATGACAGACTAGCTGGAGGTGTCTGGACGGGCAAATTTAACTCTCATTTCCCACCAGGAAGAGGAATTAACCAAAGGCTCAGCGTGCCGTGCCGGAACCAGAATAGGGCCTGAAGCCATCCTGCGGTGTTGCGGCCAGCTCACGAGAAAGCGAGTTGAAGAAAGGAGCTCAGGGGCACTGTAATTCACAAACCTGCAGAGTTATAAATGACAGCTATCGTCCAAAAATATACTGAAGTAAGGCTGCCAAGAGGACTTGAAAGCGGGGCAGAATTGCAGGAAACCGATTTCAGGAGGTAGACTGGAATTGCATTGAAAGCATAGGAAAAGAGGCAGAACGTCCACAATGATGCACTTGGCCAAAAAGGGCGTATGCGTTTTTTCCTGAATATATTCAGGAAAAAACGCATACGCCCTTTTTGGCCAACCAAGCAAGCTTGCAAAGGAAATCTGCACTACAATGAAGTCTCACTTCCCCCCGGTCAAAAGGGCCATCTGAAAAAAGTGTAAAATCCAGAAAGGCAGGACAGGCCATGGAGAACTGGGAGCCTTGTTATGCTGATGGGCGGGATGTCAATTGCCAACAGCCACTCGGGAGAAGTGTATGGTGTTTCCTGAAACATCTAAAAAACAAAGCACCAGAGCCTAGGGCACTTCCACTTATGGTCCTATAGCTTAGGGAAATTAAAGTCAAAAAGACACAGCCACCCCAAAGGTTGGGACGGCTCTGTTTACAAGAACCTGATTTACGGTACAAGTTCAATATCGCAGAAAGTGAAAAATGGATAAAGAAGTTGTGGTACTTACGTACAATGCAATATCACTCAGCAAGGAAATCTATGTCATCAGGCCCGTAGCAGCATAATGAGTGGATTCAGGTATGATGATTCTAACTGAAATAAGTCACACAGAGAAAGAAACATCATAAGATATCACTAATACACGGAATGTAAACTTGGCTACACAGGAACTGAATTCCAAAACAGAACAGGGTCTCAAATTAAGAAAACAAACTTATGCTTCCTTAAGGGGAAAGGTGAGTTGGGGTAATGCATAAAACCAGAGATTGAAATGAGCACAGATAAAGTTCCTTAAGCCAAATATGGAATAGACAAGAGCTACTCCTTGCTCAAGGAAATGGACTCAACACCCCATATTAAACGCCTAAGCATGTACCTGACTAGGAAGTATCTTAAAACCTATGGATTGCTATGTCTCTGAAAGAGAACCAAGCGTGTGTACAGGGACATAAACGCAGCAGTGATAGGACTGGAGAGGTTCGGTGAGCAAATGAAGACCCTTTGAAGTCATATTGCATGGTACCCATTCCACGGGTCTCAACTCTCCAGGTTTAAGGTATTCTTCCTTCAGCTAAAACATGCATGTGGAACCCAGAGTATGATCAACCGTGTTATCGGGAGACGTGTTCCAATATGTGTCAGTTTTCGTCCCCTGGTACTCGGGTGCAACATTCCAGACGCTTTACTAACACTCTCCCGACTTGGAGAGTCAGTGCCTTTAACCTCCTGTTTGGCCCAGTTTGCAATTTCTGCGGAAGATGAACAGGAATAGGGAGAACCAATGACAGACTAGCTGGAGGTGTCTGGACGGGCAAATTTAACTCTCATTTCCCACCAGGAAGAGGAATTAACCAAAGGCTCAGCGTGCCGTGCCGGAACCAGAATAGGGCCTGAAGCCATCCTGCGGTGTTGCGGCCAGCTCACGAGAAAGCGAGTTGAAGAAAGGAGCTCAGGGGCACTGTAATTCACAAACCTGCAGAGTTATAAATGACAGCTATCGTCCAAAAATATACTGAAGTAAGGCTGCCAAGAGGACTTGAAAGCGGGGCAGAATTGCAGGAAACCGATTTCAGGAGGTAGACTGGAATTGCATTGAAAGCATAGGAAAAGAGGCAGAACGTCCACAATGATGCACTTGGCCAAAAAGGGCGTATGCGTTTTTTCCTGAATATATTCAGGAAAAAACGCATACGCCCTTTTTGGCCAACCAAGCAAGCTTGCAAAGGAAATCTGCACTACAATGAAGTCTCACTTCCCCCCGGTCAAAAGGGCCATCTGAAAAAAGTGTAAAATCCAGAAAGGCAGGACAGGCCATGGAGAACTGGGAGCCTTGTTATGCTGATGGGCGGGATGTCAATTGCCAACAGCCACTCGGGAGAAGTGTATGGTGTTTCCTGAAACATCTAAAAAACAAAGCACCAGAGCCTAGGGCACTTCCACTTATGGTCCTATAGCTTAGGGAAATTAAAGTCAAAAAGACACAGCCACCCCAAAGGTTGGGACGGCTCTGTTTACAAGAACCTGATTTACGGTACAAGTTCAATATCGCAGAAAGTGAAAAATGGATAAAGAAGTTGTGGTACTTACGTACAATGCAATATCACTCAGCAAGGAAATCTATGTCATCAGGCCCGTAGCAGCATAATGAGTGGATTCAGGTATGATGATTCTAACTGAAATAAGTCACACAGAGAAAGAAACATCATAAGATATCACTAATACACGGAATGTAAACTTGGCTACACAGGAACTGAATTCCAAAACAGAACAGGGTCTCAAATTAAGAAAACAAACTTATGCTTCCTTAAGGGGAAAGGTGAGTTGGGGTAATGCATAAAACCAGAGATTGAAATGAGCACAGATAAAGTTCCTTAAGCCAAATATGGAATAGACAAGAGCTACTCCTTGCTCAACGAAATGGACTCAACACCCCATATTAAACGCCTAAGAATGTACCTGACTAGGAAGTATCTTAAAACCTATGGATTGCTATGTCTCCGAAAGAGAATCAAGTGTGTGTACAGGGGCATAAACGCAGCAGTGATAGGACTGGAGAGGTTCGGTGAGCAAATGAAGACCCTTTGAAGTCATATTGCATGGTACCCATTCCACGGGTCTCAACTCTCCAGGTTTAAGGTATTCTTCCTTCAGCTAAAACATGCATGTGGAACCCAGAGTATGATCAACCGTGTGATCGGGAGACGTGTTCAAATATGTCTCAGTTTTCGTCCCCTGGTACTCGGGTGCAACATTCCAGACGCTTTACTAACACTCTCCCGAGTTGGAGAGTCAGTGCCTTTAACCTCCTGTTTGGCCCAGTTTGCAATTTCTGTGGAAAATGAACAGGAATAGGGAGAACCAATGAGAGAATAGCTGGAGGTGTCTGGACGGGCATATTTAACTCTCATTTCCCACCAGGAAGAGGAATTAACCAAAGGCTCAGCGTGCCGTGCCGGAACCAGATTAGGGCCTGAAGCACTCCTGCGGTGTTGCGGCCAGCTCACGAGAAAGCGAGTTGAAGAAAGGAGCTCAGGGGCACTGTAATTCACAAACCTGCAGAGTTATAAATGACAGCTATCGTCCAAAAATATACTGAAGTAAGGCTGCCAAGAGGACTTGAAAGCGGGGCAGAATTGCAGGAAACCGATTTCAGGAGGTAGACTGGAATTGCATTGAAAGCATAGGAAAAGAGGCAGAACGTCCACAATGATGCACTTGGCCAAAAAGGGCGTATGCGTTTTTTCCTGAATATATTCAGGAAAAAACGCATACGCCCTTTTTGGCCAACCAAGCAAGCTTGCAAAGGAAATATGCACTACAATGAAGTCTCACTTCCCCCCGGTCAAAAGGGCCATCTGAAAAAAGTGTAAAATCCAGAAAGGCAGGACAGGCCATGGAGAACTGGGAGCCTTGTTATGCTGATGGGCGGGATGTAAATTGCCAACAGCCACTCGGGAGAAGTGTATGGTGTTTCCTGAAACATCTAAAAAACAAAGCAACAGAGCCTAGGGCACTTCCACTTATGGTCCTATAGCTTAGGGAAATTAAAATCAAAAAGACACAGCCACCCCAAAGGTTGGGACGGCTCTGTTTACAAGAACCACGTTTACGGTACAAGTTCAATATCGCAGAAAGTGAAAAATAGATAAAGTAGTTGTGGTACTTACGTACAATGCAATATCACTCAGCAAGGAAATCTATGTCATCAGGCCCATAGCACCATAATGAGTGGATTCAGGTATGATGATTCTAACTGAAATAAGTCACACAGAAAAAGAAACATCATAAGATATCACTAATACACGGAATGTAAACTTGGCTACACAGGAACTGAATTCCAAAACAGAACAGGGTCTCAAATTTAGAAACCCAACTTATGCTTGCTTAAGGGGAAAGGTGAGTTGGGGTGCTGCATAAAACCAGAGATTGAAATGAGCACAGATAAAGTTCCTTAAGCCAAATATGGAATAGACAAGAGCTACTCCTTGCTCAAGGAAATGGACTCAACACCCCATATTAAATGCCTAAGCATGTACCTGACTAGGAAGTATCTTAAAACCTATGGATTGCTATGTCTCCGAAAGAGAACCAAGCGTGTGTACAGGGGCATAAACGCAGCAGTGATAGGACTGGAGGGGTTCGGTGAGCAAATGAAGACCCTTTGAAGTCATATTGCATGGTACCCATTCCACGGGTCTCAACTCTCCAGGTTTAAGGTATTCTTCCTTCAGCTAAAACATGCATGTGGAACCCAGAGTATGATCAACCGTGTGATCGGGAGACGTGTTCCAATATGTGTCAGTTTTCGTCCCCTGGTACTCGGGTGCAACATTCCAGACGCTTTACTAACACTCTCCCGACTTGGAGAGTCAGTGCCTTTAACCTCCTGTTTGGCCCAGTTTGCAATTTCTGCGGAAGATGAACAGGAATAGGGAGAACCAATGACAGACTAGCTGGAGGTGTCTGGACGGGCAAATTTAACTCTCATTTCCCACCAGGAAGAGGAATTAACCAAAGGCTCAGCGTGCCGTGCCGGAACCAGATTAGGGCCTGAAGCCATCCTGCGGTGTTGCGGCCAGCTCACGAGAAAGCGAGTTGAAGAAAGGAGCTCAGGGGCACTGTAATTCACAAACCTACAGAGTTATAAATGACAGCTATCGTCCAAAAATATACTGAAGTAAGGCTGCCAAGAGGACTTGAAAGCGGGGCAGAATTGCAGGAAACCGATTTCAGGAGGTAGACTGGAATTGCATTGAAAGCATAGGAAAAGAGGCAGAACGTCCACAATGATGCACTTGGCCAAAAAGGGCGTATGCGTTTTTTCCTGAATATATTCAGGAAAAAACGCATACGCCCTTTTTGGCCAACCAAGCAAGCTTGCAAAGGAAATATGCACTACAATGAAGTCTCACTTCCCCCCGGTCAAAAGGGCCATCTGAAAAAAGTGTAAAATCCAGAAAGGCAGGACAGGCCATGGAGAACTGGGAGCCTTGTTATGCTGATGGGCAGGATGTAAATTGCCAACAGCCACTCGGGAGAAGTGTATGGTGTTTCCTGAAACATCTAAAAAACAAAGCAACAGAGCCTAGGGCACTTCCACTTATGGTCCTATAGCTTAGGGAAATTAAAATCAAAAAGACACAGCCACCCCAAAGGTTGGGACGGCTCTGTTTACAAGAACCTGGTTTACGGTACAAGTTCAATATCACAGAAAGTGAAAAATGGATAAAGAAGTTGTGGTACTTACGTACAAATCAATATCACTCAGCAAGGAAATCTATGTCATCAGGCCCGTAGCAGCATAATGAGTGGATTCAGGTATGATGATTCTAACTGAAATAAGTCACACAGAAACAGAAACATCATAAGATATCACTAATACACGGAATGTAACCTTGGCTACACAGGAACTGAATTCCAAAACAGAACAGGGTCTCAAATTTAGAAACCCAACTTATGCTTGCTTAAGGGGAAAGGTGAGTTGGGGTGCTGCATAAAACCAGAGATTGAAATGAGCACAGATAAAGTTCCTTAAGCCAAATATGGAATAGACAAGAGCTACTCCTTGCTCAAGGAAATGGACTCAACACCCCATATTAAACGCCTAAGCATGTACCTGACTAGGAAGTATCTTAAAACCTATGGATTGCTATGTCTCCGAAAGAGAACCAAGCGTGTGTACAGGGGCATAAACGCAGCAGTGATAGGACTGGAGAGGTTCGGTGAGCAAATGAAGACCCTTTGAAGTCATATTGCATGGTACCCATTCCACGGGTCTCAACTCTCCAGGTTTAAGGTATTCTTCCTTCAGCTAAAACATGCATGTGGAACCCAGAGTATGATCAACCGTGTGATCGGGAGACGTGTTCCAATATGTGTCAGTTTTCGTCCCCTGGTACTCGGGTGCAACATTCCAGACGCTTTACTAACACTCTCCCGACTTGGAGAGTCAGTGCCTTTAACCTCCTGTTTGGCCCAGTTTGCAATTTCTGCGGAAGATGAACAGGAATAGGGAGAACCAATGACAGACTAGCTGGAGGTGTCTGGACGGGCAAATTTAACTCTCATTTCCCACCAGGAAGAGGAATTAACCAAAGGCTCAGCGTGCCGTGCCGGAACCAGAATAGGGCCTGAAGCCATCCTGCGGTGTTGCGGCCAGCTCACGAGAAAGCGAGTTGAAGAAAGGAGCTCAGGGGCACTGTAATTCACAAACCTGCAGAGTTATAAATGACAGCTATCGTCCAAAAATATACTGAAGTAAGGCTGCCAAGAGGACTTGAAAGCGGGGCAGAATTGCAGGAAACCGATTTCAGGAGGTAGACTGGAATTGCATTGAAAGCATAGGAAAAGAGGCAGAACGTCCACAATGATGCACTTGGCCAAAAAGGGCGTATGCGTTTTTTCCTGAATATATTCAGGAAAAAACGCATACGCCCTTTTTGGCCAACCAAGCAAGCTTGCAAAGGAAATATGCACTACAATGAAGTCTCACTTCCCCCCGGTCAAAAGGGCCATCTGAAAAAAGTGTAAAATCCAGAAAGGCAGGACAGGCCATGGAGAACTGGGAGCCTTGTTATGCTGATGGGCGGGATGTAAATTGCCAACAGCCACTCGGGAGAAGTGTATGGTGTTTCCTGAAACATCTAAAAAACAAAGCACCAGAGCCTAGGGCACTTCCACTTATGGTCCTATAGCTTAGGGAAATTAAAGTCAAAAAGACACAGCCACCCCAAAGGTTGGGACGGCTCTGTTTACAAGAACCTGGTTTAAGGTACAAGTTCAATATCGCAGAAAGTGAAAAATGGATAAAGAAGTTGTGGTACTTACGTACAATGCAATATCACTCAGCAAGGAAATCTATGTCATCAGGCCCGTAGCAGCATAATGAGTGGATTCAGGTATGATGATTCTAACTGAAATAAGTCACACAGGGAAAGAAACATCATAAGATATCACTAATACACGGAATGTAAACTTGGCTACACAGGAACTGAATTCCAAAACAGAACAGGGTCTCAAATTTAGAAACCCAACTTATGCTTGCTTAAGGGGAAAGGTGAGTTGGGGTGCTGCATAAAACCAGAGATTGAAATGAGCACAGATAAAGTTCCTTAAGCCAAGTATGGAATAGACAAGAGCTACTCCTTGCTCAAGGAAATGGACTCAACACCCCATATTAAACGCCTAAGCATGTACCTGACTAGGAAGTATCTTAAAACCTATGGATTGCTATGTCTCCGAAAGAGAACCAAGCGTGTGTACAGGGGCATAAACGCAGCAGTGATAGGACTGGAGGGGTTCGGTGAGCAAATGAAGACCCTTTGAAGTCATATTGCATGGTACCCATTCCACGGGTCTCAACTCTCCAGGTTTAAGGTATTCTTCCTTCAGCTAAAACATGCATGTGGAACCCAGAGTATGATCAACCGTGTGATCGGGAGACGTGTTCCAATATGTGTCAGTTTTCGTCCCCTGGTACTCGGGTGCAACATTCCAGACGCTTTACTAACACTCTCCCGACTTGGAGAGTCAGTGCCTTTAACCTCCTGTTTGGCCCAGTTTGCAATTTCTGCGGAAGATGAACAGGAATAGGGAGAACCAATGACAGACTAGCTGGAGGTGTCTGGACGGGCAAATTTAACTCTCATTTCCCACCAGGAAGAGGAATTAACCAAAGGCTCAGCGTGCCGTGCCGGAACCAGATTAGGGCCTGAAGCCATCCTGCGGTGTTGCGGCCAGCTCACGAGAAAGCGAGTTGAAGAAAGGAGCTCAGGGGCACTGTAATTCACAAACCTACAGAGTTATAAATGACAGCTATCGTCCAAAAATATACTGAAGTAAGGCTGCCAAGAGGACTTGAAAGCGGGGCAGAATTGCAGGAAACCGATTTCAGGAGGTAGACTGGAATTGCATTGAAAGCATAGGAAAAGAGGCAGAACGTCCACAATGATGCACTTGGCCAAAAAGGGCGTATGCGTTTTTTCCTGAATATATTCAGGAAAAAACGCATACGCCCTTTTTGGCCAACCAAGCAAGCTTGCAAAGGAAATATGCACTACAATGAAGTCTCACTTCCCCCCGGTCAAAAGGGCCATCTGAAAAAAGTGTAAAATCCAGAAAGGCAGGACAGGCCATGGAGAACTGGGAGCCTTGTTATGCTGATGGGCGGGATGTAAATTGCCAACAGCCACTCGGGAGAAGTGTATGGTGTTTCCTGAAACATCTAAAAAACAAAGCAACAGAGCCTAGGGCACTTCCACTTATGGTCCTATAGCTTAGGGAAATTAAAATCAAAAAGACACAGCCACCCCAAAGGTTGGGACGGCTCTGTTTACAAGAACCTGGTTTACGGTACAAGTTCAATATCGCAGAAAGTGAAAAATGGATAAAGAAGTTGTGGTACTTACTTACAATGCAATAACACTCAGCAAGGAAATCTATGTCATCAGGCCCGTAGCAGCATAATGAGTGGATTCAGGTATGATGATTCTAACTGAAATAAGTCACACAGAAACAGAAACATCATAAGATATCACTAATACACGGAATGTAACCTTGGCTACACAGGAACTGAATTCCAAAACAGAACAGGGTCTCAAATTTAGAAACCCAACTTATGCTTGCTTAAGGGGAAAGGTGAGTTGGGGTGCTGCATAAAACCAGAGATTGAAATGAGCACAGATAAAGTTCCTTAAGCCAAATATGGAATAGACAAGAGCTACTCCTTGCTCAAGGAAATGGACTCAACACCCCATATTAAACGCCTAAGCATGTACCTGACTAGGAAGTATCTTAAAACCTATGGATTTCTATGTCTCCGAAAGAGAACCAAGCGTGTGTACAGGGGCATAAACGCAGCAGTGATAGGACTGGAGAGGTTCGGTGAGCAAATGAAGACCCTTTGAAGTCATATTGCATGGTACCCATTCCACGGGTCTCAACTCTCCAGGTTTAAGGTATTCTTCCTTCAGCTAAAACATGCATGTGGAACCCAGAGTATGATCAACCGTGTGATCGGGAGACGTGTTCCAATATGTGTCAGTTTTCGTCCCCTGGTACTCGGGTGCAACATTCCAGACGCTTTACTAACACTCTCCCGACTTGGAGAGTCAGTGCCTTTAACCTCCTGTTTGGCCCAGTTTGCAATTTCTGCGGAAGATGAACAGGAATAGGGAGAACCAATGACAGACTAGCTGGAGGTGTCTGGACGGGCAAATTTAACTCTCATTTCCCACCAGGAAGAGGAATTAACCAAAGGCGCAGCGTGCCGTGCCGGAACCAGAATAGGGCCTGAAGCCATCCTGCGGTGTTGCGGCCAGCTCACGAGAAAGCGAGTTGAAGAAAGGAGCTCAGGGGCACTGTAATTCACAAACCTGCAGAGTTATAAATGACAGCTATCGTCCAAAAATATACTGAAGTAAGGCTGCCAAGAGGACTTGAAAGCGGGGCAGAATTGCAGGAAACCGATTTCAGGAGGTAGACTGGAATTGCATTGAAAGCATAGGAAAAGAGGCAGAACGTCCACAATGATGCACTTGGCCAAAAAGGGCGTATGCGTTTTTTCCTGAATATATTCAGGAAAAAACGCATACGCCCTTTTTGGCCAACCAAGCAAGCTTGCAAAGGAAATCTGCACTACAATGAAGTCTCACTTCCCCCCGGTCAAAAGGGCCATCTGAAAAAAGTGTAAAATGCAGAAAGGCAGGACAGGCCATGGAGAACTGGGAGCCTTGTTATGCTGATGGGCGGGATGTCAATTGCCAACAGCCACTCGGGAGAAGTGTATGGTGTTTCCTGAAACATCTAAAAAACAAAGCACCAGAGCCTAGGGCACTTCCACTTATGGTCCTATAGCTTAGGGAAATTAAAGTCAAAAAGACACAGCCACCCCAAAGGTTGGGACGGCTCTGTTTACAAGAACCTGATTTACGGTACAAGTTCAATATCGCAGAAAGTGAAAAATGGATAAAGAAGTTGTGGTACTTACGTACAATGCAATATCACTCAGCAAGGAAATCTATGTCATCAGGCCCGTAGCAGCATAATGAGTGGATTCAGGTATGATGATTCTAACTGAAATAAGTCACACAGAGAAAGAAACATCATAAGATATCACTAATACACGGAATGTAAACTTGGCTACACAGGAACTGAATTCCAAAACAGAACAAGGTCTCAAATTAAGAAAACAAACTTATGCTTCCTTAAGGGGAAAGGTGAGTTGGGGTAATGCATAAAACCAGAGATTGAAATGAGCACAGATAAAGTTCCTTAAGCCAAATATGGAATAGACAAGAGCTACTCCTTGCTCAACGAAATGGACTCAACACACCATATTAAACGCCTAAGAATGTACCTGACTAGGAAGTATCTTAAAACCTATGGATTGCTATATCTCCGAAAGAGAACCAAGCGTGTGTACAGGGGCATAAACGCAGCAGTGATAGGACTGGAGAGGTTCGGTGAGCAAATGAAGACCCTTTGAAGTCATATTGCATGGTACCCATTCCACGGGTCTCAACTCTCCAGGTTTAAGGTATTCTTCCTTCAGCTAAAACATGCATGTGGAACCCAGAGTATGATCAACCGTGTGATCGGGAGACGTGTTCCAATATGTGTCAGTTTTCGTCCCCTGGTACTCGGGTGCAACATTCCAGACGCTTTACTAACACTCTCCCGACTTGGAGAGTCAGTGCCTTTAACCTCCTGTTTGGCCCAGTTTGCAATTTCTGTGGAAGATGAACAGGAATAGGGAGAACCAATGACAGACTAGCTGGAGGTGTCTGGACGGGCATATTTAACTCTCATTTCCCACCAGGAAGAGGAATTAACCAAAGGCTCAGCGTGCCGTGCCAGAACCAGATTAGGGCCTGAAGCACTCCTGCGGTGTTGCGGCCAGCTCACGAGAAAGCGAGTTGAAGAAAGGAGCTCAGGGGCACTGTAATTCACAAACCTGCAGAGTTATAAATGACAGCTATCGTCCAAAAATATACTGAAGTAAGGCTGCCAAGAGGACTTGAAAGTGGGGCAGAATTGCAGGAAACCGATTTCAGGAGGTAGACTGGAATTGCATTTAAAGCATAGGAAAAGAGGCAGAACGTCCACAATGATGCACTTGGCCAAAAAGGGTGTATGCGTTTTTTCCTGAATATATTCAGGAAAAAACACATACGCCCTTTTTGGCCAACCAAGCAAGCTTGCAAAGGAAATCTGCACTACAATGAAGTCTCACTTCCCCCGGGTCAAAAGGGCCATCTGAAAAAAGTGTAAAATCCAGAAAGGCAGGACAGGCCATGGAGAACTGGGAGCCTTGTTATGCTGATGGGCGGGATGTCAATTGCCAACAGCCACTCGGGAGAAGTGTATGGTGTTTCCTGAAACATCTAAAAAACAAAGCAACAGAGCCTAGGGCACTTCCACTTATGGTCCTATAGCTTAGGGAAATTAAAATCAAAAAGACACAGCCACCCAAAAGGTTGGGACGGCTCTGTTTACAAGAACCTGATTTACGGTACAAGTTCAATATCACAGAAAGTGAAAAATGGATAAAGAAGTTGTGGTACTTACGTACAATGCAATATCACTCAGCAAGGAAATCTATGTCATCAGGCCCGTAGCAGCATAATGAGTGGATTCAGGTATGATGATTCTAACTGAAATAAGTCACACAGAGAAAGAAACATCATAAGATATCACTAATACACGGAATGTAAACTTGGCTACACAGGAACTGAATTCCAAAACAGAACAGGGTCTCAAATTTAGAAAACCAACTTATGCTTGCTTAAGGGGAAAGGTGAGTTGGGGTGCTGCATAAAACCAGAGATTGAAATGAGCACAGATAAAGTTCCTTAAGCCAAGTATGGAATAGACAAGAGCTACTCCTTGCTCAAGGAAATGGACTCAACACCCCATATTAAACGCCTAAGCATGTACCTGACTAGGAAGTATCTTAAAACCTATGGATTGCTATGTCTCCAAAAGAGAACCAAGCGTGTGTACAGGGGCATAAACGCAGCAGTGATAGGACTGGAGAGGTTCGGTGAGCAAATGAAGACCCTTTGAAGTCATATTGCATGGTACCCATTCCACGGGTCTCAACTCTCCAGGTTTAAGGTATTCTTCCTTCAGCTAAAACATGCATGTGGAACCCAGAGTATGATCAACCGTGTGATCGGGAGACGTGTTCCAATATGTGTCAGTTTTCGTCCCCTGGTACTCGGGTGCAACATTCCAGACGCTTTACTAACACTCTCCCGACTTGGAGAGTCAGTGCCTTTAACCTCCTGTTTGGCCCAGTTTGCAATTTCTGCGGAAGATGAACAGGAATAGGGAGAACCAATGACAGACTAGCTGGAGGTGTCTGGACGGGCAAATTTAACTCTCATTTCCCACCAGGAAGGGGAATTAACCAAAGGCTCAGCGTGCCGTGCGGGAACCAGAATAGGGCCTGAAGCCATCCTGCGGTGTTGTGGCCAGCTCACGAGAAAGCGAGTTGAAGAAAGGAGCTCAGGGGCACTGTAATTCACAAACCTACAGAGTTATAAAGGACAGCTATCGTCCAAAAATATACTGAAGTAAGGCTGCCAAGAGGACTTGAAAGCGGGGCAGAATTGCAGGAAACCGATTTCAGGAGGTAGACTGGAATTGCATTGAAAGCATAGGAAAAGAGGCAGAACGTCCACAATGATGCACTTGGCCAAAAAGGGCGTATGCGTTTTTTCCTGAATATATTCAGGAAAAAACGCATACGCCCTTTTTGGCCAACCAAGCAAGCTTGCAAAGGAAATCTGCACTACAATGAAGTCTCACTTCCCCCCGGTCAAAAGGGCCATCTGAAAAAAGTGTAAAATCCAGAAAGGCAGGACAGGCCATGGAGAACTGGGAGCCTTGTTATGCTGATGGGCGGGATGTCAATTGCCAACAGCCACTCGGGAGAAGTGTATGGTGTTTCCTGAAACATCTAAAAAACAAAGCACCAGAGCCTAGGGCACTTCCACTTATGGTCCTATAGCTTAGGGAAATTAAAGTCAAAAAGACACAGCCACCCCAAAGGTTGGGACGGCTCTGTTTACAAGAACCTGATTTACGGTACAAGTTCAATATCGCAGAAAGTGAAAAATGGATAAAGAAGTTGTGGTACTTACGTACAATGCAATATCACTCAGCAAGGAAATCTATGTCATCAGGCCCGTAGCAGCATAATGAGTGGATTCAGGTATGATGATTCTAACTGAAATAAGTCACACAGAGAAAGAAACATCATAAGATATCACTAATACACGGAATGTAAACTTGGCTACACAGGAACTGAATTCCAAAACAGAACAGGGTCTCAAATTAAGAAAACAAACTTATGCTTCCTTAAGGGGAAAGGTGAGTTGGGGTAATGCATAAAACCAGAGATTGAAATGAGCACAGATAAAGTTCCTTAAGCCAAATATGGAATAGACAAGAGCTACTCCTTGCTCAAGGAAATGGACTCAACACCCCATATTAAACGCCTAAGCATGTACCTGACTAGGAAGTATCTTAAAACCTATGGATTGCTATGTCTCCGAAAGAGAACCAAGCGTGTGTACAGGGGCATAAACGAAGAAGTGATAGGACTGGAGAGGTTCGGTGAGCAAATGAAGACCCTTTGAAGTCATATTGCATGGTACCCATTCCACGGGTCTCAACTCTCCAGGTTTAAGGTATTCTTCCTTCAGCTAAAACATGCATGTGGAACCCAGAGTATGATCAACCGTGTGATCGGGAGACGTGTTCCAATATGTGTCAGTTTTCGTCCCCTGGTACTCGGGTGCAACATTCCAGACGCTTTACTAACACTCTCCCGACTTGGAGAGTCAGTGCCTTTAACCTCCTGTTTGGCCCAGTTTGCAATTTCTGCGGAAGATGAACAGGAATAGGGAGAACCAATGACAGACTAGCTGGAGGTGTCTGGACGGGCAAATTTAACTCTCATTTCCCACCAGGAAGAGGAATTAACCAAAGGCTCAGCGTGCCGTGCCGGAACCAGAATAGGGCCTGAAGCCATCCTGCGGTGTTGCGGCCAGCTCACGAGAAAGCGAGTTGAAGAAAGGAGCTCAGGGGCACTGTAATTCACAAACCTGCAGAGTTATAAATGACAGCTATCGTCCAAAAATATACTGAAGTAAGGCTGCCAAGAGGACTTGAAAGCGGGGCAGAATTGCAGGAAACCGATTTCAGGAGGTAGACTGGAATTGCATTGAAAGCATAGGAAAAGAGGCAGAACGTCCACAATGATGCACTTGGCCAAAAAGGGCGTATGCGTTTTTTCCTGAATATATTCAGGAAAAAACGCATACGCCCTTTTTGGCCAACCAAGCAAGCTTGCAAAGGAAATCTGCACTACAATGAAGTCTCACTTCCCCCCGGTCAAAAGGGCCATCTGAAAAAAGTGTAAAATCCAGAAAGGCAGGACAGGCCATGGAGAACTGGGAGCCTTGTTATGCTGATGGGCGGGATGTCAATTGCCAACAGCCACTCGGGAGAAGTGTATGGTGTTTCCTGAAACATCTAAAAAACAAAGCACCAGAGCCTAGGGCACTTCCACTTATGGTCCTATAGCTTAGGGAAATTAAAGTCAAAAAGACACAGCCACCCCAAAGGTTGGGACGGCTCTGTTTACAAGAACCTGATTTACGGTACAAGTTCAATATCGCAGAAAGTGAAAAATGGATAAAGAAGTTGTGGTACTTACGTACAATGCAATATCACTCAGCAAGGAAATCTATGTCATCAGGCCCGTAGCAGCATAATGAGTGGATTCAGGTATGATGATTCTAACTGAAATAAGTCACACAGAGAAAGAAACATCATAAGATATCACTAATACACGGAATGTAAACTTGGCTACACAGGAACTGAATTCCAAAACAGAACAGGGTCTCAAATTAAGAAAACAAACTTATGCTTCCTTAAGGGGAAAGGTGAGTTGGGGTAATGCATAAAACCAGAGATTGAAATGAGCACAGATAAAGTTCCTTAAGCCAAATATGGAATAGACAAGAGCTACTCCTTGCTCAACGAAATGGACTCAACACCCCATATTAAACGCCTAAGCATGTACCTGACTAGGAAGTATCTTAAAACCTATGGATTGCTATGTCTCCGAAAGAGAACCAAGCGTGTGTACAGGGGCATAAACGCAGCAGTGATAGGACTGGAGAGGTTCGGTGAGCAAATGAAGACCCTTTGAAGTCATATTGCATGGTACCCATTCCACGGGTCTCAACTCTCCAGGTTTAAGGTATTCTTCCTTCAGCTAAAACATGCATGTGGAACCCAGAGTATGATCAACCGTGTGATCGGGAGACGTGTTCAAATATGTCTCAGTTTTCGTCCCCTGGTACTCGGGTGCAACATTCCAGACGCTTTACTAACACTCTCCCGAGTTGGAGAGTCAGTGCCTTTAACCTCCTGTTTGGCCCAGTTTGCAATTTCTGTGGAAGATGAACAGGAATAGGGAGAACCAATGAGAGACTAGCATGAGGTGTCTGGACGGGCATATTTAACTCTCATTTCCCACCAGGAAGAGGAATTAACCAAAGGCTCAGCGTGCCGTGCCGGAACCAGATTAGAGCCTGAAGCACTCCTGCGGTGTTGCGGCCAGCTCACGAGAAAGCGAGTTGAAGAAAGGAGCTCAGGGGCACTGTAATTCACAAACCTGCAGAGTTATAAATGACAGCTCTCGTCCAAAAATATACTGAAGTAAGGCTGCCAAGAGGACTTGAAAGCGGGGCAGAATTGCAGGAAACCGATTTCAGGAGGTAGACTGGAATTGCATTGAAAGCATAGGAAAAGAGGCAGAACGTCCACAATGATGCACTTGGCCAAAAAGGGCGTATGCGTTTTTTCCTGAATATATTCAGGAAAAAACGCATACGCCCTTTTTGGCCAACCAAGCAAGCTTGCAAAGGAAATCTGCACTACAATGAAGTCTCACTTCCCCCCGGTCAAAAGGGCCATCTGAAAAAAGTGTAAAATCCAGAAAGGCAGGACAGGCCATGGAGAACTGGGAGCCTTGTTATGCTGATGGGCGGGATGTCAATTGCCAACAGCCACTCGGGAGAAGTGTATGGTGTTTCCTGAAACATCTAAAAAACAAAGCACCAGAGCCTAGGGCACTTCCACTTATGGTCCTATAGCTTAGGGAAATTAAAGTCAAAAAGACACAGCCACCCCAAAGGTTGGGACGGCTCTGTTTACAAGAACCTGATTTACGGTACAAGTTCAATATCGCAGAAAGTGAAAAATGGATAAAGAAGTTGTGGTACTTACGTACAATGCAATATCACTCAGCAAGGAAATCTATGTCATCAGGCCCGTAGCAGCATAATGAGTGGATTCAGGTATGATGATTCTAACTGAAATAAGTCACACAGAGAAAGAAACATCATAAGATATCACTAATACACGGAATGTAAACTTGGCTACACAGGAACTGAATTCCAAAACAGAACAGGGTCTCAAATTAAGAAAACAAACTTATGCTTCCTTAAGGGGAAAGGTGAGTTGGGGTAATGCATAAAACCAGAGATTGAAATGAGCACAGATAAAGTTCCTTAAGCCAAATATGGAATAGACAAGAGCTACTCCTTGCTCAAGGAAATGGACTCAACACCCCATATTAAACGCCTAAGCATGTACCTGACTAGGAAGTATCTTAAAACCTATGGATTGCTATGTCTCCGAAAGAGAACCAAGCGTGTGTACAGGGGCATAAACGCAGCAGTGATAGGACTGGAGAGGTTCGGTGAGCAAATGAAGACCCTTTGAAGTCATATTGCATGGTACCCATTCCACGGGTCTCAACTCTCCAGGTTTAAGGTATTCTTCCTTCAGCTAAAACATGCATGTGGAACCCAGAGTATGATCAACCGTGTGATCGGGAGACGTGTTCCAATATGTGTCAGTTTTCGTCCCCTGGTACTGGGGTGCAACATTCCAGACGCTTTACTAACACTCTCCCGACTTGGAGAGTCAGTGCCTTTAACCTCCTGTTTGGCCCAGTTTGCAATTTCTGCGGAAGATGAACAGGAATAGGGAGAACCAATGACAGACTAGCTGGAGGTGTCTGGACGGGCAAATTTAACTCTCATTTCCCACCAGGAAGAGGAATTAACCAAAGGCTCAGCGTGCCGTGCCGGAACCAGAATAGGGCCTGAAGCCATCCTGCGGTGTTGCGGCCAGCTCACGAGAAAGCGAGTTGAAGAAAGGAGCTCAGGGGCACTGTAATTCACAAACCTGCAGAGTTATAAATGACAGCTATCGTCCAAAAATATACTGAAGTAAGGCTGCCAAGAGGACTTGAAAGCGGGGCAGAATTGCAGGAAACCGATTTCAGGAGGTAGACTGGAATTGCATTGAAAGCATAGGAAAAGAGGCAGAACGTCCACAATGATGCACTTGGCCAAAAAGGGCGTATGCGTTTTTTCCTGAATATATTCAGGAAAAAACGCATACGCCCTTTTTGGCCAACCAAGCAAGCTTGCAAAGGAAATCTGCACTACAATGAAGTCTCACTTCCCCCCGGTCAAAAGGGCCATCTGAAAAAAGTGTAAAATCCAGAAAGGCAGGACAGGCCATGGAGAACTGGGAGCCTTGTTATGCTGATGGGCGGGATGTCAATTGCCAACAGCCACTCGGGAGAAGTGTATGGTGTTTCCTGAAACATCTAAAAAACAAAGCACCAGAGCCTAGGGCACTTCCACTTATGGTCCTATAGCTTAGGGAAATTAAAGTCAAAAAGACACAGCCACCCCAAAGGTTGGGACGGCTCTGTTTACAAGAACCTGATTTACGGTACAAGTTCAATATCGCAGAAAGTGAAAAATGGATAAAGAAGTTGTGGTACTTACGTACAATGCAATATCACTCAGCAAGGAAATCTATGTCATCAGGCCCGTAGCAGCATAATGAGTGGATTCAGGTATGATGATTCTAACTGAAATAAGTCACACAGAGAAAGAAACATCATAAGATATCACTAATACACGGAATGTAAACTTGGCTACACAGGAACTGAATTCCAAAACAGAACAGGGTCTCAAATTAAGAAAACAAACTTATGCTTCCTTAAGGGGAAAGGTGAGTTGGGGTAATGCATAAAACCAGAGATTGAAATGAGCACAGATAAAGTTCCTTAAGCCAAATATGGAATAGACAAGAGCTACTCCTTGCTCAAGGAAATGGACTCAACACCCCATATTAAACGCCTAAGCATGTACCTGACTAGGAAGTATCTTAAAACCTATGGATTGCTATGTCTCTGAAAGAGAACCAAGCGTGTGTACAGGGGCATAAACGCAGCAGTGATAGGACTGGAGAGGTTCGGTGAGCAAATGAAGACCCTTTGAAGTCATATTGCATGGTACCCATTCCACGGGTCTCAACTCTCCAGGTTTAAGGTATTCTTCCTTCAGCTAAAACATGCATGTGGAACCCAGAGTATGATCAACCGTGTGATCGGGAGACGTGTTCCAATATGTGTCAGTTTTCGTCCCCTGGTACTCGGGTGCAACATTCCAGACGCTTTACTAACACTCTCCCGACTTGGAGAGTCAGTGCCTTTAACCTCCTGTTTGGCCCAGCTTGCAATTTCTGCGGAAGATGAACAGGAATAGGGAGAACCAATGACAGACTAGCTGGAGGTGTCTGGACGGGCAAATTTAACTCTCATTTCCCACCAGGAAGAGGAATTAACCAAAGGCTCAGCGTGCCGTGCCGGAACCAGATTAGGGCCTGAAGCCATCCTGCGGTGTTGCGGCCAGCTCACGAGAAAGCGAGTTGAAGAAAGGAGCTCAGGGGCACTGTAATTCACAAACCTGCAGAGTTATAAATGACAGCTATCGTCCAAAAATATACTGAAGTAAGGCTGCCAAGAGGACTTGAAAGCGGGGCAGAATTGCAGGAAACCGATTTCAGGAGGTAGACTGGAATTGCATTGAAAGCATAGGAAAAGAGGCAGAACGTCCACAATGATGCACTTGGCCAAAAAGGGCGTATGCGTTTTTTCCTGAATATATTCAGGAAAAAACGCATACGCCCTTTTTGGCCAACCAAGCAAGCTTGCAAAGGAAATCTGCACTACAATGAAGTCTCACTTCCCCCCGGTCAAAAGGGCCATCTGAAAAAAGTGTAAAATCCAGAAAGGCAGGACAGGCCATGGAGAACTGGGAGCCTTGTTATGCTGATGGGCGGGATGTCAATTGCCAACAGCCACTCGGGAGAAGTGTATGGTGTTTCCTGAAACATCTAAAAAACAAAGCACCAGAGCCTAGGGCACTTCCACTTATGGTCCTATAGCTTAGGGAAATTAAAGTCAAAAAGACACAGCCACCCCAAAGGTTGGGACGGCTCTGTTTACAAGAACCTGATTTACGGTACAAGTTCAATATCGCAGAAAGTGAAAAATGGATAAAGAAGTTGTGGTACTTACGTACAATGCAATATCACTCAGCAAGGAAATCTATGTCATCAGGCCCGTAGCAGCATAATGAGTGGATTCAGGTATGATGATTCTAACTGAAATAAGTCACACAGAGAAAGAAACATCATAAGATATCACTAATACACGGAATGTAAACTTGGCTACACAGGAACTGAATTCCAAAACAGAACAGGGTCTCAAATTAAGAAAACAAACTTATGCTTCCTTAAGGGGAAAGGTGAGTTGGGGTAATGCATAAAACCAGAGATTGAAATGAGCACAGATAAAGTTCCTTAAGCCAAATATGGAATAGACAAGAGCTACTCCTTGCTCAACGAAATGGACTCAACACCCCATATTAAACGCCTAAGAATGTACCTGACTAGGAAGTATCTTAAAACCTATGGATTGCTATGTCTCCGAAAGAGAATCAAGTGTGTGTACAGGGGCATAAACGCAGCAGTGATAGGACTGGAGAGGTTCGGTGAGCAAATGAAGACCCTTTGAAGTCATATTGCATGGTACCCATTCCACGGGTCTCAACTCTCCAGGTTTAAGGGATTCTTCCTTCAGCTAAAACATGCATGTGGAACCCAGAGTATGATCAACCGTGTGATCGGGAGACGTGTTCAAATATGTCTCAGTTTTCGTCCCCTGGTACTCGGGTGCAACATTCCAGACGCTTTACTAACACTCTCCCGACTTGGAGAGTCAGTGCCTTTAACCTCCTGTTTGGCCCAGTTTGCAATTTCTGTGGAAAATGAACAGGAATAGGGAGAACCAATGAGAGACTAGCTGGAGGTGTCTGGACGGGCATATTTAACTCTCATTTCCCACCAGGAAGAGGAATTAACCAAAGGCTCAGCGTGCCGTGCCGGAACCAGATTAGGGCCTGAAGCACTCCTGCGGTGTTGCGGCCAGCTCACGAGAAAGCGAGTTGAAGAAAGGAGCTCAGGGGCACTGTAATTCACAAACCTGCAGAGTTATAAATGACAGCTATCGTCCAAAAATATACTGAAGTAAGGCTGCCAAGAGGACTTGAAAGCGGGGCAGAATTGCAGGAAACCGATTTCAGGAGGTAGACTGGAATTGCATTGAAAGCATAGGAAAAGAGGCAGAACGTCCACAATGATGCACTTGGCCAAAAAGGGCGTATGCGTTTTTTCCTGAATATATTCAGGAAAAAACGCATACGCCCTTTTTGGCCAACCAAGCAAGCTTGCAAAGGAAATCTGCACTACAATGAAGTCTCACTTCCCCCCGGTCAAAAGGGCCATCTGAAAAAAGTGTAAAATCCAGAAAGGCAGGACAGGCCATGGAGAACTGGGAGCCTTGTTATGCTGATGGGCGGGATGTCAATTGCCAACAGCCACTCGGGAGAAGTGTATGGTGTTTCCTGAAACATCTAAAAAACAAAGCACCAGAGCCTAGGGCACTTCCTACTTATGGTCCTATAGCTTAGGGAAATTAAAGTCAAAAAGACACAGCCACCCCAAAGGTTGGGACGGCTCTGTTTACAAGAACCTGATTTACGGTACAAGTTCAATATCGCAGAAAGTGAAAAATGGATAAAGAAGTTGTGGTACTTACGTACAATGCAATATCACTCAGCAAGGAAATCTATGACATCAGGCCCGTAGAAGCATAATGAGTGGATTCAGGTATGATGATTCTAACTGAAATAAGTCACACAGAAAAAGAAACATCATAAGATATCACTAATACACGGAATGTAAACTTGGCTACACAGGAACTGAATTCCAAAACAGAACAGGGTCTCAAATTTAGAAAACCAACTTATGCTTCCTTAAGGGGAAAGGTGAGTTGGGGTAATGCATAAAACCAGAGATTGAAATGAGCACAGATAAAGTTCCTTAAGCCAAATATGGAATAGACAAGAGCTACTCCTTGCTCAAGGAAATGGACTCAACACCCCATATTAAACGCCTAAGCATGTACCTGACTAGGAAGTATCTTAAAACCTATGGATTGCTATGTCTCCGAAAGAGAACCAAGCGTGTGTACAGGGGCATAAACGCAGCAGTGATAGGACTGGAGAGGTTCGGTGAGCAAATGAAGACCCTTTGAAGTCATATTGCATGGTACCCATTCCACGGGTCTCAACTCTCCAGGTTTAAGGTATTCTTCCTTCAGCTAAAACATGCATGTGGAACCCAGAGTATGATCAACCGTGTGATCGGGAGACGTGTTCCAATATGTGTCAGTTTTCGTCCCCTGGTACTCGGGTGCAACATTCCAGACGCTTTACTAACACTCTCCCGACTTGGAGAGTCAGTGCCTTTAACCTCCTGTTTGGCCCAGTTTGCAATTTCTGCGGAAGATGAACAGGAATAGGGAGAACCAATGACAGACTAGCTGGAGGTGTCTGGACGGGCAAATTTAACTCTCATTTCCCACCAGGAAGAGGAATTAACCAAAGGCTCAGCGTGCCGTGCCGGAACCAGAATAGGGCCTGAAGCCATCCTGCGGTGTTGCGGCCAGCTCACGAGAAAGCGAGTTGAAGAAAGGAGCTCAGGGGCACTGTAATTCACAAACCTGCAGAGTTATAAATGACAGCTATCGTCCAAAAATATACTGAAGTAAGGCTGCCAAGAGGACTTGAAAGCGGGGCAGAATTGCAGGAAACCGATTTCAGGAGGTAGACTGGAATTGCATTGAAAGCATAGGAAAAGAGGCAGAACGTCCACAATGATGCACTTGGCCAAAAAGGGCGTATGCGTTTTTTCCTGAATATATTCAGGAAAAAACGCATACGCCCTTTTTGGCCAACCAAGCAAGCTTGCAAAGGAAATCTGCACTACAATGAAGTCTCACTTCCCCCCGGTCAAAAGGGCCATCTGAAAAAAGTGTAAAATCCAGAAAGGCAGGACAGGCCATGGAGAACTGGGAGCCTTGTTATGCTGATGGGCGGGATGTCAATTGCCAACAGCCACTCGGGAGAAGTGTATGGTGTTTCCTGAAACATCTAAAAAACAAAGCACCAGAGCCTAGGGCACTTCCACTTATGGTCCTATAGCTTAGGGAAATTAAAGTCAAAAAGACACAGCCACCCCAAAGGTTGGGACGGCTCTGTTTACAAGAACCTGATTTACGGTACAAGTTCAATATCGCAGAAAGTGAAAAATGGATAAAGAAGTTGTGGTACTTACGTACAATGCAATATCACTCAGCAAGGAAATCTATGTCATCAGGCCCGTAGCAGCATAATGAGTGGATTCAGGTATGATGATTCTAACTGAAATAAGTCACACAGAGAAAGAAACATCATAAGATATCACTAATACACGGAATGTAAACTTGGCTACACAGGAACTGAATTCCAAAACAGAACAGGGTCTCAAATTAAGAAAACAAACTTATGCTTCCTTAAGGGGAAAGGTGAGTTGGGGTAATGCATAAAACCAGAGATTGAAATGAGCACAGATAAAGTTCCTTAAGCCAAATATGGAATAAACAAGAGCTACTCCTTGCTCAAGGAAATGGACTCAACACCCCATATTAAACGCCTAAGCATGTACCTGACTAGGAAGTATCTTAAAACCTATGGATTGCTATGTCTCTGAAAGAGAACCAAGCGTGTGTACAGGGGCATAAACGCAGCAGTGATAGGACTGGAGAGGTTCGGTGAGCAAATGAAGACCCTTTGAAGTCATATTGCATGGTACCCATTCCACGGGTCTCAACTCTCCAGGTTTAAGGTATTCTTCCTTCAGCTAAAACATGCATGTGGAACCCAGAGTATGATCAACCGTGTGATCGGGAGACGTGTTCCAATATGTGTCAGTTTTCGTCCCCTGGTACTCGGGTGCAACATTCCAGACGCTTTACTAACACTCTCCCGACTTGGAGAGTCAGTGCCTTTAACCTCCTGTTTGGCCCAGCTTGCAATTTCTGCGGAAGATGAACAGAAATAGGGAGAACCAATGACAGACTAGCTGGAGGTGTCTGGACGGGCAAATTTAACTCTCATTTCCCACCAGGAAGAGGAATTAACCAAAGGCTCAGCGTGCCGTGCCGGAACCAGATTAGGGCCTGAAGCCATCCTGCGGTGTTGCGGCCAGCTCACGAGAAAGCGAGTTGAAGAAAGGAGCTCAGGGGCACTGTAATTCACAAACCTGCAGAGTTATAAATGACAGCTATCGTCCAAAAATATACTGAAGTAAGGCTGCCAAGAGGACTTGAAAGCGGGGCAGAATTGCAGGAAACCGATTTCAGGAGGTAGACTGGAATTGCATTGAAAGCATAGGAAAAGAGGCAGAACGTCCACAATGATGCACTTGGCCAAAAAGGGCGTATGCGTTTTTTCCTGAATATATTCAGGAAAAAACGCATACGCCCTTTTTGGCCAACCAAGCAAGCTTGCAAAGGAAATCTGCACTACAATGAAGTCTCACTTCCCCCCGGTCAAAAGGGCCATCTGAAAAAAGTGTAAAATCCAGAAAGGCAGGACAGGCCGTGGAGAACTGGGAGCCTTGTTATGCTGATGGGCGGGATGTCAATTGCCAACAGCCACTCGGGAGAAGTGTATGGTGTTTCCTGAAACATCTAAAAAACAAAGCACCAGAGCCTAGGGCACTTCCACTTATGGTCCTATAGCTTAGGGAAATTAAAGTCAAAAAGACACAGCCACCCCAAAGGTTGGGACGGCTCTGTTTACAAGAACCTGATTTACGGTACAAGTTCAATATCGCAGAAAGTGAAAAATGGATAAAGAAGTTGTGGTACTTACGTACAATGCAATATCACTCAGCAAGGAAATCTATGTCATCAGGCCCGTAGCAGCATAATGAGTGGATTCAGGTATGATGATTCTAACTGAAATAAGTCACACAGAGAAAGAAACATCATAAGATATCACTAATACACGGAATGTAAACTTGGCTACACAGGAACTGAATTCCAAAACAGAACAGGGTCTCAAATTAAGAAAACAAACTTATGCTTCCTTAAGGGGAAAGGTGAGTTGGGGTAATGCATAAAACCAGAGATTGAAATGAGCACAGATAAAGTTCCTTAAGCCAAATATGGAATAGACAAGAGCTACTCCTTGCTCAAGGAAATGGACTCAACACCCCATATTAAACGCCTAAGCATGTACCTGACTAGGAAGTATCTTAAAACCTATGGATTGCTATGTCTCCGAAAGAGAACCAAGCGTGTGTACAGGGGCATAAACGCAGCAGTGATAGGACTGGAGAGTTTCGGTGAGCAAATGAAGACCCTTTGAAGTCATATTGCATGGTACCCATTCCACGGGTCTCAACTCTCCAGGTTTAAGGGATTCTTCCTTCAGCTAAAACATGCATGTGGAACCCAGAGTATGATCAACCGTGTGATCGGGAGACGTGTTCCAATATGTGTCAGTTTTCGTCCCCTGGTACTCGGGTGCAACATTCCAGACGCTTTACTAACACTCTCCCGACTTGGAGAGTCAGTGCCTTTAGCCTCCTGTTTGGCCCAGTTTGCAATTTCTGCGGAAGATGAACAGGAATAGGGAGAACCAATGACAGACTAGCTGGAGGTGTCTGGACGGGCAAATTTAACTCTCATTTCCCACCAGGAAGAGGAATTAACCAAAGGCTCAGCGTGCCGTGCCGGAACCAGAATAGGGCCTGAAGCCATCCTGCGGTGTTGCGGCCAGCTCACGAGAAAGCGAGTTGAAGAAAGGAGCTCAGGGGCACTGTAATTCACAAACCTGCAGAGTTATAAATGACAGCTATCGTCCAAAAATATACTGAAGTAAGGCTGCCAAGAGGACTTGAAAGCGGGGCAGAATTGCAGGAAACCGATTTCAGGAGGTAGACTGGAATTGCATTGAAAGCATAGGAAAAGAGGCAGAACGTCCACAATGATGCACTTGGCCAAAAAGGGCGTATGCGTTTTTTCCTGAATATATTCAGGAAAAAACGCATACGCCCTTTTTGGCCAACCAAGCAAGCTTGCAAAGGAAATCTGCACTACAATGAAGTCTCACTTCCCCCCGGTCAAAAGGGCCATCTGAAAAAAGTGTAAAATCCAGAAAGGCAGGACAGGCCGTGGAGAACTGGGAGCCTTGTTATGCTGATGGGCGGGATGTCAATTGCCAACAGCCACTCGGGAGAAGTGTATGGTGTTTCCTGAAACATCTAAAAAACAAAGCACCAGAGCCTAGGGCACTTCCACTTATGGTCCTATAGCTTAGGGAAATTAAAGTCAAAAAGACACAGCCACCCCAAAGGTTGGGACGGCTCTGTTTACAAGAACCTGATTTACGGTACAAGTTCAATATCGCAGAAAGTGAAAAATGGATAAAGAAGTTGTGGTACTTACGTACAATGCAATATCACTCAGCAAGGAAATCTATGTCATCAGGCCCGTAGCAGCATAATGAGTGGATTCAGGTATGATGATTCTAACTGAAATAAGTCACACAGAGAAAGAAACATCATAAGATATCACTAATACACGGAATGTAAACTTGGCTACACAGGAACTGAATTCCAAAACAGAACAGGGTCTCAAATTAAGAAAACAAACTTATGCTTGCTTAAGGGGAAAGGTGATTTGGGGTAATGCATAAAACCAGAGATTGAAATGAGCACAGATAAAGTTCCTTAAGCCAAATATGGAATAGACAAGAGCTACTCCTTGCTCAAGGAAATGGACTCAACACCCCATATTAAACGCCTAAGCATGTACCTGACTAGGAAGTATCTTAAAACCTATGGATTGCTATGTCTCCGAAAGAGAACCAAGCGTGTGTACAGGGGCATAAACGCAGCAGTGATAGGACTGGAGAGGTTCGGTGAGCAAATGAAGACCCTTTGAAGTCATATTGCATGGTACCCATTCCACGTGTCTCAACTCTCCAGGTTTAAGGTATTCTTCCTTCAGCTAAAACATGCATGTGGAACCCAGAGTATGATCAACCGTGTGATCAGGAGACGTGTTCCAATATGTGTCAGTTTTCGTCCCCTGGTACTCGGGTGCAACATTCCAGACGCTTTACTAACACTCTCCCGACTTGGAGAGTCAGTGCCTTTAACCTCCTGTTTGGCCCAGTTTGCAATTTCTGCGGAAGATGAACAGGAATAGGGAGAACCAATGACAGACTAGCTGGAGGTGTCTGGACGGGCAAATTTAACTCTCATTTCCCACCAGGAAGAGGAATTAACCAAAGGCTCAGCGTGCCGTGCCGGAACCAGAATAGGGCCTGAAGCCATCCTGCGGTGTTGCGGCCAGCTCACGAGAAAGCGAGTTGAAGAAAGGAGCTCAGGGGCACTGTAATTCACAAACCTGCAGAGTTATAAATGACAGCTATCGTCCAAAAATATACTGAAGTAAGGCTGCCAAGAGGACTTGAAAGCGGGGCAGAATTGCAGGAAACCGATTTCAGGAGGTAGACTGGAATTGCATTGAAAGCATAGGAAAAGAGGCAGAACGTCCACAATGATGCACTTGGCCAAAAAGGGCGTATGCGTTTTTTCCTGAATATATTCAGGAAAAAACGCATACGCCCTTTTTGGCCAACCAAGCAAGCTTGCAAAGGAAATCTGCACTACAATGAAGTCTCACTTCCCCCCGGTCAAAAGGGCCATCTGAAAAAAGTGTAAAATCCAGAAAGGCAGGACAGGCCATGGAGAACTGGGAGCCTTGTTATGCTGATGGGCGGGATGTCAATTGCCAACAGCCACTCGGGAGAAGTGTATGGTGTTTCCTGAAACATCTAAAAAACAAAGCACCAGAGCCTAGGGCACTTCCACTTATGGTCCTATAGCTTAGGGAAATTAAAGTCAAAAAGACACAGCCACCCCAAAGGTTGGGACGGCTCTGTTTACAAGAACCTGATTTACGGTACAAGTTCAATATCGCAGAAAGTGAAAAATGGATAAAGAAGTTGTGGTACTTACGTACAATGCAATATCACTCAGCAAGGAAATCTATGTCATCAGGCCCGTAGCAGCATAATGAGTGGATTCAGGTATGATGATTCTAACTGAAATAAGTCACACAGAGAAAGAAACATCATAAGATATCACTAATACACGGAATGTAAACTTGGCTACACAGGAACTGAATTCCAAAACAGAACAGGGTATCAAATTAAGAAAACAAACTTATGCTTCCTTAAGGGGAAAGGTGAGTTGGGGTAATGCATAAAACCAGAGATTGAAATGAGCACAGATAAAGTTCCTTAAGCCAAATATGGAATAGACAAGAGCTACTCCTTGCTCAAGGAAATGGACTCAACACCCCATATTAAACGCCTAAGCATGTACCTGACTAGGAAGTATCTTAAAACCTATGGATTGCTATGTCTCCGAAAGAGAACCAAGCGTGTGTACAGGGGCATAAACGCAGCAGTGATAGGACTGGAGAGGTTCGGTGAGCAAATGAAGACCCTTTGAAGTCATATTGCATGGTACCCATTCCACGGGTCTCAACTCTCCAGGTTTAAGGTATTCTTCCTTCAGCTAAAACATGCATGTGGAACCCAGAGTATGATCAACCGTGTGATCGGGAGACGTGTTCCAATATGTGTCAGTTTTCGTCCCCTGGTACTCGGGTGCAACATTCCAGACGCTTTACTAACACTCTCCCGACTTGGAGAGTCAGTGCCTTTAACCTCCTGTTTGGCCCAGTTTGCAATTTCTGCGGAAGATGAACAGGAATAGGGAGAACCAATGACAGACTAGCTGGAGGTGTCTGGACGGGCAAATTTAACTCTCATTTCCCACCAGGAAGAGGAATTAACCAAAGGCTCAGCGTGCCGTGCCGGAACCAGAATAGGGCCTGAAGCCATCCTGCGGTGTTGCGGCCAGCTCACGAGAAAGCGAGTTGAAGAAAGGAGCTCAGGGGCACTGTAATTCACAAACCTGCAGAGTTATAAATGACAGCTCTCGTCCAAAAATATACTGAAGTAAGGCTGCCAAGAGGACTTGAAAGCGGGGCAGAATTGCAGGAAACCGATTTCAGGAGGTAGACTGGAATTGCATTGAAAGCATAGGAAAAGAGGCAGAACGTCCACAATGATGCACTTGGCCAAAAAGGGCGTATGCGTTTTTTCCTGAATATATTCAGGAAAAAACGCATACGCCCTTTTTGGCCAACCAAGCAAGCTTGCAAAGGAAATCTGCACTACAATGAAGTCTCACTTCCCCCCGGTCAAAAGGGCCATCTGAAAAAAGTGTAAAATCCAGAAAGGCAGGACAGGCCATGGAGAACTGGGAGCCTTGTTATGCTGATGGGCGGGATGTCAATTGCCAACAGCCACTCGGGAGAAGTGTATGGTGTTTCCTGAAACATCTAAAAAACAAAGCACCAGAGCCTAGGGCACTTCCACTTATGGTCCTATAGCTTAGGGAAATTAAAGTCAAAAAGACACAGCCACCCCAAAGGTTGGGACGGCTCTGTTTACAAGAACCTGATTTACGGTACAAGTTCAATATCGCAGAAAGTGAAAAATGGATAAAGAAGTTGTGGTACTTACGTACAATGCAATATCACTCAGCAAGGAAATCTATGTCATCAGGCCCGTAGCAGCATAATGAGTGGATTCAGGTATGATGATTCTAACTGAAATAAGTCACACAGAGAAAGAAACATCATAAGATATCACTAATACACGGAATGTAAACTTGGCTACACAGGAACTGAATTCCAAAACAGAACAGGGTCTCAAATTAAGAAAACAAACTTATGCTTCCTTAAGGGGAAAGGTGAGTTGGGGTAATGCATAAAACCAGAGATTGAAATGAGCACAGATAAAGTTCCTTAAGCCAAATATGGAATAGACAAGAGCTACTCCTTGCTCAAGGAAATGGACTCAACACCCCATATTAAACGCCTAAGCATGTACCTGACTAGGAAGTATCTTAAAACCTATGGATTGCTATGTCTCCGAAAGAGAACCAAGCGTGTGTACAGGGGCATAAACGCAGCAGTGATAGGACTGGAGAGGTTCGGTGAGCAAATGAAGACCCTTTGAAGTCATATTGCATGGTACCCATTCCACGGGTCTCAACTCTCCAGGTTTAAGGTATTCTTCCTTCAGCTAAAACATGCATGTGGAACCCAGAGTATGATCAACCGTGTGATCGGGAGACGTGTTCCAATATGTGTCAGTTTTCGTCCCCTGGTACTGGGGTGCAACATTCCAGACGCTTTACTAACACTCTCCCGACTTGGAGAGTCAGTGCCTTTAACCTCCTGTTTGGCCCAGTTTGCAATTTCTGCGGAAGATGAACAGGAATAGGGAGAACCAATGACAGACTAGCTGGAGGTGTCTGGACGGGCAAATTTAACTCTCATTTCCCACCAGGAAGAGGAATTAACCAAAGGCTCAGCGTGCCGTGCCGGAACCAGAATAGGGCCTGAAGCCATCCTGCGGTGTTGCGGCCAGCTCACGAGAAAGCGAGTTGAAGAAAGGAGCTCAGGGGCACTGTAATTCACAAACCTGCAGAGTTATAAATGACAGCTATCGTCCAAAAATATACTGAAGTAAGGCTGCCAAGAGGACTTGAAAGCGGGGCAGAATTGCAGGAAACCGATTTCAGGAGGTAGACTGGAATTGCATTGAAAGCATAGGAAAAGAGGCAGAACGTCCACAATGATGCACTTGGCCAAAAAGGGCGTATGCGTTTTTTCCTGAATATATTCAGGAAAAAACGCATACGCCCTTTTTGGCCAACCAAGCAAGCTTGCAAAGGAAATCTGCACTACAATGAAGTCTCACTTCCCCCCGGTCAAAAGGGCCATCTGAAAAAAGTGTAAAATCCAGAAAGGCAGGACAGGCCATGGAGAACTGGGAGCCTTGTTATGCTGATGGGCGGGATGTCAATTGCCAACAGCCACTCGGGAGAAGTGTATGGTGTTTCCTGAAACATCTAAAAAACAAAGCACCAGAGCCTAGGGCACTTCCACTTATGGTCCTATAGCTTAGGGAAATTAAAGTCAAAAAGACACAGCCACCCCAAAGGTTGGGACGGCTCTGTTTACAAGAACCTGATTTACGGTACAAGTTCAATATCGCAGAAAGTGAAAAATGGATAAAGAAGTTGTGGTACTTACGTACAATGCAATATCACTCAGCAAGGAAATCTATGTCATCAGGCCCGTAGCAGCATAATGAGTGGATTCAGGTATGATGATTCTAACTGAAATAAGTCACACAGAGAAAGAAACATCATAAGATATCACTAATACACGGAATGTAAACTTGGCTACACAGGAACTGAATTCCAAAACAGAACAGGGTCTCAAATTAAGAAAACAAACTTATGCTTCCTTAAGGGGAAAGGTGAGTTGGGGTAATGCATAAAACCAGAGATTGAAATGAGCACAGATAAAGTTCCTTAAGCCAAATATGGAATAGACAAGAGCTACTCCTTGCTCAAGGAAATGGACTCAACACCCCATATTAAACGCCTAAGCATGTACCTGACTAGGAAGTATCTTAAAACCTATGGATTGCTATGTCTCTGAAAGAGAACCAAGCGTGTGTACAGGGGCATAAACGCAGCAGTGATAGGACTGGAGAGGTTCGGTGAGCAAATGAAGACCCTTTGAAGTCATATTGCATGGTACCCATTCCACGGGTCTCAACTCTCCAGGTTTAAGGTATTCTTCCTTCAGCTAAAACATGCATGTGGAACCCAGAGTATGATCAACCGTGTGATCGGGAGACGTGTTCCAATATGTGTCAGTTTTCGTCCCCTGGTACTCGGGTGCAACATTCCAGACGCTTTACTAACACTCTCCCGACTTGGAGAGTCAGTGCCTTTAACCTCCTGTTTGGCCCAGCTTGCAATTTCTGCGGAAGATGAACAGGAATAGGGAGAACCAATGACAGACTAGCTGGAGGTGTCTGGACGGGCAAATTTAACTCTCATTTCCCACCAGGAAGAGGAATTAACCAAAGGCTCAGCGTGCCGTGCCGGAACCAGATTAGGGCCTGAAGCCATCCTGCGGTGTTGCGGCCAGCTCACGAGAAAGCGAGTTGAAGAAAGGAGCTCAGGGGCACTGTAATTCACAAACCTGCAGAGTTATAAATGACAGCTATCGTCCAAAAATATACTGAAGTAAGGCTGCCAAGAGGACTTGAAAGCGGGGCAGAATTGCAGGAAACCGATTTCAGGAGGTAGACTGGAATTGCATTGAAAGCATAGGAAAAGAGGCAGAACGTCCACAATGATGCACTTGGCCAAAAAGGGCGTATGCGTTTTTTCCTGAATATATTCAGGAAAAAACGCATACGCCCTTTTTGGCCAACCAAGCAAGCTTGCAAAGGAAATCTGCACTACAATGAAGTCTCACTTCCCCCCGGTCAAAAGGGCCATCTGAAAAAAGTGTAAAATCCAGAAAGGCAGGACAGGCCATGGAGAACTGGGAGCCTTGTTATGCTGATGGGCGGGATGTCAATTGCCAACAGCCACTCGGGAGAAGTGTATGGTGTTTCCTGAAACATCTAAAAAACAAAGCACCAGAGCCTAGGGCACTTCCACTTATGGTCCTATAGCTTAGGGAAATTAAAGTCAAAAAGACACAGCCACCCCAAAGGTTGGGACGGCTCTGTTTACAAGAACCTGATTTACGGTACAAGTTCAATATCGCAGAAAGTGAAAAATGGATAAAGAAGTTGTGGTACTTACGTACAATGCAATATCACTCAGCAAGGAAATCTATGTCATCAGGCCCGTAGCAGCATAATGAGTGGATTCAGGTATGATGATTCTAACTGAAATAAGTCACACAGAGAAAGAAACATCATAAGATATCACTAATACACGGAATGTAAACTTGGCTACACAGGAACTGAATTCCAAAACAGAACAGGGTCTCAAATTAAGAAAACAAACTTATGCTTCCTTAAGGGGAAAGGTGAGTTGGGGTAATGCATAAAACCAGAGATTGAAATGAGCACAGATAAAGTTCCTTAAGCCAAATATGGAATAGACAAGAGCTACTCCTTGCTCAACGAAATGGACTCAACACCCCATATTAAACGCCTAAGAATGTACCTGACTAGGAAGTATCTTAAAACCTATGGATTGCTATGTCTCCGAAAGAGAATCAAGTGTGTGTACAGGGGCATAAACGCAGCAGTGATAGGACTGGAGAGGTTCGGTGAGCAAATGAAGACCCTTTGAAGTCATATTGCATGGTACCCATTCCACGGGTCTCAACTCTCCAGGTTTAAGGGATTCTTCCTTCAGCTAAAACATGCATGTGGAACCCAGAGTATGATCAACCGTGTGATCGGGAGACGTGTTCAAATATGTCTCAGTTTTCGTCCCCTGGTACTCGGGTGCAACATTCCAGACGCTTTACTAACACTCTCCCGACTTGGAGAGTCAGTGCCTTTAACCTCCTGTTTGGCCCAGTTTGCAATTTCTGTGGAAAATGAACAGGAATAGGGAGAACCAATGAGAGACTAGCTGGAGGTGTCTGGACGGGCATATTTAACTCTCATTTCCCACCAGGAAGAGGAATTAACCAAAGGCTCAGCGTGCCGTGCCGGAACCAGATTAGGGCCTGAAGCACTCCTGCGGTGTTGCGGCCAGCTCACGAGAAAGCGAGTTGAAGAAAGGAGCTCAGGGGCACTGTAATTCACAAACCTGCAGAGTTATAAATGACAGCTATCGTCCAAAAATATACTGAAGTAAGGCTGCCAAGAGGACTTGAAAGCGGGGCAGAATTGCAGGAAACCGATTTCAGGAGGTAGACTGGAATTGCATTGAAAGCATAGGAAAAGAGGCAGAACGTCCACAATGATGCACTTGGCCAAAAAGGGCGTATGCGTTTTTTCCTGAATATATTCAGGAAAAAACGCATACGCCCTTTTTGGCCAACCAAGCAAGCTTGCAAAGGAAATCTGCACTACAATGAAGTCTCACTTCCCCCCGGTCAAAAGGGCCATCTGAAAAAAGTGTAAAATCCAGAAAGGCAGGACAGGCCATGGAGAACTGGGAGCCTTGTTATGCTGATGGGCGGGATGTCAATTGCCAACAGCCACTCGGGAGAAGTGTATGGTGTTTCCTGAAACATCTAAAAAACAAAGCACCAGAGCCTAGGGCACTTCCTACTTATGGTCCTATAGCTTAGGGAAATTAAAGTCAAAAAGACACAGCCACCCCAAAGGTTGGGACGGCTCTGTTTACAAGAACCTGATTTACGGTACAAGTTCAATATCGCAGAAAGTGAAAAATGGATAAAGAAGTTGTGGTACTTACGTACAATGCAATATCACTCAGCAAGGAAATCTATGACATCAGGCCCGTAGAAGCATAATGAGTGGATTCAGGTATGATGATTCTAACTGAAATAAGTCACACAGAAAAAGAAACATCATAAGATATCACTAATACACGGAATGTAAACTTGGCTACACAGGAACTGAATTCCAAAACAGAACAGGGTCTCAAATTTAGAAAACCAACTTATGCTTCCTTAAGGGGAAAGGTGAGTTGGGGTAATGCATAAAACCAGAGATTGAAATGAGCACAGATAAAGTTCCTTAAGCCAAATATGGAATAGACAAGAGCTACTCCTTGCTCAAGGAAATGGACTCAACACCCCATATTAAACGCCTAAGCATGTACCTGACTAGGAAGTATCTTAAAACCTATGGATTGCTATGTCTCCGAAAGAGAACCAAGCGTGTGTACAGGGGCATAAACGCAGCAGTGATAGGACTGGAGAGGTTCGGTGAGCAAATGAAGACCCTTTGAAGTCATATTGCATGGTACCCATTCCACGGGTCTCAACTCTCCAGGTTTAAGGTATTCTTCCTTCAGCTAAAACATGCATGTGGAACCCAGAGTATGATCAACCGTGTGATCGGGAGACGTGTTCCAATATGTGTCAGTTTTCGTCCCCTGGTACTCGGGTGCAACATTCCAGACGCTTTACTAACACTCTCCCGACTTGGAGAGTCAGTGCCTTTAACCTCCTGTTTGGCCCAGTTTGCAATTTCTGCGGAAGATGAACAGGAATAGGGAGAACCAATGACAGACTAGCTGGAGGTGTCTGGACGGGCAAATTTAACTCTCATTTCCCACCAGGAAGAGGAATTAACCAAAGGCTCAGCGTGCCGTGCCGGAACCAGAATAGGGCCTGAAGCCATCCTGCGGTGTTGCGGCCAGCTCACGAGAAAGCGAGTTGAAGAAAGGAGCTCAGGGGCACTGTAATTCACAAACCTGCAGAGTTATAAATGACAGCTATCGTCCAAAAATATACTGAAGTAAGGCTGCCAAGAGGACTTGAAAGCGGGGCAGAATTGCAGGAAACCGATTTCAGGAGGTAGACTGGAATTGCATTGAAAGCATAGGAAAAGAGGCAGAACGTCCACAATGATGCACTTGGCCAAAAAGGGCGTATGCGTTTTTTCCTGAATATATTCAGGAAAAAACGCATACGCCCTTTTTGGCCAACCAAGCAAGCTTGCAAAGGAAATCTGCACTACAATGAAGTCTCACTTCCCCCCGGTCAAAAGGGCCATCTGAAAAAAGTGTAAAATCCAGAAAGGCAGGACAGGCCATGGAGAACTGGGAGCCTTGTTATGCTGATGGGCGGGATGTCAATTGCCAACAGCCACTCGGGAGAAGTGTATGGTGTTTCCTGAAACATCTAAAAAACAAAGCACCAGAGCCTAGGGCACTTCCACTTATGGTCCTATAGCTTAGGGAAATTAAAGTCAAAAAGACACAGCCACCCCAAAGGTTGGGACGGCTCTGTTTACAAGAACCTGATTTACGGTACAAGTTCAATATCGCAGAAAGTGAAAAATGGATAAAGAAGTTGTGGTACTTACGTACAATGCAATATCACTCAGCAAGGAAATCTATGTCATCAGGCCCGTAGCAGCATAATGAGTGGATTCAGGTATGATGATTCTAACTGAAATAAGTCACACAGAGAAAGAAACATCATAAGATATCACTAATACACGGAATGTAAACTTGGCTACACAGGAACTGAATTCCAAAACAGAACAGGGTCTCAAATTAAGAAAACAAACTTATGCTTCCTTAAGGGGAAAGGTGAGTTGGGGTAATGCATAAAACCAGAGATTGAAATGAGCACAGATAAAGTTCCTTAAGCCAAATATGGAATAAACAAGAGCTACTCCTTGCTCAAGGAAATGGACTCAACACCCCATATTAAACGCCTAAGCATGTACCTGACTAGGAAGTATCTTAAAACCTATGGATTGCTATGTCTCTGAAAGAGAACCAAGCGTGTGTACAGGGGCATAAACGCAGCAGTGATAGGACTGGAGAGGTTCGGTGAGCAAATGAAGACCCTTTGAAGTCATATTGCATGGTACCCATTCCACGGGTCTCAACTCTCCAGGTTTAAGGTATTCTTCCTTCAGCTAAAACATGCATGTGGAACCCAGAGTATGATCAACCGTGTGATCGGGAGACGTGTTCCAATATGTGTCAGTTTTCGTCCCCTGGTACTCGGGTGCAACATTCCAGACGCTTTACTAACACTCTCCCGACTTGGAGAGTCAGTGCCTTTAACCTCCTGTTTGGCCCAGCTTGCAATTTCTGCGGAAGATGAACAGAAATAGGGAGAACCAATGACAGACTAGCTGGAGGTGTCTGGACGGGCAAATTTAACTCTCATTTCCCACCAGGAAGAGGAATTAACCAAAGGCTCAGCGTGCCGTGCCGGAACCAGATTAGGGCCTGAAGCCATCCTGCGGTGTTGCGGCCAGCTCACGAGAAAGCGAGTTGAAGAAAGGAGCTCAGGGGCACTGTAATTCACAAACCTGCAGAGTTATAAATGACAGCTATCGTCCAAAAATATACTGAAGTAAGGCTGCCAAGAGGACTTGAAAGCGGGGCAGAATTGCAGGAAACCGATTTCAGGAGGTAGACTGGAATTGCATTGAAAGCATAGGAAAAGAGGCAGAACGTCCACAATGATGCACTTGGCCAAAAAGGGCGTATGCGTTTTTTCCTGAATATATTCAGGAAAAAACGCATACGCCCTTTTTGGCCAACCAAGCAAGCTTGCAAAGGAAATCTGCACTACAATGAAGTCTCACTTCCCCCCGGTCAAAAGGGCCATCTGAAAAAAGTGTAAAATCCAGAAAGGCAGGACAGGCCGTGGAGAACTGGGAGCCTTGTTATGCTGATGGGCGGGATGTCAATTGCCAACAGCCACTCGGGAGAAGTGTATGGTGTTTCCTGAAACATCTAAAAAACAAAGCACCAGAGCCTAGGGCACTTCCACTTATGGTCCTATAGCTTAGGGAAATTAAAGTCAAAAAGACACAGCCACCCCAAAGGTTGGGACGGCTCTGTTTACAAGAACCTGATTTACGGTACAAGTTCAATATCGCAGAAAGTGAAAAATGGATAAAGAAGTTGTGGTACTTACGTACAATGCAATATCACTCAGCAAGGAAATCTATGTCATCAGGCCCGTAGCAGCATAATGAGTGGATTCAGGTATGATGATTCTAACTGAAATAAGTCACACAGAGAAAGAAACATCATAAGATATCACTAATACACGGAATGTAAACTTGGCTACACAGGAACTGAATTCCAAAACAGAACAGGGTCTCAAATTAAGAAAACAAACTTATGCTTCCTTAAGGGGAAAGGTGAGTTGGGGTAATGCATAAAACCAGAGATTGAAATGAGCACAGATAAAGTTCCTTAAGCCAAATATGGAATAGACAAGAGCTACTCCTTGCTCAAGGAAATGGACTCAACACCCCATATTAAACGCCTAAGCATGTACCTGACTAGGAAGTATCTTAAAACCTATGGATTGCTATGTCTCCGAAAGAGAACCAAGCGTGTGTACAGGGGCATAAACGCAGCAGTGATAGGACTGGAGAGTTTCGGTGAGCAAATGAAGACCCTTTGAAGTCATATTGCATGGTACCCATTCCACGGGTCTCAACTCTCCAGGTTTAAGGGATTCTTCCTTCAGCTAAAACATGCATGTGGAACCCAGAGTATGATCAACCGTGTGATCGGGAGACGTGTTCCAATATGTGTCAGTTTTCGTCCCCTGGTACTCGGGTGCAACATTCCAGACGCTTTACTAACACTCTCCCGACTTGGAGAGTCAGTGCCTTTAGCCTCCTGTTTGGCCCAGTTTGCAATTTCTGCGGAAGATGAACAGGAATAGGGAGAACCAATGACAGACTAGCTGGAGGTGTCTGGACGGGCAAATTTAACTCTCATTTCCCACCAGGAAGAGGAATTAACCAAAGGCTCAGCGTGCCGTGCCGGAACCAGAATAGGGCCTGAAGCCATCCTGCGGTGTTGCGGCCAGCTCACGAGAAAGCGAGTTGAAGAAAGGAGCTCAGGGGCACTGTAATTCACAAACCTGCAGAGTTATAAATGACAGCTATCGTCCAAAAATATACTGAAGTAAGGCTGCCAAGAGGACTTGAAAGCGGGGCAGAATTGCAGGAAACCGATTTCAGGAGGTAGACTGGAATTGCATTGAAAGCATAGGAAAAGAGGCAGAACGTCCACAATGATGCACTTGGCCAAAAAGGGCGTATGCGTTTTTTCCTGAATATATTCAGGAAAAAACGCATACGCCCTTTTTGGCCAACCAAGCAAGCTTGCAAAGGAAATCTGCACTACAATGAAGTCTCACTTCCCCCCGGTCAAAAGGGCCATCTGAAAAAAGTGTAAAATCCAGAAAGGCAGGACAGGCCGTGGAGAACTGGGAGCCTTGTTATGCTGATGGGCGGGATGTCAATTGCCAACAGCCACTCGGGAGAAGTGTATGGTGTTTCCTGAAACATCTAAAAAACAAAGCACCAGAGCCTAGGGCACTTCCACTTATGGTCCTATAGCTTAGGGAAATTAAAGTCAAAAAGACACAGCCACCCCAAAGGTTGGGACGGCTCTGTTTACAAGAACCTGATTTACGGTACAAGTTCAATATCGCAGAAAGTGAAAAATGGATAAAGAAGTTGTGGTACTTACGTACAATGCAGTATCACTCAGCAATGAAATCTATGTCATCAGGCCCGTAGCAGCATAATGAGTGGATTCAGGTACGATGATTCTAACTGAAATAAGTCACACAGAAAAAGAAACATCATAAGATATCACTAATACACGGAATGTAAACTTGGCTACACAGGAACTGAATTACAAAACAGAACAGGGTCTCAAATTTAGAAACCTAACTTATGCTTGCTTAAGGGGAAAGGTGAGTTGGGGTGCTGCATAAAACCAGAGATTGAAATGAGCACAGATAAAGTTCCTTAAGCCAAATATGGAATAGACAAGAGCTACTCCTTGCTCAATGAAATGGATTCAACAGCCCATATTAAACACCTAAGAATGTACCTGACTAGGAAGTATCTTAAAACCTATGGATTGCTATGTCTCCGAAAGAGAATCAAGCGTGTGTGCAGGGGCATAAACGCAGCAGTGATAGGATTGGAGAGGTTCGGTGAGCAAATGAAGACCCTTTGAAGTCATATTGCATGGTACCCATTCCACGGGTCTCAACTCTCCAGGTTTAAGGTATTCTTCCTTCAGCTAAAACATGCATGTGGAACCCAGAGTATGATCAACCGTGTGATCGGGAGACGTGTTCCAATATGTCTCAGTTTTCGTCCCCTGGTACTCGGGTGCAACATTCCAGACGCTTTACTAACACTCTCCCGACTTGGAGAGTCAGTGCCTTTAAGCTCCTGTTTGGCCCAGTTTGCAATTTCTGCGGAAGATGAACAGGAATAGGCAGAACCAATGAGAGACTAGCTGGAGGTGTCTGGACGGGCAAATTTAACTCTCATTTCCCACCAGGAAGAGGAATTAACCAAAGGCTCAGCGTGCCGTGCCGGAACCAGATTAGGGCCTGAAGCCATCCTGCGGTGTTGCGGCCAGCTCACGAGAAAGCGAGTTGAAGAAAGGAGCTCAGGGGCACTGTAATTCACAAACCTGCAGAGTTATAAATGACAGCTATCGTCCAAAAATATACTGAAGTAAGGCTGCCAAGAGGACTTGAAAGCGGGGCAGAATTGCAGGAAACCGATTTCAGGAGGTAGACTGGAATTGCATTGAAAGCATAGGAAAAGAGGCAGAACGTCCACAATGATGCACTTGGCCAAAAAGGGCGTATGCGTTTTTTCCTGAATATATTCAGGAAAAAACGCATACGCCCTTTTTGGCCAACCAAGCAAGCTTGCAAAGGAAATCTGCGCTACAATGAAGTCTCACTTCCCCCCGGTCAAAAGGGCCATCTGAAAAAAGTGTAAAATCCAGAAAGGCAGGACAGGCCATGGAGAACTGGGAGCCTTGTTATGCTGATGGGCGGGATGTCAATTGCCAACAGCCACTCGGGAGAAGTGTATGGTGTTTCCTGAAACATCTAAAAAACAAAGCAACAGAGCCTAGGGCACTTCCACTTATGGTCCAATAGCTTAGGGAAATTAAAATCAAAAAGACACAGCCACCCCAAAGGTTGGGACGGCTCTGTTTACAAGAACCTGGTTTACGGTACAAGTACAATATCGCAGAAAGTGAAAAATGGATAAAGAAGTTGCGGTACTTACGTACAATGCAATATCACTCAGCAATGAAATCTATGTCATCAGGCCCGTAGCAGCATAATGAGTGGATTCAGGTATGATGATTCTAACTGAAATAAGTCACACAGAAAAAGAAACATCATAAGATATCACTAATACACGGAATGTAAACTTGGCTACACAGGAACTGAATTCCAAAACAGAACAGGGTCTCAAATTTAGAAAACCAACTTATGCTTGCTTAAGGGGAAAGGTGAGTTGGGGTGCTGCATAAAACCAGAGATTGAAATGAGCACAGATAAAGTTCCTTAAGCCAAATATGGAATAGACAAGAGCTACTCCTTGCTCAACGAAATGGACTCAACACCCCATATTAAACACCTAAGAATGTACCTGACTATTAAGTAGCTTAAAACCTAAGGAATGCTATGTCTCCGAAAGAGAATCAAGCGTGTGTACAGGGGCATAAACGCAGCAGTGATAGGATTGGAGAGGTTCGGTGAGCAAATGAAGACCCTTTGAAGTCATATTGCATGGTACCCATTCCACGGGTCTCAACTCTCCAGGTTTAAGGGATTCTTCCTTCAGCTAAAACATGCATGTGGAACCCAGAGTATGATCAACCGTGTGATCGGGAGACGTGTTCCAATATGTGTCAGTTTTCGTCCCCTGGTACTCGGGTGCAACATTCCAGACGCTTTACTAACACTCTCCCGACTTGGAGAGTCAGTGCCTTTAACCTCCTGTTTGGCCCAGTTTGCAATTTCTGCGGAAGATGAACAGGAATAGGGAGAACCAATGACAGACTAGCTGGAGGTGTCTGGACGGGCAAATTTAACTCTTATTTCCCACCAGGAAGAGGAATTAACCAAAGGCTCAGCGTGCCGTGCCGGAACCAGATTAGGGCCTGAAGCCATCCTGCGGTGTTGCGGCCAGCTCACGAGAAAGCGAGTTGAAGAAAGGAGCTCAGGGGCACTGTAATTCACAAACCTGCAGAGTTATAAATGACAGCTATCGTCCAAAAATATACTGAAGTAAGGCTGCCAAGAGGACTTGAAAGCGGGGCAGAATTGCAGGAAACCGATTTCAGGAGGTAGACTGGAATTGCATTGAAAGCATAGGAAAAGAGGCAGAACGTCCACAATGATGCACTTGGCCAAAAAGGGCGTATGCGTTTTCTCCTGAATATATTCAGGAAAAAACGCATACGCCCTTTTTGGCCAACCAAGCAAGCTTGCAAAGGAAATCTGCACTACAATGAAGTCTCACTTCCCCCCGGTCAAAAGGGCCATCTGAAAAAAGTGTAAAATCCAGAAAGGCAGGACAGGCCATGGAGAACTGGGAGCCTTGTTATGCTGATGGGCGGGATGTCAATTGCCAACAGCCACTCGGGAGAAGTGTATGGTGTTTCCTGAAACATCTAAAAAACAAAGCAACAGAGCCTAGGGCACTTCCACTTATGGTCCTATAGCTTAGGGAATTTAAAATCAAAAAGACACAGCCACCCCAAAGGTAGGGACGGCTCTGTTTACAAGAACCTGGTTTACGGTACAAGTTCAATATCGCAGAAAGTGAAAAATGGATAAAGAAGTTGTGGTACTTACGTACAATGCAGTATCACTCAGCAATGAAATCTATGTCATCAGGCCCGTAGCAGCATAATGAGTGGATTCAGGTATGATGATTCTAACTGAAATAAGTCACACAGAAACAGAAACATCATAAGATATCACTAATACACGGAATGTAAACTTGGCTACACAGGAACTGAATTACAAAACAGAACAGGGTCTCAAATTTAGAAACCCAACTTATGCTTGCTTAAGGGGAAAGGTGAGTTGGGGTGCTGCATAAAACCAGAGATTGAGATGAGCACAGATAAAGTTCCTTAAGCCAAATATGGAAGAGACAAGAGCTACTCCTTGCTCAACGAAATGGACTCAACACCCCATATTAAATGCCTAAGAGTGTACCTGACTAGGAAGTATCTTAAAACCTATGGATTGCTATGTCTCTGAAAGAGAATCAAGTGTGTGTACAGGGGCATAAACGCAGCAGTGATAGGACTGGAGAGGTTCGGTGAGCAAATGAAGACCCTTTGAAGTCATATTGCATGGTACCCATTCCACGGGTCTCAACTCTCCAGGTTTAAGGTATTCTTCCTTCAGCTAAAACATGCATGTGGAACCCAGAGTATGATCAACCATGTGATCGGGAGACGTGTTCCAATATGTCTCAGTTTTCGTCCCCTGGTACTCGGGTGCAACATTCCAGACGCTTTACTAACACTCTCCCGACTTGGAGAGTCAGTGCCTTTAACCTCCTGTTTGGCCCAGTTTGCAATTTCTGCGGAAGATGAACAGGAATAGGGAGAACCAATGACAGACTAGCTGGAGGTGTCTGGACGGGCAAATTTAACTCTCATTTCCCACCAGGAAGAGGAATTAACCAAAGGCTCAGCGTGCCGTGCCGGAACCAGATTAGGGCCTGAAGCCATCCTGCGGTGTTGCGGCCAGCTCACGAGAAAGCGAGTTGAAGAAAGGAGCTCAGGGGCACTGTAATTCACAAACCTGCAGAGTTATAAATGACAGCTATCGTCCAAAAATATACTGAAGTAAGGCTGCCAAGAGGACTTGAAAGCGGGGCAGAATTGCAGGAAACCGATTTCAGGAGGTAGACTGGAATTGCATTGAAAGCATAGGAAAAGAGGCAGAACGTCCACAATGATGCACTTGGCCAAAAAGGGCGTATGCGTTTTTTCCTGAATATATTCAGGAAAAAACGCATACGCCCTTTTTGGCCAACCAAGCAAGCTTGCAAAGGAAATATGCACTACAATGAAGTCTCACTTCCCCCCGGTCAAAAGGGCCATCTGAAAAAAGTGTAAAATCCAGAAAGGCAGGACAGGCCATGGAGAACTGGGAGCCTTGTTATGCTGATGGGCGGGATGTCAATTGCCAACAGCCACTCGGGAGAAGTGTATGGTGTTTCCTGAAACATCTAAAAAACAAAGCAACAGAGCCTAGGGCACTTCCACTTATGGTCCTATAGCTTAGGGAAATTAAAATCAAAAGACACAGCCACCCCAAAGGTTGGGACGGCTCTGTTTACAAGAACCTGGTTTACGGTACAAGTACAATATCGCAGAAAGTGAAAAATGGATAAAGAAGTTGTGGTACTTACGTACAATGCAATATCACTCAGCAATGAAATCTATGTCATCAGGCCCGTAGCACCATAATGAGTGGATTCAGGTATGATGATTCTAACTGAAATAAGTCACACAGAAAAAGAAACATCATAAGATATCACTAATACACGGAATGTAAACTTGGCTACACAGGAACTGAATTCCAAAACAGAACAGGGTCTCAAATTTAGAAACCCAACTTATGCTTGCTTAAGGGGAAAGGTGAGTTGGGGTGCTGCATAAAACCAGAGATTGAAATGAGCACAGATAAAGTTCCTTAAGCCAAATATGGAATAGACAAGAGCTACTCCTTGCTCAAGGAAATGGACTCAACACCCCATATTAAACGCCTAAGCATGTACCTGACTAGGAAGTATCTTAAAACCTATGGATTGCTATGTCTCTGAAAGAGAATCAAGTGTGTGTACAGGGGCATAAACGCAGCAGTGATAGGATTGGAGAGGTTCGGTGAGCAAATGAAGACCCTTTGAAGTCATATTGCATGGTACCCATTCCACGGGTCTCAACTCTCCAGGTTTAAGGTATTCTTCCTTCAGCTAAAACATGCATGTGGAACCCAGAGTATGATCAACCGTGTGATCGGGAGACGTGTTCCAATATGTCTCAGTTTTCGTCCCCTGGTACTCGGGTGCAACATTCCAGACGCTTTACTAACACTCTCCCGACTTGGAGAGTCAGTGCCTTTAACCTCCTGTTTGGCCCAGTTTGCAATTTCTGCGGAAGATGAACAGGAATAGGGAGAACCAATGACAGACTAGCTGGAGGTGTCTGGACGGGCAAATTTAACTCTCATTTCCCACCAGGAAGAGGAATTAACCAAAGGCTCAGCGTGCCGTGCCGGAACCAGATTAGGGCCTGAAGCCATCCTGCGGTGTTGCGGCCAGCTCACGAGAAAGCGAGTTGAAGAAAGGAGCTCAGGGGCACTGTAATTCACAAACCTGCAGAGTTATAAATGACAGCTATCGTCCAAAAATATACTGAAGTAAGGCTGCCAAGAGGACTTGAAAGCGGGGCAGAATTGCAGGAAACCGATTTCAGGAGGTAGACTGGAATTGCATTGAAAGCATAGGAAAAGAGGCAGAACGTCCACAATGATGCACTTGGCCAAAAAGGGCGTATGCGTTTTTTCCTGAATATATTCAGGAAAAAACGCATACGCCCTTTTTGGCCAACCAAGCAAGCTTGCAAAGGAAATCTGCACTACAATGAAGTCTCACTTCCCCCCGGTCAAAAGGGCCATCTGAAAAAAGTGTAAAATCCAGAAAGGCAGGACAGGCCATGGAGAACTGGGAGCCTTGTTATGCTGATGGGCGGGATGTCAATTGCCAACAGCCACTCGGGAGAAGTGTATGGTGTTTCCTGAAACATCTAAAAAACAAAGCAACAGAGCCTAGGGCACTTCCACTTATGGTCCTATAGCTTAGGGAAATTAAAATCAAAAGACAGAGCCACCCCAAAGGTTGGGACGGCTCTGTTTACAAGAACCTGGTTTACGGTACAAGTTCAATATCGCAGAAAGTGAAAAATGGATAAAGAAGTTGTGGTACTTACGTACAATGCAATATCACTCAGCAATGAAATCTATGTCATCAGGCCCGTAGCAGCATAATGAGTGGATTCAGGTACGATGATTCTAACTGAAATAAGTCACACAGAAAAAGAAACATCATAAGATATCACTAATACACGGAATGTAAACTTGGCTACACAGGAACTGAATTACAAAACAGAACAGGGTCTCAAATTTAGAAACCCAACTTATGCTTGCTTAAGGGGAAAGGTGAGTTGGGGTGCTGCATAAAACCAGAGATTGAAATGAGCACAGATAAAGTTCCTTAAGCCAAATATGGAATAGACAAGAGCTACTCCTTGCTCAACGAAATGGACTCAACACCCCATATTAAATGCCTAAGAGTGTACCTGACTAGGAAGTATCTTAAAACCTATGGATTGCTATGTCTCTGAAAGAGAATCAAGCGTGTGTGCAGGGGCATAAACGCAGCAGTGATAGGATTGGAGAGGTTCGGTGAGCAAATGAAGACCCTTTGAAGTCATATTGCATGGTACCCATTCCACGGGTCTCAACTCTCCAGGTTTAAGGGATTCTTCCTTCAGCTAAAACATGCATGTGGAACCCAGAGTATGATCAACCGTGTGATCGGGAGACGTGTTCCAATATGTGTCAGTTTTCGTCCCCTGGTACTCGGGTGCAACATTCCAGAGGCTTTACTAACACTCTCCCGACTTGGAGAGTCAGTGCCTTTAACCTCCTGTTTGGCCCAGTTTGCAATTTCTGCGGAAGATGAACAGGAATAGGGAGAACCAATGACAGACTAGCTGGAGGTGTCTGGACGTGCAAATTTAACTCTCATTTCCCACCAGGAAGAGGAATTAACCAAAGGCTCAGCGTGCCGTGCCGGAACCAGATTAGGGCCTGAAGCCATCCTGCGGTGTTGCGGCCAGCTCACGAGAAAGCGAGTTGAAGAAAGGAGCTCAGGGGCACTGTAATTCACAAACCTGCAGAGTTATAAATGACAGCTATCGTCCAAAAATATACTGAAGTAAGGCTGCCAAGAGGACTTGAAAGCGGGGCAGAATTGCAGGAAACCGATTTCAGGAGGTAGACTGGAATTGCATTGAAAGCATAGGAAAAGAGGCAGAACGTCCACAATGATGCACTTGGCCAAAAAGGGCGTATGCGTTTTTTCCTGAATATATTCAGGAAAAAACGCATACGCCTTTTTTGGCCAACCAAGCAAGCTTGCAAAGGAAATCTGCACTACAATGAAGTCTCACTTCCCCCCGGTCAAAAGGGCCATCTGAAAAAAGTGTAAAATCCAGAAAGGCAGGACAGGCCATGGAGAACTGGGAGCCTTGTTATGCTGATGGGCGGGATGTAAATTGCCAACAGCCACTCGGGAGAAGTGTATGGTGTTTCCTGAAACATCTAAAAAACAAAGCAACAGAGCCTAGGGCACTTCCACTTATGGTCCTGTAGCTTAGGGAAATTAAAATCAAAAAGACACAGCCACCCCAAAGGTTGGGACGGCTCTGTTTACAAGAACCTGGTTTACGGTACAAGTTCAATATCGCAGAAAGTGAAAAATGGATAAAGAAGTTGTGGTACTTACGTACAATGCAGTATCACTCAGCAATGAAATCTATGTCATCAGGCCCGTAGCAGCATAATGAGTGGATTCAGGTATGATGATTCTAACTGAAATAAGTCACACAGAAAAAGAAACATCATAAGATATCACTAATACACGGAATGTAAACTTGGCTACACAGGAACTGAATTACAAAACAGAACAGGGTCTCAAATTTAGAAACCCAACTTATGCTTGCTTAAGGGGAAAGGTGAGTTGTGGTGCTGCATAAAACCAGAGATTGAGATGAGCACAGATAAAGTTCCTTAAGCCAAATATGGAAGAGACAAGAGCTACTCCTTGCTCAACGAAATGGACTCAACACCCCATATTAAATGCCTAAGAGTGTACCTGACTAGGAAGTATCTTAAAACCTATGGATTGCTATGTCTCTGAAAGAGAATCAAGTGTGTGTACAGGGGCATAAACGCAGCAGTGATAGGACTGGAGAGGTTCGGTGAGCAAATGAAGACCCTTTGAAGTCATATTGCATGGTACCCATTCCACAGGTCTCAACTCTCCAGGTTTAAGGTATTCTTCCTTCAGCTAAAACATGCATGTGGAACCCAGAGTATGATCAACCGTGTGATCGGGAGACGTGTTCCAATATGTGTCAGTTTTCGTCCCCTGGTACTCGGGTGCAACATTCCAGACGCTTTACTAACACTCTCCCGACTTGGAGAGTCAGTGCCTTTAACCTCCTGTTTGGCCCAGTTTGCAATTTCTGCGGAAGATGAACAGGAATAGGGAGAACCAATGACAGACTAGCTGGAGGTGTCTGGACGGGCAAATTTAACTCTCATTTCCCACCAGGAAGAGGAATTAACCAAAGGCTCAGCGTGCCGTGCCGGAACCAGATTAGGGCCTGAAGCCATCCTGCGGTGTTGCGGCCAGCTCACGAGAAAGCGAGTTGAAGAAAGGAGCTCAGGGGCACTGTAATTCACAAACCTGCAGAGTTATAAATGACAGCTATCGTCCAAAAATATACTGAAGTAAGGCTGCCAAGAGGACTTGAAAGCGGGGCAGAATTGCAGGAAACCGATTTCAGGAGGTAGACTGGAATTGCATTGAAAGCATAGGAAAAGAGGCAGAACGTCCACAATGATGCACTTGGCCAAAAAGGGCGTATGCGTTTTTTCCTGAATATATTCAGGAAAAAACGCATACGCCCTTTTTGGCCAACCAAGCAAGCTTGCAAAGGAAATCTGCACTACAATGAAGTCTCACTTCCCCCCGGTCAAAAGGGCCATCTGAAAAAAGTGTAAAATCCAGAAAGGCAGGACAGGCCATGGAGAACTGGGAGCCTTGTTATGCTGATGGGCGGGATGTCAATTGCCAACAGCCACTCGGGAGAAGTGTATGGTGTTTCCTGAAACATCTAAAAAACAAAGCAACAGAGCCTAGGGCACTTCCACTTATGGTCCTATAGCTTAGGGAAATTAAAATCAAAAGACACAGCCACCCCAAAAGTTGGGACGGCTCTGTTTACAAGAACCTGGTTTACGGTACAAGTTCAATATCGCAGAAAGTGAAAAATGGATAAAGAAGTTGTGGTACTTACGTACAATGCAGTATCACTCAGCAATGAAATCTATGTCATCAGGCCCGTAGCAGCATAATGAGTGGATTCAGGTATCATGATTCTAACTGAAATGTCACACAGAAAAAGAAACATCATAAGATATCACTAATACACGGAATGTAAACTTGGCTACACAGGAACTGAATTACAAAACAGAACAGGGTCTCAAATTTAGAAAACCAACTTATGCTTGCTTAAGGGGAAAGGTGAGTTGGGGTGCTGCATAAAACCAGAGATTGAAATGAGCACAGATAAAGTTCCTTAAGCCAAATATGGAATAGACAAGAGCTACTCCTTGCTCAACGAAATGGACTCAACACCCCATATTAAATGCCTAAGAGTGTACCTGACTAGGAAGTATCTTAAAACCTATGGATTGCTATGTCTCTGAAAGAGAATCAAGTGTGTGTACAGGGGCATAAACGCAGCAGTGATAGGACTGGAGAGGTTCGGTGAGCAAATGAAGACCCTTTGAAGTCATATTGCATGGTACCCATTCCACAGGTCTCAACTCTCCAGGTTTAAGGTATTCTTCCTTCAGCTAAAACATGCATGTGGAACCCAGAGTATGATCAACCGTGTGATCGGGAGACGTGTTCCAATATGTGTCAGTTTTCGTCCCCTGGTACTCGGGTGCAACATTCCAGACGCTTTACTAACACTCTCCCGACTTGGAGAGTCAGTGCCTTTAACCTCCTGTTTGGCCCAGTTTGCAATTTCTGCGGAAGATGAACAGGAATAGGGAGAACCAATGACAGACTAGCTGGAGGTGTCTGGACGGGCAAATTTAACTCTCATTTCCCACCAGGAAGAGGAATTAACCAAAGGCTCAGCGTGCCGTGCCGGAACCAGATTAGGGCCTGAAGCCATCCTGCGGTGTTGCGGCCAGCTCACGAGAAAGCGAGTTGAAGAAAGGAGCTCAGGGGCACTGTAATTCACAAACCTGCAGAGTTATAAATGACAGCTATCGTCCAAAAATATACTGAAGTAAGGCTGCCAAGAGGACTTGAAAGCGGGGCAGAATTGCAGGAAACCGATTTCAGGAGGTAGACTGGAATTGCATTGAAAGCATAGGAAAAGAGGCAGAACGTCCACAATGATGCACTTGGCCAAAAAGGGCGTATGCGTTTTTTCCTGAATATATTCAGGAAAAAACGCATACGCCCTTTTTGGCCAACCAAGCAAGCTTGCAAAGGAAATCTGCACTACAATGAAGTCTCACTTCCCCCCGGTCAAAAGGGCCATCTGAAAAAAGTGTAAAATCCAGAAAGGCAGGACAGGCCATGGAGAACTGGGAGCCTTGTTATGCTGATGGGCGGGATGTCAATTGCCAACAGCCACTCGGGAGAAGTGTATGGTGTTTCCTGAAACATCTAAAAAACAAAGCAACAGAGCCTAGGGCACTTCCACTTATGGTCCTATAGCTTAGGGAAATTAAAATCAAAAGACACAGCCACCCCAAAAGTTGGGACGGCTCTGTTTACAAGAACCTGGTTTACGGTACAAGTTCAATATCGCAGAAAGTGAAAAATGGATAAAGAAGTTGTGGTACTTACGTACAATGCAGTATCACTCAGCAATGAAATCTATGTCATCAGGCCCGTAGCAGCATAATGAGTGGATTCAGGTATCATGATTCTAACTGAAATGTCACACAGAAAAAGAAACATCATAAGATATCACTAATACACGGAATGTAACCTTGGCTACACAGGAACTGAATTCCAAAACAGAACAGGGTCTCAAATTTAGAAACCCAACTTATGCTTGCTTAAGGGGAAAGGTGAGTTGGGGTGCTGCATAAAACCAGAGATTGAAATGAGCACAGATAAAGTTCCTTAAGCCAAATATGGAATAGACAAGAGCTACTCCTTGCTCAACGAAATGGACTCAACACCCCATATTAAATGCCTAAGAGTGTACCTGACTAGGAAGTATCTTAAAACCTATGGATTGCTATGTCTCTGAAAGAGAATCAAGTGTGTGTACAGGGGCATAAACGCAGCAGTGATAGGATTGGAGAGGTTCGGTGAGCAAATGAAGACCCTTTGAAGTCATATTGCATGGTACCCATTCCACGGGTCTCAACTCTCCAGGTTTAAGGTATTCTTCCTTCAGCTAAAACATGCATGTGGAACCCAGAGTATGATCAACCGTGTGATCGGGAGACGTGTTCCAATATGTGTCAGTTTTCGTCCCCTGGTACTCGGGTGCAACATTCCAGACGCTTTACTAACACTCTCCCGACTTGGAGAGTCAGTGCCTTTAACCTCCTGTTTGGCCCAGTTTGCAATTTCTGCGGAAGATGAACAGGAATAGGGAGAACCAATGACAGACTAGCTGGAGGTGTCTGGACGGGCAAATTTAACTCTCATTTCCCACCAGGAAGAGGAATTAACCAAAGGCTCAGCGTGCCGTGCCGGAACCAGATTAGGGCCTGAAGCCATCCTGCGGTGTTGCGGCCAGCTCACGAGAAAGCGAGTTGAAGAAAGGAGCTCAGGGGCACTGTAATTCACAAACCTGCAGAGTTATAAATGACAGCTATCGTCCAAAAATATACTGAAGTAAGGCTGCCAAGAGGACTTGAAAGCGGGGCAGAATTGCAGGAAACCGATTTCAGGAGGTAGACTGGAATTGCATTGAAAGCATAGGAAAAGAGGCAGAACGTCCACAATGATGCACTTGGCCAAAAAGGGCGTATGCGTTTTTTCCTGAATATATTCAGGAAAAAACGCATACGCCCTTTTTGGCCAACCAAGCAAGCTTGCAAAGGAAATCTGCACTACAATGAAGTCTCACTTCCCCCCGGTCAAAAGGGCCATCTGAAAAAAGTGTAAAATCCAGAAAGGCAGGACAGGCCATGGAGAACTGGGAGCCTTGTTATGCTGATGGGCGGGATGTCAATTGCCAACAGCCACTCGGGAGAAGTGTATGGTGTTTCCTGAAACATCTAAAAAACAAAGCAACAGAGCCTAGGGCACTTCCACTTATGGTCCTATAGCTTAGGGAAATTAAAATCAAAAAGACACAGCCACCCCAAAGGTTGGGACGGCTCTGTTTACAAGAACCTGGTTTACGGTACAAGTTCAATATCGCAGAAAGTGAAAAATGGATAAAGAAGTTGTGGTACTTACGTACAATGCAGTATCACTCAGCAATGAAATCTATGTCATCAGGCCCGTAGCAGCATAATGAGTGGATTCAGGTACGATGATTCTAACTGAAATAAGTCACACAGGAAAAGAAACATCATAAGATATCACTAATACACGGAATGTAACCTTGGCTACACAGGAACTGAATTCCAAAACAGAACAGGGTCTCAAATTTAGAAACCCAACTTATGCTTGCTTAAGGGGAAAGGTGAGTTGGGGTGCTGCATAAAACCAGAGATTGAAATGAGCACAGATAAAGTTCCTTAAGCCAAATATGGAATAGACAAGAGCTACTCCTTGCTCAACGAAATGGACTCAACACCCCATATTAAATGCCTAAGAGTGTACCTGACTAGGAAGTATCTTAAAACCTATGGATTGCTATGTCTCTGAAAGAGAATCAAGTGTGTGTACAGGGGCATAAACGCAGCAGTGATAGGATTGGAGAGGTTCGGTGAGCAAATGAAGACCCTTTGAAGTCATATTGCATGGTACCCATTCCACGGGTCTCAACTCTCCAGGTTTAAGGTATTCTTCCTTCAGCTAAAACATGCATGTGGAACCCAGAGTATGATCAACCGTGTGATCGGGAGACGTGTTCCAATATGTGTCAGTTTTCGTCCCCTGGTACTCGGGTGCAACATTCCAGACGCTTTACTAACACTCTCCCGACTTGAAGAGTCAGTGCCTTTAACCTCCTGTTTGGCCCAGTTTGCAATTTCTGCGGAAGATGAACAGGAATAGGGAGAACCAATGACAGACTAGCTGGAGGTGTCTGGACGGGCAAATTTAACTCTCATTTCCCACCAGGAAGAGGAATTAACCAAAGGCTCAGCGTGCCGTGCCGGAACCAGATTAGGGCCTGAAGCCATCCTGCGGTGTTGCGGCCAGCTCACGAGAAAGCGAGTTGAAGAAAGGAGCTCAGGGGCACTGTAATTCACAAACCTGCAGAGTTATAAATGACAGCTCTCGTCCAAAAATATACTGAAGTAAGGCTGCCAAGAGGACTTGAAAGCGGGGCAGAATTGCAGGAAACCGATTTCAGGAGGTAGACTGGAATTGCATTGAAAGCATAGGAAAAGAGGCAGAACGTCCACAATGATGCACTTGGCCAAAAAGGGCGTATGCGTTTTTTCCTGAATATATTCAGGAAAAAACGCATACGCCCTTTTTGGCCAACCAAGCAAGCTTGCAAAGGAAATCTGCACTACAATGAAGTCTCACTTCCCCCCGGTCAAAAGGGCCATCTGAAAAAAGTGTAAAATCCAGAAAGGCAGGACAGGCCATGGAGAACTGGGAGCCTTGTTATGCTGATGGGCGGGATGTCAATTGCCAACAGCCACTCGGGAGAAGTGTATGGTGTTTCCTGAAACATCTAAAAAACAAAGCAACAGAGCCTAGGGCACTTCCACTTATGGTCCTATAGCTTAGGGAAATTAAAATCAAAAGACACAGCCACCCCAAAAGTTGGGACGGCTCTGTTTACAAGAACCTGATTTACGGTACAAGTTCAATATCGCAGAAAGTGAAAAATGGATAAAGAAGTTGTGGTACTTACGTACAATGCAGTATCACTCAGCAATGAAATCTATGTCATCAGGCCCGTAGCAGAATAATGAGTGGATTCAGGTATCATGATTCTAACTGAAATGTCACACAGAAAAAGAAACATCATAAGATATCACTAATACACGGAATGTAAACTTGGCTACACAGGAACTGAATTACAAAACAGAACAGGGTCTCAAATTTAGAAACCCAACTTATGCTTGCTTAAGGGGAAAGGTGAGTTGGGGTGCTGCATAAAACCAGAGATTGAAATGAGCACAGATAAAGTTCCTTAAGCCAAATATGGAATAGACAAGAGCTACTCCTTGCTCAACGAAATGGACTCAACACCCCATATTAAATGCCTAAGAGTGTACCTGACTAGGAAGTATCTTAAAACCTATGGATTGCTATGTCTCTGAAAGAGAATCAAGTGTGTGTACAGGGGCATAAACGCAGCAGTGATAGGACTGGAGAGGTTCGGTGAGCAAATGAAGACCCTTTGAAGTCATATTGCATGGTACCCATTCCACGGGTCTCAACTCTCCAGGTTGAAGGTATTCTTCCTTCAGCTAAAACATGCATGTGGAACCCAGAGTATGATCAACCGTGTGATCGGGAGACGTGTTCCAATATGTGTCAGTTTTCGTCCCCTGGTACTCGGGTGCAACATTCCAGACGCTTTACTAACACTCTCCCGACTTGGAGAGTCAGTGCCTTTAACCTCCTGTTTGGCCCAGTTTGCAATTTCTGCGGAAGATGAACAGGAATAGGGAGAACCAATGACAGACTAGCTGGAGGTGTCTGGACGGGCAAATTTAACTCTCATTTCCCACCAGGAAGAGGAATTAACCAAAGGCTCAGCGTGCCGTGCCGGAACCAGATTAGGGCCTGAAGCCATCCTGCGGTGTTGCGGCCAGCTCACGAGAAAGCGAGTTGAAGAAAGGAGCTCAGGGGCACTGTAATTCACAAACCTGCAGAGTTATAAATGACAGCTATCGTCCAAAAATATACTGAAGTAAGGCTGCCAAGAGGACTTGAAAGCGGGGCAGAATTGCAGGAAACCGATTTCAGGAGGTAGACTGGAATTGCATTGAAAGCATAGGAAAAGAGGCAGAACGTCCACAATGATGCACTTGGCCAAAAAGGGCGTATGCGTTTTTTCCTGAATATATTCAGGAAAAAACGCATACGCCCTTTTTGGCCAACCAAGCAAGCTTGCAAAGGAAATCTGCACTACAATGAAGTCTCACTTCCCCCCGGTCAAAAGGGCCATCTGAAAAAAGTGTAAAATCCAGAAAGGCAGGACAGGCCATGGAGAACTGGGAGCCTTGTTATGCTGATGGGCGGGATGTCAATTGCCAACAGCCACTCGGGAGAAGTGTATGGTGTTTCCTGAAACATCTAAAAAACAAAGCAACAGAGCCTAGGGCACTTCCACTTATGGTCCTATAGCTTAGGGAAATTAAAATCAAAAAGACACAGCCACCGCAAAGGTTGGGAGGGCTCTGTTTACAAGAACCTGGTTTACGGTACAAGTTCAATATCGCAGAAAGTGAAAAATGGATAAAGAAGTTGTGGTACTTACGTACAATGCAGTATCACTCAGCAATGAAATCTATGTCATCAGGCCCGTAGCAGCATAATGAGTGGATTCAGGTATCATGATTCTAACTGAAATGTCACACAGAAAAAGAAACATCATAAGATATCACTAATACACGGAATGTAAACTTGGCTACACAGGAACTGAATTCCAAAACAGAACAGGGTCTCAAATTTAGAAACCCAACTTATGCTTGCTTAAGGGGAAAGGTGAGTTGGGGTGCTGCATAAAACCAGAGATTGAAATGAGCACAGATAAAGTTCCTTAAGCCAAATATGGAATAGACAAGAGCTACTCCTTGCTCAACGAAATGGACTCAACACCCCATATTAAATGCCTAAGAGTGTACCTGACTAGGAAGTATCTTAAAACCTATGGATTGCTATGTCTCTGAAAGAGAATCAAGTGTGTGTACAGGGGCATAAACGCAGCAGTGATAGGATTGGAGAGGTTCGGTGAGCAAATGAAGACCCTTTGAAGTCATATTGCATGGTACCCATTCCACGGGTCTCAACTCTCCAGGTTGAAGGTATTCTTCCTTCAGCTAAAACATGCATGTGGAACCCAGAGTATGATCAACCGTGTGATCGGGAGACGTGTTCCAATATGTGTCAGTTTTCGTCCCCTGGTACTCGGGTGCAACATTCCAGACGCTTTACTAACACTCTCCCGACTTGGAGAGTCAGTGCCTTTAACCTCCTGTTTGGCCCAGTTTGCAATTTCTGCGGAAGATGAACAGGAATAGGGAGAACCAATGACAGACTAGCTGGAGGTGTCTGGACGGGCAAATTTAACTCTCATTTCCCACCAGGAAGAGGAATTAACCAAAGGCTCAGCGTGCCGTGCCGGAACCAGATTAGGGCCTGAAGCCATCCTGCGGTGTTGCGGCCAGCTCACGAGAAAGCGAGTTGAAGAAAGGAGCTCAGGGGCACTGTAATTCACAAACCTGCAGAGTTATAAGTGATGGCTATCGTCCAAAAATATACTGAAGTAAGACTGCCAAGAGGACTTGAAAGCGGGGCAGAATTGCAGGAAACCGATTTCAGGAGGTAGACTGGAATTGCATTGAAAGCATAGGAAAAGAGGCAGAACGTCCACAATGATGCACTTGGCCAAAAAGGGCGTATGCGTTTTTTCCTGAATATATTCAGGAAAAAACGCATACGCCCTTTTTGGCCAACCAAGCAAGCTTGCAAAGGAAATCTGCACTACAATGAAGTCTCACTTCCCCCCGGTCAAAAGGGCCATCTGAAAAAAGTGTAAAATCCAGAAAGGCAGGACAGGCCATGGAGAACTGGGAGCCTTGTTATGCTGATGGGCGGGATGTCAATTGCCAACAGCCACTCGGGAGAAGTGTATGGTGTTTCCTGAAACATCTAAAAAACAAAGCAACAGAGCCTAGGGCACTTCCACTTATGGTCCTATAGCTTAGGGAAATTAAAATCAAAAAGACACAGCCACCCCAAAGGTTGGGACGGCTCTGTTTACAAGAACCTGGTTTACGGTACAAGTTCAATATCGCAGAAAGTGAAAAATGGATAAAGAAGTTGTGGTACTTACGTACAATGCAGTATCACTCAGCAATGAAATCTATGTCATCAGGCCCGTAGCAGCATAATGAGTGGATTCAGGTACGATGATTCTAACTGAAATAAGTCACACAGGAAAAGAAACATCATAAGATATCACTAATACACGGAATGTAACCTTGGCTACACAGGAACTGAATTACAAAACAGAACAGGGTCTCAAATTTAGAAACCCAACTTATGCTTGCTTAAGGGGAAAGGTGAGTTGGGGTGCTGCATAAAACCAGAGATTGAAATGAGCACAGATAAAGTTCCTTAAGCCAAATATGGAATAGACAAGAGCTACTCCTTGCTCAACGAAATGGACTCAACACCCCATATTAAATGCCTAAGAGTGTACCTGACTAGGAAGTATCTTAAAACCTATGGATTGCTATGTCTCTGAAAGAGAATCAAGTGTGTGTACAGGGGCATAAATGCAGCAGTGATAGGATTGGAGAGGTTCGGTGAGCAAATGAAGACCCTTTGAAGTCATATTGCATGGTACCCATTCCACGGGTCTCAACTCTCCAGGTTTAAGGTATTCTTCCTTCAGCTAAAACATGCATGTGGAACCCAGAGTATGATCAACCGTGTGATCGGGAGACGTGTTCCAATATGTCTCAGTTTTCGTCCCCTGGTACTCGGGTGCAACATTCCAGACGCTTTACTAACACTCTCCCGACTTGGAGAGTCAGTGCCTTTAACCTCCTGTTTGGCCCAGTTTGCAATTTCTGCGGAAGATGAACAGGAATAGGGAGAACCAATGAGAGACTAGCTGGTGGTGTCTGGACGGGTAAATTTAACTCTCATTTCCCACCAGGAAGAGGAATTAACCAAAGGCTCAGCGTGCCGTGCCGGAACCAGATTAGGGCCTGAAGCCATCCTGCGGTGTTGCGGCCAGCTCACGAGAAAGCGAGTTGAAGAAAGGAGCTCAGGGGCACTGTAATTCACAAACCTGCAGAGTTATAAATGACAGCTATCGTCCAAAAATATACTGAAGTAAGGCTGCCAAGAGGACTTGAAAGCGGGGCAGAATTGCAGGAAACCGATTTCAGGAGGTAGACTGGAATTGCATTGAAAGCATAGGAAAAGAGGCAGAACGTCCACAATGATGCACTTGGCCAAAAAGGGCGTATGCGTTTTTTCCTGAATATATTCAGGAAAAAACGCATACGCCCTTTTTGGCCAACCAAGCAAGCTTGCAAAGGAAATCTGCACTACAATGAAGTCTCACTTCCCCCCGGTCAAAAGGGCCATCTGAAAATAGTGTAAAATCCAGAAAGGCAGGACAGGCCATGGAGAACTGGGAGCCTTGTTATGCTGATGGGCGGGATGTAAATTGCCAACAGCCACTCGGGAGAAGTGTATGGTGTTTCCTGAAACATCTAAAAAACAAAGCAACAGAGCCTAGGGCACTTCCACTTATGGTCCTATAGCTTAGGGAAATTAAAATCAAAAGACACAGCCACCCCAAAAGTTGGGACGGCTCTGTTTACAAGAACCTGGTATACGGTACAAGTTCAATATCGCAGAAAGTGAAAAATGGATAAAGTTGTGGTACTTACGTACAATGCAGTATCACTCAGCAATGAAATCTATGTCATCAGGCCCGTAGCAGCATAATGAGTGGATTCAGGTACGATGATTCTAACTGAAATAAGTCACACAGGAAAAGAAACATCATAAGATATCACTAATACACGGAATGTAAACTTGGCTACACAGGAACTGAATTACAAAACAGAACAGGGTCTCAAATTAAGAAACCCAACTTATGCTTGCTTAAGGGGAAAGGTGAGTTGGGGTAATGCATAAAACCAGAGATTGAAATGAGCACAGATAAAGTTCCTAAAGCCAAATATGGAATAGACAAGAGCTACTCCTTGCTCAACGAAATGGACTCAACACCCCATATTAAACGCCTAAGAATGTACCTGACTAGGAAGTATCTTAAAACCTATGGACTGCTATGTCTCCGAAAGAGAACCAAGCGTGTGTACAGGGGCATAAACGCAGCAGTGATAGGATTGGAGAGGTTCGGTGAGCAAATGAAGACCCTTTGAAGTCATATTGCATGGTACCCATTCCACGGGTCTCAACTCTCCAGGTTTAAGGTATTCTTCCTTCAGCTAAAACATGCATGTGGAACCCAGAGTATGATCAACCGTGTGATCAGGAGACGTGTTCCAATATGTGTCAGTTTTCGTCCCCTGGTACTCGGGTGCAACATTCCAGACGCTTTACTAACACTCTCCCGACTTGGAGAGTCAGTGCCTTTAACCTCCTGTTTGGCCCAGTTTGCAATTTCTGCGGAAGATGAACAGGAATAGGGAGAACCAATGACAGACTAGCTGGAGGTGTCTGGACGGGCAAATTTAACTCTCATTTCCCACCAGGAAAGGGAATTAACCAAAGGCTCAGCGTGCCGTGCCGGAACCAGATTAGGGCCTGAAGCAATCCTGCGGTGTTGCGGCCAGCTCACGAGAAAGCGAGTTGAAGAAAGGAGCTCAGGGGCACTGTAATTCACAAACCTGCAGAGTTATAAGTGATGGCTATCGTCCAAAAATATACTGAAGTAAGACTGCCAAGAGGACTTGAAAGCGGGGCAGAATTGCAGGAAACCGATTTCAGGAGGTAGACTGGAATTGCATTTAAAGCATAGGAAAAGAGGAAGAACGTCCACAATGATGCACTTGGCCAAAAAGTGCGTATGCGTTTTTTCCTGAATATATTCAGGAAAAAACGCATACACCCTTTTTGGCCAACCAAGCAAGCTTGCAAAGGAAATCTGCACTACAATGAAGTCTCACTTCCCCCCGGTCAAAAGGGCCATCTGAAAAAAGTGTAAAATCCAGAAAGGCAGGACAGGCCATGGAGAACTGGGAGCCTTGTTATGCGGATGGGCGGGATGTAAATTGCCAACAGCCACTCGGGAGAAGTGTATGGTGTTTCCTGAAACA